>NC_089325.1:3294682-3894682 GCF_036669915.1 Pocillopora verrucosa
GCTCGTGGTTTTCGAAACTTCCTGTGGATCGCTTTTCCGTCCACTATACTCCCCTTTTTGAAATTGGTCAGTTAAGAATTCGGTCTGTTTCCTTGTAAAACGCACCTTTTTCTTAATTGTCTTCAGGGCCCAACCCATTGGAAGAGGCGGCAAGCCGTCTCTCTTTGTTTGTGCAGCAACTTGAACGCTTGGTATTCGACTGCGTCCCTCCATCAGCTTGGAAGAATATTCTCTTTTAGCTTTATCGTAGAGAGTTTCCTGTTCGAGCATCATTTGGTGTTTTCCAGTATCTAGATGTGTCTGGAGGTTTGCAAAGCGACTGTAGGCTTTTACACATCCTTCTTCTGGACACGGGAAAAGCATGTCATCTGGCTTATATTCCCCAATACAGCTTCGATCTTGGTTTTCGCTTTCAGTTAAGAAATTTGCTTTGACAGAGCTTTCCTTAATATTTCGGTGTCTCACAATCTTGAACGTCGGTGCGCCACTTGGACTCTGCGATGGCGAGTCTAGGATTTCCAATTTTTCGGGCACTTCATGACTCCTTCGAACTTGGCCCATGGCACTACTTTACCGGAACCTACATTGAATGCTCTCCACACTCGTGTGTCACTTTCATCGTACTCAAAATTGTTGAGTAAGCTTATGCCCTCCCATTTGATATTAAAGGTGCTTGACGGTTTGGCAGCAACATAACTTGCTTTCTCTCCTGTGGTTTCTTGGCCAGATTCAATGGCTGTTTTGAACTGTAGAGCGTTGATGACATCATTGCCTTCGTTTACGTACCTTCCAACGTACCTTCCCTTGATTGTTGCCGCTTTGCGATCACATACCTCCTTTCCACCTTGAGGGTCCGAAAAGTCGTTTCTTACAAAAGCCACTCCCATGGCATCACTGGCCAGCTTAGCTGAGATGATTGAATTTCCGCTGTGATAACAGCCAGCGTTATCTTGTTTGTAATAAGCCATTTCCAGCTCTGGAATTTCCTCTTTCAAGGTAGTGAGGCAGTCAAGCATAATCGAAGCCACAGTCACACTGTCTTGGGCGCAGCTTTGAAATACGTGAACAGGTGTCTGCGATTCAAAGTGCTCAGAACCCTCTGACCGTCTTATGGCAACACTAATGTGCCATGGCAATCCTCGCTTCGCAAACCAATCTGACTGCGCCTCAATATTTTCGGGGCATATATATCATTGCCCAGTCCTGGACTAACAACACCGATCGGCTGTCGAGTTTGGCTAAAACTGAATGCTTCGCCTCAGCTTGGTGGACTGAACGTAGCTGATGGGCTTTCCAGCAAATGATATCATCCCTTGCCTGTTTGATGGTAAGTTGCATGTCAGCTTGATCTTCTGCTGACGAGAGTGCACTTGAACACTCATCTTCTATGGTAAACAATACTTCCTGTAACTCATAACACTGCTCATATGACTCATTGTGGAGATGGTCGCAGGAGCCCCGAAATTCAGCATTGCTCTGGTCACTTAGCGCGTAAATTCGACAATGATCGGGAACCTTTGTGGCCTCCACTGCATGTACCTAAAATAAAAAGTAAAATGACAAGCGCGTGATTCAATGTATATTTACAAAGCATTGCATGCGCATATGATCGACATTTCAAAAAGATTACTTAATCGATTCTCAGCGTTGTATACATGTGTGTAAGCGTATTACAGTGAATTGTAAACTGTTGTTTCATCAATTAAGCATAAGGAAGACTTATAGTAATCATAGTAAGAAGTTTACTACATTTGCAAAGGCAACGCATAATTATAAAATATGCACCCACCTTGTAGTCGCCCTTTAGGTACTGCTTCGAAAAACGAAGTTGCTGCTTAATTTCCCTCGCTCATTGCTGAGTCTTGCCACAGTCAACAAGCTTGTCTACGAGTTTTTCTATAGCATCAACTGCTTCCATTCCTGATGCTGAAAAGTTATCAAGTCCTTGCAGAGACTTGCGAACAGATGAAGAACACACGGCCCAAACTCTCTGTAGAGTTCTCTTACTCATAGGCTCAAAGTTGGTTTCACAGCAGTATTCTTGATACTATTGGACAATACGCTCTGGTATCATTGTTCTGATAACATTGGGTGTTTTTATGATCTCGCCAGTCGACAATTTTAGAAGTTTTTCCCCGAAAGGAACATCTTGAGTAACGTGTGGACTCGTTATGAAAGAAACAAAATGTTCTAATCTTACAGGTTCAATTCTCATTCTCCTTTTCTCCTGGTTTGGAAGAGGAGCAGCTCTTCCGTGTATCAGGCTTCGCGAAAATCTCGGTTCTTGCTAAGATAAGTTCAATCTCTGTCTCAGCACCTGAAAATTGTAAAAAAACGCTTGTGGCTTCTTCTGCGCCACAAACGCCACCTACAATATCATGTAAAGATTAAGACAATCTTTTTCTGCTGGAGTTAAAGCAACCGTTGTCTTTATTCCCTTCACCGACGATTATTACGCTTTTGTTTTTTGTTTACTTTCGTTTAACCCATCACATTTGTTTTCCGTGGGAAAATTGTATTGTTATTTTCGTTCCAAAAGGTTTTCACTGTACGGTTTATATTTGTGAAATTTTGTAAAGTCTATTTCTTTGTTGTATCGTTCTCGTTCATGATGGCAATATATTTGTTTAGATCTTATATGTGAGGCAGAATGAATTGTTTGTTGATCTCGTTACGTGACAGATTATCATATGTCACGCAGAGTGACAGGAACCTGTGAAAAATTAAAATCCGGCAAATCGCTAGCGTTACCTGCCGTTTTGTACGGGACCCTTTTTGTGTGAGACGTCAATAAAACCAAAATTAAGATCAAAGTAGACTAAACGTAACTGAGTTGTGACGCGCTGTAGAAAATGACAATAACAAATAACTTTATTTTACTCATCCCGGCTCAGTGGCTTCAATGAGTTAGCCGGTCGGCCACCTTCACACCAAATTGCAAAGGACAGTATTTCGAAAATATCTTCCAAGCGGAATAACAAGGCCCTATAAAAGATTTCTAAGGTAAGGAACTATTTATGTCAAAGCAAAAATAAAAAGCTAAGTGCGGCTGCGACTCAAACAATGCTTTGCTTGTGTCATTGCAATGTTGAATTTGTTCATTTCAATATGGCGCCATTTACAATTTTAACGAAGTTTGGTTGGTTGGTACATCAAAACAGCGGAAGATACCAGAAAAATGGAACGATGAATTTGAAGACCCACCTTATAAGCCCTCGTGATAGTATTGCTGGAGATTTTGAGAAACTACCACATGCATTTTTGCCACACTACATTAGGCCGGGTTTGGCATGAATTAAATATGGCGAACACGTCCACTGGTAATTAACCCGTGGTTTCGTCAGGAAGGACACGATACAAAAAATATCACTATCTCTTGGTAATGGAAGGCCACATGTATATATTTATAGCTAGAGAAGTCCTGCTGTTGTATTTTAGTTCATGCAAGGACGGCCTGAAAACTGCATAATTTAGAGCTCGCAGGCACTCATTTTCGATCATGCAATTAGTATCGGTTTATTTCCGTTAAAATGAATATTTACAGAAACTAACCTCACTTCACTTTAAGTAGTACCTATAGCTACCTGTAGACAAAAAATGGGACGAAATGATTTTTTTACCATGTCCGCGATTTTGTTATTTTTCTTTGATTTTTAGAGACATTCACTCTTAATTCCTGATGGATGCTAGTGGGCTTTACTTTAACTGAGAAATCTGCAATCGCTTACCTCAGCTCTCTGTGTCCCATGCCATAAGAAGCACAAGAAAAAAGTTGATGATAGTGAGACCGCACAACTGAATGCAATGACGAAGTAAAACATCATTTGATAAGCTGCCACCGTCCGCTAATGATGACGATCATCATAGTTATTAACAAATCTCAGTTATAGTCCTGAAAAAATCTCAGGGGGTCCTTTGAACAATCCACTTAATCTCACCAGAAGTCAAAGTTGCCTACACTCAATCTAAGGTTCGTGCGATTTTACGACGAATTTTCAATTCCGGTGTGTTGCATGCGCGACTTTTGATAGAACAAACCTGCACGCGCCATAACTTAAAAGAACGTGTCAGCGGAATGAATCAAATCTCTATCACTTTGCATACATTCTTGGGAACAGAAAAAATTACTTAGAGCAAACATTCTAAGTATAGTGTTCATTCCTTGCAATGGGGCATAAATAAAAGGTTCTGGTGGAAAAGACACCTTATTTTATACCACTGATGACAAGCAAAAAGGTTATATGGGCACCCGGTTAAAAATATATTGATAACTCTATTAATAGCAGCTCTAATTTAAAGGAGAAAGTTATGAGAATACAATAAAAGTTGTCTGTACCACGAAGCATGCCTTCACTGTTTAGACTGATAGTCTAAGACCTTTTTGAGCATGTGTTCGAATATCTTATGACGATAAGCCCGCTACCCACCCCACCCCGCGCTATACTGTTTTCACTTAGCGGCTGGTCAGCGGTCACGTTTATGAGGTAAACAAACCGATCGATTCCTGATCACCGTTCTTGTCGATCGGAAAATCAAAATACCAGCGTGATATTGCCGCGAAGATGAAGCGGTTATGTTACTTGATTCCTACTTCACATTCGAGTCGAAGCTTGAGTGGCACAGGTTCATGCCGTGGAATCGACGAGGGGAATTCAGAAAGTTGTAGTGTTTGAATTGTTTGGATAAATGGTCGCATGGGGATGGTAAGTTTAACGAACAATTTCAAATTTTGCCGCTTGAATTGAAAGTAAAGTTCATTTGAATTGCTTTCGTATGTATTTCTGACGGTTTTAGATCTACCTGCTTGATTTATATCGGTTACGTTTCATGTAAACAAGTCCCTCAAAATGGCGGCCAAACTTGGAGATTGCCGAAAATTAGGTAAGTTCACGGAGTCATAAAGTTCTCGTAAAGGTCGGGCCGCAAAGTTTTTTCTGTAGTTACCTTTTCTATGGCACCTACTTCCTAGCTATGTTAGTTGGATCAGTTAAGAACGCCTCACTTTTTCAAAAATTTACCTTGAATTTGATCGGTTTTGGCGTGTGTGATTTAGGCGAACCGATAAGGTGTCATTCAAGTCTCCCTGTTTCCTTGATTGACACGTGATGTTTACGAAAGTCACCTCGATAGATTAGATAGAGTTAATATACATGGCTGTGGTATTTGTTTTTTGCTAAGTTCCGTAGTTTTTTGTAAATTGTCCTCCAAAGTTGTATGAAATTAAAGTCTTGAAAAGTGTCACGACAAGCCTTCGCTCGAGTGAAATTTAATTTCCGTAAAACTCTGAAAAATAAAGAGATCCGATCAAACTGATTGTGGTTTTAGTATAGGTACATGAATGTCTTACAACATACGAGAAACGAGCGAAATCTGTGTCTCAAGCAAAATCTACCGGACCGCTCTTACAGAGACACTCTCTTAAGTGCACAAATAAATGCTCCAGCAAGGAAAGGTACAAATATTAAAACAATTATACATAGGTTGTTCCATAGAATGATTATTTTAAGTGTTATAACTCTGAAATGAACATCTATCAGCTTTTGCTGATAATCTTGTTTAAGCAAAGTGTTTAGTTTAATGCTGAGATAGGAGTAGACTTTGGGGAATATTGAAGAAGATCTGAAGATCTTTATGTAGTCGGCATGCAAGTGATGATGTTGAATTCCTCATTATTTTACTGGTTAGGTATTATGATGTGGACATGGGAGACTGTCTCAAGTGCTCAAGATGCTGTGGCGATGATAGAGATGTGATGGTAAATGAGTGCAAAGAGAAGTTGGGGGACGGCTCAAACATGATTTGTTCATTTGACAGCAGTGTCAACCGCTGTGACCAAACAACACCTCAACTAACACCCACCATCAGCCATGTTGACCCCAAACATGATGGTCCTTATACCACTCAAAAAAGTAATCATTCCATTCAAGCTAAGGATCAGGACTATTTGGCAGCAATCGTTATTACAGTGGTGATAATAGTTGTTTTGGCTTTTTGCCTTTGTTCGTCCTTTTTTAAGAGGAGACTGACGCAGATGTTTATTTGGTGTAATACTATTGTTGAGAAGGAAGACCATCACAGTTCATCAGCGACGGAGGGAAAGTTAACTTCTAACCATAAAGAACAATCTGGTAAGAATGCGATGCTGTATTCTGAATTCGCACTGATAATATTTAGTTTTGAAATATTGAGCTTTCTTAAGCTCAAGAACAGAATTGATAGAAGAGGATCGTGACTGAGACCTACCAAATTGCAGAAACATTTTTTAATGTATGTCAGAATCTCTTAAGAATCATTTGCCTTATCGTGTCAACCCAACTACCCTTAAAGGGACCCAAAACAAAGATTTCTGCTTTTGATTATTGACTTCCATGCAATATCTAAGCTTTGCTATACCCTTACTGGTGGTTTTACGCAATGGACCTGCACTTTATCAAATCTATAACATTCTGAAGAGATATGGACTGAGGTAGAACTCCTTCAGGGTTGGTTTCTTTGCGCTATGCTGTTATATATTAATTACTAGATGCAATGATTAAATCCTTTTCGATTTTTCTTATAGACGACTCATGCGGGAACGTAAGGGAAACTGACACATCGAATAAGCTTGGAAAAGCTCTGACAGACTCGGAGGAACCCTTGCTGTGTTCAGAGGAGGTAAATAAAAAATAATTATTGTTTTATACGTAATTTATAGACATTATAAGGTAAACTTTATTACTGGTAAATTAAGGATATGTCGCAAGGTTGGGTTGTTATTTACAATGATCATTCCCAGTTGATGTTGTAGTTTAGGAACCTTACATAAATCCGTCAAATCATCGCGTAAGTCCAAAACGCATTGAACATTGCTCTGATACATAGATTTTGTCAGAAATCAAAGCATAATTAAAGTATTAACAAAGATAGATAAATTGATGTCAAAACTGAGTCAAGGTAAGTTTCAATATGCACCTTAAATAATCCAATTTTCAGAGTAATCCAAGACATGCCTGAAAAAGAGTTTAAAAAAACTGTCTTGCACGCTAGTGGCACACTTCGATGCCCTATCTGAATGAAATTATATTTACAAATACTTAATAGTCAAAGTTTTTGTTTCTTTATTGCCTTAGGGTGTTCTAGAAAACTTGGACGACGCTCAAACCAGTAAAACAAAAGGTGTGATTGACATTCAGTTTTGTTCGCAATTTATACTAACCCTCAATTGTGTTTTGGATAACTGGAATATCTCTTGACTATCACCATACCATCATATAACACAAGCCATCGAAGCCATCAGGGATAAGGCAGTCTTATCCTAAGCTATTTCTTTGAATTATAGGTCAGAGTTTTTTCATCTTTGTGATTTGTAGGAGCTAATAGTTTGAAATAATTAAAAGTTTGGACAAAGTAAAACCCAGAGGACGAGAGAAATTTCTTTAAACCTTTCTATTTTTGTTAGAGTGTCATTTATTTAATCTCGAGTTCAAAATGAAACTGTTAGATTGAGAAGTGGTTTGGTTGGAAGTAAATCTAGAAGGATGATTTTTTAAGGGGGGGAAAACCAAAAAGATAAATCCAGTTATTAGAGATATACTGCTATCGTGGTGGTTATAATATTTTCTCTGTTTGCTTGTCTCTCGTCGGTTTAGATTCGAAGCTACTTAGCAGCTTAGTGGAGGGTGAGTCTTACCAGTACTTAAAGAAAGTCTGTGTGCGTTTGGACACAACCATGCCAGGCGTTGGTGACTATCGTGATGTCTGTTTTCACTACGGCATTAATCATTATGAGATTGCCTCAGTGTATGAGAAACACAGCAATGGGCCATCCAGAGCTCTAATCGGTCACTTGGCAGCTACACATGTACAGCTAACAGTAGCTGACTTTGTGGGTGTGGCAAGGAATGTAGCAGAGAGAGATGATGTTGCTAAAGTTCTAGAGGAATATGATTCGCAGAAGGAATGAGTGACAAGGGTTTTTTTTGGAGAAACTTACTCCCGTTATTTTAGGTAGTTGCACGTATTTTGTTAAATCGTTTCATCTTGTTAAATTTTTTAGGGGTTAGGTTATAATCGGCATGACATAAGTTTCATCCATGGGTTGCTAAAAATTTGAATACGAGAGCTGTCTACATTTTATAAACGCAAGCTCCAAATGCAAAAGTTCCAGTAAAAAAACTGTTAAGAACCATAAAATCATTTTGGTTGGATAATTTTCATAATTTATGTTTCAAGAAACATGTTAATTGTTATTTAATATTTTGTTGTATTTTGTTAAACCAAAAATATATATTTTTTTAATTTTGTTTGTATTATTGGAAATACTTCGTCAAATATCTCAAACTTTGAGATTTTTGTTTAGTCCTTTTTTATTGTTGTGCAATATTTAAGTATGTATTTGTTCATGAATCAATTGTTAATCCAAGTTAAAAAGGCAAGGAGAGCTCAAACCTTTACTATAGATAATGTGTTATGGCTTTAATTTAAACTTTTAAGTTATGATTAGTTTTTTCCATTTCTAGGTGGTAACATTTTCTTTTTAAATTTTATAAGAGAATTTGCAGAAAAATTTTTAATTACTCCTCCTTAAGTTGTATTTTTCGAAAAATTTAATAAACTACTAATTGTGTGCTAATTAGGAAAAGCAAAAAAAAAAACGCAATAAAGTTTTGTAAAATATCATTTGTACGTAGTTTTCTATCTTTTTTCACGCATCATTTGTCTTTTTAACATGACCCACATGTTTTTGTTTTCATTCCCTTGCTTTCATTCTTGATTTTAAATTTCTCTCATGTC
The DNA here is from genome assembly GCF_036669915.1 of Pocillopora verrucosa. Taxonomy (NCBI): domain Eukaryota; kingdom Metazoa; phylum Cnidaria; class Anthozoa; order Scleractinia; family Pocilloporidae; genus Pocillopora; species Pocillopora verrucosa. The sequence goes on from NC_089325.1 coordinate 3,303,455, forward strand.
TGCCTTTATCTTCTGTATTCAGTTTGCTTATTAGTGTTGCCAAATATCAACTTATAATCAAATGCACTAAAGAAGACACTTAGACCGGCGAAACAAACCTAACCAATCACTGATTTTCTGTAAATAATTTAATAAGAATAACAATGATCACAAGTCAACAAATGATAACCGCTGTAAACTCTCATCAGAAAGTTAATACATGTCAGGGGTGCCGAAGGCTAAAAATGCCAAAGAGGTACAAAGTAATTATAACTACGGTATTCTGTTTATTGAGGAAGCAACAAAAATTACCGAAGACGCAACAAATTGCAACAGAATATTTTGTTAACGATTGTCGTCTTCATTTATCCTTTTTTACTTTTTTCTTCCCGTCGGTTTTGAACACTTGGTCTTGAACACAAGTCGATCAGTATCACAGGAGGAGTTAATGGTTTTGTCGGCGAGACTGAAACAAGGAAGATATTAATTAACAGGGAAATATAGTTTAGAGAAGTTTTCCCTTCATGGTTAAGACTCAAAAGCTATTTAGGATTGGGATTTGGTCACAAATTTGATCCCAAAAAGTATAAATTGAGGCTTAATTTTCCAAAAAAAAAAAACTTTGAGCTCTCTCCACCTGTATGATCCTCGTGTAAAGAAACTGATGGCTAAGATTTGCGTTGATCAGAATAATGATGTCTGATAGAGGACTGAGTCAACGACAGCTGATTTGTACCATTTGGTTAAGAGGTAGCAAAAACATAATACCAATCATCATCGTCATTAGCTTACTGATTTTCGCTATATTTCTCACTGCCGATATCAGTATTATCCTCATAATTTTCATCATCATTATTAATATTATTATTATTATTATTATTATTATCATTAGTTTTACTTGAGGGAGCAATGGTTGTTGAGCAGTAAATTACCAATATTGGGAGAAGCATGTTTTGAGTTATTTCCCCATATTCCATTGTAATCCTTATGTGTTCTTCGCATAATTCACCCACGGGACCAATAAACTCTACAGTCAATGGTGCTTCGGCCCCAGGCGTCTGCATAAATGGCTGACTCATCCACCGTATCTGATGCACAGTTATCATCTAAAAAGTAGGAGGTTGCAAATAATGTGAGATAACTCATACGTATACAGTAGCAGTAATAATATTACATTACTGTAGTGTCGCTGGAGAAACGTAGTATCATTCTTGTTTCGGAGTTTTTGGGAAAAGTTGCGCGTCCACTCTGAAAAAACTGAAAGGACGAAAATGAAAACAGCGAAATAGGTGATGTTCTGGCCTCCTTTACCGCTGGAAGAAAATATGATCAGAGACATACATTACCGTGTGAAAAACTACTACAAACATTGAACAATTATTCACACGAGACTCACTTGTTCCGCCATATCTGGGTAAATTACTCTTAAGTTCCTTCGTACTTGCCCCAGCAATTGGAACTTAATTTTCACTTGGTCTTCTATAAAAGCATTAGTAAACACAGTAGTATTAGTAGCACTTACTTGCGAGCCATTGTATTCCACACAAAATAGTAGGTGCTTAGCGTCCAATTGCGCCTCTGTTCTGTTGACGAGGGCATAGATTTCTCCCTATTGAGGTAAGATATTGAGATAAAAAGCAATCTTTTCCGTGGCCAGATTGCATGGTGAGAAAGCACAAATTTATCTCACGAAGAAAGATCCAGAGCTGTGAAACGCTTTTGACATAGCAAGAACATTGGAGACAGAATCTTGACTTATTTCATAAAATAATAGTATCTCAGAAAAAATGTTGGCTGATTCCTCCAAATACCCTAAAATTAAAAGTTACATCTCATCAGGATATATTTTTTTCCTGAAACAAATACAAATTCACATGACTTTCGCTCAGAAACAAGTTTAGAAACTTGATAATCTATCTGAACAGTAAATTGTAATAAATCGACATAACTTGAGGGCAAGGGGAATGAACTGTTAGACTAGTTTTTTATTTTCTTTTCATGGCAATTTATTTAAATGCAGGGAAATGCGATGTACTTATATTTTGATAGGGTGATACTTCAGATTATGTGTAATCATAATCATCAGAGACGCTTTAATAAGCGCTTACGCCTTTGGCTAAAAAGTCAAAGAAATATTTTTGAGTCGTTTCTGAACTGGTATTACCCTTCAGTTTATTATCCAGCACACAATAATTATTACTCAAATTAGGATTAAAATAGATATCCCTCCCATTTTCATTAACATTCATTAAAAGAGGCTAAAGTTATTTTACCTGAGTTAATCCTTCGGTGGCTAAGATGTACGTTGAAACCACCATTTCATCTGCAAAACGATGTCGCCTTACTAAGAAGAATATGGCTGTATTGATTCCCTGGAACGGATGTTGCATAGATATGCATTCTTGATGGTGCTTGGCCTTTGATCCCGTGACTACTTGCGTCTAATTCTTAATTTGCATCCAAATTGTTGACTGGCTCCCTCTTTTGAAACACACTTTTAAATCGGCTCCGTATGGAGTTTTCATTTTGTACTTCGTATGGGTTCTCCAGCCACTTTTACCATATGAAGCTAAAAAATGTAGTGCATGCAACACATTTTTTTGCCAGCTAAATCTCACTTTCCTAATAATTATTTTAATAACACTACTTAGAGAAATAAACGGACCAATAGCTTACTCCAGGCAACCCTCATTTCGTGTTTTAAACAAAGAAATTAATTGATTTTTGCAACCTTCTTTCTGTGCGTCATCGATTTATTCAGAGTAAAGTGAATTACAGAAGAAATCGATAAACATTCGCCGGGACCAAAAATTTCGTCAGATAGTGTGATGTGACCCAATTAGGAAACTGGGACGGTAAGTGTTTATAGGTGGTGTAAAGGGTCATACTGTGTACCGCCATAACCTCTTCACAAACATGTCTATTCAATAGCTCTATAGGCTTTGCTTAAGCAAAGTAGCTAGAAGAACCGCCTCAAAGTGCCTAAAGCTAGTAAAGCCCCTCAATGCCTAGAGTGGTCGTTGCATCAAATCTGCCATATATTAAGCTTTGCACGAGTACGTATGATTATCGCAAATACCTTCGCTTCCAAGATATATTTCCTTGGTTTTAAAGCAAATGAAGTGGGATTACACGGACTGATAAAAAGCGTCCCAAAAATCGATCACCTTAATCGCCGTCAATGGCTAATTACGCGGGCTGTTCTGCGGTTACACCATGCAATACTAGGAATCATATTTCTCATTGCCTCTTCCCGGTCCCGTGTTTTGAGTCCAAAGTACAAAAAGTTAATTTAAAGGTCTTTCCGAAACAGAGACTCGACACAATTCAGAAACTACGAGAGCTTAACAAAATTACGTGCTGCCTCTTAATTCACAAGGACTATAACAGCACTTGCAAGAATTGTGGGATCATTTTCACAACGAAATCACCACCTGCCGCCATCGTCGATATCAGCACCTGTCAGGACAACAGAATTTCTACTTTTCCTTTATCTTTCTCGATCTCTTGCTCAAGATCAGAGACGAATTTTTTTGTTGAATACATAGAGCGTAAAGGATGGGAAAACTTTTGATAGATATATTGATTACATGTGTCTCTGCGACCACAAGCGCCTCGAGGACTTGATCGAGATCTTGACGAATGGGTTTTCATTCCAGCGAAGGCGAAAAAGTCACGCTAGAATGTAAACAGTACGGAAGTATCCAGAATCACGATCTCATCTGCTGAGACTTTCTCGCCTAATTAGGTATCAGTCATAAGATGTTCATGTAAATTTCGGGGGTGCCCTTGAATGAACTTGGGGCTAGGATAATACACTTTTCATGAATGGGTGACAAGCCATAAAAGAAAAAGTGAAGAACCAATCAAGGTAAACATACCATTACTGATGTAAAAGAACTAAAATAAATCCTCTGTTCGTACAACTGACAGATCTCGCTTTTACTCGGTGAGATTTGACGTTTCCTTCACCTCTTCGAACAGAAATATGCAAAATGGATTTCCAAAGAGCATCGAACTTAAGGGTTTCTTTCTAGCAGTCATTTTGGTAGAGATTTCGAACTCATTGAAAAACCATGATGCGCTCAGAGAAAGTGGTGAGAATTTCGTTACGTCTATCGTTGTTTGATTTTATTCAAGAAAAATTCTTAATTCTGTGGGAAAATTCCCAATTCAGCCTTTAAACCTTAGATTAACTATACTATTTAATTCTTCCTTCGCTCATGTACAGCTGGATAGCACTGAAACAAATGACGCAATACGAAAACGACCGCGCAGTGATCTATTGTCTCTTCATCCGAAGGTGAGCAAAATCAATAACCTGTTATGCCTTTTCATTTTTTTTAATTGTTGTTAAAAAGAATGAAGCACTTTTTTTACGTGGGCCAGTTTAAATTGCTTAAATTCGGTGAGTAGAAGGTCAGCCATCATCAGTACTGATTAAAGGGGAAAAGCGTTGCGTAATCACATTTAAGCGATTAGCTCATGGTTTGCTAAGATGGAAAAAAATTCTGATTGCAGATGAAGTTTCATATTGAAGAAGTCCATAGTAAGACTTGGCTTATTCATCTTACAAGGGATGATAACATTTTTATTTAATCTTATTTCATCTTATTTCATCCTAGATGATGCCGTACAACAACTACGTCAAAAGCGGTTTTGACAGTTTCATGCGTACACAATTAAAATTTCGCAAATTCTACTTTGATGTAAACCTTGATCTCTTTTTTCTTATCTCGCAATTTGCAGCAAACTAGCTCGACGAATGCGAGATTCCTTCTCAATATATGCAATCAAACGGTAGATTTTATCCATCGAAACGATATTTCTGACACCGGCTTATGAAAGTATTGCGTCACCCTTGTTTAGGTTCGAATAGCTTTACGTCTTTAAAGGAATTTAAAAAATATTCGCCGTCCGAAATTTGGCAAAAAAAAAAAGATCGGTCATGTAATTGACATAAGTAAAACCTTAGCACATAACTATACTAAGGCGTTACTAATCATTCATCGTAATTTATTTTCACAGTTATTTGGGATCATATCCGTGGTTGTCGTTTGCTTTCCCGTGGTTTCTGCTAAGGTTGGATAATATTTATTGTATATGCATAATTATTACGTACCTTAGAGATACTTAATTTCGCGTTTTTGGCGATTTTCAAAAGATCGCTAAATTATTGCTCGCGAAATTTAAACACGCAAAATGTCATAACAACACTTATTCCCTGTTATTTCGGAATTTTAAAAAGTTCAGACTTTTTGACAAGTAAAATGAAGTTGAGAACGCTTGAATCGCAAAATTTAATGCTCTATTTTTTTATATTTTCCTTCTGATACCGCGAAAATAAAACCCCACAAAATTTTGTCTCGCAAAACGAATGAGTTGTTATTTTTGTAGCTAATATTACATTCTTTTAATAAACACTTATTAAACGAGAAAAATCTCTCATGCTTTGGGTATAGTTCCCTCTAAATATATATAAAAAACAAATATTCAAATCTAGTCCATAAGTCCAGAATCTAACAACCGCTCTTTTAGATACAAGAATATTCCTCATTCCAAGCTAGACCAAACAATAGATAACAATTCCACCCGTATACATTCAACATCAAGAAAGGTACTAAGAGCAGCACATACTACAATATATTATTAGGAAGGAAATAATAATATGCCAATTTTATTTCAATAAACTATACTTTTGAAACTAATTTTAGTACTCGATAAATGTAGGCAAGTGAAAATTTCAGAAATGCCTATGTAAAGCCTCTTCTATGCAGAGTTTTGGTAACTGCCATCATGGTAAATGCCATCATGTGTGACTGAAAGCTTTACAAATTACGGTGAATCTTGAAATAACTACCAGGTTTTCTTTACAATGAGATTCTTCGGAAGGGTATGTTGGGAGTCACTCTTACCTATTCTACTCGATTAACGATTTCATAAGAAATAAATGAGAATAAGAAGATCTTAAATCAAAAATTATTTAGCACTCTCAAACATGTTAGTAAATATTTCCCATAACAAAAGAGAACACGAAATTTTCCCAACATATAAATGGTGATTTGAAGAACATCGCGTCTCTTTTCACGTATGTTACAAACAGAAGAAAACACGAGCGAGGCCTCGTTGGAGATCGTTTAGCTCAATTCTATGGCTGAATTTCGAGCTACTTTTTGAAATGATTTAAAACCTGATGGTGGCCCTCCAATCCTCAACAACCCAAGCTCTGAAAATTTCTCAGAGGATCCGCCATTTTGAATTTGAGTGTGGATTAGGTCCTTCCTTCGTATAAGGAACATTTAATTATCCAAACAAAATATCGCCTGGTGATTGGGTAAATATATCAAGGATAGAAAGTAACACAGATTTGGCGAACTCTTTTTTTTCTTGTGGTTACTGGCAAGACCTTTAACCTGGTAAAAAATTTTTGTTTGCGGCATGTGGTCGAGGAAATGCATGCGTGAAGCGAGCGTGAAGGGCGAGTCACTCCCGTGAGTCCGTGACGCCTGTTTTGCAATGCGTCTTTGTCATCCTGGATTTCTTATTATATTCTGCGACAATTAGATTGGGCTTACATGATATAAAAGATGAGCCGACTGTTGCTCAAAATGGCGAAGCTAAGTCGGACCAACTTCTTGCGGGTTTTGATGCTTTCACCGCCGTTACGACACAAAATGCAAATATTTTGTGTCGTAATCTTTCTGACAGTTAGAATGGAAAGGACTGCCACTCATTTATTGTTACTCTTTTTTATACGTTTTCTTTTTCCTAGCCGACGCCAAGCCAGACAAATCCTTGCAAACCAACTGAATACTGGGTTGAAAAGGAAGATGGCTCACAAGAGTGTATAACATGCGGAACTTGCCCAGAAGGACAAGGTCTCTCAACGGAATGTGGGAGTTCTGAACTGCTGCCTTCTAATACCATGGTGAAATGTTTGGCATGCACCAAAGGAGTTTCATTTTCCAGATATGAAGATTCGTCCATTTGCCTTCCCTGTGCATCATGCTCTAAAGGTCAGGTGGTAGAACAAAGCTGCTCTCCCAAGTGGGATGTCAAGTGCGCAAATAAATGTTCCAGCAAGGACAGGTACAATTATTATTACAATTATTCATTAATTATCCCAGAATTGATCATTGCAAGCGTTTTAATTGTTAGGTGAATATACTCGGAGTCTTTGGTGATTATTTTGTACGTGCAGTGTGTAGTTCTAATACTGGAACAGGCATAAACTGTGGGAATCGTTAAAGATAACTTACCACCAATACTGATATCTCTAAGCCATCATAATATTTACAGAAAATTTTATGTTAGTTCTGTGGCGTGCCAGCGATTATATAAAAGTTATCACTATTTCACTGGTTAGGTATTATGATATGGACAAGGGGGACTGTTTTAAGTGCTCAAGATGCTGTGGCGATGATAGAGATGTGGTGGTAAAAGAGTGCAAAGAGAAGTTGGGAGATGGCTCAAACATGGTTTGTTCATTCGACAGCAGTGTGAACCGCTGTGGCCAAACAATGCCTCAACCAACAACCATCATTAGCCATGTCGACCCCAAACACGAAGGTCCTTATGCCACTCAAAAAAGTGATCATTCCACTAAAGCGAACGATCGGACAACAACTGTTATTCTTGTGGTAATAATAGTTGTTTTGGTTTTTTGTGTCTGTTCATGCGTTTTCAAGAAGAGACTGGCACAGATGTTAAGTTGGTGCTATCGTACTTTGGAAGAGGAAGACCATCATGATTTATCAGTCATGGAGGACGGATCATCGACTGACGGAAAGGGTGGTAAGACTGTGTAGCTTTCCTTTGAGTTCGTTCTAATGGTGTCCATTATTCAAATATTGACCTGGATGAAACTCATGAAAAATAATGTTAGAAAGTCTGGCCACTAAGATGTACCCAATTGAACCAACAAAGCTCTCAGTATCTCCATAGAATTCTCTTCTCAAAAGTGTTTTTTTAGGGTGTAGTTTCATTTATGACGTCTTCGGTTGATCGCCTAACAATATTCAAATGTAAGCATACTTCATGTAGCAACATAGGAAAAGTAAGCATTCGGGAACAACATTTCTCTTTATCTCTTTTGTTAACTACAACAGTCCTCGAGATGCAGGTTGATTAAATTCCACTCACTTTTGTAGGTGATTAACCCTCTCTTGTCAAACTCATTAATCAAACCGACTCTGTGACATGCCCCAGACTTTGCGTTGGCAGATACTGATTCTGTTACATTCATTCATGTCTGAAATGCTTCCTCCAAGCCTGTCACATTCATAGTTTTGTATATTATGATCTTTCCAGTAGAAAATGCTAAAGAAAACTTAGAAGAGAGTGATGAGTCATATGAGTTAGGAGAAGTTCATTCAGTTGCAGAGGAACCCCTGTTGAAAGAGGTATGCAAAAGAATAGTTTTCTACCTTAAAGTTCATCATAGGTTAAATTTACACGCGGTATATTAAGCTCTTCCCGTCAAATGCATAGCTATTGGACCTCTACGACCAGTTCAATCATCAAGCATATTTAGAACTTAAGCATTGCCTTGAGTCTGAGGCATTGTCAGAAATCGAGATACAAATGAGGTACAACTAAATATGTGAAGATATTAAAATTGAGAAAAGATGTGCTTTAACATATGCATGCTCAATGAAAAATTCAATTTTCCAGAGTACGTTGTAACTTATGAAGGAGCCGTAAAATTGCCCTTCATTTATGCTCAGGTACACACTTTAATGATCCTCTTAACTTAAAGAGTTTGAAAATAGTCATAAATTAATTTTAGTTTCTCTTTGTTAAAGGGTATTCCCGAAATCTTGGACGACACTGTAACCACCAAAGAGAAAGGTGTGATAGAACTTCAGTTGGAGAGAGACTTTGAACTTACTGTCAGGGGAATTTATTGTTAATCGAGACTTTTAAATTCTTGATTTTCATCAACCAAAAGCCATTGGTGCCATTAGGGACAAGATAGCCCGATATTAATTTATCTGTTTGAGTAAATACTATTTAATCGGAGGTTTCTTATCTTCATGCTTTGTAACACCTAATAGTTTCAAATACTTTGCAGCGCTTAAGAGTTGGAACAAAATGAACCCAGATAAAGGGACAAATTTCTTGCAAACGTTCTACTCTTTGATATAGCTGCTTCACCAATAGAGACCCTTAATGGAAAAGATAAAAGCTGAAATTGATTTGAGATAGAGGAGTGGAAAACTCTCTGGGTGGTTGGAAGAAGACAGAAGATTTGTTTGGGGGGGGGGGGGGAGAACCAAAAAATGAAGTGTAATACGAGTAACCCCCTATCATGGAGGTTGTAATGTTGTCTATGTTTGACTGTCTTTCCTTATTGCAGGTTCCAAGCTACTTAGCAGCTTGTTGGAGAGTGAGTCTTACCAGTACTTAAAGAAAATCTGTGATCGTTTGGACACAACCATGGCAGGCGCTGGTGACTATCGCGATGTCTGTTCGTATTATGGTATTGATCGTTATGGGATTGCCTCAATTTATGAGAAGCAGAGGGATGGGCCATCCAGAGCTCTAATCGATTACTTGGCAGCCACACATGAACAGCTAACAGTGGCTGAGTTTGTAACTGTGGTGAGAAAAGTAGCAAAGAGAGGTGATGTCGCAAAGCTGTTAGAGGAGTATGAAGAGGAGTTGTGAGAAAGAATGGCAAGGTTTTTTCATTACCGATAGTGTCATTTTCATTTCTTGTTCTACTAAATCAGTATTTGAGATCGTTGTAATTCTAAAGAGTTGCATTTTCTGATATAAATTTTATGTAGCCTCGGGTACTGAAAAGGACCCAAATTTAAAGGAGATGTCTTGATTAGCATGAATTCAATGTTATCTTCAATTTATTAATGATTTAAATGTTAGAGCTATTTATATACTTGCAAACGTAAATTTTAGATTACTGATTGTCTTGTTGTTTCACGTTGAATCGTTAACGAGGCAAAAGAGGGCAAACACCTTTTCTACGCTGCTTTGAGGCTAGTTACCTGTTACCTACCGCGAGGACACTGAATCCACCAGATAGTCCTTACCGGAAATGAAATCCCTTCCAAGTAGTTTTTAGATTCTAGTAGTCTCCAATTAAGCGTCGACAAATCAAAACCATAACAACCACACTGGCTAAAAAAAACAACGGTTATCAGAAACCAATGAGAACTTAAAGTAAACGCAGGCAAACCACTTGAAGCGCGAGATAACGTGGGTGTCCGACTTGCGATTGGCTACTTCTTTGCATTTAATTGTTTGGTACGTTAGCGCACCGAACGAAGTAAAGCAAAAAAATAATGCAATCCCATATTTTTTTGACGATGATTAAACTGAACAAAATTTTTTACTTTGTTCTGTTTAGATCTAAGCACCATTAAGGCACTCATTTAAGAGCAATTTTTTTCTCATTTTTAGTTATATTTTTTAAATCACTGGTTAGTTTTTATTTTTGTATACCGGAAACGTACTTTTTTCGTTTTGTGTCAATGATAGAGTTATGTTACGTATTTAACAGTTAAAGATGTATTTGTGGTCACCCTTGCAAATGTTTCCGTGTTTAATTTGATTTTAAGGGAGCGGAGAGGTCAAACCGCATTAAAAGTTTCATGCAGTAACAAATATTTTCCTTTAACCTCCAAGCTGAATCGTATTAGTTATTTAGCTTTCTAACTGCTAAGAAGTGCTTGGAGTGTCATGTCCGTTTACGTCAATTGTTTTTGCGTTTAAAATCGTTATCGTTGTCATATACTATGTCATGTGTCTGCGAGAGTCACATTTTCGTATCTGAAACGGAATTGCAGAAGTTGCATAGCAAGTGTATTTTCTTTTTTCAAAGTCTTTCATTTCTATCCGCCGCTGAGATAAAGATGCAACCCAGACGTTGTCTGACCGAAACTAATTTTGATTGATCTTCCCTAATCCTCTTATTATATTATGAGGATTAATGTCTTCTTAATAGGGAGTTCAAAGGACTAATGATGATATTATGAATAAAAACTATGAGGGTACTTTTTACCTTTTGTTTTCTTTGCAACCAAATCTCTGATTCCACGTTGCGAAGTGTTTGAGAATCCTGCGTGCGAATTTACGGTTGATATCCATGAAGCCTGGAAATATTCGAGTTTTGATTTTTGTGGATTTTCCGGTTGTCCTTAATCCCCATTAAAAGTCCCCATAGGAAAAGAGAAAATTTCGCCATTTACCTTCAATTAAACCAGGGTGGATCAAGTGTCTTTCGTATTGAGGTCGGAATCGCTTGAAATGCTCATTCATGACTAATCCACCATGTAGCTTTCCTCTCTATAACTCAACAGGTTAGAAAATTTTACAATGTCAGGGTTCTTTCCTTGTTCGCGTTGTACTCATCAGTATTAATTTCCAGAAATTTGGGCGATCTCGAACCATAATAAGTTGTTTGCTTAAACATACACGTGCTAATTCCCGTCTCGACATGGAGGCGACATGGGCTGCCGCAACTTCCTGCTTCATTTCTTCACATGCCCATGGCTAAGCTTGGGGAAATTTTTCAACTCTTGATTACAGAGGAATTTGAACGTATCCAAAAAAGCCTTTCATTCCAAATTTGAAGAAAACCCATACGAAAACATGACTTCAAACGCTGCTATACATGAGTTATCCACTCATACGAAAATGCTTTCGGACACGTGTTCACACATACTTTTTGCCGCGGGAAATGCTACGGAAAACAGAATGTTCATTGGCGTGTTTAATCAAAGTTGAATATCGCGTTTTTCTGGTGTTAGCCGACCTGTGGTAACACATAGAAAATACTGTGTTACAACAACCTAGAAAATCAGTGGAAACATTTAGGAAAACGGAATGTTAGCCCGGGTAATGCTTGCGCTGAAAAACTAGTGTCGAATATCACCTCATTAACCGCTTCAGGAAAGCACTAAACAGACACCGTGATAACCCACGCTGGATAACCGATGTAGAACAAAACACAGTGTACAGATGAGTTTTCCAGGCCCTGGAAGCCCTGTCGTTAACGCTATGTGTTCCCATAGTGAATATGCCACGCGTTCTCCGCAAAAATGAAAACGAAATTTGAACGAGGCATTTCCCCGGTATTAACTGTTTGGTTAAATTGTGGGAACGAGGGATTCTTTTGCCGTGTAACGTTCAAGTTAAATAGATCGACTTCACATGTAGCGTAGCCTCGTGGAAATGGGAGTAAGATCCAAAATTCTCCTGCTTATGGTGTGGACGCGTTTCGATCAGAAATTGGAAATTGAGGGAGGATGTAAAGCAAGACCTGGTCGAAAGAGTAGAACTGGGTCAAAAGAGAGTTGGTGAGGGTGATTGCGTTCGCATTCAATGGAGTCTTACAAATCCGTGCTAAATTCTGAGATTCTCCTTTCGATTGACTGATACCACCTCCCAACCCTTTTTGTTTCACCGTGTCATGTTACCGTTGGGATTTCTTTGGGATGACGTCAATTGCCTTTTTTTGGCAGTATAAGATTTCCCACATGCTCTAATCCAGTACCAACCGGTAGGCATTTTGCTTGTCAGCATATTTTTAAACATCTCGCTACTGAGCGGAACGAATGAGCTTCTACCGATTCTAATCATTACAAGATATTATTCATGTATCAAAAGTCTCAATTTGTTCAGCAAGATTCGACAAAAAATTAAATGAAGACTGCACCGTAAGTATAGTGTTACTGTTCTTTCAAAAATCTCTTGATCGTTAAACGATTTGAAACCGGCATACTGTGACCTGTCTCGTTACACAATATCTTTTCATATCTCAAGCTTTGTAACTGTGCAAATTGCTTTACTTGACGAGAGTTTGCTACTTCGGACATAATATCCTCGGAAACCTTGCCAAGTCGAGTGGACTGGAGAAGTGCTCCTGAACCATGTGCTCCGTTGGAATATTAACGAAGACCGTAATTATTGCAGTTGTGGTAAGTTCACATTCTGTTTATTCCAGGCTGGCAAAATTCAAGCTATGGATTAAATGCATATTGTTTCATTCAGATAGTTTGTGTTACAACCAGTAGAGAACGACGGAAATAATTATTTCTTGATATTGCTACCTATGACATGTGAGGTAAATTTCATGACATAGACCGGTAGTATTGAGCATATGAGATCGACTTCCCTTTTCCCTTATTTTTCCCTTTGAAATGCTAACTGTATACTGATTACCATGGGATAAGGAAAAAACGCTGATCCGGCGGTAACTGAGGAGGTAGACACTGTTCCAATAAAAGAAAATAAAGGTTCCTTCTTTTTCAGCTCCAAGCAAAAGGAAGAGATTGCTTGGGCTGTAAAGGTGATGAGATCACCTGGCGTAGGGATAAACCAGGAAAGAAAAACACGTGTATAACGTGTATCGATTGCCCGGACGGAACTGAGCCGTCGATTCCTTGCGGAGGGACCGCCAAATATGGAACACACTTACATTGTGAGGCATGCAGGCAAGGAACCTATTCGGACAATTATGGAAAAGGGCCCTGTAAGCCATGCTCTCTATGCTCCGTTGGACGTACAGTGACAAGGAACTGTTCTGCGACGAAGAACGCTCAGTGTGGCTCTTGTAAATACGGCTATTACCAGAAAGTTGTCATCATGAACCTGCTTTTCTATTGCCTTCCGTGTTCTGTCTGCTGTGGGGACGGTAAAGATAAGGTAGAGAAGCAGTGCACAGATCAAGGGCTTCCAAGTCAACAACATTGCAAATTCAGAACCGCGCCCAGCTGTCAACTGTTGCGGACAACTTCAAAGATCACATCGAGCACTCCATTTCTAGGAGAAAATCATACGGCAAAGAAAGGAACAAGCCCAAAGGGACAATCAGAGGAAGCTTCTTCAGTTCCTTCATCAAGAACACCGAAGCCGTATGCAAGAACCACTGCCATAACCGCAAAACGACATGAAAAGTTAGCTGCTTCCCAGTATGAAACAAGTTCAGCCTTAGAAGGATTCCACGGCAATAAATCAAAGGGATCTTTTTCCGATAGAAGTGTCGATATTAATAATGGAAATGGTATTGTCGTTTCTCCTATGTATGGGATTCCCGTTATTTTCATTGCAATAATTGTAATTGTTCTTAAGCGGAACAAGCTTGCAAGCTTCTTTGAAAGGACGAGGTGTGGTCCTATCCTGAGGTGTGGAGACGCTGAACTCGGTAAACAAATAGAGAGTACTCCGTTGAATGTTGTGCCATTAGGAGGTACGTGAATTTGCACTATTTTGAACACGGTCAAATGATGGCAAATTACTCAGTCGTTGAGACACTTTCTTAAAGGACTAAGCAGTCAGGACAAAAACGCCGGGGAAGACGGTGATTAAAAAAATTTACATATATTTTTAACAAGAATTTCGTGAATGGCTAGATTTGTGAACTAGTCTTTTGGCGCTAAGCCTCAACTTACGAATAACGTACGTAAACAGTGCTGAGTTCCAAATGGAAACTTAAATAATTTTTTGTCGAGGCTTCCGTTATCAGCTTTGACTCGTCCTTGGTGCAGTCGCTTTCGTAGTTTGCTTTAAGTCCCATTTTTGTGCCGCCAGCCAGAATTATTGGCGGAAAGTGCCATTTTTGTACCGCCAGCCAGAATTATTGGCGGAAATTAGACCTTTAATATCAATCTTCATGTTTAAGACACAGATAATGACAAAAATTTCTAAAAGCGAGGAGTGGTGAACATGTGCCTTGTGTAAGACTTGACAAAACGGGTTTCATTTCAATTATCCATTAAATGCTAACAGTGTAATATTTTCGTGATAGGTTTGGTTCTCAAACTTAGTTATTGGAAGAAAAAGTTACGTCAAAAAAGTAAATAAACATGTACGAATAAACCCAAAGGGAACAAAATAGAGGACAGTGTAAAGTAAGATTGGAACTCTTCAATTTGGTCTAACGTTTCCTAGATACTCAAACCGTGATGTTTCTCCATGACCAGTTTCTCTTCCGTTTGCCCACTTAATGTTTTGAACGTAGCGTTCTTTTTCAGTCTAACAACATGAATATTAGTAATTTTTCTTTTCCTTTGTAGTTCTGGTTTCCTTAAAAGATTTGAAGTCTCTTTCACTTGACACATATACCAAAGTGTGGAAACGACTGGACAAACAACCGGAAGGAAAGACCAGAGGTGACTTCAGAGATGTGGCTGTGCGGTTTTTGTATTTAGAAGAAGACATTTGGGAACTGGAGAAAGAATTTAAATCATGTGGCTCTGGAAGTCCTTCAAGACAGCTTTTAGAAGGTCTAGAAACTAGACGACCTGACCTTACTGTGTTGGAGTTTATCAAAGTTCTTCGGGAACCAAATATACTGAGGAACGATGTCGTTGAACTTTTGAAAGACTACATTCATAGATAAGTGAATTTTTAGACAGATAAGGTTCATATTGAAGAAAGGCGAAGAGTCGCAGCTAATGGCAACAGTTCGATTCCGGTTTAGTTTATTACTTCTATTGCATTTGTAATATGAGCGAAATCAATTAGGAACGGGTCACGACCACATACATTTCTCACTTTTACAATTCTAAGGCGGCCAAAGCTCATGACATGAAACTAGATTGAGCGTCACTCTTACCGTTGCGAGATGAGTTGTGTTGCATGTAGCTTTGCAGGTTTTCCATCGGGACAATTTACACAGGGGCGGTTCTTTGTTGATAAAATGTTTTGCAATGTGTTTTAAATAAAACTGACTTCCTTTTTCGCCCTATTAAGGTGTCTGTTGTCTTTGCTACGTCTAAGGCCTCTTTGAAGCAGTGGCTTGTGCGAATAAAAGCAACGTATGTCCTTGTTGCTCGTGTCCGCTGATTCATTTGCGTGACCCTTGAATTATATCAGGGTCCGAGCGGATAACGCTATTTAGTGGCTATGCAGCGGATAAATGTCAGCAACATTTACTGCGCTACTCACAGGATAGACAGTTATTTGTAGCGTTATCTACCCTTCGAAAACCGGAGCCTTATGGTTAAACCTGATAAAACACTGTTTTCCGGGCGTCCCCAGCTCATCAGCGACGAAACTGATGCATTTGAAAATAACCACAGGCTCCCATTCCCTGTCCGAAACAGATTGAAAGAAAATCATCTTTTGTTCTTTTAAGACAAGGCTTAAAGTAAACTAATTTACTGAAATCCTTAAGTTAATTATGGCGATAGGTTATTAAAATGTCAGACGGTATAACGTGTAGGGGTTAATTAGTAGCTTCCTGCAAACTGTAAAACTAACCACATATCTACATCGTTTGCATACTTCACATTGCTTCCTGAGGCTTTGCACGAAATTCATATGGTCAAACCGGTTCAAACAACGTACCTTAATATACCACCTGGAGTGTTGAGGTCACATAGCTGTTAAATAGGGGAATCCCCAAATAATGCTCCGAAAACGCTGAACGTCTGGTGTGGTTTTAACGTGCGTCATTTTTATGTCGCGTAGTTTTATCATAGAGTGGTATTCGTTCAAACAGGAAAGGATTTTTACCTTTTTTTCTCGGTGGAAGTCAGCTTGAGTTTGAGAAAGGAGAAAGGAAATCACGTTTCACGCTTCTTCAACGCGATGTCGAGGAGATCGTGGTTTGGTTACAACGATGCGAAGACAAAACGGTTCTTGATTGTTTTCATCTTCGGAACGCTGGTAAGGGAAACCTTTTAACTTAGCATGATCAATGCACGTTCTGACTTTCCAGTGTTCGTATAGTTATTTTTCTCTAATTTGGTTACGTTAATGAAATGATATTCGTTTTTTCGAAAAGTGGTAAATGGTGAAGTTAAATGTGCTTACGTGTTAGTTTCAGAAGAGTGATGACTCACGCTATTCTCAATTTTGATATACGACCTCAAAGATTCATGATTCGCGACATTCCTGTAAACAGCGACCGAATCATTTGTCCGTGGTTGTCTAGAACTCAATCATGACTTATCCAACTAGAAAAATGACGTCGAAATTTAGATTGTATGGTTTACAGTTCACTTTGTTAGAAGAAAGTGCACAGGTAAAAGGTGTAATTGGCTTGATTATCTATCTTCAGGAAGTCCATTCACTTTCGTTTATTGTAAAAACTGACTAGACAGCATCACACCACGCAATTGAAATATACTGTAAATCATTTATGACCCAAAATTAAAAATATTTATATTTCCCAATCATACAGTCAACATATGTATCAGCGATCATTCTTTGACTAGTAAATCTTAAAACACCCTTGATGATGACATCAGTTCATAGCAATGTTGATGTCATATGCATATCCTGTCACAAGGTAGTCACGAGACTTAAGCTTAACTGCGACTTCACAAACCTATCCTTTTATGGTTGAAACTGATAGCATAAGGTTTGTATCGTAACATGTAACAAAATTGGACTTGGGCGCACGACTGTTTTAGTTAAGTGTCGGCGATTGTTCAGTCGTCTAAACTTAGGTTGCCAATGAAGCTAACAAAAAATACAAAATTAAAGCATGTCGACCTAGCATAGATCTTTAATGAAAGATACCGTATTTTCAAGTCATATATGGGTGAAGGGGTAAGTTTCTATAGAAACTGTGGTGCTGCGTCGGTGGGAGAGCATGACGGGGTAATTTAGTATTATCAACTGAGTTGATAACGTAAATTGGCCACCGTAAAGAGTTTAAAAGCTGAGGTTTCGAGCGTTATCTTTTCGTCAATCGCTCTGACAAAGGGCTAACTAAATTACTCCATATATGGGTGAGTAATTTTGGATGGGAAGTGTGCCAAACCTGATTCTCAACGACCAGCTCTTGACGCTACGAACATGAATGAAATCAGCATGCTCACCTTTTGTTTCATCATCGAGGTCTCCACGATATGGCATGTGCACATTGTTTTGCAACATGATAGCCATCTCAGGATGGTTTTGCTGACCCGATGTGAACGCCGTTTTAGCTCCCACAAGTGAATTTAAATCACGCAATCGTTCCCAGGAAAGAATGGAGAGGTGATTTATCTTTGTGAACGAGTCGCGTTCGAAGTATATTTTGAAGGGACAAAAGAGGGATGAAAAAACTCACCCAAAGAGTAAGCTACAAAACAAACGAATGAGTGCAATGTGGCCTGAACTCACTTATACCGCCAGGTTTGCTTCATAGAATTCTATGACAATCGGTTGATTATTTCTTGAATACATTCAGTTACATTCAGCTGGATTACAGCAGTTTCACAATATGAATACGATTTCAGCTCTTCCCTGATGGATACGATTTGAGTCATTCGGAATCTACTTTAAAAACGATAACTGCAATTGATTTATCCATATAAATATGTTTTTTCTCATTGTCTCGTATAGATCTACCGTGTCGGAGGAGACTTTCCGTGCAAATCAGAACAGATACACTGGAATGGCACAACTCAGAAAAAATACAAATGCGTAGATTGTCCTGACTGTCCCCTGGGATCAGAGATTTCTGTGCCATGTGGTACATCAGTTAAATACGGGACACCCATTCATTGCGTTTCGTGCCAACTGGGTAAAACATACTCAGAAAAATATGACAAAGCGCAGTGCAAGGCATGCACAATATGCTCTACAGGGAAAGCACTGGTCAAGAACTGCACCCTGGTCTCGAACACTCGGTGCAGCACAGAGTGCCAGAAAGGCTTTTATTCTTTTCCGTTTAGTTTTGCCTGTTGGCCTTGCTCGGATTGTTGTCATGATGGTAAAGATGAGCTTCCAAAAGAGTGCAGCGGAAATTATCTAAAGAAGTGCAAAATGCGTTCATCGCCCTGTAGTTATGTGCGCAGCACAAATACCCCGGCCACAACTGCAAAGTGGATTCCCTGGGCTCCCACACAGATGTCATTGCAAAGAGGTACACCGACACCCTTTCCAACCAAGGAAGGAGAAAAGGTTACATCGCCAGCATTTTCCACTTACTCAGTCGAATTTCCTAGATCTAGGATCGACCAATCCATAACCACCACCAAATCGACAAAGTCTCCGAAAGAGGGGAGTGGAAATGAAGTGCTCCTTATTCCTTCCGGAGTAGGCGTAGCGCTTGGAATTACATTCCTGTTTGCTCTAACAGTGATAATGGCTCGTCATGGATGGTTCTGCAGGCCTTGTTTCCTCAGGTGGGGAAAATCGGAGAATTCAGTCGAGTTTCCACCGGCGCAAATCGAAGTGAAGCCAGCTTTATCACAAGAGGAACTCAGGCCCGGTGAGCTCCTATATCGACCAAAACTGACTGAATAAACTACTTAGATTTATATATTTTTTTTTCACGAATCTAATATTGTTTCTATCATTTTTCGTTCTTTGCTTTGGCCCGTTCCAAACACTACTCCTCGTTACATGCATTAGCTGGTGAACATGATCTTGAATTACAATTGTGTAAAGCTTTCATCAGATTGATGAATTTTGTATTTCTTTGTAGACGATGTAACCTTGGAGGAGCTGGAAGAAAACAACTTGGATTTGTTGGATTGGGTTTGCACCCGGCTTGATAACGGAAAATCAGGTTTCCGGCAAGACTACGAGCGCTTGGCTGCTAAATACAAACTAATTTCCCCGGAAGTACGAAAATCCTTGAAAAATGAGTTTAAAAGTGAAGGTGGAAGCCCCTCCAAGAGGCTGATGAACCAGCTGCAAACTTTGTACCCCAGCTATCCTATTCGTTGTCTTGTAAGGATGCTGAAAGAGATCGGAAGAAATGATATAGCACAAAAACTAAGACCCTACATAAGGAAAAATGCGGAAAACTAATATTAGCGAATTGATGACTTTCAGGGAGCCCAGCAATAAAATTAGCAAAGCTTTTCATAGGCTCTCTCAAGCGATAATTAATGGAAAGTGATGCTAGACTTGCTTTACATCAGACAACTTTTACAAGTATGTGGGATTCATAGCTGAATTGCAGCTATTTGTGTTGAAGAAGACTGACTGCGTGAATGATTTGATTCGTATAAATCTCTCTTTTTTTAAGGCCGGGTTTCCTTCTAAATGAGCTAAATTGTCCACTTCACAAGTGTTTTGGATAATGTTGTTGGGTTGTAAGAAAAGGTTACACTTTGATCACACGCTGAATTCAAAGATATCGCCCACTGGATTGTAAAGAAGTAAAGAAGTTTAAAAAAATTCATTATTTAAAGAACAAGATAATATCCACAATTTATATTTAGTCTCTTTGTACTAATTCTGTTTACCTGCTGGTTAACAAGGGACAGGTAAAATGTTCCTAGAATTAAAGAATAATCATATTTTATTCTGAAACAATTAAATTTTGTTTACCTTCTGGTCGAAAATTTTCAGGAGAGACAAAGTACAAAGATTACTCAGAAAAAAAATTGAAACTAGAAAGAATTCCATAAGAGGATATTGTTTTGCTTAAAGGAGAATTGAAAAACTTTTCAGCGAAAATTAAATATTTCTCAATGGAACCTATTCGGGTGATATCCCTTAAGATATAAATTGTTGTTGCCCCTAAACAGCATTCACCTTTCAATTTTTTTTATCAATCATGCATAAATGATGAGCAGCTTTAATAGTTTGCAATAACCCAAGCTTTGCAACAACCCAACCCAGTTGCAAGACAGTAATTCACGATTCAGCTGCCTCTTTTCTGACTTTTTCTACGGAACATTTCTCCGATGATAGTCGAGGTCTTTTCGATGGCCTTCGATGCGAAAAAATCGTGGGTATTGCACCTGGTTTTGGCGTAGATCTGGGTTTCAAACCAAGAATTTCTGCTTTCAAGTCTCGTTCCAAGCAGTCAGGTGCGAAATGTTCTGAGCACAACCTGGATTTTTTCGAAACGAGCAGATCCGCTTGTGAGATCTTTGCCAGCCACTGTGATCATAGAGGTTCATCCCTCGGAAAGCAATGATAGGATATACCAGTTGTGTACCTCGAGTCGTTGTTACAATCGAACGCCGCGCAGTATACCATTTTTTAGCTCGAAAGTAGTCGAAGTAAATATAGTAGCGAGGGCTAGTCAATCGTCAAGAACAGATAGAAGAATAAACTCAAACAACTCAGGCTTCTGTATTTGTACATCCCTTTTTGTGTGAGCCAAGAATTTACCCATTATCGAAAACTTATAAACCAAAGTTCAACACGAATTTCAAAATTTTATTTCCTTTTGGACTTCTTGCGACATTATTAACAGCGTGCGTCATCGTACATACCATTGCAAAATCCAGACTACAAACGCGTTGCAAACTGATGATTTTAGATATATGAAATTTTTATATTTGCACTGCGGTGAAGAAACGAAATTAAGAGATCCTCGCAGCTAAGAACACTACTGAAACGAGTAGTTGAAAATGGGACCTGAAAAAAAATTCAGGGCCGTACGGGATTTGAACCCATGACCTCTGCGATACCGGTGCAGCGCTCTACCAACTGAGCTAACAAGCCAACTGGGAGCTGCACCGGTATCGCAGAGGTCATGGGTTCAAATCCCGTACGGGCCTGAATTTTTTTTCAGGTCCTATTTTCAACGACTCGTTTCAGTAGTGTTCTTAGCTGCGTTGCAAACTTATGTTAAAAAAAGGTAAATAACAAAACCTGGGAAACAGAATGGAAGATGAAATATCTTAAATTACCAATCTGTAAGAAAAATTAAAGTGGAAACCCTATTTTGAAAACATCGAAGTCAAGCCAAATATAAGAGATGCGTCGCAAATGATCTGGACATGTAACTACGTTTTAGAGACACGATTTTGCACTGGGATTTTTCGCTCCTCGGATTGGGCGTTCGGAAATGGAGTGTTCAGCACTCAGAGTGTATCTTGAAGCCTAAAAAGACAAACGAAACACCAATCATAAGCAAAAAAAATCTTGATACTTGTATTTGCAGCCATTTTCTCTATCATTATGGGAAAATATATTATGCTTCGTGCGAAACTGTATTTAGAAATATCTTATATGAACGTCTACCTATTATAAAACATTTATACAAAACCTCTTCTTAAAATGATACACGTAAGGTGTTTCAAAACCGTCTGTTTCTTTTAAAATCGCAATTCTGATCGGCTCTGGGCAGTTGAGAGGAAACTAAACTTGTGGTCTCCCATAACTTTTTTCCAACCTCTCAAAATTTCATCATCTAAACTGCAGTCTGTTGCCTTTACTTTTCATTTTTTGTTTGTTTTTTTTTCGTACTTTTCTAATCTTACTTTACCTTCCTGAGCTTTCTCAGAGTCGTCTTAATTGCTGTAGGGATCGTAGATATCATTGCCGGAGCCAACTTCGAGCTCATCATCGCCGTCTTTTTTTTTGTTTTGTTTCTTTTGTTGTAACAGTACTAGCGATTCTATTTCGACGTCAGTCAACCTACTGGTTTCCAAATGCAAGAAAGAAATTGATTTGTTCAGTGGGCGCTATCATTAGTATGTAACAATTCTCTTCCTATGTGACGTGTGTATGCTATTCGGAAAGGCAACAACTCAGTGTTCCTGTTTTCTTAAGAATACTTTAAAGAACGACTGTTCAAAGTAAAGGAGGCACTAATAAGTTAGCTAGCCTGCATAAGTCACAGCACAGCTAATTAGTGGAGAATTCTCGTCAGTACTAATGGAGGTTACAAAGGTTAATAACCGAAAAACAAAAATTTCGTTTAGTTTTTTGGCACTTACGTGGATCTATTCGAGGGTCATTTGGAACATGAAGGGATTCCGCTATCATCTTGGTTTTCCTCTTCCAGCTCGCGGGCTGCACTTAGGTTGACTTTGGTCTTGGAGAATGTATTCGTTTTGGCTCTACGTGGTCGAGACTATAAACTGCTCCAGTTTTTTGTAAATAGTGTCATCCGTGGAACCCTTAACATTCAGTTAATCCACATTCTCATCTCTCCCCATGGACGCCAAACTGATGCTCACAGAATTTTTCACAGTTCCTCTTCTATCTGGCCTTTGCCATCTTTCTGTGATTTGGACTACGTCGGAGCCATAACTAACGCTATCACAATCATTAGAACAGGTAGCTTTGCCCTTCCTACACTTTCTTTGGGACCGCTGTTTTCAATCGGTGAGCAAACACCTGTGAATGTTACAGTATCAAGTATGGCAACATGGAATTTATGCAGTTTAAATCTCGTGCATTTAAAATTCTAACTGACTCTGCAATAATCAGTCAGTAACTGCCGAAAAAAATACAAAATTTTACCGTAGTGGAGTGGCTGGGGTTTCACTGTTACTGCATTCGTTGGAATGTAAACCAAATAAGCTTTTTTTCTGTTCAGACATGAATGAGTACAGTTACATCTGAGATATATTTAACTTAATGGTTTGTGCAGGAAAGTGCTAGTCTTAAAAGATGAAAACCGACCACTGATTTTACAAGTGACGCTTTAAAGTAAAGCTAAACCATGCTTTCAGTCAAACTACATTCACTATAATGCTCGCACAGTATATGAATACCTGCATCTCGGCTTTAAGTTGGTGGTAATAGAGCAAGCTATTCTTACAGCTGTGTTTTTCTTAAATGATAGGATAGCATAACATTTCTCTCTGCTAATCCCAGCTCGTCAGTAGTCGAAGATAGAGAAACGCCGAAGTGAAAGAAAAATTATCTTGAAAACGAGCCTTCGCAATATCATCTATTGGACAACCCGTTCAAAGTTAATTTCAAATATATGGATGGTAAATTTGCTGATGTTCTCTCCGGTTTAGGAGATACCCAGTTCGAAAGGGAGTTACCTGGACATCACGCTATATTGATCCATTTCCATTGTTACACTTTCGTAAGAGTAATAACAGAAAAGGATAATATTGTAATAATTATAAGAAATAGGACTGGTACTTTTCATATAGGGAGCGGCTGCAACGTATTATTTTTTACACCTCTAAAAAGCAGGCGCTGCCATATCCAGCGACAGACTCCTTTGCATGCCGTTTCCTCTTATTTTACCCATGGAAAAACTATTGGAATGCTGGTGCCTTTACCACCAACTTCAGTGGGAACAGGATGAGTGTCTACAATAAAGAAGCAGGCGCTTCCTAGGCCTACTATGAAGACCAGTGGTTCACAGGTGTAGATGGCAACGCAGAAATCTTTCTTCGATAACATAGAAGATAAGGCATGGACGAGGTTAGTCCGCCCTTTTTAGGAGAATTCGAAGTCGCCCTCCAAGATCTCTTCGGAAAAATCGTACTTGCTAACCTCAGGACCAATACTCCGTATCAATTGGTACGCCGATAGTACATTGTAGAGTTCCTCACAATTCCTGTGTGGATTTAACACACGGAGTAACTCTGTTATGACTTTTTCTGCCATTTCGCAAATAATTTGCCACAGCTTCTTACTACCTCCAATTGCTTCTTTGTGGAACTTATGTATTTCATGAGCAATTTTACGCGTAGAAAGGCACAGGCATGCGCGACGCATGTAAGAGAGAAGAACAAGGTTCTTTGCACAAAGTTAAAATGGTTTATTTTAACAAACTTCAATTTTGTTAAATCACTTCCTACACGGTGCACTTCGCACTCTTCAGGAAATTTGCAAAGCTCAATGACTGGCTGGGTTATATTAATGACCCTTTCACAAGATGACGCTCTTAATAAGATTAAAAAACATTTCCCTTCTAAAAAATGCAAATGACTAACCTTCAAGGGAATCTTAAGAGTAAACATGGTAGATCCCTGGCTGATCATGGAAACCACTTCTTCAACCTTTGGCTGTTTATCAGGGTCAAATGGAGCACACTTAAGCCAAATCTGATATTTGCATGGCTCTGTTGGCAATTTTCTTGTCATGACTGGAAAAATCCCCTAGTGCTTGCAGAGGTGTTTCCCCCTCTCTAAAGGCTGCTTGTATCTCAGTAAGGATACCTGACACAAGGGTTTAGTAATACAAACAGGGTCATGTCTGAAGACCAAATGTCGGCTCTCTTAAGATTTTCTCCCTATGCCAGCGGTAAAACCAAAGGGCACTGTTCCCAGACTTCTCTCTGATCACTTGCAGTCAGTTAACAGTAGTATTGATTGGTGGCCAAGATGTTAGCCGGCTTTAAATCACGATGGGCGACATTTTTGACGCGTAGATGTTTAAGACCCAGTGCTACGTCCTTGAAAATGATGGAGATGACTTGAGGGGTGACGAAACCGTCGCAATCGGAGCACTCAAGAACACCAAGAAATTCTGCAAGGAAGCTAACTTTTGACTCGAAACCGAATGGTTGGAAATCGAAATACACATATCCGAGAATGAGGGCAAACGGATTATTGCAGATTCCCTTGAACTTCACAATGTTTGGATGTTTCAACTCTTGAATGATTCTTCCTTCCTTTACAAACGTTTTCTTATCCGGTATGTCCTCGTCGAGCAATTTCTTAGCGACGACTTTCTCCGCAGCGGCCGATTTCCCACCCGCACCAGGAAGAGTCTGCCAGTCAGCAGTGAACACAGCACCATACGCACCCTTATGAATGATTTCCTTGTTTGTCAAACACTTGAAATTACAGACTGGCATACCTGAACAGAGGATGGTCAGGCTCAAGAAAAGGAAACTGGAAAGCCATAATCCTGCCTGATTCAACAGCATACAAAGCGAGCAAAAAGCAAACTTCTTGCAACACGTGGAACTTGCGCAAATGCGAAACAAGATCTCTTGTTCGTAAGAAAGGGGTGTGCGACGGGTGCGTAATCAGAAGCGCGTAACTTCTTCATGTATGTTATTTTTATCAAAAAGATTTAAGCAAAGTAACTGTAGCACTTGCGATTATAAAACTGCTGGACGACTATTTCAGCGTGGATTTACTACCGTTCTCTACAGAGTTACCGCTGAGTTAACATAATCCATTTCGCAAAATAGAAAATTTTCTGACATTACTACTTTGCGAAATTAATTTTGTATGGATAGTAAAAGAGGAGGTGACCGAGATCTTCGAGAATATACTTTGATGTAATTTTCAAACGTATTTTTCTGACCCGGAAAGAAAGACATTGTTGTTGAAGGGTGAAAATAGCCCATTTCGCAAGGTAGTAACTCTCCTGAAATTACCATATAAACATATATTTTAAGACGGCTTAAGAGATAAGAGGAGGCCAAAATCTTTGGTGATGTACTAATTTGTGTAATAGTGTAGTTTGATCGTCCAGGTGAGTGTAGTCCTGAGAAGGACTGTTGTCGGTAGTGGTGACTGACGTTTTGACAACCTGAGCGGAAGTCATCATCAGAGTCAAGTGAATAGTTGTTGTCAGTCGAATGTACTTAGTCCGGTTTGTATAAACTGATTTATCTGTTTTGCTGTGATGTTATTGGCTCTAAGACTCAAGTGGCGTAGGTCGTTCTGTTCGGTTCGTTTGTGATTTTAATGTCGTGAATGAATCGTTTGTATGTGCTGGTAGTGGTCGACACCTGTTGAGGGGAGTCTGTTCCAAGTTAGTAAACCAGTTTTCCAGGGTCAGTCGTTGAAAGTAGTTGGTGCTGTAGGTTAGGCATTGCGCAGAGTCCTAGTCAATGGTGTGGTTCGTAAGTCGGTGATGTTCAGCAATATGATTGTTGACATCGCCTTTCCTCGTCGCTCGTTTGTGTTCAGTCAGTTTAGTTGTGGGGTTTCTGCCCGTCCCACCGATGTAGGAGGCGTGGCAGTCTGAGCAATTGATCTTATATACTGCTCCCTGTCTGTTCCTTGGTTCGTCTTTGTCTTTGACGTTAGTCAGTAACTGACTTAGTGTGGTAGTTGGTTTGTGAGCGACGCGGATATTGAAGGGTCGTAGGATGCGCGAGATGTTCTCAGATATGCCCTTTATGTATGGTATAGTTGCTGTGGTCGTACGAGTTCAGTGTCGTTAGCTTCGGTACTAGAAGTAGGTCGGTGAGTGTTACGTTGGATGAAGTCTTCGTTGCAGTTGTTCTTTGAAAAAACACGGTTAAGGTGCTTGTTCTCGTCGGATAAGCTGTCTGTCGTATTGCATACTAGTTGCGCTCGTCGGGTAAGAGTCTAGAGTCCTGATAGTTGGGGCTTTGTGTGATGTTGGGTTGTCGGATGTCTCACTTGGACTGTTTTTTTTTCACTGTTCAAGACAACCTAAAGCGACCTTAGAACTTTGGGATCATATGTTGTTAAAACCAGATATTTGCCATATTTTTTAAGTATGGGCAGACCAAGTGTTCTTTACCGTTTTTTTTTTTACCAAGAAAAAAAAAACTGAAACTTAATAGGGCCATTTGTGATTAGGACTCTAAAGCAAGACTTCATGCCAAATTTCAGCCAAATCGACGGGATGAAGTGGCAGACGAATTTCGAAAGTTACAGACTATCGCACTTAAAATCTTTCCAATAGGTAATTTAAAAGGAGAGTTAGCAGAGAGTGATAGGTCATGAAAGCTAGGAAAAGTTCGTTCAGGGGAACCCCTTTTAAAGGAGGTACACAAAATAATATCCTTCTAAACTAAAGTACGTCATAGGTTAAGTTTGCAAACGGTATATTTAGCCCTTCCCTTCTTGCCTTGAGTCAAAAGTATTGTCAGAAATCAAGATACAAATCAGGTGCAACCAAATATGTGAAGACATCAAAATTGAATTAAGATGTGCTTAAACATGCATGCTCAATGAGAAAATTCAATTTTTGCAGAGTACGTTTTAACTTGTGAAGGAGCCGTAAAATTGCCCTTCCTTTAAGCTCAGGTACACATTTTAATGATCCTCTTAACTTTAAGTATTTGAAAATACTCATAAATTAATTTTAGTTCCTCTTTGTGAAAGGGTATTCTCGGACGACACTGAAACCACCAAAAAGAAAAGTGTGATAGAACTTCAGTTAGAGAGAGACTTTGAACTTACTCTCAGTGGAATTTACTGTTAATCGGGACTTAAAATTCTTGACAGTCACCAGTCAAAAGCCATACGTGCCATCAAGGACAAGATAGTTTTAATTTATTTGTTTGAGTAAATATTATTTAATCCGAAGTTTCTTATCTTCATGGTTTATAAGACCCATTAGTTTCAAATACTTCGCAGCGATTAAAAGTTGGGACAAAGTGAGCCCAGATAAAGGGAGAAATTTCTTGCAAAAGTTCTACTTTTTGATATAGCTGCTTCACCAATATAGACCCTTAATGGAAAAGATGAAAGTTTAAAATGATTTGAGATAGAGGAGTGGAAACTCTCTGGGTGGTTAGAATAAGACATAAGGTGACGTTTATTTTTTTTTTTGGGGGGGGGGGGGGAGCCAAAAAGCTAAATGTAATATGAATAAACCCCTATCATGGTGGTTACAATGTTCTCTATGTTTGACTGTCTTTCCTCATTGCAGGTTCCAAGCTATTTAGCAGCTTGTCGGAGTGCGAGTCTTACCAGCACTTACGGAAAATCTTTGATGGTTTGGACACAACCATGGCAGGCGTTGGGGACTATCTCAATGTCTGTTCGTATTATGGTATTGATTACTATGAGATTGCCTCAATTTATGAGAAGCAGTAGTCTCCCTCTTCTCTGCACGACGATTTTCCTCCTCTCTTTAGTCTTGGTCGGGGGATTTCCTTTCACTTTCAGCTTGCAGTATACCGTTGTCTTTGTCGCCTGCAAAGGAAATTCCCTCATTCGATTCCATTTTAATTTTATATGTTGGCCTGGATTAAGATGTATGCTTGACCTCTCTACTTGGGATGACATTTCCGTTTACGTTCACTGTTTCTCGTCTTTGCATTTGAAATCGTCATCGTTGTCATGTATTATGTCATGTATCTGCAAGAAGCATATTTTCGTATTTGAAACAGGATTGGAGAAGTTGCGAAGCAAGTGTACTTTCTTTTTTCGAAGTCTTTTATTTCTGTCCGCCGCTGAGATAAAGATAGAACCCAGGCGTTGTCTGACCGAAACTAATTTTGATTGATCTCCCCTAATCCTCGTATTATATTATGAGGATTAATGTCTACTTAATGATGGTATTATGAATAAAAACTATGAGGGTACTTTTTAAACTTTGTTTCCTTTGCGACTAAATCTTTGATTTAACGCTGCGAATTGTTTGAGTATCCTGCGAATTTACGGTTGATATCCATGAAGCTGGGAAATTTTCGAGTTTTTATTTTTGTGGATTTTCCGGTTGTCCTTAATCCCCACCACAAGTTCCCATAGGAAAAGGAAAAATTCCACCAAAAGCACATTACCTCAATTAAACCAGGGTGGATCAAGTGTCTTTCGTATTATTGAGGTCAGATTCGCTTGAAATGCTCATTCATGACTAATCTACCATGTAGCTTTCCTCTCTATAACTCAACAGGTTAGAAAATTTTACAATATCAGGGTTCTCTCCTTGTTCACGTTGTACTTTTCAGTATTAATTTCCAGAAATTTGGGCGATCTCGAACTACAATAAGTTGTTTGCATAAACATACACGTGCTAATTCCCGTCTCGACATAGAGACGACATGGGCTGTCACAACTTCCTGCTTCATTTCTTCACATGCCCAGGGCCAAGCTTGGGCAAATTTTTCAACTCTTGATTACAGAGGAATTTGAACGTATCCAAAAAAGCCCTTTATTCCAAGTTTGAAGAAAACCTATGCGAAAACATCACTTCAAACGCTGCTATACGTGAGTTATCCACTCATACGAAAATGCTTTCGGACACGTGTTCACACATACTTGTTACCAAGGGAAATGCTCAGGAAACAGGATTTTCATTGGCATGTTTAATCAAAGTTAAATTTCGCGTTTTCCCGGTGTTAGCCGACCCATGGCAACACATAGAAAATACTGTGTTACAGCACACTAGAAAATCAGGGGAAAACATGCTTGATGCTGAAAAACTAGTGTCGAATATCACGGTATTAACCTCTTCAGGAAAACACTAAACAGACACCGTGATAACCCCCGCTGGATAGCCGATTTAAAACTGTCAACAAAACACAGTGTACAATGAGTTTTTCAGGCCCTGGAACGCCTGCCATGAACGTCATGTTTTCCTATAATGAATACCAAATATGCAGCGCGTTCTCCGTAAAAATGAAAACGAAATTTGAACAAGACGTTTCCCAGTCATTCACTATTTGCCTAAATTGTGGGCGAACGAGGGATTTTTTGCGGTGTAATTTTTGATGTAAATAGATCGACTTCACATTTAGTATAGCCATGGTGTGGACGCGCGCGTTTCGATCAGAACTTGGAAATTGAGGGAGGATGTAAAGCAAGGTCTGGTAGAAAGAGTAGAACTGGGTCAAAAGAGAGTTGGTGAGGGTGATTGCATTCGCATTCAATGGAGTCTTACAAATCCGTGCTAAATTCTGAGATTCTCCTTTCGATTGATTGATACCACCTCCCAACCCTTTTTGTTTCACCGTGTCTTGTTACCGTTGAGATGTCTTTGGGATGACCTCAATTGCCTTTTTTTGGCAGTATAAGATTTCCCACATGCTCTAATCTAGTACCAACCGGTAGGCATTTTGCTTGTCAGCATATTTTTAAACATCTCGTTACTGAGCGGAACGAATGAGCATCTACCGATTCTTTTCATTACAAGACATTATTTATGTATCAAAAGTCTCAACTTGTTCAGCAGGACTCGACAAGAAATTAAATAAAGACTGAACCGTAAGTACAGTGTTACTGTTCTTTCAAAAATCTCTTGATCGTTAAACGATTTGAAACCGGCATGCTGTGACCAGTCTCGTTATAAAGTACCTTTTCATATCTCAAGCTTTGTGACCATGCAAATTGCTTTACTTGAATAGAGTTTGCCATTTCGGACACAATATCTCGAAAACCTTGCCTGACCAAGTCGAGTGGACTGGAGACGTGCTCCTGAACCATGTGCTCCGTTGGAATGTTAACGAAGACTATGATTATTGCAGTTGTGGTAAGTTCACATTCTGTTTATTTCAGGCGGGCAAAATTCAAGCGATGGATTAAATGTATATTGTTTAATTCAGATAGTTTGTTTTACAATCAGCAGAGAACGTCGGAAATCATTATTTCTTGATATTGCTACCTATGACATGTGAAGTAAATTCATGATATACACCGGTAGTATTGAGCATATGACATCAACTTCTCTTTCCCCCTATTTTTCCCTTTAAGATGCTAACTGTATACCAGCTGATTACTATAGGGTAAGGAAAAAACGCTTATCTGGCGGTAACAGAGGGGGAAGATACTGTCCCAATAACAAAATGAAGGTTCCTTCTTTTTCAGCTCCAAGCACAAGGAAGAGATTGCTTGGGTTGCAAAGGTGATGAGATCACCTGGCGTAGCGATAAGCCAGGAAAGAAAAACACGTGTATAACGTGTATCGACTGCCCGGACGGAACTGAACCGTCGATTCCTTGCGGAGGGACCGCCAAATATGGAACACACTTACATTGCGAGGCATGCAGGCAAGGAACCTATTCGGACAATTATGGAAAAGGACCCTGTAAGCCATGCTCTCTATGCTCTGTCGGACGTACAGTGACAAGGAATTGTTCTGCGACGAAGAACACTCAATGTGGCTCTTGTAAGTACGGCTATTACCAGAAAGTTGTCACCATTAACCTGCTTTCCGATTGCCTCCCGTGTTCTGTCTGCTGTGGGGACAGTAAAGATAAGTTAGAAAAGCAGTGCACAGATCAAGGGCTTCCAAGTCAACAACATTGCAAACTCAGAGCCGCGCCTAGCTGTCAACTGTTGCGGACGACTTCGAAGATCACATCGAGCACGTCATTTTTAGGAGCAAATCATACGGCGAAGAAAGGAACAATCCGAAAGGGAAAATCAGAGGAAGCTACTTCAGCTGCTTCATCAAGAACACTGGAGCCGTCCGCAAGAACCACTGTCATAACCACAAACGCGACATTTTCCTCTAATGAAACGTTACCTACCTCTCAGCATGGAACTAGTTCAGCTTCAGAAGGATTTCACGGCAGTAAATCAAAGGGACTTTTTTCGAGAGAAGCGTCGACAATAATAATGGCACTGTTATTGTCGTTTCTCCTATGTGTGGGATTTCCATTATTTTCATTGCAATAATTATGATTGTTCTTAAGCGAAACAAACTTGCACGCTTCTTTGTAAGGACGAGGTGTGGTCCTATCCTGAAGTGTACAGACGCTGAACTCGGCAAACTAACAGAGAGTACTCCGTTGGATGTTGTGCCATTAGAGATAGGAGATAGGTGCATTTGCACTATTTTGAACACAGTCGAATGACAGCAAATTACTCAGTCGTTGAGACACTTTCTTAAAGGACCAACCAATCAGGACAAAAACACAGGAGAAGACGGCGATTAAAAAAATTATTTCTATTTTTAACTAGAGTTTCGCGAATGGCTACATGCGTTAACTATCTCTTTCGGCGCTACGCCTCAACTTAAGTATAACGTATGTGAACAGTGCTGAGTTCCAAATGGAAATTTAAATAATTTTTTGTCAAGGCTCACGTTCTCAGCTTTGACTCGTCCTTGGTGCAGTCGCTGTCGTAGTTTGCTTAAAGTCGCAGATCCCAAGGGAGACCCTTAATATCAATCTATAGGAACAGCTGTTTCATGTTTAAGACACAGATAATGACAAAGATTTCTAAAAGCGAGGAGTGGTGAACATGTACCTTATGTAAGACTTGACAAAACAGGTTTCATTTCAGACATAGTTTGAAGCTACACTGGTTTGCAGATTTAATGAATGTAACCGAAGAAGTTACAATTCATAGACCCAACGTTTCGACACTCCTGTCTAGTGCCTTCATCAGGGGTGATCTAAACGCTGCAACAAGAGGTCCTTTTATATGATCACTAATTAGCGGCCTTTTTTTTTGACGAGGTGTAAATAGGCGTCAGGAAGCAGACCGCCATCGTCACGATTTAAAGGAGCGTGGGCGGAGTTAATGTGCCAAGCCTCCAAACAAAGGCGCTGGTGGTAACGCCGATTAGTAGTGATAATTTTAGAATTATCCCACCCAATTGTATGGTTGGTTAGGCAAGTATGCTCCGATAAAGCTGAATTTTCCTTTTTGCAAAGAAAAACCGCTTTTTGGTGCTCTTTTAACCGTGTACCAAACTGGCGTTTGGTCTGTCCGATGTATTCGTTATCACAGTCATTGCAAGGAATAGAATAAATGGCGTCGGTTCGTTGTTCTTTCGTGACAGGATCCTTAGGTTTGGCGAAAATATGCCCCAAAGTCTGAAAAGGTTTTTGAGCAACTTTAACGTTGTGGCTATTCAAAATTCTCTTGATGGGTTCAGTAACACCCTGTATGTAAGGAATAACAGCAAAACCAGTCGCTGGTTCCCTTTCATCAAGAGCGTTACTATTTGTAACTGGTTTTTGGCAGTTACGGAGAAAAGTTTTTGTATAGCCATTTGCCTTTAGGACATTGGAAACATATTTCCTCTCCTCAGCCTTCGAATCGAGTGATGATGGTAGACAATCAGCCCTCCTAAGTAAAGTTTTGGCTACAGACTTTTTATGGCAAATAGGATGGTGAGAATCGAAAGCGAGGTATTTGTCGGTGTGGGTGGGTTTACGATAGACACTTGTCTCTAAATTACCCTGAACCCCTCTAGACACATTTAAATCAAGAAAGGGCAAATGTCTATCCTTTTCACGTTCAAGGGTGAATTGGATCGACGGCTCTACTGAATTCAAATGCGACAAGAGGCGCTCCGCTTCATTTCCGGATACCGCAGAAATAACATCATCGACATATCGTTTCCAGAAAAAGGGTTTAACCGGTGAAGTGGCTAAGGCCCTTTGTTCCACGTCTTCCATTACCATGTTAGCAATGACAGCAGAAACAGGCGAACCCATAGCTGTACCAAAAACTTGTTGATAGTATGTGCCGTTATATGTAAATTGCGTGGTTTTGAGGCAAAAAGACAGCAGATGAATAATATCCTCCACAGGCAAAGAAGTTCTTTGTCCTAGGGAAGCATCTTCTCTGAGTCTTTCCTCCGCAACCTTAACGGCAAGATCAACTGGGATTTTAGTGAAGAGCGAAACAACGTCGAAAGATACTAATTCTTCACAAGCGTCAAGAGT
This sequence comes from Pocillopora verrucosa, assembly GCF_036669915.1. NCBI lineage: Eukaryota > Metazoa > Cnidaria > Anthozoa > Scleractinia > Pocilloporidae > Pocillopora > Pocillopora verrucosa. Next base: position 3,337,344 of record NC_089325.1, read on the forward strand.
TTTATCTCTTATGAAATCCGTAAATTCGCAGGAATTTTCGACAGTGTAATACCGAAATAAATACCGACCGCCGAAATTGTCGCCGCTGTTGAGGAGAGTATCTCTCAACTCGACGACGATCGTAGACATTTGGTAAGAGCAGAAGTAAGTAGCGTACTCAGGCGTGCTAAACCTCCTCCCAAAAACATTCAAAAGGATGTTTTCAATGCGCTTATAACTCTCAAAAAGGATCCGGACAGGCTCGTATTATCTGCTGACAAGGGTAATTGTGTTGTGGTTATGGACAAACAGCAATATCACGACAAAGCTTTGTCTCTGCTCAATGACAAGAGTACGTATGCTGTCTTAAACTCTGATCCAACCAGTAAAACTCAAAGAAAGTTAAACAAAATGTTGCTTGATTTGAAAAAAGCTGGCAGAATTAGTGACTCTACGTACAAAATGTTATACAGTAGTGACGGCTTATGTCCACGTTTTTATGGCTTACCTAAAATTCATAAACCGGGAATTCCTTTGAGACCCATTGTCTCTTTTGTTAATTCTCCGACTTATGCAATTTCTGGTTATCTTGCGAGAATTTTGTCGCCTGTTGTTGGGAATACTGATTACACTGTCAAAAATTCCTGCGAATTTACGGATTTCATAAGAGATAAAACTCTTGAGGCTTGTGAAGAATTAGTATCTTTCGACGTTGTTTCGCTCTTCACTAAAATCCCAGTTGATCTTGCCGTTAAGGTTGCGGAGGAAAGACTCAGAGAAGATGCTTCCCTAGGACAAAGAACTTCTTTGCCTGTGGAGGATATTATTCATCTGCTGTCTTTTTGCCTCAAAACCACGCAATTTACATATAACGGCACATACTATCAACAAGTTTTTGGTACAGCTATGGGTTCGCCTGTTTCTGCTGTCATTGCTAACATGGTAATGGAAGACGTGGAACAAAGGGCCTTAGCCACTTCACCGGTTAAACCCTTTTTCTGGAAACGATATGTCGATGATGTTATTTCTGCGGTATCCGGAAATGAAGCGGAGCGCCTCTTGTCGCATTTGAATTCAGTAGAGCCGTCGATCCAATTCACCCTTGAACGTGAAAAGGATAGACATTTGCCCTTTCTTGATTTAAATGTGTCTAGAGGGGTTCAGGGTAATTTAGAGACAAGTGTCTATCGTAAACCCACCCACACCGACAAATACCTCGCTTTCGATTCTCACCATCCTATTTGCCATAAAAAGTCTGTAGCCAAAACTTTACTTAGGAGGGCTGATTGTCTACCATCATCACTCGATTCGAAGGCTGAGGAGAGGAAATATGTTTCCAATGTCCTAAAGGCAAATGGCTATACAAAAACTTTTCTCCGTAACTGCCAAAAACCAGTTACAAATAGTAACGCTCTTGATGAAAGGGAACCAGCGACTGGTTTTGCTGTTATTCCTTACATACAGGGTGTTACTGAACCCATCAAGAGAATTTTGAATAGCCACAACGTTAAAGTTGCTCAAAAACCTTTTCAGACTTTGGGGCATATTTTCGCCAAACCTAAGGATCCTGTCACGAAAGAACAACGAACCGACGCCATTTATTCTATTCCTTGCAATGACTGTGATAACGAATACATCGGACAGACCAAACGCCAGTTTGGTACACGGTTAAAAGAGCACCAAAAAGCGGTTTTTCTTTGCAAAAAGGAAAATTCAGCTTTATCGGAGCATACTTGCCTAACCAACCATACAATTGGGTGGGATAATTCTAAAATTATCACTACTAATCGGCGTTACCACCAGCGCCTTTGTTTGGAGGCTTGGCACATTAACTCCGCCCACGCTCCTTTAAATCGTGACGATGGCGGTCTGCTTCCTGACGCCTATTTACACCTCGTCAAAAAAAAAGGCCGCTAATTAGTGATCATATAAAAGGACCTCTTGTTGCAGCGTTTAGATCACCCCTGATGAAGGCACTAGACAGGAGTGTCGAAACGTTGGGTCTATGAATTGTAACTTCTTCGGTTACATTCATTAAATCTGCAAACCAGTGTAGCTTCAAACTATGTCTGATTGTCCACCTGGTTGCCGTGTGAACTTTAATAGGTTTCATTTCGTTTATTTATGAAATGCTATCAGCGTAATATTTTCGTGATAGGTTTGGTTCTCAAAATTAATTATTGAAAGAAAAAGTTACTTCAAATAAGTAAATAAACAAGTTCGAATAAACACAAAGGGAACAAAATAGAGGACAGTACAAAGTAGGATTAGAACTCAGATACTCAGACCGTGACGTTTCTCCGTGACCAGTTTCTCCTCCGTTTACCAGCTTAATGTTTTCAACGTAGCGTTCTTTTCCAGTCTAACAACATAAATATCAGTAATTTTCCTTTTCTTTTTGTAGTTCTGGTTTCCTTAAAAGATTTGAAGTCCCTTTCACTGAATATACTGAGGAACGATGTCGTTGAACTTTTGAAAGAATACATTCATAAATAAGTGAAATTTTTAGACACATAAGGTTCGTATTGAAGAAAGGCGAAATTTGTAATATGAGCGAGATCAATTAGGAACGGGTCACGACCACATACATTTCTCACTTTTACAATTCTAAGGCGGCTAAAGCTCATGACACGAAACTAGATTGAGCGTCACTGTTACCGTTGCGAGATGAGTTGTGTTGCATGTAGCTTTGTAGGTTTTCCATCGGGACAGATTACACAGGAACGGTTCTTTGTTGATGTAATGTTTTGCAATGTTTTGTAAATAAAACTGACTTCCTTTTTCGCCCTATTAATATGTCTGTTGTCTTTGCTACGTCTAAGGCCTTTTTGAAGCAATGGCACGTGCGAGTAAAAGCAACGTATGGGCTTGTTGTTTGTGTCTGCTGACTCATATGTGTGACACTCGATTTATATCAGAGTCCGAGCGGATATCGCTATCTAGTGGCTATGCAGCGGATAAATGCCAGCAACACGTACTGCGCTACTCACAGGATGGACAATTATTCATAGCGTTACCTACCTATGGCGATAGGTTATTAAAATGTCAGATGGTATAACGTGTTGGGGTTAATTAGTAGCTTTTTGTAAACTGTAAAACTAACCACATCTACGTCATTTCCATACTTCACATTGCTTCTTGAGGCTTTGCACGAAAGACATATGGTCAACAACCGGTTCAATCAACGTACCTAAATATATCATCTTGAGTGTTGGGGTCACATAGCTGTTGAGAGGCCCTGCGCCTGAGAAACGACCGATGATTTCTGGCTAAAAATTAAAATCGGCCGATTTTTATCTTCCAAATAGAGTTTACCTAATACTATTTAAAAATGAATTTCTTTTGCACAGTTTCGCTTTTAACCAAAAATATCGAGCCGCAAACTTGTTACGTCTGATAGCAGCAACATCTATCCCAAAATATGCCCTTTTAAAAAACCGGTTCAAAAACCACTATCGCAACACAAAATAATGAGAAAACTACGCAGTTATGAAGAAAAAGGCCTTTTAATGCAATATCATTCGATAAACATCGGAAAACTGCAGAAGCGAATGAAAAATAAATTCTCAAATATTGCATATCAAATTAGATAGAGCGTTGGAGATGATTTTAAGATAATCATTTCTACAAACTCCAACGCTGTTGAAAGCAGTCACAGTGATGAATCAGAAAGTAGAAGGATATACATTACGTTTCTGGAAAAACATTTTTCGGCCAAAGTATATTGACCTCGTACGAAGCGTTCAAAGTTGCAGTGTTTACCGTTATGTTGCTACTTCGGCGAAACACTTCTCTGTTACCAATATGTCCATGGATAGCGTGGTAAATGTCACTTTAAACCTTGCTAGGCGCTCAAATACCATCCTAAATAGAATGATATGGTATTAAAGGAGAAAGGAAGATGAAAAATAGGCATAAAAAGAAAATAATTTACATTTACTATCTGCCGAGATGAGTTGAATCTTGCAAATGTTATAGCGTGACAGCACTCATTTATCCAAACTACGGCGGAATCCAAGCAAATGCGTAAAATATAAGTAAAAAAACAACTCTTTCGCCGCCAGAAATCCTGAAGTGAAACAGTTTTATATTATTGCCATGAATAATGATGAATTCAGGCGAAAATTAACCTCAGATAGTGTCTATTTAGGGCCTGTTTATATGAAGGTGGGGGACCCTAGGTAGGTGAAGTAACCCGCCTGTCCATATATATTCTTATTTTATTTTGATCACATTTACATGATAGGTGAAGTGACCCGCCAAGGCGGGTCGCCCGGTTTGCCAGGTAGGGTAACCCTGTCAGCCGGGGTGACAATTTGCCATGTAAACGTGTCAAGGTGGGTTCGCGTTCATGGAAAAAAGCTCAAAAGCGAAACATGTATGTTTTAAAACTTTGTACATTTCCTGGCCGTCTTATGGCAGAAATCACCAGAAACTGCAACGGACACACAAGGAGTGTAAAATGTTCACATTTCGGAATATTCAGCGTTGTAAATCGACCATATTTGGTTTCCCAAGCTATTCCGTAGAAAGTATTAAGTCAACGGTTACTCGCGAAACCAACACCGCGTAACACAACGCGTGACACTTTCATGAATAAATACATATGTGTCCGAGAATTAATCCTTCGTCCTTTTCGAGATGTGAGCTTGGGACGCCTCTGCTCAAACTCCTTAATTGCAAGCGCAACAACAACCTCAAGAAATCTTTATTTTTCGACCACGGCTAGGCGGGTTACCTCACCTACCTGGGGCCCCCCACCTCCATGTAAACAGGCCCTTAGTACTTTGTTGGGCTCCATGTATTTCGTTACATTCCAACGGACGTTACGGGTCAGCGCTTATAGGTGTCAGCGGACGTAAAAATAGAAACAACCAGGTAATCATGGCGGAAGTCGTGACGTGGTCAACCCTGCCATGGCCAAGGAGGTGTTTCAGTTGTTTGATATATTTGTACCGATAGGCTCACGTAAGAATAAAACACACAACTTTTGGAGGATTTGTTTATCATAAAAGTTTTCTTATTTTACAGTGCTTGTCTTATAGGGTATTTTTGATTACTCTTCTTTTATCTTCCATTAGCTATATGTTCACCCTGTCGTAAAAAACATAAAGCAGATACGAATTCTACATTGTTTACTCTTGAAGAGGAATGTACAAAAACACATGCTGCTGAAAAAACGTACAAGTCAAGGTATGCTTAAATTGTAGAAATATCTTTTCTGAGGAAGTACGGGCTGAGAACTTATAGGTGTTTCATGACAGTACACAACATTCATTATATGGTCACTTTATCTTCTCTGTGAGTAAGAAATGAAGTTTTAATTTGATTACAAGGCTAAGCAACATTAATAAATAAAAATTGAAATAGTTCGTTTGTGACACAGAGCCTCTGAAGACTATACACTACGCTGAGCCGAGTCCAGGTTTTGCAGCAACGCCTAAGACGATCTTCACGAGTCCTCAAGATCCAGCCTGGACCCTTAGTGCAATGAATGTACAAGGCAGTGGTAGCTCCGACGAAGAAGAGCCTTTTATCGCTCTTCGAGATGCTGAAATTCTTCATTTGTAGAACATGGCAATGTCAAAATTAGCGATATCAAGTTCGTCTGGAGACAACTTCTCCCCCTTAACATCTCGTCTAAAGACATCATGGGAAAATTTTACCGAACTCGATCGCCAGAAAAGCCAGGAAAAAGCTCTTCAAGGTTGTCTTCGGGTTTGTGAGGTGGTAGCCCCGAAAGCAAAAGGGGATTTATTTCAGGCGCTATCCAAGTCGAGTGCAATAGCAGAAGACGATCTTAGTGAAGAACTATCTGCGCTCATGACGGCATATAGAGATGCACCTGGTAAAAGCGTCAAATTACAGATTTTAAGTCTGTATGCCTACAGATTCCCTACAGAAAAACCTTTTGAAATATAACGAACCATATAAGCCCTTCACGCGCTGGTAAATTAAACAAGCCAGGAAACATACTAAAGAAAAAGGACCTGGAATCCCACAGGAAAAAACCGTCCAGGGTTGATCACGTCAAGACTTTTGACGCTGGTAAGTGGTCCTTTGTGCCTTGGATGCTAACACAGCTTTGAAGGCCTCCAGTACTTGCCCATACCATGGCGATGGCGAGCACAAACACGTAATGTTTTCACTTCTTCATGAGACGAACGGTCAAGGCCAGCCCTTTGCAGGATAACCGCGTATTCTTTCAGGTTTGCACGCGACAAAAAACAATTTTTTAGATGTGTAGTTACATCATCTCGACATTCATACAGAAACACTGGAGACCCTCGTTTGATAAAGAACAAATGAATACATTCAGTTACATTCAGCTGGATTATGGCAGTTTCACAACATCGATAGATGAGTACGATTTAGGCTCTCCCGTGATAGATACGATTTGGGTCATCTAGTACCTACTTTAAAAACGATAACTGCAATTGATTTAACTATAGGTATATGTTTTTTTATCATTGTCTCGTATAGATCTGCGGTGTCGGAGGAGACTTTCCGTGCAAACCAGGACCAGAGATTTCTGTGCCATGTGGTACATCAGTAAAATACGGGACACCCGTTCACTGTGTTTCGTGCCAACCGGGTAAAACATACTCAGGAAAATATGATAAAGCGCAGTGCATGGCGTGCACAATATGCTCCACAGGGAAAACACTGGTCAAGAACTGCACCCTGGTCTCGAACACTCGGTGCAGCACAGAGTGCCAGAAAGGACTTTATTCTTTTCCGTTTAGTTTTGCTCGTTGGCCTTGCTCGGATTGTTGCCTTGAAGGTAAAGATGAACTTCCAGAAGAGTGCAGCGGAAATTATCTGAAGAGGTGCGCAAGGCGTTCATCGCCCTGTAATTATGTGCACACCACAAATACCCCGGCGACAAATGGAACGACGATTCTCTGGGCTCTCGTTCAGTTGTCATCGCAAAGAGATACACCGACACCCTTTCCAACCCAGGAAGGGTAAAAGGTTACATCACCAGCACTTACTCGGTCAAATTTCCTAGATCTAGGATCGACCAATCCATAACCACCACCAAATCGACAGAGTCTCTGAAAGAGGGGAGTGGAAATGAAGTGCTCCTTATTCTTTCCGGAGTAAGCGGAGCGCCTGGAATTACATTGTTGTTTGCTCTAATAATAGCGATGACTCGTCATGGATGGTTCTGCCGGCCTAGTTCCCTCAGGTGGGCAAAATCAGAGAATTCAGCCCAGTTTCCATTGGGACAGATCGAGCAGAAGCCAACTTTATCACAAGAGGAACTCAGGCCTGGTGAGTTCCTATATCAACAAAAACTGACTGTTTGAGAACGCTAAGTTAATGATCAGCATTTGATTGCTTGTGTGAGACTTTTCGATGCAGTTTTCGCTCTTATTCATGCTGTTATCGTTATTTGAGTTGTGTTATTGTTAAGTTAAGATAGGTTTGTTTACACACTTTTTTATTTCATTTTACGTGAGTTAGTAGTATCTTTATTTAAACTTGGTAAAAAAGCTTCAGTAAAAACAACAGCGACTCAATGTATCTATTTTCAATATTAAATTGGTTAAACTATCAATACACTGTTTTACGAGATTGCCGAGTGAGAATCCAATGACTCAAATACACAATTAATTCGCTTTTTAAATTTACCTATTGATTTGATTTCTCTGACATTCTCAGGTAATGAGTTCCTCAAAAGGGCACCGCTGTAACTAAAACTACGTTTTAAGTAATTAGTACGCGGCCTTGGCAGTGTCAGTTTGCAAAAAGAGTTACGAAAAAGAGTTACGTAAATCATAGTTTGGGCTTTGCTCGTTAAAATAGGTCCTGTTTATGGATTTAAACATCATCATCGCTTTCATCCAGATTGATAGAAATTTGCCTTTATGAGGCACTGGTCAGACCTCTAATAGACGACGCAGCACTTGTTTGGGGCCCGTACCTGATTAAAGATATTGAATCCATAGAAAAAGTTCAGAGAAAAGCTTCTCGGTTAGCTTAAAGCAGAAAAGCGGAGACACGAATTAAGAAGACTGTTTCGGTTTCTAAATTGGAAAACTTTAGAGAAACAAAGACAATTTTTTATCTCTCACACAATGTTACAAAATAGTCTCAAATTTTCAATTTTTTTTAGTTTACATAGAATACTCGGACTAGAGCCAACCACAACTTTAAACTTGATGTAAAAGTAGCTAACCCAAACTGTTTTAGGAATTCGCTCTCTGTCCGGACAATATACCGTGGAATAGTCAGCTTAGTGTGCAGGCTGGATCACTGACTCTATTTAGAGCAAGACCGAAGACTTTTATGGACGTTAACTAAATTTTAGAATATTTCTTAAATTAGCATGTAAATATGTTTTACAACTTTTAACCTGGAAACTAATTGAGATTGCATTTCATCATAGCTTGTAGATAGTTCTTATATTGTATACGTCATTTATGATTTTTATTTATGGGAATTGTCACGCTCAGGGATAACCTTACGATTCCCATTTCAAGAGGTATTTTTCTATTATCATTATTTTTATCTCCAGAATAAGGTATTGTGTTTTATTATCCAACTGCACAAAGTATAGTACAAATAACGCGCAAATGGAGTATAAATATCCCTTGTTGTTTGTATTTTGACTTGTCCTACGGGCTCGTCAAAATACCGCACAACTCGTAGAAATACTCAGCGATACTACACACCAAAACATGAACTTTTTTCGTTGTAGAGACCGAGTGCCAACAACAAGTCGACAAAGTCTCTAACGTTTATGTTATAGACGGTGAAGACTTATGGCTGTTATTATAAGTTTGACATCCGTATAACAACAGACCGGAGAGGGGAACAAATTCTGCTCGAGGATTAAACTGTTACTAAGGTACCCTATGATTTTAAAGTTTCTCCAGTCATGACTTACTATGACGGAATCCTTCTCTAAATCGGCTTAACCCAAGAAACCTCTCCTCAGGCAAAGTTTACGGTCCAACTAAATATATCCGATCCAATTTTGGCGACACTGTCTACAAAAGAAAGGTGACAAACAAATGATTGCAATCAAATCAAGTCAGTAATTAGTAAGTAGGATCTAGTCGACGCAATGAGAAATAGAATGCCAAACAACAAATTATATTTATACGAATCCAGAGCTTTAAGACTTAGATGGGGTTTTTTCTTTGTAGCGAGTCCTGATACACTCAACACAAGAACATTGACATCTAAAAAGTATTATCCTTGAACTATGAAACTCAACGGAGTTATGGGAAATGTTTGTACAATTACATAATCAATTCCTATATTTTCATTATTCATAAGGATCTTTGTTAACGACAATTCCCTTCTTTCAGAAAAGCGTGAATGGCTTATATTATTTACCACGTGCAACTAATTGTGGCCATCATGTTCATGTGTACCCAAAAAGCTGTTGGGTCACATCGTTCATTGCTTACGCTTTTTAGGGTCAACGATTTACAATCTAGTGTCTACAATTCGTAACGAGTGCAGTCATTAAAGAATAAGTGGCCTTCGACCATAAGACAATTAAAATCGATATCAAGCTCTTAAAAAGAGACCAATTCTTTCTTAATCGATTAAGAGTTAGTGAAATAAGTTCATTATAAGAAGTTGAATTATCCATTAATAACAACGACAGTATGGACAATATTAGTAAGGAAATGTTACTAAACGCACGACAAACTTAAAAATCTAATCACTGAATATATATAAAGAAAGAAAGTTCGAGATCTTTTGGTGTTAGCAATATTCAAGAATTGAAAAGAATGTATGAAACTCAATAGCAGAGGCTCTAAGGTTTCAAAAACAGTTGACAGTCCCTTTGTTGAAATTTTCAGCTAAATATAAATATGACGCGCTCGCAATTGATGATTCCTCAGATTACGTCATCAGAAACCGGTTTAATCTACTTTTCATTTGTCCTGTCAGCAAATATCAGTGACTCGCAGCTTGATTTGGCAGTTTTACCTAACAGAACTTGAAGTCGGAGCGAGAAAGAATTTATCCGCTGAAATAATGAATTATTTATCACGACTAAACAAAGAGGTGAATTCAAATGACTTCGCTCTGTGTTTTTACTGTATCACACTCTGTTGAATTCCGTGATAAGATATTGTTGTCGATCTACGTGACATTGAGACACGCAGTGCTTTCGTTTAATTCAACATCACCGTGAAGTTTACTTTACTTTTAGGAGGTTTGCCACTTTGAACTGACGCAATCTCAAGAAAAATGCCCGGTTAATTCAAGAGTCTACGGAGAAAAGACGTGCGATGAGGAAAATGAAGTGCGACCGATGGGTTACGACAGAATTTTTACATCCACAGTAATTCTGATTGCGGTGGTAAGTTCGTGTTTAGTTTGTTTCAGAAGCATTCAATATTTGAAAATTTCATGATCAGTCATGCCCTTTATGTGAAAGGATGCCTCAATATGTGCTTTCAATCGGGGCTATAGCCATCAATGGCGGCTTTTTAAATGATTTTATTCTGTACCGCTCGACTATTGCAATCTAAGCGTATTGTGACGAGGGCATTAGCGGAGGCTACAGACTTTTTCATCACCTGTGACGTATATTCTAGAACACTCACGAATAACACAGGAATCTCATGATAGAGTCTTACATCACCCAAATGGAATCCAAAATATTTTTCCTCCTGCAAAACTTACCTGGCAGGGAGTCTGATAGAACTTCGCTGTTTTTATGACTACTTGGAGAACGCTGCTGTCTATCTAAAGAATGAGGAGCAATTTGTAAAACGAGGCCAAACGGCTTTAGGATAGTCGGTGATTAAGCAATTTATTATTATCGCGTTTTTTTGGTTCTTTTAGCTTCAAGTACGCATAGGAAGTTGCACTGCCTGCCAAGATGGTGAAATCACCTACCAAAGCAATAAAGCGGGAGAAAAAGACAAATGCGCCCCTTGTATTGATTGTCCAGATGGAATGGAACCATCAATTGCTTGTGGAACTGTCGCCAAGAATGGAACACTCTTGCACTGTGTTGCGTGCAGGGAGGGAACCTATTCAGATACATATGGGAAAGAACAGTGTACACCGTGTTCCTTATGCTCTGCCGGACGCACGGTGACTCGGAACTGCTCTAGGACTGAGAACAGCCGTTGTGGTTCTTGTAAACATGGTTATTACGAGAAAGAGGTCGTTGACGGTCTTATATACGATTGCGAGCCGTGCTCTGGCTGCTGTGGGGACGGTAAAGACGAATTTGAGGACCAATGTAAAGCTCAAGGACTCCCACGGCATAGAAGATGCAAACTAAGAAAGGCAGACAGTGACTGTCAAAGGATAAACATGATGATTAAACTAACTCCAAGCCCGACGACTCCACAACGAAAGTCTACAGCAGAGCGAAGAACAAATAAACTGAAATCTTCGGACAAAACGACACAACGGTCTTCATCGACAACACATCGATCATTCGCTAGCAGCAATACCGTAATTGCAAGTGCTGCATTCACTTCTTTTTTCGAGACGTCAATTGCGTTTCAGCGACGAAGAAATAATACTTCCGATGAAGGTCATGGCAAAAGTAACACAACTCTGAGCGTTGACACGAAGAGACCCATATCTGTTTCAATCAACAGCCGTGACGAAATTAGTCGAAGTATCAAGGCAGTTATTGGTATTTTGGCAAGTTTGAGTCTTGTTGCTTGCATCGTTAAGATAAAAACGATAGCGACCTTTTTTAAATGGGTGCGTTGTCGACCGTTCTCCAGATCAAGGGACGCTGAACACGATGAACACACAGAAAGCGTTTTATTGGATAACATTACAACACTGACAAATGTTGACCCACTTGGAGGTTGGTACTTACATTAAGAATTTATTTAGCTAAGAAAAAAATTTAGTTTTTACTTAGAATTATAATTAGCCTGGAAGTAACAGACTAAGCGCGCGATTTTTCTTTTCTTTAAGTATAGCTATCGATATTTGACAGGAGCCCATGATATATTCATTCCAATAGTATTTGTCGAGACGGATAGCACAGTGAATGAACTTTTTCTAATGCTAAAGTTCTTATTCAATCTCTCCTTCTTTCCTTTCTTTTTGCAGTACTCGTTTGCATGAAAGATTTGAAGTCTTGTTCACTAGAGACATATGAAAAAGTATGGAAACGACTGGACAAAAAGCTGGAAAACACCAAGAAGGGCAACTACAAGGATGTAGCGTCAGAGTTTAAGTTTGAGGAAGAGGACATTTGGGAATTTGAGAAGGAACTTCACTCGTGTAGGTCAGGAAGTCCTTCTGAAAAGCTTTTAGAAAGTCTGGAAGCTAAAAGGCCTAATCTAACCGTATTAGAGTTTATCAAAGTATTGCAAAAATCCACAATACAAAGGAAAGACATTATTGAACTGTTGGAAAGTCATATTTATAGACACTGCGAGACTTCCTAGGATAATGAAAAATTATTAAAAGTGGCCTGGATTTGCGTTCTTCGTAGAGATTTGCAAGGCTAGCGGCCTTGGATGTTAAGCTTACTTTTCCTTACGATATGGACACGATCGCGCTGCATATTATATACGTACTAAAAATATTCAGGTGAATATTAGAAATTCTGAAATGAGTTACAAATGATTCAATTCTTGTACAAGCAATTAAAGCGAATGGAAATTTGGACGTAATATTTATCATATTTATCAAGCAAATTAAAAATAAAAGCAAAAAACAAAAAATCCTCGAATCCATGTATTTTTTTTTTTATTGTCCTTAGACGATCACCCTGTTCTGTTGTAAAGCACGCAGGAAGCGGCTAGAGCACGAAAGAAGTTTAGGGAGAAACACGAGACGTAGTCGACGTAGTTGAGTGTTTCTCCCCACTTCTTGAGTGTTCTAGCCGCTTCCTGAGTGCTTTACAACATAACAGAGCCAGTCGAGGCTTCTCTATTTGTTTTGTAATAAAGAATCCGTTAAATTCCCACGCATTACTTTCAATTTTTTTTAAAAAAACTTTATTCCTAAAGCGAACAACAGCGTCGCCAGCATGTTCCATACTCTCATAAAACACGCTACACTAAGACAATCAGAATCCTTGTTAAAATGTTTCAAATAATCTGATTGGTTGAACGAGACTAAAGCTGTCAAAAATGTCAAGCCATCAAAGTTCACAATCTGCAATAGTTTACAAACTGAAAGAGTTCGTCAGGTCGAATTTATCTCTCTAGCCTGAAGTTTTTTTAGTCTCAAACAGAATCTAAAAGTGAAATGTTTAGTGAAATCCGGCCGAATTGAAGCTCATAACAATACTCGAGTTTTTTCACATGACAAGAAGAAAACAAACAGCTTAACTTAACTTAACGCTCTGACACCGTTATGATTATTTTGAATTTCTATGCCATTTTGGCTATATTTTTCATGAGTCCTGTTTTTTTCTGTCTTGTTTTTGAACACGAAACTATATATGCTACACGAGTGACAGCTGTCTTTGATTTTTTATTACCGCACGTAAGCTTGCAACCTAACTGAGCGTGAAAACCGTCAAAACTCGGACAGTCCATTTCGTTTCCTCTTTTAGGATTTTCGCCACTGCTTATATTATAATGACGTAAATTACGGCGCTTGGCTTGTTTACAAACCTTTGCTTGGTTCTGTACCAGCTCTCTTATTCCCGCATTCCTCTTTCAATTAAGGAAAAAAGGAAGGGAGAAGTACGGGAAATTATGGTCGGACATAATTGAATTCGACAGATGACGTGATATGTACGAGAAACAAGACATTGTAAGACAATTTGACGGGCTTTGGTCCTTAAAATTAATTCGTATTAATTTCCTTAAGGCTGCTCCTCAATCCTCTAAAACATCATTTGTTCAGATATATCACCACAATGTGAAGTAGAACATTCTCGTACCCACTGCGAATATAATTTCACCAATTGCTATTAGTTTACAACTGAAATTAAAATGACTTTGATAAGTTCTCTTTACGGTGATGCTTTTAACTAACTTCTGTGATGAAATGCTCTGGTATGGGTAAACGTGGCATTTCACTAGATAAAGTTTACTTCACTTGCAGATAGTTTACTGCTTGCAAACGAAATAATTTTTCAAAAGGATACCCGGCTAAACTGACAAAGTGACCGTGAGAAAAACGAGGTCTTCACTCTTGAGATGCGACAGAATTATGATAACGATAGAACTATTTCTGGTTGCGGTGGCCCTTGGTAAGATCGTCTTTAGATTGAACCATAAGCAAGCAGTAGTTTTTGTAAGAAGGGACGCTTCGTTGCCTTATTTTCACCTCAGGTTAGTAGCCACTAATAATTGTATTTGATGAGATATAATTCCGAACTTACCGTAACGTGAGAAGGGCATTCAAGTTGGTCACAGATTCCTTTATCATGCAAAAGACTGTCAAAGGACAGAGAGGCAAGGCGGGGTGGAAGAGCTGGAATATGCAAGGCATCGGCACGCAATAGATGGGGTTGGCCGGATAATGTGACGGCCTCATGCGCGCACTGCTTTTGTGCCCCATTAAAACTGAACAAAACAAAGCAATAACGAACGAAGAACCCTTTCATGTATCCCCCCTTAAAATAAGTACGTAGAGCGTACTACCACCCGTGTTTTGCATTACTTGACCCTCTCTGTGTGTTATGATCATTTTGGACAATAGTTTATAGATTGGTCCAGACATAGTAAGCGCGTAATTTGAGTCGCAACCCACAACCTCCCACGATATGAGGTCAGTTTCATCACTTAATACCTATGATATTAAGTACGTGTTGTCTGGGAATAGGCTTGTGCCCATGCACGGGGAATCCCCGAATAATGTCTTCAAATCGCATCGTCTCGATAGAGTAGATCTGAGTTAGAAGTTCGGGTGTAGGCTCTAGAAGACTTAGTTGTTTTTTAGAAATCCTGCCAAGTGTTCATTACTGCTGTATCTGTATCGATTGCCTTCCACAAGCACAGAAATTTCGATTGTCTTGAAGATACGCACTACACAGGCGGACTGCTCAATACAGCGAAGGACGACGAGTGGCGCGCACGCCTTTTGTGAGTGAACCACTCATTTCTGTTAGCATCTGTTACTTCCTCGAGGAAATCCGTAAAACATTAGACTCTAAAATGGGAGAGCGATTGTTACACATTGCACACTCGGACTCAGCAAATCCGACATCGAGTGGGGTGTCTACCGCAAAGAAGGATGCTATCATTGCCATTTGTTTTGTTGCGCTGGTGAGTAAAGCTTTGATCCTTTTTTTGTAATAAAACGATAAGCCCACGAAATTCTAACAAATCTAACCATAGTTTTTTTCTTTCGTTGCCTCCATTTGCGGTTGAATTTAAGGGATGGTCAACATGTGCTTCGTCATCATTTAAAGCGAAAGTGCTTCGTCATCTAAAAACTTGGGCGTCTTAAATCGGCGAAATATCGTAAGGCTTCAGCTCGAATACATTTTCCGTTTGAAATATGACCGCCAAATGGTTTTTGTTTCCTACATTCATTCATTCCTCGTTGTTGATTATTATGTTTTTCACTGTTATATTTTTTCGTGTCGTACTAGTTGGCGATGAAATGAGATGCCCATGCAAACCACAATCTGCATTACAAAAATTTGAAGCTTTTTGTCAGATACTGTGATTCCAACGTTCATATCCTACACTTATTGTAAACGTATGATGCATAATATTCTTTTGTGCGCAAATTAGCTCTCCAAGTCGGCATAATACCTTCGGTTCGCGTTTGAAGAACATAATAATTTTGCTGACCCCTGTGGTTGTAACATAACGATTTTGGACTACTCAGCATTTCACTCGTATTGAACAATACATCAAGTGCGTTTAGACGTTAAAGACTTAAATAATTTGTGGTCATTATACGAATAAAACATTGAAGTATAAGTCGCCAAAGTGCGTATTTTTACATTGAAAATAGCGTCCGATCCCACGCTCAAACTGGCCGCAAGACGACGAGGTCAAAAAAAGAAAATGATGATGTTTATATAATTAGATGATAACTCCTTTTAATATGTTTAAATTATGTAATTGAGATACGTTTCCGACAGTATTTGAAACGTTTTGTTTGCCTTTAATATAATGTGACATAAAACTAGATAGTTATCGAAATCGAGTTGTGACATTCACTGAGAAAATCATCGATGACAAACATTTTGTCACGGATTGGACGCATGCATAAGTCAGCGACGCACCGGTGTACCACAGAGAGGTTTTGGTGTAGGTGAAATCTATGTTGTAGTGTTATATAAACTTGGATAACATTTGATTGTGTCGCTTCTTGCGTTAGTAAGGTTTTCTCTTGACAGGAAATGTACATTATGGTTACGTCAAATCCAAAAATAAGTCGAAAGCGAGATTGGCATTTTATTTTTCTCCACAGAGCTTACATTTACGACAATTACTGTTACGAGTGTCAATGTAGAGCGGGGTTGTTCTTAGGCAAAATTCAGGATCGTCGGTAACAGCAACAGACTGATTTATTTCCACGTAGTCGACTTCTCGACTTTACAGCACTAAGCTTCTTCACATTTACACACACCCGTACACACTTCTTCTTTTTTTGACAAAACTATCGCTTTTATAAACATAAAGTCCGAGGATCTAGAAACTTCTCTAAATAACTAAATTAAGAAGATTAACACGGTTTCTAAACCTGAGTAATTACATAAGAAATAGAACGTTCCAGAATGTTCTTATATAAGAAGGTCACCGCTGGATGACTTCGGGTTCTAGACTGTTCTATAGAATGTTCGAGGACTTTAATTTAGACAATTTTTCGTAACAATTATATTAATTGTAACTTTCAATCTTTATTTTATGAAAGTGGGCATATATCTTTTTATAACTATCTGTTTTGAGAGACAGGTTGATCTTTATTCTTTTTTCTTTAACAGCTTTGTAGGACTGGAGCAGATGTCCTGTGCAAGCCAGATCAGATACTGTTGACTTATACCGGAAAGGTGGGATATCAATGTTTAGACTGTCCCACATGTCCCCCCGGATCGCAGCCTTCTGTTCCATGTGGATCCACTATCGAAAACTGGACAGCCATTCACTGCGTTCCATGCCCACTTGGAAAAGCATTTTCTGACAATTATGATAAAGCTCAGTGCGCAGCTTGTTCCGTATGCTCGACAGGGAAGGCAGTACTGAAGAACTGCACTCGTGTCTCCAACAGTAAGTGCAGTAGATGCAGAAAAGGATATTACTATGAGTCTTTTTCATTTGCTTGCAAGCCTTGTGCGGAATGTTGTAGCGATGGAAATGACGAGTTCGCCAAAGAATGCGAACGCTACGATCACAAATGCCAAGTTCGACCCACGCCATGCAGCCACACCCGGACAACTCTTTTGGGAACAACAACACCCACTGGAACTTTGCCAACAACTCAGGAGACACATCTAACTGATATGTATAACAAAACAACGACGGGACACAAAGAAGAGAACGGCTTACCTTTTAATGAGTTGAAGTCGTCGTTGAAACCAACTCAGGTTGACTATAAGGTCTCAGAAGAAGAACGAGAGTCTGGAAATGCTACTGGAACTGAGATTCCGCTCGCAATAATCTCGTTTGCGGTAATTGCTTTGCTTTCCATAGTAATTATTGTCTTGATTGTTCTTAAGAAACCAATTAGACTAAGACTAACACTGAGGCATCCAAGAGAGGTGGATTCGAGTGATATTGAGAATTATTCTTCTCACGGAAGAATACGGTTTGTGTCTAATCAGTCCCAGTCCCGTGGCTCTGCATCTCCTCTTCTCCATCCAGCTGCACTCTCTAATCATAATTCGTCTACACAACACCAGCAAAATGAATTAGCACCAGATGCACTAATTGAGTCTGGAATATCTTTGTTAAGTGAACCAGCATCACTACTCCAAGATGGGTCTGAATCCTCTCTTCCAAACCGTCCGGAACCCCATCGTCCTCTTCAGTCTGAAGCAACTCAAGCAAGTGGATCTACGTCATCTCTTCACACCTTGACTGATTCATCTGAGGCAACTGGGTCATCACCTCTAGTAGGTCTGTCGAAAAAGGCACCTACTCCAAACCCTTCCAATTCATCCGAACCCAACCAAGGTGCGTCTTCTTTGACCAGTGCCTGTCAATCAGCTCAGTTTAGAAGGCCTGAATCATCTCATCTAGATCACCGTGATTCACCCAAAGGCAATCCTTGTTCTATTTTGTCCTGTCCTACACAATTACCATCTCAGAATAGAAGATGTGCATCTTCACAGGCAACTGATTCCTGCTCACCTATACAAGCTGAATACACATGTACATCAACGACTGGTAAGTTAATCGGGAGTAAAACCGTTGTGTTTTGTTATGCTTTTCTTTCTATTCTCCGGAAAGTTAAGCTCGACTCATAGGTGGACATTTACAACGATGCAGTACCATCTGTATCTTCCCCTTAAAATTTGACCAGAGGAAGCAGTTTTTAATCTCATAACCTTTGCTTTGAAACATTCAGAAAAGACTATAATTAACATCTCTTCTCCGGTGGTGTTAAGGAAGTAATCGTTCCCGTGCAAGAGGTTTAATATTCATACTGTTGTGTCACAATGACTTGACTGTACTTACAATATTTATTTTGGTTCTTAGGTGGTATGACTCTTGAAAAGCTGGATGAAAATCATGTAGAAACGTTTGAATGGATGTGCATGAAACTTGATGAAAAAAGATCAGGTATGCGATATGACTTTGAAAAGTTGGCTTCATGCTACAAAATTTCGCTCACAGCTCGTGGATCTTTGAAGCAAGAGTTCCACAGAGGTAGTCCTTCTCAGGCTTTGATGGCTCATATTAAGGCTGAACACCCAAATCTGCCCATTTATCAACTTATTGAAGACCTGGAAAAAATCGGGCGGAAAGATATAGCGGAGGGATTAAAGCCACACGTGTTTGGAAACGATGACAGATCACCAACACCAGATCGCTCACCTCATGTTAATTGCTAGAGTAAGACTAACTTACTAATTGATGCGTCGATCAAATGGAAGCTTCAACATCCCCCCGAGCAGCCCCCAGGGCGTTTGAACTAAATTCAAAGATTAGTTAGATCAGCCCCCCCCCCCCCCCGGCCAAAATTGCGTTCAAATGTCGCACCCAATGTTGTAGAATCTAGCTAAGTCGGTGTTTGGTGTTGCTGTTGAATTTTTCGCTTGTAAGCATCAATCTGTGATGTAAAAATTGTCTTTCTAAGCCATTTGCTTGCGAAAGCAGACTCTTTACCTTTACATTCTTGAAACACGTCTATAACGCCGGAGAGATTTGACATTTCCGGTTCAAACGCCTAATTCCATCCAGGCAAGGTTCAAATTCCCCTCTTCCCGGCACAGAGAGCAGTCAAATACCTGTTGGCTGCCCGGGGGATGCTGTTACCGTAACTAGTCTAATAAGCTTGAGGTGTGTGTAACTTTTTGGGCTCACAGATAAACTTTCTGAGGCAAAAATGCAGATTAAAATTTTCTTCTGCTTTATTACCCAAATTGATGTACACATTCAGTTACTGCATTTACTTGGTTAAGTGCTTACGATACTGAATATAGGAACTTTCCAATATGAGTCATATTTTTTTTGTTATTGCAACGCTATCTGACCTGCCTATACAAAAATCATTTTTACCGGAAAGGGGGGAGGGGGGAGGGGGGAGGGGGAAAAGGGAAAAGAAGGGTTTGATAGAGAAGGAGGTAGCTTGTTGTATACTTGACGTTTAAGATGGTGGCTCACTATAGCATTATCGGTAATCGTCTCGTAATAGAGATAGTTTCCACTGAAAGCCAGAGAAAATACTTTTTTTAACCGCAATTCAGTGAATTTTTCTTTCAAAGTGCTCATTTATGCAAGGCGATAACGAAAATATGCTTTTACCCCTCTGAATAACATTATCGTCTTCACTTCAATTCGATCTATAGGGCTTGTAATGAGAAATAATTTGACTTGATTTAAAAAAATGCGATCTCGTCTTAGCATATGATAAGATTGTCTTGAGGTTTGCTTTTTATGTAAAATAAATCAGGACTCTTGTCATAAGTCTAAATTTTTTATGGACAAAATTTTCTTTATATTAACTTCAATTTGAATAAAAAAGTTTTGTCCCTTTTGTAACAGAGTGAACTAGGACTTTTGTGTCTTAGAATTGCGTGACAATATAGTCGCTTGTAGGATTTCGCAACTTTAGACTTTGTAATGGGAGCCCTTTGTGGGGGTCTCTTGTTACAGTTCTTGTGAGAATTTTGCTTCTACTTCTACTGCTTTTTGCTTCGTACTTGCGTGTACTTCCAGTCGTGCAAACTGTAAAGCTCATTTATAGAAATAAACGCTGTTGGGTTTAGAGATGAATTCGAGATTTGTGGTTATTTACCCACTGCTACACTTTCTTGACTATAGCCTTAATTCAAATTATAGGACTACTGATATACTGATTTCTAAAATGCTTAAACCACGCGTGTCTTATTTTCAGGAATATAAAGTTGTTATTCAGCTACTGCTTAATTGTGTTCATCATGTTAATCATTCCACATATTTCAACTCTATTTTTGAAAAAAAAAATGAAATTACTGAGCCTCACCTCTCCACCCCTCCCCCCCAAAAAAGGAGCCGAATGCCTTTCTAGTGGCGACTTTTTTTTGTAGATGCTATTACGAGTTAATGTTACAATATATAGAAACATATAAAGGAACTAGATCGAAACAAAATTTATGGCCAAGAAGGTTAACCAATTTTGAAAAACCCCATTCGGTATGTTAAATTTAATAGAGAGATTTGAATTGATGAGTCCTTGGTATCATGTCATTTCCTAGTTTCCGTAACCGCTATTTTTAGGCAAACGGAACTTATTAACTACGTTGAAGGAAAAAACGTACATACGATCACGCACGAGCAAATAACTAGGCTGTAACTATGTTAGGGTCAATTTCATTTGGGCCCATCTCCCAGCTTCAGTCTATGAGTGAGGTATCTGTATGAATATGAAAAAAAAAAAAATATTAGGAAACGAGGTCTAGGTCTGGAATAACTGACATTAGAGCTAGCTATTGGAACCAGTCCACATACCCAGTATTCCTTCTCTTTCCTCCCTAGAGGGCGCGAATGTAAAGCTTTTTTTGGCGCCAGCGCAATTCGTGGGTGCTTTAGATTTCGTGACGAAACGAGTATCACTTTTAGTGACGTGCTGAAAACTAATCGGTTCCTTACATTTCCTTAGGGGAAAAACCCAGACAATGTTCGTCTGGTATGGCATTTTTAAGCTTATATCAGCACGTTATAAGCTTTACTCAGTAGCTAGTAGCCATCTAATATTCAAGTGCTTTTATAGTGTTCCGAAATTGGTCCAGTGCCGTTTACTTGGTAAAAATCGCTGAACTAAAGGGAGCTTTCTGCAGGCAAGTACTGTGCAGATGGGACAACAATCCTCTCGTCTACTGGAACTAAGCTCAACGAAGTTTACTTCGACAGGATTGCACCACTCTTTCTGTACCATGATGACAAGAAAGGACATCGTTGCTGTGCTGTGGCTCTTTATGCTGGTGAGTACATGGATCATAAGCTTTATCTTATTAGACAATTAACTCAGAGACCACGGTTCTATGGAACGTTTTGTAGTTTGCACTTTCGAAGCGAATTTTCAAAATATTATTTAGGGATGGCCTATTTGTGCTTACTCATCACATCATAGATCACGGGAAATAGTGCTTCGCCACATAATTCCATTCCGGGCCGCTGGAACTGGTAAATTGTACTGTTTTCGTTAGACTATGGTTTTATTTCGAATTTGTTTGATTAAATGTCGATGCTTGTCCTTCTATATGTTTTCATAAGAGGTGATTTTCGTTCATAATCATCTAATTGAGAGCCACGTTGAATGGCAAAAGGGATTAATCTTGGGACACTTACTGGAGTTTAATATCTACTTGCTGTAGTTTGTCTTAAATGTATGTCATTTTAATGCAATATAGCTTACCAGGTTCCTTCTCTGTCGTCGCTCTAGTTTTCATTACGGTGTGCTCGAAAATTTTGAATTCTGTAACCAAAAGCTGCTCGTGGTGTACCTTTCGACTCTACGAACTTTTAAGGAAAATGATCATCTGCGCCGTAACTGACTGTTATACATAACGACCGGTTGTGCGCTGTCTAGGCCGAATCGAATGGCTTACGACTGAAATGACGACAAAAGGTAATATTTTCATACTTCGATAGGGTATTTTGACTCATGTGTGACCCTTGTTATTAACTCGTGAAAGGGGCTTAACGACTCAATTTACCATCGTTCATTTTGGCTTGTTCGGCAAGTTTATCAAATCTAACAAAAACTGTAAACGCAGTCTGCCTCTCGAATTTGGTCGTCAACTTAATGAGTGAGTAGAGTAAAGAACGGAGATGTGCCTTTGGCGAAGGTTTCTTTCTTTACGTTGTTTGCTTTACTGACTAAAGCACGAAGCTTCGTGACAAAAATAGTGGTGAATCGTTGGATGTGAGCCGTTTTATACGTACACTTGCTATTTGGTGGTCACACCATTTTCACAACGGAACACCGGCAAATAATTCAGTCAAAAAGATTCAACTGGGAAATTCATTTTTGATAGAGTTTCATCTTAATACACTAGAAGGCTGTTTTTCGTTGATGCCAAAATCAACCACAACTAATGACGTAATTTGGAAAGCCATGATATCGTCTGTCTACAGTAAACGGATTTCCTGAAAACACTCCCTGATAAATTTCTGACGCCTGAAACTTTCAGTTTTCAAAACTAGGTAATAAGTAATTCCTCATTTCAATGGTCTGTATGGAGCATTAACTATTGCATTGATATCATGTGAGCTTAAATAAAGTACACTGAAAGTTGTGTGTTTCTGGCGTTCTCAAAAAAATACCTAAAATTATTCACATAACCGAATGTGACAGCAGGTGTCAATTTGCCTACTCAAGTGATTTCATAACAAAAGGTCAAAGTACTTCAATTTGTTTTTCATTTACCTCCCATCATGCAATTCAACATTGATGTACAGGTGTCAACCGACCAATGTACCTTCTATCACAAATAGTTTATGAAAATGTAAGGGATACGATACAAATTCAAACTTTATAGACCATATTATACAATTTCACTAAGAGTGAGTGAGTTGATAGAAAATTCCACATGAACGTAGGTCAGGCTGAGTTTGCTCCTCGTTCAAATAAATTAGAAGATCAAATCAATTCCTTTTCTTATGGAATGAAGTTTTCATATCCACAATATCTAGGGAGAGTCATACTTCGTAAAAAGAACACAACTGATGTACCACATTTTACGTGATTCCAGCGTTCTTGAACATCATTGATGAAAAATGTAGACCTATCCCTAAAAAAGGAAATGTGTCCAGGAAACGTTTTAACTCAGGTAATAAACTTTTTTACCATATGATGAAATCACACCGTTAGATTAATAATGGTAATTGGACTGAGTAGAGTGCAATTTGTATAGGTAATCACATGATTTCGAGTGCAATTAGCAATAAATAAGCACGAGTAAATTTTTTTAAAGGCTAACAAATTTGTGATCTTTGAAAAATTAACAAGTGCTTGTTTATTACAAATTGCACAAGAAAAATGATGTGATTACGTGGAAAAATACGAGATGGCTTATCATAATTGAGCATATGCAAAGCGAGCGCATCAAGTGCAAAAATAATTTATTCAAACCGTGCTTTCGGTCAAAACAACCGCGTACGATCAAAACAATAATATCTTCACATCGTTAAGGCGCAAAATAGTTCAAAGTCCGGCTAAACAGTTCAAGGAATTGTTCAGTCTGTGTCCGAATCACTTTCGATGAAATGGAATCGTCTTTTCTGAGGTTTAATCATGTTTGTTTTTAATTTCGGCGTTGGATCGCTCGAGCAAAGTGTTAAGCTGGGTCGGTTCGTAATTTTCGATTTCCTTGGCAATTCCCTTCTCTAAACGCCACTTTTTCCAAACCGACAACCAAAAAGCAGTGCTTATTGCAGTGTTTTCGTTGTTTGAGCTGTTTTTCAGCCGCGGTGACGAAAGAAAACCTACCTAAAACGCCGGCCATTGTTTCGCTCGCAAATTTTAAAATTTTCAAATTTTGTTCCGACATCCAAGGCTCGCATTTGATGTGCTGTCTGTGAGTTTCTTTGATTATTGACCGATCAGAATGTCTGATTTGTTACTTTCTTTGCACTGAATCAACCCTCTTCTGCACTGAATTAACTCTTCTGCACTGAATTACCTGAAAACTGCATTTATCTTAACCAATCAGAACTGAGTAATTTTTCCATGTATATTATTAGGTCTAGAATTATACGCGTGAAATTTTAATTCACAAGTACGATTTCTGATCAAATTGCGCGACACATACCTTGATTATCACTTCATTACATTCATTTGGAAATTGCAAAATTCAATCGGCCAAATACAGGGTTTTTTGTTGTTAATTTTTAGGACAAAATTTGCTAACATTCGCCCCGCAATGGTATCTTTGTCTTTCATTTTCCTATAATTTGATTAGTTATTTTGTTTTAGCTGCTTTTTCATTTATTGGGAAAAAGATGCTATTTAGAGCAAAATATGGTGCGATTTGTGAACAAATAGTACTGCTCAAAGTCAGTCATGGCTTACCAGTGATTTCAAAATGGATGGAATAAATGTCTTAATTCGTCTTCAACTGCAACATTATTTATCAGCTCATTAAACTAAAACAAGCAGGAGATTTTGGTAATCGAATGCAAAAACAAGCTTTTTTCACAATGTGTCATTCTTTCGTCAATAGGTTTGTCCCATTGGAGCAAATTTCTTGTGTAAACCGGAACAAATAATTTGGACCAACGCCGCTGGAAAGGCAGGATATCAATGCTTGGACTGCCCCTCCTGTCCGGCTGGATCAGAGCCTTCGGTACCATGTGGAACCAAAATTGAAAATTGGACCGATATTCACTGTGTTCCATGTCATCTTGGCAAAACATACTCTGACAAATACGACAAGGCTCATTGCAAGCCCTGCACGGTATGCTCGACAGGGAAAGCAATATTGAAGAACTGCACCCTTCAGTCAAACAGCAAGTGTAGCAGGTGCAAAGAAGGATATTACTATAAACCTTTGTCGTTTTCATGTGACCCTTGTTCAGAGTGTTGTGGAGATGAAAAAGACTTAGTTGAAAGCGAATGCAGTAGTTACAAACACAAGTGCAAAGTTCGGTCCACACCGTGCAACAAACAAATCAGGTCCACCAAATCAACGCTCAGACTGACAAAACCCACGCCTCCTCCAAGCATTGTGTCAACACATCAACCAACAAGTTCAATTGTCCTGAAAGAAACTAAGTCGTCAATAATGTCAACTCAGGTGGTTGATAACGACGCGCCGACAGACATAGGAAAGATCGGAATAATTCTGCTTGCAGTTGCAGTCGTAGTTTCTTTTGGAATTTTCGTCGCGATCGTTATTACGAAATGCGGCAGACCAAGAAATACACTGAAGCCTTCCGGGGAGCAGGAATCGACGAGTATTGAAAAAATTTCTCCCAAAATCAAGGCAGCTTCACAATCCAATGAATCCATATCACCTTCTCTGCATCCCGTTTTTATTCAATCAAGTGGATCAATGACACTTCTTCACAACTGGTGTGAGTCGTCCGATGGAAGTGGGCTTCCAATACCACAATCTCAAGATTCAGCATCGTTACCGCCTTCACGGTCCGACGCGCCTGCACATGTTGAATACGCAGTTAGCCCAGGTAAGTTCAGCGGTAGTCGTTGATTACTGAATTTCATTTTATGAAATATCTCAAAAACTCCTCGCGCTCTCATTTGTAAATAAGTGCGTTTAGACGAGAGAATGTGAACAGGGTTTTAGCAGTTTAGACTCGATTTTTTCATTTTATGAAAACATAGCATAGTTCCCTATTGCTCAAATGTCACCCTTATCAGATTTGGTAGGGTATTTCGTTATGGGAACTGTAGTTATTGGAAATAGGGTTGTTTCGGTTTGAGCAATTAAAATAATCATCACCAAACTGGATTTCTTCTAGAGGATGTGACCCTCGAAAATCTGGAAGAAAATCACCATGACGTGTTCGACTTGATGTGTGATGAGCTTGAAACCATGCAAAGAGGCCGATGGAACTTTGAAAGACTAGCTTTCCGGTACAACATTCCATCCACAATCGTGAGATCTTTGAAAAATGCGTTCCAACGTAACGGTAGTCCCTCTCATGAGTTAATGGACCATTTGAAGGCGACACACCCCGATTTACCTCTCTATCATGTTATCAATAACCTGGAGAAGATTGGAAGGAATGATATCGCACAGGGATTGAGGCCGTACCTGAAAAAAACGATGAAATTTCATTAGCTTAAAGACTTTCGCAAAGATTGTTAACTCGTGCTCTGTGCATGTGAGTATACGAAAACATTTTTAGACAGGAATGATTGAGAATGATTTTTTGATGCAGCCCTTTTGATATGTAAACAGGCAAAACTAAACACTGTAGGACACCATAAGAAATGACGTTCCATAGTAGAAAAGCGTGACAGTTCACCCGTTCTGTGTATATTTTTTACTAAAATGTTATTTAGGTTGTTGTCGTTGTTGTTGTTGTTTTTATGTTTGTAGAACACGGCCCATGGTTTGAAATGTAGAACCAAGATGTAGACAGGTTTCTTAGAATTGTTCAGTGTCCAGGCATTGTCAACATATAGTAAGGAATTGATAGCAGCTGTTTTCTTTTAGTGAGTTTTGGGGAAAGAATTTAAAGAAGCATTTGTCAATACGTATTTACCATAGTTTTCCATCATTTAATGTAGTTAAATGCTTAGGATTCTGCAATCACCCCCTTCAGATTACGGGTTTTTTTTAATAGTTTACGAGAGTAGCGTTGTAACGCTAGAAGCATTATCAGTATACACTGGTATATGTATTGTGAGAAACAAACAAGCATATAAACAAACAAAACTAAACACTGTAGGACACCATGAGAAATGACGTTCCATAGCAGAAACATGTGACAGTTCATCCGTTCTGTATAAATTCTTTACTCAACTGTTATTTAGGCTGTTGTTGTTGTTGTTTTAATGTTTGTAGAACACGGCCTATGGTTTGAAATGTAGAGCCAAGATGTAGAGAGGTTTCCTAGAATAGTTCAGTGTCCAGGTATTGTCAACATATGGTAAGAAATTGATAGAAGCTATTTTCTTTTGGTGTGTTTTAGGGAAAGAATTTAAATACACGTTCGTCAATAAGTATTTATAATAGTTTTCTATCATTAAATGTAGTTCAATGCTTAGGATTCTGCAATCACCCCTCGGATTAGGGGTTTTTTATACTTTACGAGGGTAGTGTTGTAATGCTGGAAGCTTTATCAGTTTACTTTGGTACATATATTGTGAGAAACAAACACGTAAACAAACAAACAACAACACAGCAAAAAGGATTACAGGGGATATTTATCACCGATATAATTTAAACAGTGAAAGATCAAGGTTCATTAATTATTTTCTTCGCAAAAAGAACGCATTACGGTATTGTGAGGAATCTGTAAAAACTATTTAACTGATAAATGTAAACATTAATTTTTGGTATTGGCTTGATAGCGCCGTATCTATTTGTTGTATTTTAACTATTGCTAACTCCTTAGTGGAAGCATGAAGTCGAGTGCTATTTAATATAAGGTCTTTGAATAATAATAATAATAAAAAAATAATGAGAAAAATAAACTTTTGTGGACGAAATTTTGAATGCTCGTCATTTGCTGTAAGCCAATTCTCAGAAGCCGCAAGCCTCTGTCTCCGAAAAAGGCTGTAGGGGTGTGTGTTACAGTTAAAAATGAATTTGCATTCACACGCAAATAAGCATCATTTCCAAGTCTACTAACTGACCCACCCACCCCCCCCCCCCCCACCATTTCATATCTTGGTACTTTTCGCTGAATGTCCTTCCTTTTGGTATTTTTCATTTCGACAGAAAACAAAAAACAATAACAAAAACACGAATTCCACGACATTGCTGTTTTTAGCCAAGTCTTACACATTACAATTCATAGAGACACCTAACCTGAGTTTTTGAGCGAAAAAAGTCTCTAGATAAAATAAATATAATTATGTACTCACATTTCTTGTCTCATTCTAACACAAGCCCTTTAACTCAAGATTGAATGAAAAAAAACTCATCTTTAAAGATTTATGCCAATAATTTTTGTCCTCAGGAACTTAAACAACCGAAAATGAAAAATCAAAGCTGGAGTAGTGAAATATCCTTTTCTTTTACGAGTACCACCAGAAAGTTGATAAATAATCAGGTGATCAAATACAATTTCTTAAGATTGAATTGCTTGACTGGGAACTGTTCGTAACTAATCGACTGAGAAATTTTACTTTTTTAACTTCCTAGCTCGGATTTAAAAATGGAATACCGAATCGTTTGCTTGGTATAAGCGGACATTGTTTAGTGTTCTTTAAATCATAATCGTTTTTCACTTCATCTGAGGAATTCGCTTTCAGTCTACAGATGGTTACTCTGTCGTTGGTGACAGGCAAGCAGGCGAAGTTTATGCATTCCTACTTGAATACTACATCTTAATCATTTGAGTGATTCTAGTCTTGACGCTCTTTTTCTCAGACTCTTAAGCTCATCTCTTTCATACAATATATCGTTATACAAACAGTTATTGTGCGTTTTGAGTCTGCGCAATGTGTCCATAATATTACTTGAATCCATTTCGACCTTAATCTCATCATCGTATTCGTCCAGCTCGTAAAACTGAGCATTCACTGTTCTCCAACTTCCCGTCAGACGTGTTCTTCTCATTTGCTCAGACTGGGTACGAAGCTTATCAACGCCGGGTGAGCTGCTACGGGAAGCGGTCTCCGCAATTCCGGTTGGCGCTTGGATAGGTCTTTCCATGGAACTAGTTTCATAGTTCACCTTTCGTACCTCTGAAAAATCGTCGACATTTTCACTTTGCTCGAAATGTAGCTCTCCTTCATAGCAATCGTCATCAGCGCAGAACAGATTCAGTTGGCTGAGTCTTACATGTAGCTGGTCTCGAGTATCTTCGAGTTCCTCGAACAGATTCTCCTTCTCTACTTGCAACTTGGCAACTTCATTTTCGGAAATCTGGCGCTTCCGCTGCTCATCTCGAAGCCTTTTTTCCAGAAGAGCCACTTTGCTCTCAAGGAGGTCCATTTTTCCATCGTCGCTTGGTCGTCTGTGTAGCGAATTTGACAATTTTCTGCTGCCCTCAAGGCTCTCGTCGCTGCACCACCTAGCATGTCCAGAGCGTCTACGTTCGTCCACGTACCTCCCTCGACCATCACTGTTCAATTTTCCCATGGAGGAGCTTTTCCGCAGCTTAATAGTCGAACCTCCTTCAGAATTTTTTCGAGTCAGAGAGTTTAGGTTATCAAGGCTCCCAAACTTTCGCCAGCCATCTTCATGCTCCCATTCTAAATCGTCATTTATCGCTGCTGATTGAGATACCGGGTCTTGGAACTTAGTCTGATCTTGATCAAAAATCGATGCGGAATGGTCTTCATTCAGACTTGGCATGTTTTCAATCCCCTCTCTGGTCGAGTAGTCGCAAAATTCCTCGCCGTCGCTCGGAGCAGAATCATAATCAGCGAATAGACCCGAGCTGCTAGAGTCACTGAACACGATGGAGCTTCGCCTGATCTCCTCCAACTCCCTCTTGGTGTTTTTGTGCCGTTTTTGTTCTTCAATAAGGCTCAATTTCAAGGATTGAGTCTCATCCAAGTCGTTTTCCAGTTCCATCAATATACTGCTGATTTCTGAAAAATTAAATCAATTGGA
Source organism: Pocillopora verrucosa (assembly GCF_036669915.1). Lineage (NCBI taxonomy): Eukaryota > Metazoa > Cnidaria > Anthozoa > Scleractinia > Pocilloporidae > Pocillopora > Pocillopora verrucosa. Next base: position 3,367,102 of record NC_089325.1, read on the forward strand.
TGTGTATCAAGTATACATGTTAGAAACTGAAATCACTGCCGTGGGTAACCTAAATAATTCTCCTTCCAATCACCTCATTCATACATTTATGTCAACTCACACTTTATACCTTCTTCAGCATCCTCCTCTTTTCCCTGCCCCCACCCGACTGAGAGGTCAGAGAACGACTACGGTGAAATTCATAACTCCTGAGCGGAGGGCTTGATTGATTATGTTATTTGTTTTACTACGTCTCGTGTTTCTCCCTACACTTCTTAAGTGCTCAAGCCGCTTTCTCGGTTCTTTACAGCAGAAAAAAGCACAGTCAAGGATTCTCTATTTGTTAATTAAGCCACCATAGTCTAAATCTCTCTCATATCGTACGTAAGGCATTGCGCTCCCAACGTGGCATATGCAGTTGTATTTTGCTGCAAATTACCCGTCTATTTGAGTTGTGTGTTTTAAAAATTTCTACACGCTTTTTCAATCCCTTCCAAGTCGAAATTGACCTTTTGGAGCTCTGAAGAAAAGTTAAAATGATACTCGAGCTAGAAAATAATGTTCATCTAAGCCCCAATATCGACGAAAGCGGCCGTTTCGAGTTAAAAAGCCTGACTTTTAGCCATAACCCTGAGAGCAATCAGGGTTATGGGTGATCAGGTGATCAGGTGAGGCTTGTGCGACATTTGGAAAATTATTTGGCCTGTTAAATAATTGTTTATATTTTCGTAAAGGATTTTGTGTAAAATTTAGGACCTTTCAGAAATTTCAACACAGCGTTAAGCAATCTTCTGACCATAAAGTCAAACGGCGATTTCGGCATGGTGAATATAATGCGTGGGCTCCATAAACCGGAGAAACTCGTACGTTTTTCGCTTCTGGCGGGACTTCTAGGACTTCCTAGAATAAATCTTTTGAGAGAAAGAGATTTCTTGGTCATTCCTGTACAGCCTTTTATCCACAGTTTTCGGGTAGAACGCTATAATCTAGCGATCCGGCAGAATCTGCACATGTTTTTACTTAAAATCCGGTCTTCAAGTAATGTTATACACGAGTGAAAAATTAAATGAAATCTTGGTTTATGAGGAAAACCAAAAGAGCATCTACTTATTTCTTTCTCAGGTTAGTAATGGGGTTGTCAACAAATTTTTTCTTCATCAGAGCTTCTTTTTAAAAAACAGACGATTGATAAAGATTTACCAAAGATTGTGACAATAAATATTAATATATGAAAAAAAAAATTCTAAAATTTTTAAACAATTAGTTCATACGTGAGCTGTGTGTCCATCGAAATATGTAGCACTTGAGAAGAGTGAAGAGCACTTAAGAAACTAGGATTGCTCTTGGCTACGCCTCCAGCAACTCTTACGCATCTTTCGTGGTCTCCAAACTTTCCGCGTGCTTCAGATCTCGACGAACAAACGCTGACAAGTGAACTCATTATTGACAGGCCGCTTTAGGCTACTATGACCTTAACACGATTAGGCTGGCTTATAACATGGTTTTATCAACTGTGTTGATAATTTGAATTGGCCACAGAAGTTTTTTAGAAGGCTGAAGTTTCGACCCTTTCCCGTGTTCTTTTGCACTGACGAATAGCGAACGTTGGAAACACTGGGTTTTAATTAGAAACTCTTTTGTTAGAAAAAAAAATTGGGCCAACTCGCCTTGCATTATCGACTCAGTTGACAATAACAAGTTATCATGTAATAACCCCCCACCGACACATCGTTAACTTTACATTACGGTTTCATCAGAAACTCACCCCGCATCAAAGCTGGCTTATGCTTGGTTACTGACGAGTGTTAACGTGAACTCTTTCTTTATATATCGGTCTCATAGTCACGCGTATATACAAATTTTTTAAAAATTATTCAGAGGTTAAAATTGAGGGATCTAATCAAAGATGACATGTTATTATGTGCAATGTCGTTCCCGCTAATGGAGGTGTGTTATCAATGGAATACGAATTAACCAGCTTTATATTATCGCAAACTTAAATGTGGATTTAAAAAAATAAGTGCTAAGCTCTGATTGTTGTGAGGGGTTAAGGAAGTGGTCCACAACATCAAGCGGTTAATAGAAAGATCGACGAAATATCTGCTCCGATTCTCGTCTGATAGTCATAACATGAACCCAGAACGCGCAACTTACACGATATCTCCGGATAGAGTTAATTTATGCCGATTTTGCAGTGGAATATACACAGTCATTGAAAGGACTTGGAATATGAGTGCTAATAATTGCCGACGATGAAGTGATTCAAGTTGGGCTTCACCACAAGTTTCAACACGCAGCTTGCAAGCCGAATCTATTTAAATTCTCGTACAAAGCCAATATTGATAAGAGCAAGTAAACAGGAGAGAAATATAAAGATGAAACAGCTGCTTTTGTAGTTCATAATGTACTAGCATTCAATTTTCACTTGAAGTCCGAGTCACGTTTTAGAAATAAAGTAGGATAATTTCCAGATTTAGAAACAAAAAGGCAATTAGAAAAAAGTAACGCAACGCAGCTGTGAAAAAGCAGACAGAAATACTGTCAATAAATGTAAGTTTAACAGTACAACGTATTTACCTTCTTCATCATAGACATCATCTTCAAGAAGCTCTCTCGCCAAGAAATCTTGCACTTTAGATTTCAACAAAGCCTGAAGTAAATGTCTGAGGCCGTTCTCTCGTCTTTTAATAATGTCAACAAACACTGTCACTTGGTTTTCCCTCGACGTTTTCTTTTTCTCTTCGCGAATGGTCTCCACGTCGTCTTCATCGATAACACCGACTGTTTCAAGATGACGTAAAAGTTTTGAAGGTTCGAGACATTGTTGAAGTCTCGAGAAATGTCGCTCTAACACAGTGCAGTCCCTAGCATCCATTTCGCTGGGAAGGGAAAGGCCAAACAACCGATATAAGTCAGAAGGATAAATATTTGACCCTCAGTAGCGCAGGACGTAATATTACACCGCGGTTTCGTAAACTCACGAGTCTTTGATGTGACCAAGAAACACGTGATTCTCTTGCAATCTCTGTTTTGGCAAACGATATCTGGAAAGACCGGAATGTTGTGAGGTTTTTAGTTAAAAATAGAAGTTTCTCAGGCAATTTCAGGAACTGAGCCTTATATAAAAAAAAAATGCTATGAAGTGAAATCGATGTTACAAAAAGGGAAACATTGCCTACTTCTGAGGCTAAAGTCGGACAAAATATACCCTGTCCTCGTATTGTCAATATATAAGAGTGCCTATTCCACCGAGATGTAAGTTCGCTTTGAAATAACTAAATTAACTTGAGGTTTACTATGGAGTTCAGATACAGCACAAAAGCCGTCAAGATGACCCTCTGCTAAAACAAAACGAGCTGTCATTTTTTCAAGCCCGGCTTACTAAGATAAAATTCGAAGGACCATACCTGCCGACAATTTTAAGTCTGGACTAAAAGCTAAATGTAAGCGAACAAGTCTCAAGTCTGGGGAATTTATCCGGTGAATACAGTAATGATAACTGCACTCACCTAACAAAGAATGTTGAAACTCAAATGGCTCAACAGAGAAACAATAAGTTAAATTTTCCTCCACTTCCTTGGATAGATGGCAAAATGCCCAAATGAATAAGACATCCTTCTCTGTGTTTACGTCTGCAAGTAAAAGTAAGTTAGTCGTTCCCGCAGTCACTTAGCATTTTAAATTGTGTTTATTTGTTAACGATTAACGTGATAATAGAGCAGTCGTCCAACGGAGCCGCCAAATTGGTAGGTCAACCGCGCTTCCAGAGGCACAGTAATTAGGAAGGCGATAATTAATTTGAATGCCCAAACTTATCTAGAAAAGCTTTTGAATTGGATAAAAAAGATACATTCTCACTTTCTTTCAAAGGAATATCACTTTGAAAACGCTGAGAGATTAAAAATATTGAGTTACGGTGACTCTGAATCGTTTAAAAGGAGCGAAGTCACGCTTTTAGTAGGAGTCGTTACAGAATTCTGAATACCGCAAGACCGCAAAAATTATCTAAAAAACCGCCCGGCTGTACCGCACGAAAAGTTTAGGAAACTCCGAATCCACCGAATACCCAGTCACACGATTGACAAACACAACTGAAAAGGTAACAAAGCTTTACAACATACTTTCAAGTATTGTGAATTAATTAAGTCGAAAATTTTGCTGATCGCCTTGGTTGGAACCGTTTGATGGGTTCACCTTGCTTACATATCATATCTTTCTTTCTTAATATGCAGACTGAGTGCGCAAACCTTGTTTCAAATTCTCCTTGGCATAGTAACACTCATTTTGCAGAAATTTTGCCAATAGGATGAGCTAAGTTCGCTTCAGATTTGGTCGACAAGGGTCATGGATTATTGCACAAAGGTCCACTTGACACCGAAACCGCATTAACGCAAATAGTTTTGTTTCACCGCCACCGGAGCTTTAACCACAAAAACAACGTACAAATTAGGATTTCAGGACACCGCTATACAGCATTGTCGGAATTTTTCCTTGCAATACCAAATTATAAACTGAGCAACACCACAACACCGTAGACCTCACTGTCCTTCTCAATAAGCTGTCGAATAGTAGTAGCTTGGTTAACTGCTCGGTATTTGGTTTCTTTACATTGCCAGAAGAACTCTTACAATTCTTTCGTGCTTGTCTCGCCAGTCTAAGGTTGAAAGGAACAATAAGATCTGACTTTTAATTCTCATGGTTGAGTCTTACACTTGGTTGTTCCGAGAATCCGGTTTAACATCGAGCAGTTATCTATTTTCCGCAAAGTTATCTCATCTCCCTCGAACAATCGGTCTTGATTCTAGCAAGAAATGAGATGGCAATTGCGTCATGGAGTCAATCGGCCAGGTGTCTTTCACCAGTGTCTTTTGAGAAGATTCAATCAAATTCCAATTTAAAAGTTCAATTTGTATTTTGCAGAGTAGGTTCAATAAATTTTTTTAAGGTAACAACAAAGCAGTCTTAAATATACCGCGCGGCCTACCAACTATGATTGATAACAAGTTACTCCTATTAGCAATGAGTTTCGCCACAGACCAAATACAGGTTATGGTCCTGAAGTCGATTAACGATCTTACATTTCTTCATAAATTTACTCTCTAATATTCTGATGTGATTTCAAAAGAAATGAATCAATGATTGTTCACGAATTTGGATTAATGGAACCAGGAATCCACATGAGGCATGACGAAGGTAAGAGAAGATGATTAAAAGAGATACAACGGCTGGACTACAATAAAACAATAAAGTGCAGGAACTGCTTTTTATTGATCAGCCTGACCAGGGTAGTTTTCTGATCCAGCGTTACACAGACTAACAGCTAAACAATGAATTTCCGCCAAGAATATTCTGATAATTACTAAGAATATGGAATTTTACAAAAGGCTGTTGCTTGCTTGAGACTATCTTTTTGTTCCAAAAATGAAAACAGGTAGAATAAGCACGAAGACTCTAAAAAAAACCTTGCAATTTTAGTGAGCCAGTTTAGGAAAATTGTTCCAAAGCTAAAAGAAAAGAACCTAAAGGTAATGAACAAAGCAAACCTTTCTCCCGCGTTACACAACATTAAACTTCAAAAAAAAAAATACATCCTACATTTATCAGGAGTCGCATCAGTTAGAGAGTTTCTGTAGTTATGCCAATTTACCGTTTGATTTCCGAAACTCAAGCAGTTCTTTTTGCAACATGCGAAGTTTCTTGTTAACTTCTAACAACTGGGCCAGGAGTACTTCTGTAGAGAACTTTGCATCTTTGATGTCATTTCCGATTTGAGCTTCAAAGTGAAACTCCACTACGGATGTTTGTTTGTCTCCTTTTACTGCACGATTAGTCGACTGGACTTGAATTTCAGGGCCACCGCTTTTTTCAACCTGCGCTCTTTTGGTTGATTCACGCTTGGGGGTGCTTGTGGTAAAGGTGCCTTCCCCCTTAAATGGAGGCGTTTTATGGATCACGTTAAACCTTCGCTCTGAATCTTCAACAGATTTCCTTTCTCCCTTTTCCTCTTGCTCCTCATTTTCAGCTTTTGGCGTCGATATTTCTCCGACTTTAGCATCGAGTTTAAGAAATTCTTTGACTTGCAACTGGATTTGATTTTCTCTCTGCCGCCCTTTTTCCAAAGAATGGACTTCTTTTTCTACTGCAGGACCATTTCCAATCTCCTTCTCATTTTGCTCCTCACTTTTAGCTTTTGGCGTCGATACTTCTCCGACTTTGGCATTAAGTTTAAGAAATTCTTCGATTTGGAATTGATTTTCTTTCTGCTGCCCCTTTTTTAAAGAATGGACTTCTTTTTCTACTATAGGACCATCTCCAATCTCCTTTTCATCTTGCTCTTCGTTTTTAGCTTTTAGCGTCGATACTTCTCCGACTGTAGCATCAAGTTTAAGAAATTCTTCGACTTGCACTTGGAATTGATTTTCTTTCTGCTGCCCCTTTTTTAAAGAATGGACTTCTTCTTTTTCTACTGCAGGACCATTTTCAATCTTCAGGAGTACTTCCTGATCAGGATTATCGGGTTTTAACACCTGTTCATTCACTGATTCTTCTTGCTTATGTTCTTTAGTGTTAGCCTCTTGCAACTGACTCTCCATCTCAACTACAGGTTCTGGTTCTTTTTCAGCAATTTGTTCTTCTTGCTTTAGGCTTCCCTTATCATTATCTGGCGTTATAACTGATTCTTTCTCGTCCTTTTTGGTTTGAACCTCCTCCTTCCCATTGTTCGCCATCATAGTATCTACGGTTTTGAGAATCTCTGCTGCTAGGGGAACATCAGGTCTCTCAGAATCTTTATTTTCCACCGGAGCTGGATGAGCTGCGCTGACAATTTTCACTTCGGAAGGCTGGTCCCTCTGTGTCTCTGGCTTCTCAGTTTCCTTAACAACTTCAGTGCTAGGTGTTGAAACTTTGACACTCGCTGACTCATCGATCGAAACACCACTAGAGCGCCTGTCGCCAAATTCAGTTGAATCAACACTTAGTCTCTTCAAGCTGTCCGAGGAGCCGTGTTTTGAACTTCTTTTATCTTTCCGTCCACTTCGTCTGAACATTCCAAACACAGATTTTGAGTTTGATGAGGATCCATCTTTTTCTTCGTTTTCCACGGTGAAGTCATTTGAGGACGTTTCTAAATCCTTCGAGTCTCTCTTCTTTTTTTTCTCTTTTCTCTCTTTCTTCTCCTTCTTACTCTCTGAAAACAATGAAGGCAAAAAGGGAATAAAAAATTAGCTACAGGAGGGAAAACAATTCAACCAACATTTTTACATGTTTCTGAGATGGGTTCATTTTACGCTGCATTCAATCCTCGTCCTTGTAAGAACCTCTGAATTCAAGGACAACATATCCTAATCCTTTTAATAAGGCTTTTACACGAGATTGCTCAAATATTCCTTTCCAAAATAAACGTAAAAACGTCATTTTGCTATATGTATTTAAATATTATACCCAAATGTGGTTGTGATAACTGTAGTGATCAGTTCACATATATAGTAAATACTTACAGTACTTCTTACTGTACTTTTGGCTTGAACTTAAAGGGCTGTAAGGTCCCTTTTTTGCCATTGTACCAGTAACCTAATCCGTTATTTCAACGCGTAGAATTACAAGCTGTTTGCAGACAACACATCACCAGAGTCAACGACAAAGTGGTGGAAACGTAACTTGCTTTTTATATTTCAAAACTTCCCAAATCACGTGCCCAGCGCTTCGCAGCCCGTGATATTTTGATGAATTTTGAAATATCACTCGCGGTGAATATCCCAAATACTCTGAAAATGCTATGCTATCTCCAATACTAACTTGATTATCTAGACACAATAACTTCACGTTTGATGTGATAAAATCCAGAGTGATATTGCATGAGAAGTACTACCAGCTGTAGTTATTAACAGGAGAGGTCAAACATAATCATGAGAATTTTTGAAAGGCTCGTTTACAAACAAGAAATATCTACTACTCAGCAGTCATCTACTGGACTTAACCAGCTTGCCTATAAGAAGGGATATAATACCACAATGGCCCTTCTTAAATGTCAACATTATTAGTTGAACTGGTTGGATAAAGACGCAGACATTGTTAAGGTGTATTCTTTCGACTTTAGTAAAGCTTTCGATTTTGTTTCCCATCAGATTTTATGTAATAAGCTCAAGTTATATAATATCAACCCTTATGTTATTTACAGGATGATCAATTTTTTGAGTAACTGTAAACTGAGAGTTGTGGTCGACGGTGTCACAACAAAGCTCGTTGAAATCGACAGGGATGTTCGACAGAGGACCGTCTTAGATCCAGTGTTATTTTCCATCATGGTTAATGACATTAATGTTGTGAACCCGGAAACAAACCTGCTTATTAAGTTTGCAGACGATATAACCTAGAGTATTCCAGTTGGGCCAAATTTGCATGATGACTCATCGGTCAGTGAAATTCAGAACATTAAGCTTTGGTCAAATATGAATCGTTTGAAATTAAACCTAACTAAGACGTAGGAAGTAGTAATGAGAGGAAAGACCCCCCAAAATCCTCCTGGGACTGTGCCCATTATTGACAGAAAGAGCGAACTTAAATTATTATTTAAATAAATCTCTGTTTAACTTTATCTAGTTTAATATTTGTAAAGAAAGTTATACTTTTTAGATAACTCCTCTTCTATTGTATTGTAAACTTGCACGCATGTCTGCAAGTGTTTGGTTTAATTAATTAATTAATTAATTAATTAATCAATCAATAAAGATCATTATAGCTCATCCATCTTCAGTAGAATTACCGAGGTATTTTGACCAGTTTCGCTTTTAACACTGCACGTTTTTAATATTCTTTACGTATCTTTACTTACTGGTCTTTACGAAACTTTAACATTTTTACGTACAATTAATCTTTACGTACCGTTAATTCTCTTTGCGAATGAGTTTCTCGACGAAATTTATCTGAATTGAAATGGGCATTTTTGCATGCCTATGAAAAGGCAAAAATTTTCTAGAATGAGGTATTAGCGTTTCCTCAGGTTATGAAGTTGGCTATCGTGCAATATGCGCGTATTAAGGTTTTAAAACAATCAATAAAAAAAAATAACATTCAACTGAAACCATTGCTGTTTACGGTTGTGAAGTGATGGGTGCCCCGGGGCGCCTCGGGGGTTGCCCCCCACCAACCACATCTCTTCCACGCAATATCAATGGTAGTCCCAGTTGTTAAATCCAATAGGAGAAGGGGGAGGGCTACATATAAACGTGACAGAGGTTTTTGTCGGGGTACTAGCTGGAAAGCAATTAATGATGTAAACTAGTTTCGTTTCGAAATCAATGAGTAATTGATAAAATTTAAATTAAAAAAAAAAAAATCATGAAATAGGCCACAATAGTTTTACCATGGATCAGTCACTGATCACTTATTGATATTACAGGATATGGATAAGTGAACAAAATCACGAATGAAGGCAAAGATTTTTTATAGAACATAAAATTGGTTGTGGTAGTCACTTTAATATGAATTTTAAAGTGAATGGATCAAGTGATGGTATGAAGGATAAGAGTGCTTGGTGAAAACTTCCTCTATTTACATAATGCATTACACGTAGATATAAATCTATAGTATGTTATGCATGTACATGTAAAATTCTAAATTTATTGATACCTGTCAATAATCAAAAATCAAAGGGATTGATAAACAAAAAAAGCTCTAGAAAAAGGTGCGATTTTTGAAATGAAATGCAAAAAGCCCTGTTGTTATTGTTTCTAAGTATAAGTATAAATTCAAACTGATTTACAATCAATGATGAGATGCTAAGTAGCCAACCATGCCACATGTAGAATCGACAAGTAAATGTTAAAGGATTTAATTCAATACCAGTTTTTTCACCTGAAGATCGTTTGAACCTCTAGCAACGTTACTGTGAAAATTAAATAATTAAGTTAAAGCGTTATGACAGTGAAACAAATTGCGATGCATTAAAGCACGTGTTGTTATGGGTCACTCCTTGAAAGGGAATGTGCAGCATTGTTTGACGGAAGCGTTAAATACATACTGCAAATGTTCTCGATACGACTTTTGTTGATACGCGCTAAGATAGCGCATTACGTTGACGTTGTCATGAACTCACATTTGTTACAGGCTGATTAACAAAAAGGGAATGTTGCCAAAAAATTCAGACAACTGCAAAATGGCAAATGGGCATGTAAATACTTTCCATTTACGATAGTGTAATGACGCGTAAAGATCGCCTTTCTGATCGCTTTACAATCGCCGTATAATATCGTAAACATTCTCTACGCGACTTTTTACAGGGCAAGTAAAAATAGCCTTTATAGTCTCTCTCCGTGATCTTTACGCACTATAGTTTTCAATGCGTAAAGACATTCTTTATGAAAGTGTAAAGAAGTTCGTAAAAACGCGTAAAGAGGATCTCAACGCTTACTTTACGGCATTTTTATGGATTCTTAAATTCATAATTTTATGCTGTGATCGGCACTAGCTGACAAGATTTAGAAGCTCGGACCATAAATAATTAACTAACTTGATCCGCGGCGATTTCAGCCTTCCCTCTATCTCGAAACAAAAGCGATAGCTGCAAGATAATTTATTTCTGATTTGTTCAAAGTATTAATTCGTACTGTACATCCTGTTGACATCAGTGAGTGGCGTATTGTAATCCAGATGTTGTAATAAAACTTCTATACGAAACCTTGCGTTTGCCTTTGCTTAAAAAAAATATTTTTCCCAGTTTGAAGCATTGTAGTTAACTGAGCCAGTTGCACTATATTCTAACTTTTGAAGACATCGATCGTGAATCAGTGTTAAAATAAATAGCTAAAAGCCGTGCTGATTCAAAAAGTTATAGTCATGTGTGACTCAACAAGGTAAAGAAAAGAAAATGAAACGTTTTGTTGAGGAGACTCATGCAGCACGGCACCTTTGTACCTGGCCAAAGTCCACCTACAATTTTGTGAACGAAATGTCCAGCCGACTACTAATATTTTTTAGTAATTGTCCTCAAAACTCTGAAGAGAGCAAATGGCCAGGCTTTGAAAGTTTCTCCTGTTTAACTCACACGATCTTAGTAAGTAGTGATTCTCTAATTATACATAACTGTCTACCTTACATATCTTACAATACCAATTGTGTGAGTTTGGCGTTGATATTTTTCTTTTAATCTCATCATCAGTCTGCTAAATAATGATGATGGATAATGTAGGGAGAAAATACTTCTTGGTCATCCTGTTTCCAGAGGTGTCCAAGAGCCAAGGTTCTTTCACGCTTTTGCGTGTTTCGCTCGATTCGAAATACTCGTAGAAAGTTTGTACGCATCACCATTATACCAACAAAGCTCGATCAACTGTCATCTTAAGTCAACTTACATCATTAATTAACCCTTGAACTCCCAGAAGTGATAAACCTGTAATTTCTTCCTATATTATCCATACGTTATCCAGTAAATGAGTGATAAGAATACCCAAACTTATCAGAGAGAAGTTGTTATCTTGGTCTGACGCCAAATCCTCCTAACTAATTTACAGCGAAATGTGTAGCAGCTAGAGAAGAGAATTAACAGTCGGCTCACCTTTCTGAGTCTTGTCCTTCTTTTCTTTCGAGCTCATCTTCTCGTGAACTTGAATAAAAAGGTCTGTAAGCTATTCGATAGCAGTCTGCCGTTTGGTTACTCGAGCGTAACGGAAGAATTAAACCCACGTACTTGATCTGAAAAATAAAACAAAATTAAACACTGGGTGGAAAGAGGAGACAATTTATCAAAACTACCCAGCTATTTCAGAGGTGTACTGTGGCCGATTTACGATGGATTCAGGTTTCTGTTGAGATCAAATTAATGGGAAAGAAGGCTCGGAATGCTCAAGGAATGATTAACAGATGAACTATTCTGGAATGCCGATGCATCTGTTAATTTTATAGTTCCACTTAGAGACGGTTTGCAATGTTCACAGGAACCCCAAGTATACTGTTAATTGAAAATGAACGTTAAAATTGCAGAACAAAGACTCAAAGCACCCTCTCGTTCGACGAGTATCGTACAGAGACTGCTGTGAAGCGCGCGTTTAACGTCGATTTGTCAGGCTTACTATTCGCTCGCATGATTTCCGCTTGAAGATCTGTTGGTTGATTGTTTACGCAGTAGGAACTAATGTGACCAATTTCTACGCTAAGGAATGATTCCTTGCGTCATTAATTGACAATATATCTAAAACAATCCAGCATATGATTTTGTAAGGAATGCTTACCTCTAAGACAGCTGACTTGATCGTAAATTGCAGAATGTAAACGGTAAACAGATGGTGCAGAAAATGTCGCTAGAATGATCGTCTTGCCTCAAAATTCAGGTTTTAAACCTCTTCAGTGAAGTGTTTCTTACACTTTTTCTTCAGAGGCTATTTCAGTTAATCAATTGTTTCTGGCAGACCGCCTTACTTTTTGAAGCCTGCTGGCAGAAGTTTCTGTCGATGAAAACCAAACGTCAAGAGTGGAGATCAAATAACAGACAGATCACAGATCACAGCATGCAAGCCGCCTCTGGTCATCTAGGCCATTCGATGACGCAGTATTTAGTGAAAAGTTGTTTATGAAAGTTTCAAGCAAGTGGGTAGGTGGGAGAAAAACAAATCAGTAGGGGTCAAAATTAATTACAATTTTGAAAATCAATTCATCGAGATTTTGATTTAAGTGGCAATCAGAGTCGACTTGGCTGCATCATACTCAGTCCCTGCCGAAGCACGAGTTCATTAGTGTGTTGCCACGTTATTGGCTAAAGAACAGAGGATGTCACGCAACGTCTGGGGTAGTCTTCCATGATATTACAGTTCCTGAGCGTCACTGGTTCGTGAGCGACTTTAGACATTACTGAAGTGAACAGCATAAATTAAAAAAAGGGATATTTGAAAATAAGAGAGCAGCAAATTTGGTACAAATCTAATATTCGACTATTCATTGTAAAAGCGAACTACGTCCTCTTCTGTGATTAGGTGCTCTATCAATGATTGCTTACTTGACCTACTTTTCATCACTTTGGAATAAATATTTTTCCCGGAATAAGTTATACAAAGATGTGATATTTTGTTGCGTCTTCGAATTTTAACTTCAAATAGGCAAGGTCTGCTTTGTATGTGTAAGTAACAATAGCAACTCCGGAGGGTTGGTCACCTTTGAATTCTTCTTCAGGGAGCCATTTCACATTTAGTTCATCTATTGTTTGCTTCTTTTGTTGTAATTATTCGCTTGATCTGGAGCATGATAAACTTTAGAATTTTATTTTGCATTTTCCTGTTTAATTTTTTTCAAGCAAATACTAGGACCTGGTTATCAACCGCTGTTTGTTAAATGAGCCCGTGCTCCTACCATTCATCTCGGAAGGATCGAGCACGTCTCTCAGAAAAACGGAGAAGATCGGGCCCCAAGCATTAGAGAGAATCGGTTGGCTTAGTGTATAAAAACGTATACAGCCCGTCACACATCGGCCGAATGCATTCTGGGATAGGGGAAACCCCTGACAACATAGACATGTGCTTGATGGAACTGAAGTGTGTAGCAATTCAGCGAAAAATTGAAAACATTAAGTAAGCAGATGGGAGCTGAGATCTCGCTGCCTAAATGGAAGGTAGCTCAGTTTCAGAGTACAGAAAATTTCTTTTCTCCTTGTGTGAAGAAATAACGGAAGAAAACCTACAAAAGTTGAAGTATTTATGCCTCGATCGATTAACAACAAGAGAATTGGAGGAGATAAACACCGCCACGAATTTGTTTAAATGCCTAGAGATAAAACAAGAGATAAGAAAAGACGATCTAAATTTGTTGGAGGATCTTCTTACGCAAATAGGTCGCTACGATTTAGTGGAGAAACTAAAGGAGTTCAAGAGCAGGCGCAGCTTTGATTGTGGCGCGAGTGGTTCCATTAAGTTTCAAGTTGATGTTAACATGGAAGATGTTCCCGACGCTGCCGAGCCAACCGCGAATGTAGCTGGCGACAAAAATGATCTCACAGCTCTTGCTTCAAGTGGTGAGTTTGAATTATAAATCTGATATGTGATAAAAATTCAATAATGGCTGCCTGTGTTTTTATTTTAAAAATTGAACTGATGCGTGACAAGATATTGTTTTGATTCAGAGTCACGACGATGTTAAGACAATGTCTCTTTTGTCCACCAGACACTTTCTCTTTGGTTGCGATCCTGTGAGTACCTTAGACCGTCCAGGGTCGCAAATTTTGTAGTGTTTTTCAGGGATACATGAAAAATGTGGAGAATGCAAGTTTTATTTGGAAATGATAGTGGTGAGAGTTCCCAATACCCTTTTGTAAAACCCACTCACGTAAAAATATTTGGCCTTGTCACGCATCACGAATAATATCTAAAACTATTTCACGTCACGCAAAATTCAAGACGATCGCACTGAACTAATATTTTACTTTTATATTGTCGCGACCAATCTTTCACGACGAAAGATGACGTAACGTCTTATCTTATTTGTTATAGAACCATTAGGGATCTGTTTTATGACTTTTATTGATGCATCTGAAGTCCATCTCTTGTCAAAACCATAGTCTGAAAACCAAACCACAGCCGTTCGAGAACAATGTACATTTTCTAGACATAAATAGCTGGATATTCATCACGCAAAACAACTAGTAAGCGAAGCAACTTAATTCAGCTTTAAATTTACGGGTCACGTTTGAATATAAAAATTCGCTCACGTGGACATGAAAAGATCTTATCGTCTCTAATCACGATTCGCACATAAAGAAATAAAGTCACGATTCATTAGTAAAAAAAAAAAACGCCCAACCACGCTTCACGTGAAAAGTAGACGGGACCTTCAATCGTGTTTTAAGAAATTTGACTCCCTAAAGTGGATGTCTATACATGTATAGCACCCCACTATAGCTATAAAGTTAGGAGTGTAAATAAAAAGTCAGTACTCTGAATACTAATCTTTTTTCAATCAACATATGAGCAACTTTAGTGAGCTGCTTCACAGCGCCACTAGACTGAGATAAAAAATTTCGAATAGTGCTATACTCATGCATTCTCTTGGTTAAACTTGTCATCAGTTGCTATCTGTTTTAATCTTGTCCATCCTTAATCTTTGTTGTTTTGCCTTTGTTCTTATGTGCTCCTTTTTTATTTTTCTACTTTACAAAACAAATATTTCAAAGTCCTCGAGTTGAGGTAATTTTGCTCGTCACACAAAATGACCCCAAACATTGAGACATATTCAAAGTATATTCAGTTATTCATAAATGTCACACAAATCGTTTTCACGCATACAGAACTTTCCATCACGTGACTGAAATGTTCCGCTTTTCTACTCAGGGTCTGAAGAAATCCTGTTGAGAGACGTCAGCGCAGACGTTTTTGAAGAACTTGGTTTTTTACTAAATCCTTCTTCATTTAAAAGTTGGAAAATTCTGGCAGGTAAGCTTGGCTACACCCTCAACCATGTAACAAATTTCAAATTGTGTCCAACGAACAGCACCCAAATGCTGCTTCAGGATTGGTCCCATCGTGGAGATGCTACAGTTCTGAAGTTGTACCAGACCCTCATGGATATAGGACGCGAAGATGCAGCCCAGAAACTGAAGAGGATTTTATTTCCTTCTCGTGGTACATTGTAGATCTTGTAGACGTGAAAGTTTTGTTTGCCTACTATGACGATGCGAGTTATCTCCTGATAAACGGAACTAAGATTTTTCTTAGGGCATGTGCAGGTTTTCAAATCCATCCTACTTAGCCGCCTCTACCACAAGAATCTACTGTCTGCTATTGTTGTTTTATTGAATTGTTTGAAATAATTAGTTTAGAAAAACAAGAAGAGTTAAAGACTTGAGATAATAGCCCTTTTACTAGTAGAGCTAAATTTCTCATTTTACGTTTTATTGTTTTTCCTCCAGCATTGTTATAAATAATGAGAAATATTAAGAAATATTAAGGCACGCACGCACGCGTGTGCTTGCGCTCAGGTAGCCGATAGTGAAACTAAGGCCCAAAGAATGGGGCGCTTTCTTGGTTTAGGTTTGTTGCTAGAGCAACGTTTGGAGATGACAGTGTCGAGGCCAACCTCGTTGTCAGGGCGCTTTTCCTCTCAAATGAAGAGGGGTGACCCCTCCTCTTTTTTTAAATTGAGACTGAAATGGGTGCATGTTTTGTCAAACCTTTTAACGAAAAGAAAAGAACTAAGAAATTTAAGGTGGCTAGAGTTTCATTTGTTTGTTGTATAGTCTAATTTTATGATGTTATATAACTTTGTTTTTGTGATTAGAGTTACCTGTTCAGGAGAAAATCATCTGCCGCCAATCTTTGATGCTACAGCGACTTTGTAGAATATTTGCTTATTTCGAATAAGGCCATTGTTTGGAGCAGCGGCCGCCGTTGAATTTTCCATGGGTTTGAGTACAGGTTTAGGTCGATAAGATATACATAGAGCGTTTAGAACAAAGAACTTGTTGATATCTCATTAATTTGAATCATGCTCTTTCGGAGCTGCATTTAGGCATTTACTAGACGGAAAACCTGTCTAGATTTCAGGTATTCAACAAGGAAACAACTGCTTTCATTTATGGAAGGGATTTTCGCTCCTATTTATAAAGTTGACCGAAGACGGTTAACAAGCTCAAGTTACAGGATGTGGCATTCGCACGTCCTGCACTAATGCGTTTCAACAACAAACGCTGGTTTATGTTTGCGGTCGATTGATTTTCCCCTTTTAGACATAGTGGAAGGATTATGCCCACTATCTTTGCTGACTCAGCATTAATGATGATAAAAAGAAACTCAAGATTTTGAAAGAAAACATCGATCTTGATATTTTTAGTTTTTCCTCCAAGTCGTTTGTTGAGGGGTTAAAGCTTTCATGATTTCTCTTGACGGGTTCGTCTTGGGCCCCGAAATGATCTCAACAATCATAATTCTCATCTATCGGTTTACCATTTGAAAAAACATGAAGGAGATAGCCGATGAATATAACCTAGTCCGAAACCATTTGCCTCACCCCTTAAGTATAGATGATTGATGGATATCAATATCATGCTGTGATGAAGTGAATTAGTTTCCCTTTAGAGTTCCTCTGGAGCTGAAACAGGAACTTCTCTTTCTCTAACTAATAAACAACTACTTAAATATAGGAAAAGTAAAAACTTGCTTCCTTGAGGAACTTAAGTACAGTCGAACCTGTAAGTGGTCACCCACGGGGAATGGCGGGGTGACCGCTTAATGCACGTTGACTGCTAAATAAAGGAGTAAAACGCGTTAACAGACGCTTTTTGTCCTAACAGTCTTAAGAAAGAAAATAATCTGCAATACCACAGGTCATTTGAACTCAAAGAACTGACATTGATTTCAGGAGATAAATATGGAATAAATTTGACTTGAGGGATTATTCTTAGTTTTATTTGAGTGGTTCTGCTTTAGCTGACCTTCCAATACAGGTGGAAGACAAAAAAAACCAAAAAAAAGATTGGAATTCAGTCAATGCTGACCACTTAGTTGCGGTTTGAATTCCTTTTTAATAAGGGAAAAAATGTCGGTACATTGACAGCCGACATCCGACAACAGACTATCGACAACCGACCGCTTCATATAAGTTCGACTTTAATCGATTGTTCAATTCAGTAGATGGACGATGCCAGTGATACAGACCGTTTTTATCAACATTATTTCGACACCAGCGCTAATTTTTAGATTTTTTTTGTTAGCTTTTTAGTGCAACATTTCGAACAGAAGATAAAATGCCTCCAAATCTGAAAATTTGCCAAAGAATGGATTCTTATGTCCAAAGTACACTGAGAAACCGCTTACTTGACAACTGGGAATTGCTCAATGCCGAAAGCACTTGAGATCAACCACGTGACCGTCGAAATTCCCTATTATAGCTTGATCTAAGGCAGGGGTCGCACTAGTGCTTTTGGTGTTTACATTGGACATAGAATCTGTCATAGCATGCTTGCGACAAGTGCGACCCTTTTGTCGCGTCCAGACATAACTATGTCCGAAGGACCTAAAGATCAAACAAGCCGATGTCCTGCCTCAAAGCAGGTCATATCTTGTCTAATGGCCTTAAAATAACAATTTTTTATTTTTCTTCTGTCGTCAACGTCAATCAAATCTGAAATACGGGCAGAAATTGGAGTTTTGTAATTCTGCAAAGGCAACACGTGTGCACTGCTAGCTACAGCTATCGGGTTAAAATTTTAGTCACCGGTTTTCTCTTCAAACGTTTTATCATGGCGAATTTCAACCCAGTAATTGACATCCGTCGACGTCGGTTTAAAGCGGCAAGGGCCAACATTTGCCGTTGGCGAATGTTGTACAATGCGTACAAACCAATAAGGTTTTGTACATTGAACAAATTAAACAGAGATTGAAGAAATGTCGCTAATAAAACTAGCACCAGCCTCATGTCTAAAAATTATATTTGGCGCTCTTTTCGCGCGTGAAATATAAAGAGTTGACAGACTGGTTTCAAATATCATTTATGTCGCGCAAGTGCGACCTTCATGACTCCCGTGGTGTAAATGTCGCGACATATTTATGGGACAACTTATGACGCGACATAAGAAAAATAAGGCCACAGTGCGACCCCTGCCTAAGCTGATAGCATTTCCTTCCTACCGCGTGGCCAGATCAGGCGTCGAAAAGACTTCTGTAACTTTAAACATTCGGTATTCAATCCTGGGATTGCAAGAGGAGGCTGTTTAGAAGGTATTTATGTACACAATTTTTTGTTTGTTGTTTTTTCCTGTATGTTTCGGGGTAGTTTGGTACAATGACGTTTTAAAGTTATCGATAATTTCAGGCTGAATGTTACCGCATGTTACCACCTATATGTAGACGAAAACGTCGCATTTACATTTACTGAGCATGGAAATCTATGGTTTCTGAGCGTTATCAATCAGAAATGTTGGCTAAATGATGATTCACTATTTTAAGCGGTTCAGTTTTCACATTTCACACAATTCCGTGGCTGGTTCCTAATTTTTGCTAAATTTCCTGAGTTATGATATCCAGTTAGCAGCGCAATATTAGATAACAATGACGAAGCCATTAGTAAACACAGCCATCGGGCTGATATGGAAATTATCTTGAACTTGTGATTTCCCGCCAGGCGAGATCCACCGTTCTATTTCTTCACCTTCTCAGATTTAGCGAGACGAGTCGTTATTTTTTATTTACATTTTAAATTCTTATGCTCTGAAGTAAGCCAAGGTCACAACCGCTTGACAAAAGCTTACCAAGCAATATTTTTGTTTTATTTTCAGTCGAATAATTTCTTAACCGCTCAGGTTTTATCATGAGTTCCTTTTACACGCGATGAGGTCTAATCTTAAGAGTACTTCAGTTATTTCATTCAGGATGTTAAAACACGAAAAGACATATACTGTTTTGACATCTAAGAGATCATATGACTGAACATACTTCACACAAAAAAACCCACGGAAATGAGACATAATTAGCTTCTTTGATATTTACCGAACATTCAGTTAAACTGTCAATTTTTGGTTCCAATATGTAATTGAAACATCCCTAAAAGTTGGTACGTTGAATGCTCTACAACAATCGTGATGTTTATTCTCTGCTTTACACACAATCAGTGACAGTCTTTAGAATAATCGAGAGTTTAATTGTTCCGTTCTTTTGATAGGTTTCAAAACTCAGCAGAAATTAATCACCCGCAACAAATTTTCGAACGATCACGTGACGGTCAGAATAGGATCACTTCTCACTAAAAGACCTCTACTTTTCCGACCGTATCAGTTACGATATCTATAAAAAAATTAAAGAGACCGCTACGGAATATGTCATAGTTCTTCATTTTATAGAAAAAGAGACAAAAAGAAAGGAAAAAAAAAAAAAAAAACACGCGCGAGTGTGAAAAGAGTGTCTCGACAATACCTTTGCTCGGCAGGTATTGTATTGATGTTACCGTAAACATTTCCATTAAGAATTCAAATGCTCACAAGATCTTGCATAGATAATGTGCCGTTCTAATCTTTCGTCAACTCCCCAATAACAAGGAAATATTACATGTAAAACGTTTCAGAAATTAGTCTTCTGAGGCGTAACTCCGGCTACACATCATTCTGTCGAAAACCTGAAAAAGCTGTACCACGCTTCCTAATCAAGTTACAGTTTATTCAATTGATTTTATGATTCTATTACAACGCTTCGGTTAACTCCCACTCACAGTTCTTAGCTTATTTGAAAGAGACACTAAAAACGTGAGGCAGCAGGCACGTGGAACAAGGCCATATATGGGCTTTAAAAAAAATAAATAAAACGTGACAGATAAATGCTATGTAGCAGACAAACTAAATCACTCACAAGTGTAAATCAAATTAAGTCGAATTAACGTATCGTAAAAGTTCCAACAACTCTTATAGTGATTATTACTTCACTTATGCTGCGTTAATGCTCCCTTGGGTCGTCAATCAACACAGACAGGATTTAATTGGGTCCTTGACATTGCTTATGACAAAAACCGAGAATCACTCAACATGATAGCTCTTTTTTTAAGTATTTGTTTTTCTGCTTGTGTGGAGGATTAATTTGCATGTTATAACATGCAAATTAGCAAATTGGGCCAGCTTAAATAAATCTTTGAAAATTTAAAATATGTGAAGTCATTACGCCTTGAATGGGGAAGAAAAAAGCCAAGTCTGCGATCATTTTAAAAGTATTCTCTGCGTCTCTTATTAGACTCGGAAAATTAGTTTCATTTTTATATCTTCCGCTAACTTAGTTTTTACTTATTAAATACACGGTCAGTAACCTTCAAGCTTGATGCTTTATAGGATTAGTGGAGTTGATTAACAATTACGAAGTTTTATGATGATTGATGATGATATTTGTTTGGGTCGAAATTCTTTCTTTTCGTTCATAAGCGGAACAAGAGAAGCGAGCCGGCAAGGGCGATAGTTCTTGTTTTATACACATGCTGTACCTTTTAATGGCTTAGCTCTCCTCTGGGTTCTTTGTAAATCAGTGGTTGAGCATCCAAGCGGGAAATCGGAAGGTTGAATGATCGATACTCAAAAATTCAGAAGTTTTCTTTGTCTCTCGCTCGGATAACATCTTTTTCCAAGACTTGCTTCTTTAGGTGCAAGGCAAACATGAGGAGGGGAGGGAGAGGGTGAGTTCACTCCGTCACAGTATGATCACGCATGGACTATAGGAGAACGGAATCAGTTCAAAAGAGTTACAACTGCTCAAAAATATAAAAATCTGGCATCTTTCTAATCATTTTTATCGATGAATAACTTAACGGATATTACACACACACACAAATATGTTTTCGTTTGAGAAGCTAAGATGTTTTCGGACAGAACCAAGGAAAGCGACGTTTAGGCCTAAAGCGAAAAGAAAAAACGTTTCCATAGTTATTTTCATCAACAGATCTAGGATTATTGTGTTGTCCACACCTTTTAAAAGAATAAGCAATAAATGACACAGCTACGGATAAGTAAATTTTTTTTCATTTTGAGGCGGTGCTTGGTAATTATTTGCAAGTTTACAGCTCGCTCTCCATTTTTATTTCCGGTTTCACTAATAAGTTAGTGTAATATTTGACCCGCGAGTCTGGCGCGCGTAACAGAGTGAGTTAATGTCTGGTTTTGCCTGCCATGAAGAACTACTCGTCACGCTTTTGTATACATTAACCCTTTACCTCCCAAGATCTCATTAGTAATTCTCCTTACTGTCTGCCATATAGTTCTTGTGATGTTAGTTTGGAGAATTTAGTATTGGATCAACTAATAATCTCCTAATCAATATTTTTCTTTATTCTCATCACTTATCTGCTTGATATTGTACTGATATTGTAAGGAGAAATTCAGTCTTGGTCACTCATGGGAGTAAAAGGGTTAAACACAAAAAGGCGAGATCCTTTGTTCCTCTAAAATTCTAACGCATTCTTAGCTTCTCCCCTAAAACTACGAGTCGCTCTGTCAGATATGTTTTATGTATATTATATATATAAACATATATATATTTTATTTCGATATATTCGAACGTGATAGAACACCGAAGCATGAAAATCAGTCTTGCCACAGCATGAAATCGCAAATTTACGCATCTTTAACTCCTGCGTAAATTGGCGATTTCATGCTTAGCGTTCTCTAGGATCACGAGGAAATAACTCTCGCACGTTTCGTATTAACATATACCAGCCGGCAGGCTCTTGCATGTATGCAATACTGTTAATGAAATCGTTAGCTACAGGTTCCAGTTCCCTCACTGTATTCGTATCATATATTCCTTCACTCTATTTCCTTTTAAGCACTTTTATCCCTCATTTGTTGAGATTTTTTTATCGAAACTCTCGTCAGAACCTTTCGAGGTTAATTTTGGCTCTCGCTGCTTATGTGTGCCGGAAACATGTACGTGCTAAAATGATGTGTTGGCATCATTATGAAATATTTTGGTTAGTACCATGATTACGTAACAAGGAAGCAAAAAGATCCTTGAAAAGCGGGTAGACCGTGAAGAAGACCTAAACATAGAAAGAACACTTTTAAAAAGTTCCAGCGGTCATAACCAGGTTGGGTTTTCGCGCAACTCTCTACACCTGTTAGCTGAAAAAGTAAGCTTCTTTTTAACCTACAATAGTCAGCTTCCTACTCTACAAAGGCTGTTCGTGACTTATGCCGTTCGTTGTATCAGTTGCCGTGAGAAATGGTAAACACCAATTCAATAGAAAAACTGATCACGTACCAATTCAATAGGGAAAACCCCTTCAGACCTAATTATAATACCGCCTCAGAAGTAATACCCGACATAAACATGCATGAAGAAAAAAAGAGCGGCATACATGGTAAACTGATTTACTATATAAATCACCTGATAATTTTCTATCGCAAAATTTGAGCGAGGCTGTAGACGAAGCCCTGACAATTCAAAACTCTGCAAAGAAAGACAGGAAGGTATGATAATGGAACAACATAAAGCGACATTATAGTGATCACTGGAATCTCGTGGAGTTTTTGTCGATTAGCTGAGGAAAAAAAGCTTCAAGCAATGCAGCTCTTACTATTGTGGTCATATTCCAAGGATAAACCTTTTAATTTCGCGGCTGCGCTTTTAGGCCTGCTGTATATTCATGATATTCAAGATTGAATTCACTCTATTACCGACCAACTTTCACAGAAAAGATCAGCATTGCAAGTGTCTGACTTTTTTTGTTGTTGTTGTTGTCACCAGTGGGTCTTGGCTATTGTCGGCGTTTAGTACGGCAGTAGGATAGCATTTGTTATTTAGAATTTATGTTATCAATTTTTCCCTATTTGGGCCATTCCGTCATTCTTCTTTAGTTTAAACTAATTGACGTGGTCCGCGATAGGGAATGTCTGTTTAAGAGGTTCTTTTCTATATATGCACAATTAGAGCAGCCATTGATTGTTTTTATTCACTAGCCTTCCCTATGTAAACAGCTTCCATTACCTTCGAAGCTGATTTCTCAGACGTATCGACGTTTTGGGCTACTGAAGAGAGTGTAAGGCTTTCACCAAATGTCGCAGAGCCCAGATCTCTTATATTGATTCACCAACGTACGTGTTCGATGAAGTTGTCAATCATTTTATTGTAATTTTTGAAACTGAAGATGTTTTTGTCTTCGGTCGTTATCAAACCAAATGAAAGCTTTTCGATAGAGTTATTTTGTATCCGTTTTTACTAAACCAATGATTCAACTCATGCTTTAACTGACCGATCAATACAGGTGGGAGACAACATAAACAATTCGTTGGAACTCAGTCAATGGTGACCGCTTAATAGAGTTTGAAATTACACTTTAACGAAAGGAAAAAATTTCGGGACTTTGACAACCGACCGCTTAATATAGGTTGGGCTGTAATTGATGGTTCGGTCCTAAATGGACGATGCCACTGATATCGACCGTCTCTATCAACCATATCTCGACACTAGCGCTAATTTTAAGATTTCTCTAAATTAGGATTTTAGTCCAACATTTCGAACAGAAGAGAAAATACCTCCCTGCAAAATCTAAAAAAATGGCTAAACAATGGATTATTGTGTCCAAAGAACACTAAGAAACCGCTTAATTGAAAACCGGGAACTGCTCATTCCCGAAAATACTTGAGATGGTCATGTGACCGTCGAATTTGACGTAAGCCGAGAGCATTTTGTTCTTACCGCGTGGGCAGATCAATCGTTGAGTAGACATCTGTAACTTCAAACACCCGGTAATCAATCTTGAGCTTGCAAGAGGAGGCTGTTTATAAGGTATTTGTGAATACAATTGTTTTTTGTTTTTTCTTGTATGTTTCGGGGTATTTAGTACAATGACGGTTTAAGGTTATCAATAATTCCAGCCTGAATTTTACCGCCGCTATGAAGACTCTATGTAGTTTATGATTTGTGAGCGTTATCGATCAGATTGAAAACGTAAACGAAACCTAGAAAACCGCTAGGCTGGACCGCTTTTAAAACTACGACTGAACCCATCTGCGACTTCCTCCTTCGTGTCTGTAATATTAGCTAAATAAAAACCAGCTAATGTGGCTGGTTCCTAATTTTTGCTGCATTTCCTGAGTTATGATATCTAGTTAACAGCGCAATATTAGATAACAATGACGAACCTATGAATAAACACAGCCATCGGGCTGATATGACTTTAGAGTGACTTCCCGTTATGGCGAGATCCACCGTTCTATTTCGGCGATAGTTTCATTCTTCACCTCAGATTTAGCGAAATGATTCGTTATTAAGATCTTATGCTTTAAGGGAAGCCAAGGTCACAACCGCTTGACAAAAGCTTACTTGGCAATATTTTCACTTTGTTTTCAGTCGTATAATTTCTTGACCGCTCAGGTTTTTTTCATTTGTTCCTTTTACACTCGATGAAGTGTAATCTTAAGAATGCTTCAATTATTTCATTCAGGATGTTAACACACGAAAAGAGATATTGTTTCGACAACTAAGAGATCATATGACTGAACACACTTCAGAACAAAAACCCCAGGAAAATGAGAAGTTTCTTTGATATTTACCAAACACTCGGTTAAACTGACAATTTTTGGTTTCAATATGTAATTGAAATGTCCTTAAGAGTTCGTACGTTGAATGCTCTACTACGGTCATAGTGTTTATTCTCAGCTTTACGCACCATGAATATTAGTCTTAACAACGATCAGAAATTTTATTGTTCCGTGCTTTTTATAGGTTTTAAAACTCGGCATCAATCAACCTAGCACAACAAATTTCCGAACAATCACGTGATGGTCGAGGAAGGATCACATCTCACAAATAAAGGACTTCGACTTTTCTGACCGTATTAGTTACAATTAAACAAAAACTTAAAGCGACCGTCATGAAATATGTCATAATTCTTCATTTTATAGAAAAAGAGGAAAAAAGAAGGAAAAAAACAAAAAACGTGCGAGTGTGAAGAGGGTACATCTCGGCAATGCCTGTGCTCGGCAGACACAGGGTCATATTTCATTCTTGTTTTACCGGAAATATTTGCATTCAAAGTTCAATTGCGCCCAACATCTTGCATCAGTAATGTGTCTATCTAATCTTACGTCAACCCCTCAATAACAAGGAAATATTAAATGTAAAACGTTTCAGAAATTAGGCGTATGAGGCGTAACTCAACTATACTTCACTCTGTCAAAAACTTGTAAAGACTGTACCATGCTTCTTTATCGAGTTACGCTTTATTCACTTTATTTTACGATTCTATGACAACGCTTTGGTTAACTCTCACTCACAGCTACTAATTAAATTATAGTGTTTATAGCTGCGAGGATTTCTTATATTCGTTTCTTCACCGCTGTGCACATATATGATTTTCATATATCTACAATCATTATGTTCAAATATCATTACCACATCATCACAGTATGATCAGGCGCATGCATGGACTATAGGAGAACGGAATTAGTTAAAAGAGCAACAAAAATACTAAAAAATATTAAAATCTGGCACCGTTTTAATCATTTTCATTCAAGACTAGCTCAACGGATATTACGCAAATGAATATATTTGCGTTTTCGGACAGGACTAAGGAAGCGATATTTAGGCCAAAATCGAAACAAGAACGTCTCCATTGTTAATCTGATCAATACTAAGATCTAAGAACTTCTATCCGCTGGTCAGCAGTGAAGCGCGTTACACAGACCTCTTACCCAGACCATCGCCTTTCATAGAAGCAGTGAGTCTGGCTAAAACGTACGGCTGTATGAATGTATAGCCGAGTTTGAGGTTAAAATGCAATCCTCGTCACAAGGATATTTTCAAGTGTATTTTCATGAGCGTGTAGAATATTTTCACTGGAGCGTGTAGAATATTGATGTTCTCCATCGGCGGATTGGCAGGTTGTGAAAGCCATTTCTTAACAATTGATATTTTAGCACCAGTGATTAAGTTTGATGACTAGCTATTGATATTTTAGCACTAATGATTAAGATTTATCAGTAGCGACTGATATTTTAGCAGTAACGATTGAGGTTTATCTCTAGCGACTGATATTTTGACACAAATGGCTCCCCAAATTTTCGAGGTTAATTTTACCTCTCGCTGCTTATGTCTACCAGAACGTGTAAGTGCTAAATTGTGTTCGTATTTCCGAGATTTTTGGTTAATTGCAAGATTACGTAACAAGGAAGTAAATAGTTCCATGAAAGCGGGTGTGTTTGTTGCAGAGCTTGAGCGATATAAATCACCTGATAATTTTCTATCGCAAATTTGAGCGAGGCTGTAGACGAAGCCCTGACAATTCAAGACTCTGCAAAGAAAGATACAAAGGTAGGATAATACAACAAGATTAAGCGAAAGAAGGAAGGGTGACCGCTTAATGCGGGTTGACCGCTAAACAAAGGAGTCAAACGCGTTCAAATACGCCTTTCGTCCTAACAGTCTTAAGAAAGAAGATAATATGCAATACCACATCTGGTGTTATTTGAGTGGTTCCGCTTGGAAGAGACAATAGAAATAACCACTTGAAACTCAGTTAATGGTTACCGCTTCATAGCGGTTTCAATTACATTTTGATAAGGGGAAAAAATTTCAGGACTTTGACAACCGACAACCGACCACTTATACAGGTTCGACTTTAATTGATTGTTCAATTCCTAGATGGACGATGCCAGTGATACGGACCGTCTCCACCAAACATATTTCTTATTTCTGAGTTAGGATTTTAATGCAACATTTCAAAAAGAAGAGAAAATGCCTTCAAAATCTGAAAATTTGTCAAACTATGGATTCTCGTTTCCAAATTGCACTCGGAAACCGCATAATTAACAACTGGGAATTGCACAATCACGAAAATAAATGAGATACACAACCATGTGACAGTCGAATTCCATACTTATTGTTCAACATAGGCCGAGGGCATTTCATTCTTACTACGTGGCCAGATCGAAAAACGAGAAGACTTCTTTAACTTCAAACACTCGGTTATAAATCCTCAGCTTGAAAGAGGTGGCTGCTTATAAGGTATTCATGTACACAATTTTTAGTTTGTTGTTTTTTTCTGTATGTTTCGGGGTAGTTTGGTACAATGACGGTTTAAGGTTATCAATAATTTCAGCCTGAACTTTATCGCCTATATCTAGACGACAACGTCGCATTTACATTTACTGAGCATGGAAATTTATTGTTTGTGAGCGTTATCAATCAGATTGAAAAGGCAAACGAAAGCTTGAAAGCTGTTAGGCTGGACCGCTTCTTAAACATCAACCCATCCGCGACTTCCTCCTTCATATCTGTAATATTAGATAAATGGTGATTCACTATTTTACACGGATATTTTCATATTTCACACAATGCTGTGGCTGGTTCCTAATTTTTGCTACATTTCCTGATTTATGATATCTAGTTAACTGCGCAATATTAGATAACAACGACGAAGCTAAAAATAATCACAGCCATCGGGTTGATATGAAAATTATCTTAATCTTTAGATTGACTTCCCGTTTAGGCTAGATCCACCGTTTATTTGGCCGATAGTTTTATTCTTTGCCATCTCAAATTGAGCGAAACGAGTTGCTATATATTTACTTTTTTTATATTTATGTATTTAGTTCTTATGTCCAGAGGGAAGCCAATGTCACAAAGCGCTTGACAAGAGCTTACTTAGCAATATTTTCAGTTTGTTTTATTCGTGTAATTTCATAGCCGCTCAGGTTTTTTCAAGAGTTCCATCTACTCTCGATGAGGTCTAATCTTACGAGTGCTTCAATTATTTCATTCAGGATGTTCATACACGGAAAGAGAGATATTTTTTCTACGTCTAAGAGATCATATGACTGAACATACTCCACACAAAAAAACAAAACAGACAAAAAAACCAAAAGCAGGAAAATGAGACTTAATTAGCTTCTTTGATATTTACCGAAGCGCAATATTAGATAACAATAACGAAGTTATGGGTGAACGCTTAATCTTAAGAGTGACCTCCCGTTTAGGTGAGATCCACAGTTCTCTTTCGGCAATAGTTTTATTCTTCACCTTCTCAGATTTAGCGAAACGAGTCGTAATTTTTTTTAAATTCAGGATGTGAACACACGAAAAGAGAGATATTTTCTCGAATTCTAAGAGATCATGTGACTGAACACATTTCACACAATTAGCTTCTTTGATATTTACCGAACTGTCCGTTAAACTGGCAATTTTTGGTTTCATCATGTAATTTAAACATCCCTAAAAGTTCGTACGTCGAATGCTCTACTACGATCATAATATTTATTCTCTGCTTTATGCAGAGAAAAGCAGGATGTTGGGAATTACGTTTGTTTACTATTTTCTCAACCTTAGCGTTTGCAGTAAGTAATTAGCATTCAAATTGATTTTGTATTTTCCTGCGCCAGATGACTGTGAGTTACTTTGTATAACAATCGGCTGGGTTGTCATGATGCGGTTTCATGAAACGAGACTACACCGAAGACCTCCCAGACGGGCAATATTGACTGCACCATGGTGCCACGCTGTTTGTGTCTATCTTTAATCATATAGAGTTGAACTTTAATTACATATGATATGTGGTTTGATAACAGCCAAAAAAACCTTCTCGGATTAATTTTTTAACTTCTCTGCACTTAGCACCTCAAGGGATTACATGACACGTATGTGATTTTAAAACAAATATTATCTTACAGGAAAAAAGACAGGGTCGTGACTTAACACTTAACGATTGTTTACTGCTCTTTGGTGGTCAAGCTCTAACATCATCATCTTAATAGAAGTGACAATTGATTACATAAATGCTCCGGGCTGTGTCAATTAAACAGATTAATTGCAGCCGTAGTCTGACAAAATTGTTTTGGTCATCTAATACCGTTACGGTC
Source organism: Pocillopora verrucosa (assembly GCF_036669915.1). Classification (NCBI taxonomy): domain Eukaryota; kingdom Metazoa; phylum Cnidaria; class Anthozoa; order Scleractinia; family Pocilloporidae; genus Pocillopora; species Pocillopora verrucosa. The sequence continues at coordinate 3,396,377 of NC_089325.1, forward strand.
TCCGCAATGGGTTAATGGCTTTAACGTGATTTTTTTTCTGTGTTTCAGCTGCTTCACTGAATAACAGTGCTGTTGTGAGAGATTTTCATCGTGAATAATGAGACTCGTATCCAGCTAAGAATTTATTGGCTTTTGACACGGGCGTCTATAGGAAGGTCACATTAAGCTGCGAGGGCACGAAGCATTTTGTAAATATTTTCATAGTTTAGCAAACTCATTGATTTTTGTGATGCTTCGACAAAGCCTTGATTTCAACGGGCTATTGAAGAATAAAAGGAATGGGAATCAAGAAAGTAGACTAAAACAGAAGGGATTGACCAATTCGGCGTTGAACAAACAAATTTTTCTCAACTTAATGACCACGTATGCTTCCCACATCTATCATAAATGCAGCCTGCGGGTGTAACACGCAAAGGCAATTAGTAGAGTTGCTCATTTTACTTATGGTGCCAAATACTTTATTGACAGTAATGCCATCAAACTGAAGTGACTCCCTCAAAGAATCGCCGCTTGGCTGCTCATCACGCTTAAATTGATTTGAAATAAATGTTTGACACTTGAGCAACTTTTCGACTTTGCCCATCCTAAACGTGTCAACCTTATGTGGATACGGCTTTGCTTGCCAGAGAGCTCTCCATTTCTACCTTTTATTTCCATTATCTTTCCGTTAAAGGTATGCTTATACATAAAGGCTTATCATCGCCTGTCATTGTAAAGTCGAAGTCCAATTGTAGTTGCATGTGCTCTCACGTGTTTCGAGAGCAACTCATTCAGTACAACTTCTCTTGAATATGTCACCCAAGAAATCATCAAATGTTATAGAAAACTAGACTCTTTAATTTGTTTTATGGTCATTGTCGAGGTAACGGTATACATCTCTAACTCTAATCAGAGTTGTTAGTCGACACAGCCGTACTCAAACAAAAAGATAAAAGTTGATGACTGCAGCACAATTTATCGTAAGTCCTTCACGCGAGAAAATCAATAAAATTTGGTACATTTGTAATACGAATTATGTACGTTAAAAAGCGTCTGAAGGTATAGGAAGTCTTATCAAATAGGGAAACAATTTTCTAAGGTTTTTGAGTGCCGCTTTATCGTGCGCCAGCTGTGTTTTGTCTTACCATTTACGTGTACCGGAATGCAATGAGAGAATGCAGGTAATATTTGAGCGACCCCTTGTGTCAAAAGTGAACGGGCTGCATTTGTCAATCTAAAATAATAACGGCTCGAAACGGCCTTCTATCGAGTTATAAACAGTTGCTTTAAGAGGAACATAAGAACTTAATCTATAACATCAATAACGAAGTGCCTATAGATATATTCCCAAGTTTATTGTATGCCATATATTTTACCTTCACTATGACCGTCATAATCGGCGAGGAAAGTGCACTGTTTTGATGAAACTTGTTTTTATTTTGTAGCAGTAGTCGGCTAAATACTACTATTTCTCGATCTGCGCAAATTTTCTGGATTTTGGAAAGATTCTTGAATTGTGAACTTCTTTCGATTTGATGAAAGTTATTCGTGGATCTATGAATTAAACCAGGATTTGAAAGTGTTTTCTCAATCTGACAACCTTTTCAAAGCGATTTGCGCTGGGCCGCAGCGTTTCTTCTTCTTCTTCTTCTTCTTTTTTTTTTTCGTTATGCGAATGCGGAACTACCACCCAAACACTAGACTTTAATTGTTATTGAAAATACCGCGTTTACAATCCTCCTCCGCTGAGTTATGCGTATGGCTTTTGAGTCGACTTGTGAACCATCAGTTGTTTCACGTTTCCCTTTGTGTATACAGTATGTAATTATGAAATTTATCTGTCTTCCTTTTGTCATTGACCTTATCAGACGAGATCACAGAAGTTCTGGTCCTCAGCCCTTAACTTAGCAGCAAATAATTCATATGCGCTTTCGCAATTTTAACGTTTATACCTTTACTATATAAAATCATTGTTGGTACAATCGTACAAAGCAATTTTCTCTCTTTTTCAGATACACAGTTTTCCCTTTTTGATACAATGAACACACGCTGATTGGCATGTCACGCATTCCCCTCCTTACATTGATGATTAAAACAGGACAGCTTAAGCGCTGGACAATTTTTCATTTGTTTCGTTTCGCAAATCAGGGTTATCACATGGTTATCTCATGGTTAACATGACGCCCTATTTGACAAGTCGTATAAGGAAAAGTTCTATTGAAGTGGGTCCATTTTTACATCAGCCTTTTTTTTTTAGCAGAGGCGGTAGCGGCTTGTTCAATGATTGGTAAGAAAGCTTGTATTCATCGGAGAAATTTTTTTTATCCTGGAAAATTCGGTATCTTGGAGGTGTAACTTTGCTATCAGAAGATCAATGTTCACTGGGAAAGCCCAATGAAACAATTGAAGGGTGGTATGAGTCTTGGCCGGACAGATCGAATGGGCTGCAATTCAAACAATTTCAATGTTGTATTGACTTTACGTTCGATGATTTTCGATCACTGCTCGTTCCATGAAGGTAACTCATTTTGCATTTATTGTGTAACGAAAATGACTATTCCAAAAGTTGCGAGCAGAGTGCATGAATTAAGAGTTTTGTTATCGCGCGGGAGTTTTCGTGGAGCACGCCCACTCTTCCTTTTTTTTATCTGTTTTTTCTCTTAGACGAGCGTTCATTAGTATGCGTTAATTATCGGCTAAAATAATACATATTGTAGGGAGAGATTATTGCTCACGATTTCTTATTATCAAGTCAATTGCTGCCGACTCTGATATTTGTAACGATACTTTTGAATGGTAGCTTCTTGCGAAAATGTCGGCTCGTTGAACATTGTGAGGAAACTTCTTCCTCCATTTTCCTCATGGGAAGAACTCAAATATAGATATTTATGGCCGCTCCGCTCTCCCGCAAGACGCAATTTTCAGGAAACAAAGACTGCCTCGATGTAGTCCATAGAAATCAAATACAAAAATAGCTGGGTCTTTAAAGTACACAGGGGAAATGATGATTCTTACCGTTTACTAATAGTGTGTCAGTTATTGTTCATCGATGACACAGCAAATTCAACAAAAGATGATATAAAAGGTGTAGACAGAAAAGTTATCGATGCTTATTTCCTTACAGCCCACACACTTTAATTTCATTTGTACACGTCGGTTTTTTCTTAAATATTTGCATAATATTTTGATTTGGCTTGCAGTTAAGACACTTACCACCCTGACTTTTTCAGAAATTAGAGAGATTTTCGTTCTCTCGAGTCATTCTAAAACATTGAAGTCGTTTTGTCATTGTCTTTGAGAGGGCTTATTGTAATTTGCGGAACGAAACAAAATGAAAAAATGTTATTTGTGAGTTTAATTCAAATCGGTAATATACGAAAAGGAAATATTTCAATTTTGAATCAGAAATCTGTAATTTTCAAACTTGTCATTTAAAAAATTATCCAGCGTAGGAACTGTGCTGTTTTAATCATCAATGTTCGAAGTGGAATGCATGACATGACACTTAACTTTAAGCCGGAAAACGGTGTATCTGTAAAGAGAGAAGATTGCTCTGTACGACTGTACCAACAATGTTTTTATAGTAAAGGTGCAAATATCAAAATTGCGATAGCGAATGAGAATTTTATGCTGCTAAGTTAAGGATTAAGGACAGGAAATTCCGTGATAAAATCAATGACACGAGTAAAGTTAGATAAATTTAGTAATGATATACTGTCCACACAAAGGGAAACGTGAAGCAACTGAAAGATGGTTCGTGATGACCGGTGAGTGTCATTTAGCACTGGAACAAGTCGACTTAAAAGGCACACGCATAACTCAACAGTGGAGGATCAAAAACCAGAATTAGCCATATTTTCAAAAACAATTGAAGTCGAGTGTTTAAATGGCAGTTTCACATTCGCATGACAAAAGAACAGACCAGAGTAACAGCCAAGCTGTTTTACAACATAAAAATGGTCAATCGAAAACCGCTCAAGAAAAATTTTTATGATCCAGTAAAAACTTCATTAATCAGTCGCATTTACCTATACAACCACCTCCCATCCCTCCATGAATAACAACAGTCTGTCACTCGCTCCTCCCTTAGAACTGATAGACTACATCCCACCCCTCCCTGAGTACAAATAGTGTCCCCCCCCCCCGATAAAATGGTCCAAAAGAAAAAAAAAGGTCCCAAAAAATTGTCCAAGAAATAGTCCAAGGGTCCAATGGTCCAATGGTCCAGTCCATATTTTATCCTATGCCTCATTTATTTATTATTGTCTTGGTGAAATTAAGAAACACCTAATCACGTTTTTCTATATATACATTAAACGCAAAAAGACGAGTTCCTTAGTTCCTCTTGGAATTCTAACGCAATCTTAGCGTCTCCTCTAAAAAACCATTAGTCTCTCTTGATCTGTCAGCTATATTTTTTATCTCATCTTAAGAGAAATCAATGAAAAAATTATTCGTAAACAATGTCGAACGTGATGGATTGCCGAAGCATGGAAATCAATCTTGCATAGCGTACTATAGGATTACGAGGAAACAACGCTTGCACGTTGCGTAGTAACATATATCAGCCGAGAGGGCTCCTACATGTATGCAATACTGTTAATGAAATCGTTAGCTACGGGTTCTATCATCTATTTCTTCACTCTATTTCCTTTTAAGCACTTTTATTCCTCATTTGTTGAGATTTTTTATCGAATTCTCGTTAGGATCTTTCGAGGTTAATTTTGTCTCTCGCTGCTTATGTAGGCCGGAAACATATACGTGCTAAAATGATGTGTTGGCATCATCATGAAATGTTTTGGTTAGTACCAAGATTACGTAGCAAGGGAGCAAATAGGTCCATGAAAAGCGGGTGGACCGTGACGAAGATCCAAATATAGAAAGAACGCTTTTTAAAAGTTCCAGCGGTCATGACATGTTTGGGTTTTCACGCAACTTTCTGCTCTCGTTAGCTGGAAAATTAAGCTTTTTCTCAACCTACAATAGTTAGCTTCCTACTTTAGAAGGGCTGTTCGTGACTTATGCCGTTCGTTATTTCAGTTGCCGTGAGAAATGTACTTGTACATCAGAAAACTGTTGATCACGTACCAATTCAATAGGGAAAACCCCTTCAGACAAATTACCAAACATAATTATGCATGCCAAACTGAGCAACATATAAGGCTTGTTGCAGAGTTTGAGCGAGGCTGTAGACGTAGCCCTGACAATTCAAGTCTCTGCAAAGAAAGACAGAAAGGTAGGACAATATACAACAAATTAAGCAACATTACAATGATCAGTGGAATCTCGTAAAGTTTTTGTCGATTAGCTACGGAAAAAATGCTTCAAGTAATGTGGCTCTCACTATTGAAATCAGTATTTTAATTTCGCCACTGCGTTTTTAGGCTTGCTGTATATTCATGATATCCAAGATTAAATTCACTCCATTACTGACAAACTTTCACAGGAAAGTTAAGTATTGCAAGTGTCTGATATTGTTTTATTGTCACCAGAACGCTGTTGGTCACTTTTCAGTGGCTCCTGTATTGTCCTGTATTGTCGTAACCTCAGTAGCATGGCACAACCATTAAACGAAGGTCTAACGCTCGAAACTTCAGCCTAAGAAACTCTTCATGCGTATGGCGGCCAATTTACATTGTCAACTCAATTCATAAAACCAAACTTTCCGTTTAATTCTACTTTAAATCGTTCGTAACCTGCCTTTTTGTTAGTTACGACTTATTTTTAATTAATTCTCTGTTTAAATTTTCCATTGATCAAAAATACTTCGGAGAGCCTTTTTTCAGGCTGGTCTAACACGAAAGCGCACATGTAGGGCCGTTACTCACTCCTACCCCACGATTGTTTGCGTGGGAGGAATGCTATATTTAGGCCGAAAAAAAAAAACAACGTCATCAGGAAAAGGAAAAATATTACAGATTTTCATCGACCCTATTTTTTCAGTCATTTGCTATCAGTTAACTGGAACCCCCGCTAACTTTTTTTTTTATAAGGCTTTTGTCTCGTAATTTCTATCATTCGATTCTAGAATTGTGGGCGCTGACAATTCCTTACCTGGCGGGGCTCTGAGGGACAATATGTTTAGCGTGAAGCAAAATATCGCAAGATACTCTTAATCTGAATACAATTTAAATTTTATGAAAAAAAGATGCAATGCCATTAGAAACTAATAGGATGTTTTTTAATGTTTCAGATTTATTGCAATAGTGGGCTGGCGATCAGACTGAAAACTTGACGATGGACGAAAGATATCAATTGTTCTTGTTTTCCCTTTTGTCGTTGCTTTTGCGTAAGTATGGTATTACACCTTTCTTCATTTATCATATGTTTGTCAGGCCCCTGAGTTGTATCTATCTATTTACTTTCATGGTCTATGCTTTACAGCTGACAATAAGCTACAATGCTAATCAAAAGGCAACCTTCAGGTCATATATTGCGAAGTCATCGAGGATGAACATAAGAGCACATAAAAATATCACAGCGCTGCAAAAATCGCTCATGGCCTTCTGACTGAAGATCCGCAATGGAAGGAAGAGGGTTTACTGGTTTAAAGTCAGCAAGAGTTTCAAGAAAAATGCTAAAGAGACAGAAGTCCGTGCTTATAAATCCCATTCATAGAAAATAGTTTATTGTTACTTTAAAGAAGCGCTTCTATCTAAAACAGGTGTCGTCTTGATCACATTAGTCAAAGATAATTTCCATTGAAAGAATACATTAGTCCTATTAGGTATCACTCGCTCTTTATCTCACATCAATAAAATACTGAAAGGTATGTTTCAACTCGCAGACGTGAGCGTTCAGGCTAATTCTCCATGCCAACCGGATCAGATTACAATCAAAGATCCAAAAACCGGTTCGATTCAGTGCCAGGACTGTTTGAAATGTCCACCTGGCGAGGGTCTCTCAGTCGATTGCGGAGAAGTAATAACCCCTTCGACACCTGTGCAGTGCAAGCCATGTGTGCTGGGAGAGACATATTCTGCTTCCCTCAAGGCCGGAGCTTGTGAGGACTGTGGAAATTGCGGTGAGTACCGCGAAACTACAAAAGCCTGTACGGTAACTTCCAAGGCCGTGTGTGGAAGGTGCAAGTCTGGCGCATATGCAGAGGGCATTCTGGGACTGTGCAAGCCCTGCTCTCCGTGTTGTAATGATGGTAAAGATATCGTTATACCTGAGTGCCAAGTTCCAGGTGTACCAACAGGCATGCAGTGCAGCTACCTACGATCCAACAAGTGCAGCGCATTGGTGACATCAACTATTAGCCCGACGCCGTCAACCCCACAAGATCAGTCCATAACCCCATGGTGGCCATCCTCTTCTACAACGAGCACCGAAGTAATCTCTTCTCCAAGTGAGCCAGCTGTCAACCTGATTGAAGAGAATTCACCAAATGTGGGCGTCATAGCTGGTTCTGTTGTGGGCGGCCTCCTTGTCCTTCCTTCCTTCTCAAGTTTATATCACAAATACCACACAATTTACTAATCAAAGGCTTACAAAATCCATTCTTTGAAATCATTTCAAAAACATATAAAACCGTTATGAAGGAGTTTTTGAAGGTTGATTTAAACTTTTTTAAACATAATTTCAATTTCATTAACTGATGCATCTTTTGATATTACTTTAGTTTCAGATTCTAGACTTGATGGGTCTGTGGTGAAGCAGTATACAAAATCGTCTAAAAAGCAAGTATACAGTCTCCCCAATGTTGTCACCAAGACGACCACTGTCACGATGGTCAAGGTCACTGATGAGAAGGTCACTACGGTTTGACGACAGCCAGAGAAATTGGGACATTTTCGCTACTTAAGGTGTTTCTAATCGTCTTAAAACGTCTGCAAGCCCCGATTCATTCTTATTCTAAGATTCTCTGTTCTCCACACTTCCGTGAGATCATCAGCTTTCAGCATTTTCAGCAAATCATTAAAAGAGAAAAATTAAAAGGATCGGTCATTTTCGATCGCTTGGAGGGTGTATCGAAGGATTTTACTTGTGTCGCGATAAAATTTACCTGATCTCCTCATAAGGCTTTGTAATATAGTTATGATCCCCTTCATTCGCAATTGCCAATAAATTGTCTATACCCCCCCCCCTTTATACTCTGTTAGCACGACTGATCCTCTCTATGTTCCATCTGTACCCACTCAAATGAATCCACCATAAGGGGGTTGGGGTGGGTGGGCTTGGGTGAAGGGAGTGAGAACGCCTTCAGCACACAGTTCTTCCAATGTTGTAACCAGGAAGACCGCTGTCACGATGTTCAAAGACACCGATGAGGAGGTCACTACGGTTTGACGACAGTCGTCAGCTCCTTTGAATGCAATTTTCCGTTAAGTTATGCTCAGTAGTTTTTTGAGTTAGTGACAGAGAAATTTATTGTTTGACAAATTCCCCTTTAAAATACCATATGAAATGTGTTGAAAACAGTATGGAGGACTTGCATACAAATCTTCGGGTGTAAAGGTTAAGCACCTTATAATTATATTTCACCTCAACTCGGCGCTTAGTTTTTATGCAGATCAGTATTTATTTGTGATATGATAGGATGAAGCCTTTCACTTTGAATTTGTTATTTAGAATTTATGTTATTAACCTTTCCTATTTTGACCATTCCGTCATTGTTCTTTGATTTAAACTAACTAGCGTGGTCTGCGATAGGAAATGGCTATTTAGGAGGTTATTTACTTTATTTGCATAATAAGAGCAGCCATTAATTGCTTTTATTGGCTAGCCTCCCTTACGTAATCAGCTTCCCTTACCGTCGACGCCGTTCTCTCAGAAGCCATCCGCGTTTTGGGCTACTGAAGAGTGTGTAAAGCTTTCACAACATGTCGCAAAGCGCATATCTCTTAAATTCATTCAACGTTGTGCGTGTTCAAGGAAGTTGTCAATCATGTTATCATTATTTTTGGAACGGAGGTTGTTTTTGTCTTTCTGTCGTTATCAAACCAAATAAAAGCTTTCGGTAGAGTTACTTTGTGTCCGTTTTTACTAGACCAATTATTCAACTCAGGCTTGTCGAATATGAAATTATACGAGAGATTGGAAACTGAAAGTACTTACCCTTATACACACCCCTATTCCAATGATAGTTTTTGCCCTCGCAGGGTTCTGGCTCAGAGGTCGCAACCCGAGGAGGCAATATAGACTACCTGCGTTTAGGGAGAAATAAGAAATGACGTATGGTCGATAGAGTAAGTGGGAAAACTCGATTTGTCCTGAATGCAGCGCGCAAAGGATCTACAAAATTGGTTAACAAGTTCAAGTTACAGGATGTGTCATTCGCACGTCCTACACTATTTGTGTTTGTAGTCGATTGATATTCCCCTTTTAGGCACAGCGGAAGGATCGCGTTATTTTTTTATGCAATTATCTTTGCTGACTCAGCATTAATGATGATAAAAGGAAACTCAAGGTTTCGAAAGAAAGTATCATTCTTGATATATTGGCGTTTCTTGGGGGGTTAAAGCTTTAATAATTTCTCTTGACGCGTTCTCTCGTCTTGTGCCCAGAAGTGATCTCAACAATCGAATATGGTTCGAGTTTTAGTCCTCATATATCAGTTTGCCATTTGAAAAACATGAAGAAACTAGCCGATGAATATAACCTAGTTAGAAATAACTTCCTTCACTCCTTAAGTATAGATGATTAATGGATAAATAAATCATGCTGTGATGAAGTGAATTAGTGTCTCTCTAGAGTTCCTCTGGATCTGAAACAGGACCTACCCTTTCTCTTACTAATGAACAACTATTTAAAAATGGGAAAAATAGAAACTTGCTTCTTTGCGGAACCTGAGCACACTCGAACCTGTTCGTGGTCACCCACGGGGAATGGCGGGGTGACCGCTTAATGCACGTTGACCGCTATGACAGGAGTCAAACGCTTTAAAATACGCGTTTCGTCCTAACAGTCTTAGGAAAGAAGATAATCTGCAATACCACGGGTCATTTGAACTCAAAGAACTAACATTGTTTTCAGGAGATAAACATGGAATAAATTTGACTCGGGGAATTATTCGTAGTGTTAAACTGACTTTAACTGACCGATCAATACAGGTGGGACGGCAATGGAGACAACCCGTTGGAACTCAGCCAATGGTGACCGCTGAACAGAGGTCGAAATTAAACTTTAACGAAAGAAAAAATCTCGGGACTTTGACAACTGACCACTTAATACAGGTTAGACTGTAACTGATGGTTCGGTCCTAGATGGACGATGCCAGTGATATCGACCGTCTCAATCAACCACATTTTGACACTAACGCTTACTTTAAAATTTTTTTTGTATTAGGATTTTAGTCTAACATTTCGAACAGAAGTCAAGAGAAAATGCCTCCAAAATCTAAAAAAATTGTCAAACAATGGATTATTGTGTCCACAGTACACAAGGAAACCGCTTAATTGATAACCGGGAACTGCTCAATCCCGAAAATACCTGAGATGGTGACATGACCGTCTAATTCTCTGCTTATCAGTTGACGTAAGCTGCGGGCATTGTGTTCCCACCGCGTGGCCAAATCATTTAGATCAATCGTTGAGAAGACTTCTGTAACTTCAAATATCCGGTGATAAATCCTGAGCTTGCAATAGGAGGCTGTTTATAAGGTATTCGTGTATACAATTATTTTTGTTTGTTGTTTTTTCCTGCATGTTTCGGGGTATTTGGTACAATGACGGTTTAAGGTTATCGATAATTCCAGCCTCAATTTTACCGCCTACATCTAGACGACAACGTCGCATTTACATTCACTGAACATGGAAATTTATGGTTTTTGGGCGTTATCAATCAGACTGAAAACGTAAACGAAACCTAGAGGCTGCCGGGCTGGACCGCATTTAAAACTAACATAACAATGACGAAGCTACAAACAAACACAGCCATCGGGCTGATATGGAAATTATCTTGATCTTTAGAGTGACTTCCCGCGAGGCGAGATCCACTGTTCTATTTCCCCAATAGTTTTATTCTTCATCTTCTCAAATTTAGCAAAATGATTCGAGATTATTTTTTATTTACATATTATATTCTTATGCTCTGAAGGAAGCAAAGGTCACAACCGCTCGTCAAAAGCTTACTTAGCAATATTTTCAGTTTGTTTTCAGTCGTGTAATTTCTTGACCGCTCAGGTTTTATCATGAGTTCCTTTTACACGCGATGAGGTCTAATCTTAAGAATACTTCAGTTATTTCATTCAGGATGTTAACACACGAAAAGAGATATATTGTTTCGACATCTAAGACATCGTGTGACTGAACAAAAAAACCAGGAAAATGAGACATATTCAGTTTCTTCGATATTTACCGAACGCTCGGTTAAACTGTCAATTTTTGGTTCCACTATTTAAATGAAACATCCCTAAAAGTTCGTAAGTTAAATGCTTTACAACAATCGTGATGTTTATTCTTTGCTTTACGCACGATGAGGAACAGTCTTTAGAATAATCAGAGGTTTAATTGTTCTTTTTTTTAATAGGTTTCAAAACTCAGCATCAATCAACCTAGCACAACAAATTTCCGAACGATCACGTGACGGTCAAAGTAGGATCACGTCTAGCAAATAAAGGACCTCGAATTTTCCGACCGTATCAGTTACGATTTATCAAAAACTTAGAGACCGCCACGAAATATGTCATAATTCTTTATTTTAATAAGAAAAAAGAAAAAAACAAGAAAAGAAAAAAACAAAAACAAAAAAAAAACAAGAACGTGCGAGTGTGTAGAGAGCACATATCGACAATACCTGTGCACGGCAGACACGGGGTCATACTTCATTATTCCATCTCTAATGGTATAATTTACATGATAAACCTGCATTGCGTTCACTGTTGATTAATTTATTGATGTTACCATCAATATTTCCATGAAAAGTTCGATTGCGCCCAAGATCCTGCATAGATAATGTGTCTATCTAATCTTACGTCAACTCTCTAATAGGAAGGAAATATTAAATGTAAAACGTTTTAGAAATTAGTCGTCTGAAGTGTAACTCCGGTTACACTTCCCTCTGTCGAAAACGTGAAAAAGCTGTACTACGCTTCCAAATCAAGTTACGGTTTATTCAATTAATGTTATGATTTTATTACAACGCTTCGGTTAACTCCACTCACAGCTCTTAGCTTATTTGAAAAAAGACACTAAAATCGTGAGGCAGCAGGCACATGGAACAAGGTCATATATGGGCGTTAAAAAAAATAAAACGTGACAGATAAATGCTATGTAGTAGACAAACTAAATAACTCACAAATGTCAATCAAATTAAGACGAATTAACTTATCGTAAAATCTCCAACAACTCTTATAGTGATTATTTCTTCACTTCCTCATAATGCCCTGATGCTCCCTTGGGTCGTCAATCCTGACACAGACAGGCTTAAATCGGGCCCTTGACTTTGCGTATGACAAAGACGAGAATCACTAAACACTATGGCTCTTTTTTTAAGTATTTGTTTTTCTGTGTGTGTGGACGATTCATTAGCATGATATAACTTGCAAATTAGCAAATTAGGCTAGCTGAAATAAATCTTTGAAAATTAAAAAAATGTGAAGTCATCACGTCTTGAATGGAGAGGAAAAAAACCAAGCCTGTGATCAATTTACAAATATTCTCTGCGTCTCGTATCAGACTCAGAAAATTAGTTTTATTTTTGTATCTTTCGCTAACTTAGTTTTTACTCATAAAATACACGGCCGGTAACCTTCAAGCTTGATGCTTTATAGGGTTAGCGTATTTGATTAACAATTACGGTGTTTATGATGATTAATGATGATATTTGTTTGGGCCGAAATTCTTTCTTTTCGTTCATAAGCTGAACAAAAGAAGCGAGCCGGCAAGGGCGAAACTGAGTCATACATGTTTTTCTGCTATACATACGTTGTACCTATTAATGGCTTAGCTCCCTTCCGGGTTCTTTGTAGATCAATGGTTGAGCATCCAAACGGGAAATCGGAATGTTGAATGATCGATTCACTAAATTGGAAATTCAGAAGCTTTCTTTGTCTTGCGCTCGGATGACATCATTTTCCAAGACTTGCTTCTTGAGGAGCAAGGCAAACATGGGGGGGGGGGGGGGAAGAGGAGGAGGGAGAGGGTGATTTTCTTTTACTCCAAGTCTGGTACACGTGAGCAAATATCGTTACCACTCCGTCACAGTATGGTCATGTATGGACGATAGGAGAACGGAATCAGCTCAAAAGAGCTGCAACTGCTCAAAAATATAAAATCTGGCACCGTTTTAATCATTTTTATCGATGAATAACTTAACAGATATTACGCACACAGAAAAATGTTTTCGTTTGAGAAGCTCAGATGTTTTCGGACAGAACTAAGGAAAGCGATACTTAGGCCCAAAGCGAAAAGAAAAAACGTTTCCATAGTTATTTTCATTAACAGATCTGGGAATTTTATATGCTGGTCAGCGGTGAAACGCGTTACATTGACCTCTTACCCAGACCATCGCCGTTCATGTAAGCACGGACTCAAATTTTAAACCTCGTATTTCCGTCGTTATAAGGCCACGAACGGGTGCTTTTCTTGTCCTAAAATACGATCATTGTGTTGTCGATACCTTTTAAAAGAATAAGCTGTAATGACATAGCGACGGATAAGTATATATTTTTTCATTTGAGGCGGCGCTTTCTTATTATTTGCAAGTTAACAGCTCGTTTATCATTTGTATGCAACTGTATTTGCATTTTCCGGTTTTATACGTCAGCAACCCGTGCGTCTGGCGGGCGTAACAGAATGAGTTAATGTCTGGTTTTACCTGCCCTGGAGAACGACTAATCACGTTTTTGTTACATAAACGCAAAAGACGAGATCCTTCATTCCTCTAGAAATTCTAACGCATTCTTAGCGTCTCGTCTTAAGCTATGAGTCTCTGCCAGCTATATTTTTTATCTCATCTTAAGGGACATCACTGAAAAAATAATTCGTTAACCACGTCGAACGTGATGGATTGCCGAAGCATGAAAATCAGTCTTGCATAGCGCACGCTAGGATCACGAGAAAATAACTCTTGCACGCTGCCTAGTAATGATATACCAGCCGGGAGGGCTCCTGCATGTATTCAATACTGGAAATAAAATCGTTAGTTACAGGTTCCAGTCGTCTCACTGTATATGTATTATATATTTCTTGACTCTATTTCCTTTTAAGCGCTTTTATCTTTCATTTGTTGAGATTCTTTACTGAAACTCTCGTCAGGATCTCTCGAGGTTAATTTTGGCTTTCGCTGCTTATGTATCCTGGCAACATGTACGTGCTGGCATCAAGATTATTGAACAAGGAAACAAATAGGTCCATGAAAAGCGTGGGAATCGTATATGTAAGACCTAAATATAGAAAGAACACCTTTTAAAAGTTCCAGCGATCTTGACCTGGTTGGGTTTTCGCGCAACTTTCTACACCCATTAGCTGGAAAAGTAAGCTTTTTCTCAACCTACAAGAAAATTAGCTTCCTACTTTACAAGGACCGTGTTCAAGACTGGTGCCGTTCGTTGTATCAGTTGCCGTAAGAAATGTACCTGTACATCAGAAAATTGTTGATCACGTACCAATTCAATACAGAAACCCCTTCAGACGTAATACCAAGCATAAACATGCATGAAAAATTGAGCGGCATGAAAGGTAACCTAATTCTCTCTATATATTGCTTGTTGCAGAGTTTGAGCGAGGCTGTGGACGAAGCCCTGACAACTTGAGTCTCTGCAAAGAAAGACAGAAAGGTAGGACAGTACAACAAAATAAAGCAACATTTCAATTATCATTGGAATCTCGTAAAGTTTTAGTCGAGTAGCTACGGAAAACGATTAGCTAAGGAAAAAAACCTTCAAGTAATATGGCTCTTGATGTTGTGGTAATATTCCAATCTTTTAATACTAATATCCAATCTTTTAATCTTGCGGCTGCGTGTTTAGGCTTGCTGTATACTCATGAAATCCAAGATTAAATTTATTGTCGTCGGAACGCTGTCGGCCATTTTTCAATGGGTCCTGGCTATTGCCGGCGTTTATCACCAGCGTAAGTAGTATGGCACAACCATTGAAATTGGCGAAGGTCTAACGCTCGAAACGTCAGCCGTAGAAAATCTTAATGCGTACGGCGGCAAATTTACATTGTCAACCCATTTCATAAAACCAAATTTTCTGTTTAATTCTACTTTAAGTCGTTTCATAGAATTAAAATCGTTCGTAACCTGTTGTTTGTTATTTACAACTTTTTTTATGTTTAATTCTCTGTTTAAATTTTTTTCGCCGGTCTAAAAATACTTTATTTTGGAGAGCCTTTTACAGGCTGGTTTAACGCGTAGGCACACATTTAGGCTTGTTACCCACTCCTCCCTCACAGTTGTTTGCGTGAGAGGAATGTTATATTTAGGCCGGAAAAAAACGCAACGTCATCAGATAAAAGAGAAACATTACAGGTTTCCCTTGACCCTATTTTTTCAGTCATTTACTCTCACCTAACTCGAATCCCCGCTAACTCAAAAGGGATTTTATTTCGCAATTTCTAACGTTCGATTCTAGGTCGGGCACCATCAATAAATTGTCGGTGCTGACAATTCCTTACCTGGCGGGGCTTTGAGGTGCAATTTGTTTAGCGCGAAGCAAACTATAGCGAGATACTCATAATCTGAATACAACTTAAATTTTATGAAAAAAAAGATTTCATTAAAAATTCAATTAGAAACTAATAGGATATTTTTTAATGTTTCAGAATTTGTTATAATAGTGGGGCTGTCAGACTAAAACCTATTACGTGACGATGGAAGAAGGATTTCCACTGTTCCTTTTTTCCCTTTTGTCGTTGCTTTTGCGTAAGTATTGTATTACAACTTTCTTCGTTTATCATGTGTTTGTGAGGTCCCTGGGTTGTACCTATCTATTTAATTTCATGGTCTATGCTTTGCAGCGGACAATAAGCTACAATGCTAATCAAAAAAAATGCTGAAAGGTGTTTTTTAACCCGCAGACGTAAGCGTTCAGGCCAATTCTTCATGCCAACCGGATCAAATAACAATCAAAGATCCAAAAACTGGTTCGATTCAGTGCCAGAACTGTTTAAAATGTCCACCCGGCGAGGGTCTCTCAGTCAATTGCGGAGACGTAATACCCCCTTCGACACCTGTACAATGCAAGCCATGTGTGCTAGGAAGGACATATTCTGCTTTCCTCGAGGCCGGAGGTTGTGAGGACTGTAGAAATTGCGGTGAGTACCGCGAAACTACGAAAGCCTGTACAGTGACTTCCAAGGCCGAATGTGGAAGGTGTAAGCCTGGGGCGTATGCCGAAGGCATGCTGGGACTGTGCAAGCCCTGCTCTCCGTGCTGTTATGATAGTAAAGATATAATTATACCTGAGTGTCAAGTTCCAGGTGTACCAACAGGCCTGCAGTGCAGCTACTTACGATCTAACAAGTGCAGTGCATTGATGACATCAAGTATTAGCACGGCGCCGTCAACCCTTCAACCAGATCAGTCCACGACCCAATGGCGGCCATTCTCTTCTACAACAAGCACCGAAGTAATCTCTCTTTCAAGTGAGCCAACCATCAACATGGTTGAAGAGAATTCACCAAATGTGGGCAGCATAGTTGGTCCTGTTGTGAGCAGCTTCACAGCTTTCGTCACGATCCTCGTCATCGTGTGCTGCAAAAATATGCGTAAGCGCCGGTCTCCCCAATGTTGTCACCAAGACAACAACTGTCACGATGATCAAGGTCAACGATGCAAGGTCACTACGGTTTGACGACAGCCATCAGCTCCTATAAATTATCTAATAACCTGATAAGTTTTGCCCTGTAATTTTTTTTTTTTGTACAGTGACAGAGAAATCGGGACATTTTCGCTACTTAAGTGGTTTCTAATCCTCTTTAAACGTCTGCAAGCCCCGATTCATTCTCGTTCTAAGATTTTCTGTTCTCTCGATTAAGATTGACCACACTTCCGTAAGATCGTCAGCTTTTAGCATTTTGGGTGGGTGAAGGGAGGGAGGACGCCTTCAGCACACAGTCCCCCCAATGTTGTAACCAGGAAGACCACTGTCACGATGTTCAAAGACACCGATGAGGAGGTCATTACGGTTTTGACGACAGTCATCAGCTCCTTTGAATGCAATTTTCCGTTAAGTTATGCTCAGTAGTTTTTTGAGTCAGTGACAGAGAAATTTATTGGTTGACAAATTCCCCTTTAAATTACCATATGAAATGTGTAGGAAACAGTATGGAGGACTTGCATGCAAATCTTCGGGTATAAAGGTTAAGCACCTTATAATTATATTTCATCCCAACTCGGCGCTTAGTTTTTATGCGGATCAGCATCTATTTGCGATATGATAGGATGAAGCCTTACATTGTGAATTTGTTATTAAGAATTTATGTTATTAATCTTTCCCTATTTTGGCCATTCCGTCATTGTTCTTTGTTTTAAACTGACTAGCGTGGTCTGCGATAGGAAATGGCTATTTAAGAGGTTCTTTACTTTATTTGCATAATAAGAGCAGCCATTGATTGCTTTTATTCGCTAACCTCCCTTACATAAACAACCCCCAGCCGTTCGCTTAGAAGCCATCCATGTTTTGGACTACTGAAGAGTGTGTAAAGCTTTCACAACATGTTGCAAAGCCCAGATCTCTTAGATTCACTCACCGTCGTGCGTGTTCAAGGAAGTTGTCAATCATGTTATCGTTATTTTTGGAGCGGATGTTGTTTTTGTCTTTCTGTCGTTATCAAACCAAATAAAAGCTTGTCGGTAGAGTTATTTTGTGTCTGTTTTTACTAGACCAATTATTCAACTCAGGCTTGTAGAATATGAGATTATACGAGAG
This sequence comes from Pocillopora verrucosa, assembly GCF_036669915.1. NCBI lineage: Eukaryota > Metazoa > Cnidaria > Anthozoa > Scleractinia > Pocilloporidae > Pocillopora > Pocillopora verrucosa. The sequence goes on from NC_089325.1 coordinate 3,414,177, forward strand.
ATTGTAAACTGAAAGTACTTACCCTTTTACACACCCCATTGCAATGATAGTTTTTTGCCCTCGCAGGGTTCTGGCTTAGAGGTCGGAACGAAAGGAAGAAATCTCGGGACTTTGACAACTGACCGCTTAATACAGGTTAGACTGTGATTGATGGTTCGGTCCTAGATGGACGATGCCAGTGATACTCATCGTCCCTATCAACCAAAACTTGGACACAAGCGCTTACTTTAAGACTTTTTTTTCTGTATTAGGATTTTAGTCCAACATTTGGAACAGAAGAGAAAATGTCTCCAAAATTTAAAAAATTGTCAAACAATGGATTATTGTGTCCACAGTACTTTAGGAAACTGCTTAATCGACAACCGAGAACTACTCAATCCCGAAAATACCTGAGACGGTCACGTGACCGTCCAAGTCTCTGCTTATAGTTTGACGTAAGTCGCGGGCATTGTGTTCCCACCGCGTGGCCAGATCAGTCAGATAAATTGTCGAGAAGACTTCTGTAACTTCAAACACCCGGCAATCAATCCTGAGCTTGCAATAGGAGGCTGCTTATAAGGTATTCGTGAATACAATTGTTTTTGTTTGTTGTTTTTTCCTGCATGTTTCGGGGTATTTGGTACAATGACGATTTAAGGTTATCAATAATTCCTGCCTGAATTTTACCGACAACGTCGCATTTACATTCACTGAGCATGGAAATTTATGGTTTGCGAGCGTTATCAATCAGATCGAAAACGTAAACGAAACCTAGAAGCTGCCGGGCTGGACTGCATTTAAAACTAACATAACAATGACGAAGCTAAAAACAAACACAGCTATCGGGCTGATATGGAAATTATCTTGATCTTTAGAGTGACTTCCCGCCAGGCGAGATCCACCGTCCTATTTCGCCGATAATTTTATTCCTCATCTTCTCAAATTTAGCGAAATGATTCGAGATTATTTTTTATTTACATATTATATTCTTATGCTCTGAAGGAAGCCAATGTAACAACCGCTCGTCAAAAGCTTTCTTCGCAATATTTTCAGTTTGTTTTCAGTCGTTTAATTTCTTGACCGCTCAGGTTTTATCATGAGTTCCTTTTACACGCGATGAGGTCTAATCTTAAGAATACTTCAGTTATTTCATTCAGGATGTTAACACACGAAAAGAGACATATTGTTTCGACATCTAAGACGTCATGTGACTGAACAAAAAAACCAGGAAAATGAGACATATTCAGTTTCTTTGATATTTACTGAACGCTCAGTTAAACTGTCAATTTTTGGTTTTAATATTTAATTGAAACATCCCTAAAAGTTCGTAAGTTAAATGCTTTACAACAATCGTGATGTTTATTCTTTGCTTTACGCACGATGAGTAACAATCTTTAGAATAATCAGAAGTTTAATTGTTTCTTTTTTTTAATAGGTTTCAAAACTCAGCATCAATCAACCTAGCACAACAAATTTCCGAACGATCACGTGACGGTCAAAGTAGGTCACGTCTCGAAAATAAATTACTTCGACTTTTTCGACCGTATCAGTTACGATTTATCAAAAACTTAAAAAGACCGCCACGAAATATTTCATAATTTTTTATTTTAATAGAAAAAGAAAAAACAAAAACAAAAACGTGCGAGTGTGTAGAGAGCACATCTCGACAATACCTGTGCTCGGCAGACACGGGGTCATAATTCATTATTCCATCCCTAATGGTATAATTTACATGATAAACCTGCATTGCATTCACTGTTGATCAATTTATTGATGTTACCATCAATACTTCCATTAAAAGTTCGATTGCGCCCAAGATCCTGCATAGATATTGTGTCCTTCTAATCTTACGTCAACCCCCTAATAAGAAGGAAGTATTAAATGTAAAACGTTTTTGAAATTAGTCGTCTGAGGCGTATCTCCGGCAACACTTCCCTCTGTCGAAAACGTGAAAAAGCTGTACCACGCTTCCTAATCAAGTTACGGTTTATTCAATTAATTTTATGTTTTTATTACAACGCTTCGGTTAACTCCACTCACAGCTCTTAGCTTATTTAAAAAAGACACTAAAATCGTGGGGCAACAGGCACATGGAACAAGGCAATATATGGGCTTTAAAAAAATAAATAAAACGTGACAGATAAATGCTATGTAGTAGACAAACTAAATCACTCACAAATGTCAATCAAATTAAGACGAATTAACGTATTGTAAAATCTCCAACAACTCTTATAGTGATATAGTGATTATTTCTTCACTTCTACTGCGCTGATGCTCCCTCGGGTCGTCAATCCTGACATAGACAGGCTTAAATAGGGCCCTTGACTTTGCGTATGACAAAAACGAGAATCACTAAACACTATGGCTCTTTTCTTAAGTATTTGTTTTTCTGTGTGTGTGTAGGATTCATTTGCATGATATAAATTGCAAATTAGCAAATTAGGCTGGTTGAAATAAATCTTTGAAAATTAAAAAAATGTGAAGTCATTACGTTTTGAATGGAGAGAAAAAAAACCAAGCTTGCGATCAATTTACAAATATTGTCTGCGTCTCGTATCAAACTCAGAAAATTAGTTTTATATTTGTATCTTCCGCTAACTTAGTTTTACTTATTAAACATATTACACGACCGGTAACCTTCAAGCTTGATGCTTTATAGGGTTAGCGTATTTGATTAACAATTACGGTGTTTTTGATGATTAATGATGATATTTGTTTGGGTCGAAATTCTTTTTTTTCGTTCATAAGCTGAACAAGAGGAGCGAGCCGACAAGGGAGAAACTGAGTCATACATGTTTTTCTGTTATACATATGTTGTACCTTTTAATGGCTTAGCTCTCCCCCGGGTTCTTTGTAGATCAGTGGTTGAGCATCCAAGCGGGAAATCGGAAGGTTGAATGATCGATTCTCTAAGTTGGAAATTCAGAAGCTTTCTTTGTCTCGCGCTCGGATAACATACGATCATTGTGGTGTCGATACCTTTTAAAAGAATAAGCTGTAATGACATAGCTACGGATAACTAGAATTTTTTCATTTGAGGCGGCGTTTTCTTATTATTCGCAACAGCTCGTTTATCATTTGTATGCAAATGTATTTGCATTTTCTGGTTTTACACGTCAGCAACCCGTGCGTCTGGCGGGCGTAGCAGAATGACTTGATGTCTGGTTTTGCCTGCCCTGGAGAACGACTAATCACGTTTTTGTTACATAAACGCAAAGGACGAGATCCTTCATTCCTCTAGAAATTCTAACGCATTCTTAGCGTCTCGTCTAAAGCTATGAGTCTCTGCGAGCTATATTTTTTTATCTCATCTTAAGAGACATCACTGAAAAAATAATTCGTTAACCACGTCGAACGTGATGGAATGCCGAAGCATGAAAATCAGTCTTGCATAGCCCACGCTAGGATCACGAGAAAATAACTCTTGCACGCTGCCTAGTAATGATATACCAGCCGGAAGGGTTCTTGCATGTATTCAATACTGGAAATAAAATCGTTAGCTACAGGTTCCAGTCGTCTCACTGTATATGTATTATATATTTCTTGACTCTATTTCCTTTTAAGCGCTTTTATCTTTCATTTGTTGAGATTCTTTTATTGAAACTCCCGTCAGGATCTCTCGAGGTTAATTTTGGCTTTCGCTGCTTATGTATCCTGGCAACATGTAAGTGCTGGCATCAAGATTATTGAAAAAGGAATCAAATAGGCCCATGAAAATCGTGGGAATCGTATATGTAAGACCTAAATATAGAAAGAACACCTTTTAAAAGTTCCAGCGGTCTTGACCTGGTTGGGTTTTCGCGCAACTTTCTACACTCATTAGCTGGAAAAGTAAGCTTTTCCTCAACCTACAAGAAAATTAGCTTCCTACTTTGTAAGGACCGTGTTCAAGGCTGGTGCCGTTCGTTGTATCAGTTGCCGTGAGAAATGTACCTGTACATCAGAAAATTGTTGATCACGTACCAATTTAATACAGAAACCTCTACAGATGTAATACCAAACATAAACATGCATGAAAAATTGAGCGGCATGAAAGGTAACCTAATTCTCTCTATATATTGCTTGTTGCAGAGTTTGAGCGAGGCTGTGGACAAAGCCCTGACAATTTTAGTCTCTGCAAAGAAAGACAGAAAGGTAGGACAGTACAACAAAATAAAGCAACATTTCAATTATCATTGGAATCTCGTAAAGTTTTAGTCGAGTAGCTACGGAAAACGATTAGCTAAGGAAAAAGACCTTCAAGTAATATGGCTCTTGATATTGTGGTAATATTCCAATTTTTTAATGCCAACATCCAATCTTTTAATCTTGCGGCTGTGTTTTTAGGCTTGCTGTATACTCATGAAATCCAAGATTAAATTTATTGTCGTCAGAACGCTGTCGGCCATTTTTAATGGGTCCTGGCGTTTATCACCAGCGTAAGTAGTATGGCACAACCATTGAAATTGACGAAGGTCTAACGCTCGAAACCTCAGCCTTAGAAACTCTTATGCGTACGGTGGCCAATTTACATTGTCAACTCATTTCATAAAACCAAATTTTCAGTTTAATTCTACTTTAAGTCGTTTCATAGAATTAAAATCGTTCGTAACCTGTTGTTTGTTATTTACAACTTTTTTTATGTTTAATTCGCTGTTTAAATTTTTTCACCGGTCTAAAAATACTTTATTTTGGAGAACCTTTTACAGGCTGGTCTAACACGTAGGCACACATTTAGGCTTGTTACCCACCCTTCCCTCACAGTTGTTTGCGTGAGAGGAATGCTATATTTAGGCCGGAAGGAAACGCAACGTCATCAGGAAAAAGAGAATATCACAGATTTCCCTTGACCCTATTTTTTCGGTCATTTACTCTCACCTAACTCGAGCCCCCGCTAACTCAATAGGGATTTTATTTCGCAACTTCTATCGCTCGATTCTAGGTTGGGCACGTCAAGTCGTCTCGCACGTCGGATAACATCTTTTTTCCAAGTCTTGCTTCTTGAGGTGCAAGGCAAACATGAGGGGAGGAGGCCGAGTGATTTTTCTCTACGTCTAGTACACATGTTTCTTTTCGTTTGGGAAGCTAAGATGTTTTCGGACAGAACTAAGGAAAGGGATGTTTAGGCCCAAAGCGAAAAGAAAAAACGTTTCCATAGACCTCTTACCCAGACCGCCGCCGTTCATGTAAGCACGGGCTCAAACTTTGTATCCACGGTGTTCAATAGAGTTGATGCATCATATCAATATGTCTGACTAAAACATACAGTTGTTTGAATGTACAGCCGAGTTTTAGGCAAAAATGCAACTCTCGTCACAGAAAACTTGTATACGATTAAATTACCAAGGACTTTTTGAGCTCGGTGTTTCTTGCTCCTCTGGTGGGGCAAAATGTTACAAGTAATTTTTAAGTTCCCGCACTACGTTTCGAGACAGCATCGCGTGACATACCGATCCTTTTGTATCTATTTCCATAATTGTAAGGCCACGAACGGGTGCTTTTCTCGTTCTAAAATACGATCATTGTGTTGGCAATACCTTTTCAAAAGAATATAAAGCAATAAATGACACAGCTACGGATAAGTAAATTTTCTTTCATTTTGAGGCGGCGCTTTGTAATTGTTTGCAAGTTTACAGCTCTCTTACCATTTTTATGCAACTGTATTTGCATTTTCCGGTTTTACTAGTAAGCCATTGTAATATTTGACACGTGAGTCTGGCGTGCGTAACAGAGTGAGTTAATGTCTGGTTTTGCCCGCCCTGAAGAACTGCTCGTCACTTTTTTGTATTCATTAAACGCAAAAAGGCGAGATCCTCAATTCCTCTAAAAACTCTAACGCATTCTTAGCGTCTCCTCTAAAAATATGAGTCTCTCTGCGAGCTATATTTTTATCTCATCTTAAGAGACATCACTGAAAAAATTGATTCATAAACAACGTCGAACTTGATGGATTGCCGAAGCATGAAAATCAGTCTTGCATAGCGTTCTCTAGGATCACGAAGAAATAACTCTGGCACGTTTTGCGTAGTAACATATACCAGCCGGGAGGGCTCTTGTATGTACGCAATACTGTAGATGAAACCGTTAGCTACAGGTCTTTTCTACAACTATGAGTCTCTCTGCGAGCTATATTTTTATCTCATCTTAAGAGACATCACTTAAAAATTAATTTATAAACAACGTCGAACGTGATGAAACGCTGAAGCATGAAAATCAGTCTTGCATACCGTTCTCTAGGATCACGAGGAAATAACTCACGTTTCGTAGTAACCTATACCAGCCGGGAGGGCTCCTCCATGTATGCAATACTGTAAATGAAATCGTCAGCTACAGGTTCCTACTTAGTCAGCTTCCTACTTTACAGGGACTATTCGTGACTGATACCGTTCGTTGTATCAGTTGTCGTGAGAAATGGGACGCACAAATTCAAGAGAGAAACTGTTCACGTACCAAATCAACAGGGAAAACCCCTTCATACCTAATCATAATACCACCTCAGACGCAATACTCAACATAAATATGCATGAAGAAAAGAGCGACATAGATGGTAAACTGATTTACTATATAAACCACTTGATAATTCTTTTTTGTCGCAACTGATTTGAGCGAGGCTGTAGACGAAGCCCTGACAATTCAAGCCTCTGCGAAGAAAGACAGAAAGGTACGATAATGCAACAAGATAAAGCAACATTATAATAATAATAATAATAATGTTTATTTCTTATATTGCGCAGTCCAGCATGCGATAAATGATCGAGTGCGCATTACAACACTAAAATCTTAAAGTAATAAATGGCTAGTCCAAATAATGATAATAATAATAATAATTTACAATTTTCGGAAAACAATAAAAGTAAAATATGAGTTAATAAAAGAACTAATAAAAAGCTAATTTAAAAAGATGTGTCTTTAGTAAAACTTTAAAAATGTTCAATGATTGACATTGTCTAATTTCTAGAGGGAGTCGATTCCATACTTTGGGCGCAGCATTTTCAAACGCCCTATCCCCGAGTGTCTTTTTTGTTCTATAGGTATTGTCCATTAGGAGCATGTCCCGGTATGATCTCAACTGATACCGCGAGCTCTCTTTGATTTTTATCAAGTCTGAAAGATATTGTGGTGCGACGCCGTAGATACATTTGTGAACTAGCATTGCTATCTTGAATTCTATTCTGTGGGTAACCGGAAGCCAGTGCAGGTTGATCAGGGATGGTGTGATAGGATCATACCTAGATATAGTACATACCAGCCGAGCACCCGCGTTCTGCAGGCGTTGCAGCTTACCAAGATGACCAGCGGGCGTACCATATAATAGACCGTTACAATAGTCTAATCGTGACATTATAATAGCCTGTACAATGGACTTCCTATTATCATATGATAAATACTTTCTAATACGCCGGATGTTATGTAGATGGTAATAAATATTCTGACATATGCTGTTAATATGTGTGGTCATATTCATGTTTGCATCAAACCAAGCACCCAGGTTTCTAACAGAGTAAACCGCAGAAACCTTTACCTTACCTACTTGCAAGTCACTTATCATAACCTTATTTAACTGTGCGCGTGTACCTATAATAAGAAACTCGGTCTTAGCATCGTTCAGCCGAAGTTTGTCTTGGACCATCCAGGTTCTTATGTCCCTGATGCAAGCTTGTAGAGCGTCAACAGCATCCGTCTCAGTAGCAGAACCATCCGGCTTAAATGAGATATAGAGCTGCGTATCATCAGCTTATGCGTGAACGTTAGGGAGATGGGATTCAACAACATCAAAGAGCTTACTTGCGTACAACGTGAAGAGCAGGGACCAAGTGATCATTGGAATCTCGTAAAGTATTTGTCGATTAGCTAAGGAAAAAAAGCTTCAAGTAATGCGGCTCATACTATCGTGGTCATATTCCAAGGATCAACCTTTTAATTTCGCGGCTGCGCTTTTGGGCCCGCTGAAAATTCACTCTATTACCGACAAACTTCGACAGAAAAGATCAGTATTACAAGTGTCCGACTTTTCTTTTTTATTGTTGTCACCAGAACGCTGTCAGTCATTTTTCAGTGGGTCCTGGCTATTGTCGGCGTTCAGTACGGCAGTAGCATAGCATGGCACGAACCCTCAGTCTTAGAAACTATTTATGCGTACGGCGGCCAATTTATATTGTCAACTCATTTCATAATAACAAATTTTCCGTTTAATTCTACTTTAAATCGTTACATAGACTTAAAATAGTTCGTAATCTGCTGTTTGTTAGTTACAACTTTTTTTCCATTTAATTCGCTGTTTAAATTTTTCCATCGATCTAAAAATACAGGCTGGTCTATCAGGTAGGCGCACATTTAGGCTTGTTACCCACTCCTCCCCCACGATTGTTTGCGTGGGAGGAATGCTATATTTAGGCCGAAAGAAACACAATGTTATCAGGAAAAAGAAAAATATTACAGATTTCCTGGACCCCATTTTTTCAGTCATTTACTATCAGCTAACTCGGACCCCCGCTAACTCAATAGGGCTTTTCTTTCGCAATTTCTGTCATTCGACTTAAGGTCGGGCACGGTCAGTAAATTGTGCGCGGTGACAATTCCTGAGGGGAAATATGTTAAGCGTGAAGCAAACTACCGCGAGGTACTCATAATCAGTAAATACAACCTAAATTTTATGAAAAAAAGATATAATTCCATTGGAAACTTATAGGATGTCTTTTAATGTTTCAGAATTTATCATAATAGTGGGGCTGGCGATCAGACTGAAAACGTGACGATGGAAGAAGGATTTCAATTGTTCCTGTTTTCCCTTTTGTCGTTGCTTTTGCGTAAGTATCGTATGACACCTTTATTCGTTCGCCCCTGAGTTTTACCTATCTATTTAATTTCATGGTCTATGCCTTACAGCTGACAATAAGCTACAATGCTAATCAAAAGGCAACCTTCAGGTCATATATTGCGAAGTCATCGAGGATGAACATAAGAGCACATAAAAATATCACAGCGCTGCAAAAATCGCTCATAGCCTACTGACTGAAGATCCGCAGTGGAAGGAAGAAGATTACTGGTTTAAAGTCAGTAAGGGTTTCAAGAAAAATGCTAAAGAGACAGAAGTTCGTGCTTAGAAAATCACATTCATAGAAAATAGTTTATTGTTACTTTGAAGAAGCGGCTCTATCTAAAACAGGTGTCGTCTTGATCACATTAGTCAAAGATAATTCACATTGTTAGAATACACTAGTTTTTGTATCACTAGCTCTTTATCTCACATCATTAAAATACTATGTAGGTATTTTTTTTAACTCGCAGACATAAGTGTTCAGGCTAATTCTTCATGCCAACCGGATCAGATTACAATCAAAGACCCAAAAGCTGGTTCGATTCAGTGCCAGAACTGTTTAAAATGTCCACCTACCGAGGGTCTCTCAGTTAATTGCGGAGACGTAATACCTCCTTCAACACCTGTGCAGTGCAAGCCATGTGTGCTGGGAGAGACATATTCTGCTTCCCTCAAGGCCGGAGCTTGTGAGGACTGTGGAAATTGCGGTGAGTACCGCGAAACTACGAAAGCCTGTACGTTAACTTCCAAGGCCGTGTGTGGAAGGTGTAAGCCTGGCGCGTATGCCGAAGGCATGCTGGGGCTGTGTAAGCCCTGCTCCCCGTGCTGTAATGATGGTAAAGATATCATTATACCTGAGTGTCAAGTTCCAGGTGTACTAACAGGCATGCAGTGCAGCTACTTACGATCTAACAAGTGCAGTGCATTGATGACATCAAGTATTAGCACGGCGCCGTCAACCCTTCAACCAGATCAGTCCACGACCCAATGGCGGCCATCCTCTTCTACAACGAGCTCCAAAGTAATCTCTTCTTCAAGTGAGCCGACCGTAAACCTTATTGGAGAGGCTTCATCAAATATGCGCATCATAACTGGTTCTATTGTGGGCGGCTTCTTAGTTGTCCTCACGATTCTTTTCATTGCGTGCTGCAAAGTTATGCGTAAACGCCGGAAGGCCTTGTCGATGAGGGTTGGTTTAGCTACAGTGGAAGACGGAGCTGGTCAGACGCAAAATCAAGAACAAAGAAATGACCAAGAAGATGAGCGCGTCAATTGGGAACAAACAGATGATAGAGTCTTTCTGCCAAACGAAGATCTGTATGAAGAGAGTCCACTTCCACATCCTACTCAAGAGGAAGGTGGTTATAGGAGTCCGGAAAAAAAAGGAGTGCAGGAGACCACCTCTCCTCTATCAGGCCAGAACAGTTTAGGTAAAAGTATGACTGGTCATGACTAAATCTTTGTTTGATTTCCTTTGTTAAGAACAAATTGCAAACCACCCTTATGTTGATTACTAGTCATACACCTAATTACTCTCACACAGTGGTACGGACCGCTGGAAAGGGGGAGGTGGGGGGGAGGTTTTCGATATGTATCAAACAAAATCCAGCAGAAACCTTCTAAAAACTTCTTAAGCAAAAGTTTGCCTAATAAGGATGTCGCAAGGGAGATCCGAGAAACAGTAAAATCTAAGAGTATGAGGATTATAAACCCCAGAATTGACTATTAAAGTTACTGTTTCTTCTTAAGTTAAATCACAAATACCACACAATTTACTAATCAAAGACTTTCAAAATTCATTCTTTGAAATCATTTCAAAAACATATAAAACCGTTTTGAAGGGGTTTTTGAAGGTTAATTCAAACTTTTTAAACATAATTTCAATTTCATAATCTTATGCATCTTTTGATATTACTTTAGTTTCAGATTCTAAACTTGACGGGTCTGTGGTGAAGCAGTGTACAAAATCGTCTAAAAAGCAAGTACACGGTGCCCCCAATGTTGTCACCAAGACGACCACTGTTACTATGATCAAGGTCACTGATGAGAAGGTCACTACGGTTTGACGACAGCCATCAGACCTTATAAATTATCTAATAACCTGATAATTTTTGCCTTGTAATTATTTTTTGTTACAGTGACAGAGAAATCGAGACATTTTCGCTACTTAATTTGTTTCTAATCGTCTTAAAACGTCTGCAAGCCCCGATTCATTCTTGTTCTAAGATTCGCTGTTCTCTTGATTAAGATTGACCACACTTCCGTAAGATCATCAGCTTTTAGCATTTTCTCACGGCAACAAGAGACTGATGAGTAATTTTGGTGGTGCTGTAAAGGCAAGAGAATGAATGTAAGCAAATCTTTATAAGAGAGAACTTGAAGGACCTATCATTTTTGATCGCTTAGAGGGTGTATCGGAGTATTTCAGTTGTGTCGCGATAAAATTTACCTGATCTCCTCATAAGGCTTTGTTTAACAAATAGAGAAGCCTTGACTGTGCTCTGTTCTGTTATAAAGCACCTAGGAAGCGGCTAGAACACTCAAGAAGTGGGGAGAAATACTCGACTACGTCTCGTGTTTCTCTCTACACTTCTTTCGTGTTCTAGCCGCTTCCTAAGTGCTTTATAACAGAACAGAGCACAGTCAAGGCTTCTCTATTTGTTTTATAATAAAGAATCCATTAAATTCTCCAAGCATTACTTTCAATTTTCAAAACAAACTCTATTTCCAAAGCGAACAACAGTGTCGTCAGCATGCTTTATACTCTCATATACTCTCTCATTTTTTTGAATGAACGACAGCCGAATTCACCGGAACATGAAGATCGCTCTGGATGACAGCTCCGCAAAACTCGGCTGCAGTGAAAGGACATCAAAGCAAGCTCTTATTTTTGCACTCGAAGGGCGGCCGATGTAGTTTCTGAGGCTTGCTTTACTGTGATAACCGGAGATCGTCATGATGAGCGAACCGCGATGGACTTTGGCATGATCATATTCGCTCAGACACCGTCATGATTAGTATGAATTTTAACAGTTATGCCAGTTTGGTTATATTTTTCATCATTTCTGTTTTGTTCTGTTTTGTTTTTGAACACTGAACTTTATATACTATACGTGTTAGCTGTGTTTGATTTTTATTACCGTACGTAAGCTTGCAATCTAACTGAGCGTGAAAATCTTTAAAACTCGGAATGTCTATTTTGTTTTTCCTTTGAGGATTTTCGTATCTGCTCACGTTTTAATAACGTAAATTACAGCTTCTGGTATGTTTACAAACCTTTGTAAACTTACCGGCTCGCTTGTTCCGAAATTTCACTTTCAATTATCGGAAAAAAGCCAAAAAGAAGTCCCGGAAAAGGTCGAGCATAGTACAATTTGGCAGATGGCGTAACAGCTTGAGCTCAGCTCTATGCTCTATACTCTCATAGAGCACGCTCTTTCAACCAATGACAGCGCATGTTATATCCGAACTTTATTATAAAATATAGTTATGATCCCCTTTGAATGCAATTTTCGTTAAGTTATTCTTGGGAATGTGGTTCGAGTTTTAATCCTCATATATCAGTTTGCCATTTGAAAAACATGAAGAAGCTAGCCGGTGAATATAACCACGTTCGAAACAATTTCCCTCACTCCTTAAGTATAATGATTGATGTATATCAGTACCATGCTGTGATGAAGTGAATTAGTACCCCTTTAGATTCCCGTGGAGCTGAAACAGGAACTTCTCTTTCTCTTACTAATAAACAACTATTTAACAGTAGGAAAAATAAAAACTTGCTTCTGTGAGAAACTTAAGTACAATAGAACCTGTTCGTGGTCACCCACAGGGAATGGGGGGGTGGCCGCTCAATGCACGTTGACTGCTATGACAGGAGTCAAACGCTTTAAAAGACGCGTTTCGTCCTAACAGTTCTTGAAAGAAGATAATCTGCAAAACCACAGGTCATTTGATCTCAAAGAACTAACATTGTTTTCAGGAGATAAACAAGGAATAAATTTGACTTGGCTTAGATTTGACTTTTTTTTTTTTGTATTAGGATTTTAGTTCAACATTTCGAACAGAAGAGAAAATGCCTCCAAAACCTAAAAAATCGTCAAACAATGGATTATTGTGTCCAGAGTACTCTAGGAAACCGCTTAATCGACAACCGGGAACTGCTCAATCCCGAAAATACCTGAGATGGTCACGTGACCGTCCAATTCTTTGCTTATCGTTTGACGTAAGCTGCGGGCATTGTGTTCCCACCGCGTGGCCAGATCAGTCAGATAAATTGTCGAGAAGACTTCTGTAACTTCAAACACCCGGCAATCAATCCTGAGCTTGCAATAGGAGGCTGTTTATAAGGTATTCGTGAATACAATTGTTTTTGTTTGTTGTTTTTTCCTTTATGTTTCGGGGTATTTGGTACAATGACGGTTTAAGGTTATCAATAATTCCTGCCTGAATTTTACCGCCTATATCTAGACGACAACGTCGCATTTACATTCACTGAGCATGGAAATTTATGGTTTGCGAGCGTTATCAATCAGATCGAAAACGTAAACGGAACCTAGAAGCTGCCGGGCTGGACCGCATTTAAAACTAACATAACAATGACGAAGCTAAAAACAAACACAGCTATCGGGCTGATATGGAAATTATCTTGATCTTTAGAGTGACTTCCCGCCAGGCGAGATCTACCGTTCTATTTCCCCGATAGTTTTATTCTTCATCTTCTTAAATTTAGCGAAATGATTCGTGATTATTTTTTTTATTTATATATTAAATTCTTATTCTCTGAAAGAAGCCAAGGTCACAACCGCTTGACAAAAGCTTACTTCGTAATATTTTCACTTGTTTTCAGTCGTGTAATTTCTTGACCGCTCAGGTTTTATCATGAGTTCCTTTTACACGCGATGAGGTCTAATCTTAAGAATACTTCAGTTATTTTATTCTGGATGTTAACACACGAAAGAGAGATATTGTTTCGACATCTAAGACGTCATGTGACTGAACACAAAAAAACCAGGAAAATGAGACATAATTAGTTTCTTTGATATATATTTACCGAACGTTCGGTTAAACTGTCAATTTTTGGTTCCAATATGTAATCGAAACATCCCTAAAAGTTTGTACGTTAAATGCTCTACAACAATCGTAACGTTTATTCTTTGCTCTACGCACGATGAGTAACAGTCTTTAGAATAATCAGAAGTTTAATTGTTCCGTTATTTTAATAGGTTTCAAAACAAATTTTCGAACGATCACGTGACGGTCAAAGTAGGATCACGTCTCACAAATAAGGGACTTCGACTTTTCGACCGTATCAGTTATGATGTATCAAAAACTTAAAGAGACCGCCACGAAATATGTCATAATTCTTCATTTCATAGAAAAAGAAAAAAAAGAAGAAAAACAAAAACATGTGCGGGTGTGTAGAGACCACATCTCGACAATACCTGTGCAGACACGGGGTCATATTTCATTATTCCATCCCTAATGGTATAATTTACATGATAAACCTGCGCTGCTTTCACTGTTGATTAATTTATTGATGTTACCATCAATATTTCCATTAAAAGTTCGATTGCGCCCAAGATCCTGCATAGATAATGTGTCTATCTAATCTTACGTCAACTCTCTAATAGGAAGGAAATATTAAATGTAAAACGTTTTTTTGTTCCGGCTACACTTCCCTCTGTCGAAAACGTGAAAAAGCTGTATTACGCTTCCTAATCAAGTTACGGTTTATTCAATTGATTTTATGATTCTATTACAATGTTTCGGTTAACTCCCACTCACAGCTCTTAGCTTATTTGAAAAAAAAAACACTAAAAACGTAAGGCAGTAAGCAGGTCGGAACAAGGCCATATATGGGCGTTAAGAAAAATAAAATGTGACAGATAAATGCTATGTAGTAGACAAATCACTTACAAATGTCAATCAAATTAAGACGAATTAACGTATCGTAAAAGCTCCAACAACTCTTATAGTGATTATTTCTTCACTTATACTACGCTGATGCTCCCTTGGGTCGTCAATCCTGACACAGACAGGCTTTAATTAGGCCCTTGAATTTGCGTATGACAAAACGAGAATCACTAAATTAAACATTATAGCTCTTTTTTTAAGTATTTGTTTTTCTGTGTGTGTGTGTGTGGAGGTTTATTTGCATGTTATAACATGCAAATTAGCAAATTAGGCTAGCTGAAATAACTCTTTGAAAATTAAAAAAATGTGAAGTAATTACGCCTTGAATGGAGAGGAAAAAACCAAGCCTGCGATCATTTTAAAAGTTTTCTCTGCGTCTCGTATCAGACTCAGAAAATAAGTTTTATTTTTATCTCTTCCGCTAACTTCCTTTTTCCTTATTAAATACACGGCCGATAACCTTAGGGCTTGATGCTTTATAGGATTAGCGTATTTGATTAACGATTACGATGTTTATGATGATTGATGATGATATTTGTTTGGGTCGAAATTCTTTCTTTCGTTCATAAGCGGAACAAGAGAAGCGAGCTGGCAAGGGCGAAATTGAGTCATACATGATTTTCTGTTACATATATGCTGTACCTTTTAATGGCTTAGCTCTCCTCCAGGTTCTTTGTAAATCAGTGGTTGAGCATCCAAGCGGGAAATCGGAAGGTTGAATGATCGATTCTCTAAATTGAAAATCCAGAAGCTTTCTTTGTCTCTCGCTCGGATAACATCTTTTTCCAAGACTTGCTTCTTGAGGTGCAAGGCCAACGTGAGGGGAGGAGGGTGAGGGTGACTTTTATTCTACGTCTAATACACGTGTGCAAATATCGTTACCACTCCGTCAGAGTATGATCATGCATGGACCATAGGAGAACGGAATGAGTTCAAAAGAGTTACAACTGCTCAAAAATATAAAAATCTGGCACCTTTCCTAGCATTTTTATTGATGAATAACTTAACGAATATTACACACACACGCACACACACAAATATGTTTTCGTTTGAGAGGCTTAGATGTTTTCGGACAGAACTAAGGAAAGCGATGTTTAGGCCCAAAGCGAAAAGAAAAAAACGTTTCCATAGTTATTTCCATCAACAGATCTAGGAATTTATATATGCTGGTTAGCGGTGAAGCGCGTTCCATTGACCTCTTACCCAGACCGTCGCCGTTCATGTAAGCACGGGCTCAAACTTTGTATCCATAAAGTTCAGAAGAGTTGATGCACCATATCAGTATGTCTGACCAAAACAGAGAGTTGTTTGAATGTACAGCCGAGTATAAGGCAAAAATGCAACTCTCGTCAAAGAAAACTTGTATACGATTAAATTATCAAGGGCTTTTTCAGCTCAGTGTTTCTTTCTCTTCTGGTGTGGCAAAATATCACAGGAAATTTTAAGAAGTTCCCGCACTACATGTCGAGACTGCATCGCGTGACATAACAATCCTTTTGTATCTATTTCTGTAGTTGTAAGGCCACGAACAGGTGCTTTTCTCGTCCTAAAATACGATCATTGTGTTGTCAATACCTTTTAAAAGAATAAGCTATAAATGACACAGCTATGGATAGGTAAATTTTCTTTCATTTTGAAGCGGCGCTTTGTAATTATTTGCAAGTTTACAGCTCGCTTACTATTTTTATGCAACTGTATTTGCATTTTCCGGTTTTACTAGTAAGCCATTGTAATATTTGACCCGTGAGTCTGGCGCGCGTAACAGAGTGAGTTAATGTCTGGTTTTGCCTGCCCAGAAGAACTGCTCGTCACGTTTTCGCATACATGAAATGCAAAATGGCGAAATCCTTAGTTCCTCTAAAAACGCATTCTTAGCGTCTCCTCTAAAAACTATGAGTCTCTCTGCGAGCTTTATTTTTATCTCATCTTAAGAGACATCACTGAAAAATTAATTTATAAACAACCTTCGAACGTGATGGAACGCCGAAGTATGAAAATCAATCTTGCATAGCGTTCTATATTTTTGAGATGTATTTTTATCTCATCTTAAGAGACATCACTGAAAAATTAAGTTATAAACAACCTTCGAACGTGATGGAACGCCGAAGTATGAAAATCAATCTTGCATAGCGTTCTCTAGGATCACGAGGAAATAACTCTTGCACGTTTCGTAGTAACATATACCAGTTGAGAGGGCTCTTGCATATATACAATACTGTAAATGAAATCGTTAGCTACAGATTTCAGTTCTCTCACTGTATTTGTATCACATATTTCTTCACTCCATTTCCTTTTAAGTATTTTTATCCCTCATTTTTTTATTGAAACTCTCGTCAGGATCTTTCGAGGTTAATTTTGGCTGTCGCTGCTCATGTATGCCTGAAACATGTACGTGCTAAAATGACGTGTTGGCAACATCACGAAATATTTGGTTAGTACCATGATTACGTAACAAGGAAGTAAGTGTGTCCATGAAAAGCGGGTGGACCGTGAAGACGACCTAAATATAGAAAGAGCACTTTTAAAAAGTTCCAGCGGTCTTGACTTGGTTGGGTTCTCGCGCAACTTTCTTCACCCGTTAGCTGGAAAAGTAAGCTTCTTTTTAACCTACAATAGTCAGCTTCCTACTCCACAAAGGCTGTTCGTGACTTATACCGTTCGTTGTATCAGTTGCCGTGAGAAATGGTACGCGCCAATTCAAGAGAGAAACTGATCACGTACCAATTCAACAGGGAAAACCCCTTCAGACCTAATCATAATACCGCCTCAGACGCAATACCCAACATGAATATGCATGAAGAAAAGAGCGGCATATATGGTAAACTGATTTACTATATAAATCACTTGATAATTTTTTTGTCACAACTGATTTGAGCGAGGCTGCAGACGAAGTCCTGACAACTCAAGACTGCGAAGAAAGACAGAAAGGTACGATGATGCAACAAGATAAAGCAACATTACAGTGATCATTGGAATCTCGTAAAGTTTTTGTCGATTAGCTAATGAAAAAAAGCTTCAAGTAAAGCGGCTCTTACTATTGTGGTCATATTCCAAGGGTCAACCTTTCGATTTCGCGGCTGCGCTTTTGGGCTTGCTGTATATTCATGATATCCCAGATTGAATTCACTCTATTACCGACAAACTTTGACAGAAAAGTTCAGTATTGCAAGTGTCTGACTTTTCTTTTTTATTGTTGTCACCAGAACGCTGTCGGTCATTTTTCAGTGGGTCCTGGCTATTGTTGGCGTTCGGTACGACAGTAGCATAGCATGGCACAACCATTTAAATTGACGAAGGTCTAACGCTCGAAACTTCAGCCTTAGAAACTCTTTACGCGTACGGCGGCCAATTTACCTTGTCAACTCATTTCATAATAACAAATTTTCCGTTTAATTCTACTTTAAATCGTTACATAAACTTAAAATCGTTCGTAACCTGCTGTTTATTAGTTACAACTTTTTTTTCCATTCCATTCGCTGTTTAAATTTCTCCATCGATCTAAAAATACAGGCTGGTCTATCAGATAGGCGCACATTTAGGCTTGTCACCTACTCCTCCCCCACGATTGTTTGCGTGGGAGGAATGCTATATTTAGGCCGAAAGAAACACAACGTCATCAGGAAAAAGGAAAATATTACAGATTTCCTTGACCCCATTTTTCAGTCATTTACTATCAGCTAACTCGGACCCCCGCTAATTCAATAGGGCTTTTGTTTCGCAATTTCTCAAGGTCGGGCACGGTCAGTAAATTGTGGGCGGTGACAATTCCTGTGGGGAAATATGTTAAGTGTGAAGCAAACTATCGCGAGGTACTTATAATCAGTGAATACAACTTAAATTTTATGAAAAAAAAGATACAATTCCACTAGAAACTAATAGGATATTTTTTAATGTTTCCGAATTTGTTATAATAGTGAGGCTGTCAGACTAAAAGCGTGACAATGGGAGAAGGATTTCCACTGTTCCTGTTTTCTTTTTTCACGTCGCTTTTGTGTAAGTATTGTATGTCACCTTTCTTCGTTTATCATATGTTTGTCAGGCCCCTGAGTTGTACCTATCTGTATAATTTCATTGTCTATGCCTTACAGCTGACAATAAGCTACAATGCTAATCAAAAGGCAACCTTCAGGTCATATATTGCGAAGTCATCGAGGATGAACATAAGAGCGCATAAAAATATCACGGCGCTGCAAAAATCGTTCATAGCCTACTGACTGAAGATCCGCAGTGGAAGGAAGAGGATTGCTGGTTCAAAGTCAGTAAGGGTTTCAAGAAAAATGCTAAAGAGAAAGAAGTCCGTGCTTATAAATCCCATTCATAAAAAATAGTTTATTGTTACTTTGAAGAAGCGCCTCTACTAAAACAGGTGTCGTCTTGATCACATTAGTCAAAGATAATTCACATTGTTAGAACACATTAGTTTTTGCATCACTAGCTCTTTATCTCACATCATTAAAATACTGAAAGGTATTTTTTGTAACTCGCAGACGTAAGCGTTCATGCTAATTCTTCATGCCAACCGGATCAGATTACAATCAAAGATCCAAAAACTGGTTCGATTCAGTGCCAGAACTGTTTAAAATGTCCACCTACCGAGGGTCTCTCAGTTAATTGCGGAGACGTAATACCTCCTTCAACACCTGTGCAGTGCAAGCCATGTGTGCTGGGAGAGACATATTCTGCTTCCCTCAAGGCCGGAGCTTGTGAGGACTGTGGAAATTGCGGTGAGTACCGCGAAACTACGAAAGCCTGTACGTTAACTTCCAAGGCCGTGTGTGGAAGGTGCAAGCCTGGCGCGTATGCCGAAGGCATGCTGGGGCTGTGTAAGCCCTGCTCCCCGTGCTGTAATGATGGTAAAGATATCATTATACCTGAGTGTCAAGTTCCAGGTGTACTAACAGGCATGCAGTGCAGCTACTTACGATCTATCAAGTGCAGTGCATTGATAACATCAAGTATTAGCACAGCGCCGTCAACCCTTCAACCAGATCAGTCCACGACCCAATGGCGGCCATCCTCTTCTACGACGAGCTCCAAAGTAATCTCTTCTTCAAGTGAGCCGACCGTAAACCTTATTGGAGAGGCTTCATCAAATATGCGCATCATAACTGGTTCTATTGTGGGCGGCTTCTTAGTTGTCCTCACGATTCTTTTCATTGCGAGCTGCAAAGTTATGCATAAACGCCGGAAGACCTTGTCTATGAGGGTTGGTTTAGCTAAAGTGGAAGACGGAGCTGGTCAGACGCAAAATCAAGAACAAAGAAATGACCAGGAAGATGAGCGCGTCAATCGGGAACAAACAGATGATAGAGTCTTTCTGCCAAACGAAGATCTCTATGAAGAGAGCCCACTTCCACATCCATCTCAAGAGGAAGCTGGTTATAGAAGTCCGGAAAAAAAAGGAGTGCAGGAGACCACGTCTCCTCTATCAGGCCAGAACAGTTTAGGTAAAATTATGACTGGTCATGAATAAATCTTTGTTTGATTTCCTTTGTTAAGAACAAATTGCAAACCACCCTTATATTGATTACTAGTCATACACCTAATTACTCTCACACAATGGTACGGACCGCTGGAAAGGGGGAGGGGGGGGAGGGGGCTAGGTTTATCGATATGTATGAAACAAAATCCAGCAGAAACCTTCTCAAAATCTTCTAAAGCAAAAGTTTGCCTAATAAGGATGTCGCAAGGGAGATCCGAGAAACAGTAAAATCTAAGAGTATGAGGATTCTTAACCCCAGGATTGACTATTAAAGTAACTGTTCCTTCTCAAGTTTATATCGCAAATACCACAAAATTTACTAATCAAAGGCTTACAAAATCCATTCTTTGAAATCATTTCAAAAATATATAAAACCGTTTTGAAGGGGTTTTTGAAGGTTAATTTAAACTTTTTAAACATAATTTCAATTTCATTAACTGATGCATCTTTTGATATTACTTTAGTTTTAGATTCTAAACTTGACAGGTCTGTGGTGAAGCAGTATACAAAATCGTCTAAAAAGCAAGTATACAGTCTCCCCAATGTTGTCACCAAGACGACCACTGTCACGATGGTCAAGGTCACTGATGAGAAGGTCACTACGGTTTGACGACAGCCAGAGAAATTGGGACATTTTCGCTACTTAAGGTGTTTCTAATCGTCTTAAAACGTCTGCAAGCCCCGATTCATTCTTATTCTAAGATTCTCTGTTCTCTCTCTCCGTGAGATCATCAGCTTTCAGCATTTTCAGCAAATCATTAAAAGAGAAAAATTAAAAGGACCGGTCATTTTCGATCGCTTGGAGGGTGTATCGAAGGATTTTACTTGTGTCGCGATAAAATTTACCTGATCTCCTCATAAGGCTTTGTAATATAGTTATGATCCCCTTCATTCGCAATTGCCAATAAATTGTCTATACCCCCCCCTTTATACTCTGTTAGCACGACTGATCCTCTCCATGTTCCATCTGTACCCACTCAAATGAATCCACCATAAGGGGGTGGGGGTGGGTGGGCTTGGGTGAAGGGAGTGAGAACGCCTTCAGCACACAGTTCTTCCAATGTTGTAACCAGGAAGACCGCTGTCACGATGTTCAAAGACACCGATGAGGAGGTCACTACGGTTTGACGACAGTCGTCAGCTCCTTTGAATGCAATTTTCCGTTAAGTTATGCTCAGTAGTTTTTTGAGTTAGTGACAGAGAAATTTATTGTTTGACAAATTCCCCTTTAAAATACCATATGAAATGTGTTGAAAACAGTATGGAGGACTTGCATGCAAATCTTCGGGTGTAAAGGTTAAGCACCTTATAATTATATTTCACCTCAACTCGGCGCTTAGTTTTTATGCAGATCAGTATTTATTTGTGATATGATAGGATGAAGCCTTTCACTTTGAATTTTTTATTTAGAATTTATGTTATTAACCTTTCCTATTTTGACCATTCCGTCATTGTTCTTTGATTTAAACTAACTAGCGTGGTCTGCGATAGGAAATGGCTATTTAGGAGGTTATTTACTTTATTTGCATAATAAGAGCAGCCATTAATTGCTTTTATTGGCTAGCCTCCCTTACGTAATCAGCTTCCCTTACCGTCGACGCCGTTCTCTCAGAAGCCATCCGCGTTTTGGGCTACTGAAGAGTGTGTAAAGTTTTCACAACATGTCGCAAAGCGCATATCTCTTAAATTCATTCAACGTTGTGCGTGTTCAAGGAAGTTGTCAATCATGTTATCATTATTTTTGGAACGGAGGTTGTTTTTGTCTTTCTGTCGTTATCAAACCAAATAAAAGCTTTCGGTAGAGTTACTTTGTGTCCGTTTTTACTAGACCAATTATTCAACTCAGGCTTGTCGAATATGAAATTATACGAGAGATTGGAAACTGAAAGTACTTACCCTTATACACACCCCTATTCCAATGATAGTTTTTGCCCTCGCAGGGTTCTGGCTCAGAGGTCGCAACCCGAGGAGGCAATATAGACTACCTGCGTTTAGGGAGAAATAAGAAATGACGTATGGTCGATAGAGTAAGTGGGAAAACTCGATTTGTCCTGAATGCGGCGCGCAAAGGATCTACAAAATTGGTTAACAAGTTCAAGTTACAGGATGTGTCATTCGCACGTCCTACACTATTTGTGTTTGTAGTCGATTGATATTCCCCTTTTAGGCACAGCGGAAGGATCGCGTTATTTTTTTATGCAATTATCTTTGCTGACTCAGCATTAATGATGATAAAAGGAAACTCAAGGTTTCGAAAGAAAGTATCATTCTTGATATATTGGCGTTTCTTGGGGGGTTAAAGCTTTAATAATTTCTCTTGACGCGTTCTCTCGTCTAGTGCCCAGAAGTGATCTCAACAATCGAATATGGTTCCAGTTTTAGTCCTCATATATCAGTTTGCCATTTGAAAAACATGAAGAAGCTAGCCGATGAATATAACCTAGTTAGAAATAACTTCCTTCACTCCTTAAGTATAGATGATTAATGGATAAATAAATCATGCTGTGATGAAGTGAATTAGTGTCTCTCTAGAGTTCCTCTGGATCTGAAACAGGACCTACCCTTTCTCTTACTAATGAACAACTATTTAAAAATGGGAAAAATAGAAACTTGCTTCTTTGCGGAACCTGAGCACACTCGAACCTGTTCGTGGTCACCCACGGGGAATGGCGGGGTGACCGCTTAATGCACGTTGACCGCTATGACAGGAGTCAAACGCTTTAAAATACGCGTTTCGTCCTAACAGTCTTAGGAAAGAAGATAATCTGCAATACCACGGGTCATTTGAACTCAAAGAACTAACATTGTTTTCAGGAGATAAACATGGAATAAATTTGACTCGGGGAATTATTCGTAGTGTTAAACTGACTTTAACTGACCGATCAATACAGGTGGGACGGCAATGGAGACAACCCGTTGGAACTCAGCCAATGGTGACCGCTGAACAGAGGTCGAAATTAAACTTTAACGAAAGAAAAAATCTCGGGACTTTGACAACTGACCACTTAATACAGGTTAGACTGTAACTGATGGTTCGGTCCTAGATGGACGATGCCAGTGATATCGACCGTCTCAATCAACCACATTTTGACACTAACGCTTACTTTAAAATTTTTTTTGTATTAGGATTTTAGTCTAACATTTCGAACAGAAGTCAAGAGAAAATGCCTCCAAAATCTAAAAAAATTGTCAAACAATGGATTATTGTGTCCACAGTACACAAGGAAACCGCTTAATTGATAACCGGGAACTGCTCAATCCCGAAAATACCTGAGATGGTCACATGACCGTCGAATTCTCTGCTTATCAGTTGACGTAAGCTGCGGGCATTGTGTTCCCACCGCGTGGCCAAATCATTTAGATCAATCGTTGAGAAGACTTCTGTAACTTCAAATATCCGGTGATAAATCCTGAGCTTGCAATAGGAGGCTGTTTATAAGGTATTCGTGTATACAATTATTTTTGTTTGTTGTTTTTTCCTGCATGTTTCGGGGTATTTGGTACAATGACGGTTTAAGGTTATCGATAATTCCAGCCTGAATTTTACCGCTTACATCTAGACGACAACGTCGCATTTACATTCACTGAACATGGAAATTTATGGTTTTTGGGCGTTATCAATCAGACTGAAAACGTAAACGAAACCTAGAGGCTGCTGGGCTGGACCGCATTTAAAACTAACATAACAATGACGAAGCTACAAACAAACACAGCCATCGGGCTGATATGGAAATTATCTTGATCTTTAGAGTGACTTCCCGCGAGGCGAGATCCACTGTTCTATTTCCCCAATAGTTTTATTCTTCATCTTCTCAAATTTAGCAAAATGATTCGAGATTATTTTTTATTTACATATTATATTCTTATGCTCTGAAGGAAGCAAAGGTCACAACCGCTCGTCAAAAGCTTACTTAGCAATATTTTCAGTTTGTTTTCAGTCGTGTAATTTCTTGACCGCTCAGGTTTTATCATGAGTTCCTTTTACACGCGATGAGGTCTAATCTTAAGAATACTTCAGTTATTTCATTCAGGATGTTAACACACGAAAATAGATATATAGTTTCGACATCTAAGACATCATGTGACTGAACAAAAAAACCAGGAAAATGAGACATATTCAGTTTCTTCGATATTTACCGAACGCTCGGTTAAACTGTCAATTTTTGGTTCCACTATTTAAATGAAACATCCCTAAAAGTTCGTAAGTTTAATGCTCTACAACAATCGTGATGTTTATTCTTTGCTTTACGCACGATGAGGAACAGTCTTTAGAATAATCAGAGGTTTAATTGTTCTTTTTTTTAATAGGTTTCAAAACTCAGCATCAATCAACCTAGCACAACAAATTTCCGAACGATCACGTGACGGTCAAAGTAGGATCACGTCTAGCAAATAAAGGACCTCGACTTTTCCGACCGTATCAGTTACGATTTATCAAAAACTTAGAGACCGCCACGAAATATGTCATAATTCTTTATTTTTAATAAGAAAAAAGAAAAAAACAAGAAAAGAAAAAAACAAAAACAAAAAAAAAACAAGAACGTGCGAGTGTGTAGAGAGCACATATCGACAATACCTCTGCACGGCAGACACGGGGTCATACTTCATTATTCCATCTCTAATGGTATAATTTACATGATAAACCTGCATTGCGTTCACTGTTGATTAATTTATTGATGTTACCATCAATATTTCCATGAAAAGTTCGATTGCGCTCAAGATCCTGCATAGATAATGTGTCTATCTAATCTTACGTCAACTCTCTAATAAGAAGGAAATATTAAATGTAAAACGTTTTAGAAATTAGTCGTCTGAAGTGTAACTCCGGTTACACTTCCCTCTGTCGAAAACGTGAAAAAGCTGTACCACGCTTCCAAATCAAGTTACGGTTTATTCAATTAATGTTATGATTTTATTACAACGCTTCGGTTAACTCCACTCACAGCTCTTAGCTTATTTGAAAAAAGACACTAAAATCGTGAGGCAGCAGGCACATGAAACAAGGCCATATATTGACGTTAAAAAAAATAAAACGTGACAGATAAATGCTATGTAGTAGACAAACTAAATAACTCACAAATGTCAATCAAATTAAGACGAATTAACGTATCGTAAAATCTCCAACAACTCTTATAGTGATTATTTCTTCACTTCCTCATAATGCCCTGATGCTCCCTTGGGTCGTCAATCCTGACACAGACAGGCTTAAATCGGGCCCTTGACTTTGCGTATGACAAAGACGAGAATCACTAAACACTATGGCTCTTTTTTTAAGTATTTGTTTTTCTGTGTGTGTGGACGATTCATTAGCATGATATAACTTGCAAATTAGCAAATTAGGCTAGCTGAAATAAATCTTTGAAAATTAAAAAAATGTGAAGTCATCACGTCTTGAATGGAGAGGAAAAAAACCAAGCCTGTGATCAATTTACAAATATTCTCTGCGTCTCGTATCAGACTCAGAAAATTAGTTTTATTTTTGTATCTTTCACTAACTTAGTTTTTACTAATAAAATACACGGCTGGTAACCTTCAAGCTTGATGCTTTATAGGGTTAGCGTATTTGATTAACAATTACAGTGGTTATGATGATTAATGATGATATTTGTTTGGGTCGAAATTCTTTCTTTTCGTTCATAAGCTGAACAAAAGAAGCGAGCCGGCAAGGGCGAAACTGAGTCATACATGTTTTTCTGCTATACATACGTTGTACCTATTAATGGCTTAGCTCCCTTCCGGGTTCTTTGTAGATCAATGGTTGAGCATCCAAACGGGAAATCGGAATGTTGAATGATCGATTCACTAAATTGGAAATACAGAAGCTTTCTTTGTCTTGCGCTCGGATGACATCATTTTTCAAGACTTGCTTCTTGAGGAGCAAGGCAAACATGAGGGGGGGGGGGGGGGGAGAGAGAGGAGGAGGAAGAGGGTGATTTTTTTTTACTCCACGTCTGGTACACGTGAGCAAATATCGTTACCACTCCGTCACAGTATGGTCATGTATGGACGATAGGAGAACGGAATCAGCTCAAAAGAGCTGCAACTGCTCAAAAATATAAAATCTGACACCGTTTTAATCATTTTTATCGATGAATAACTTAACAGATATTACACACACAGAAATATGTTTTCGTTTGAGAAGCTCAGATTTTTTCGGACAGAACTAAGGAAAGCGATACTTAGGCCCAAAGCGAAAAGAAAAAACGTTTCCATAGTTATTTTCATTAACAGATCTGGGAATTTTATATGCTGGTCAGCGGTGAAACGCGTTACATTGACCTCTTACCCAGACCATCGCCGTTCATGTAAGCACGGACTCAAATTTTAAACCTCGTATTTCCGTCGTTATAAGGCCACGAACGGGTGCTTTTCTTGTCCTAAAATACGATCATTGTGTTGTCGATACCTTTTAAAAGAATAAGCTGTAATGACATAGCGACGGATAAGTATATATTTTTTCATTTGAGGCGGCGCTTTCTTATTATTTGCAAGTTAACAGCTCGTTTATCATTTGTATGCAACTGTATTTGCATTTTCCGGTTTTATACGTCAGCAACCCGTGCGTCTGGCGGGCGTAACAGAATGAGTTAATGTCTGGTTTTACCTGCCCTGGAGAACGACTAATCACGTTTTTGTTACATAAACGCAAAAGACGAGATCCTTCATTCCTCTAGAAATTCTAACGCATTCTTAGCGTCTCGTCTTAAGCTATGAGTCTCTGCCAGCTATATTTTTTATCTCATCTTAAGGGACATCACTGAAAAAAATAATTCGTTAACCACGTCGAACGTGATGGATTGCCGAAGCATGAAAATCAGTCTTGCATAGCCCACGCTAGGATCACGAGAAAATAACTCTTGCACGCTGCCTAGTAATGATATACCAGCCGGGAGGGCTCCTGCATGTATTCAATACTGGAAATAAAATCGTTAGTTACAGGTTCCAGTCGTCTCACTGTATATGTATTATATATTTCTTGACTCTATTTCCTTTTAAGCGCTTTTATCTTTCATTTGTTGAGATTCTTTACTGAAACTCTCGTCAGGATCTCTCGAGGTTAATTTTGGCTTTCGCTGCTTATGTATCCTGGCAACATGTACGTGCTGGCATCAAGATTATTGAACAAGGAAACAAATAGGTCCATGAAAAGCGTGGGAATCGTATATGTAAGACCTAAATATAGAAAGAGAACCTTTTAAAAGTTCCAGCGATCTTGACCTGGTTGGGTTTTCGCGCAACTTTCTACATCCATTAGCTGGAAAAGTAAGCTTTTTCTCAACCTACAAGAAAATTAGCTTCCTACTTTACAAGGACCGTGTTCAAGACTGGTGCCGTTCGTTGTATTAGTTGCCGTAAGAAATGTACCTGTACATCAGAAAATTGTTGATCACGTACCAATTCAATACAGAAACCCCTTCAGACGTAATACCAAACATAAACATGCATGAAAAATTGAGCGGCATGAAAGGTAACCTAATTCTCTCTATATATTGCTTGTTGCAGAGTTTGAGCGAGGCTGTGGACGAAGCCCTGACAACTTGAGTCTCTGCAAAGAAAGACAGAAAGGTAGGACAGTACAATAAAATAAAGCAACATTTCAATTATCATTGGAATCTCGTAAAGTTTTAGTCGAGTAGCTACGGAAAACGATTAGCTAAGGAAAAAAACCTTCAAGTAATATGGCTCTTGATGTTGTGGTAATATTCCAATCTTTTAATACTAATATCCAATCTTTTAATCTTGCGGCTGCGTGTTTAGGCTTGCTGTATACTCATGAAATCCAAGATTAAATTTATTGTCGTCAGAACGCTGTCGGCCATTTTTCAATGGGTCCTGGCTATTTCCGGCGTTTATCACCAGCGTAAGTAGTATGGCACAACCATTGAAATTGGCGAAGGTCTAACGCTCGAAACGTCAGCCGTAGAAAATCTTAATGCGTACGGCGGCAAATTTACATTGTCAACCCATTTCATAAAACCAAATTTTCTGTTTAATTCTACTTTAAGTCGTTTCATAGAATTAAAATCGTTCGTAACCTGTTGTTTGTTATTTACAACTTTTTTTATGTTTAATTCTCTGTTTAAATTTTTTTCGCCGGTCTAAAAATACTTTATTTTGGAGAGCCTTTTACAGGCTGGTTTAACGCGTAGGCACACATTTAGGCTTGTTACCCACTCCTCCCTCACAGTTGTTTGCTTGAGAGGAATGCTATATTTAGGCCGGAAAAAAACGCAACGTCATCAGATAAAAGAGAAACATTACAGGTTTCCCTTGACCCTATTTTTTCAGTCATTTACTCTCACCTAACTCGAATCCCCGCTAACTCAAAAGGGATTTTATTTCGCAATTTCTAACGTTCGATTCTAGGTCGGGCACCATCAATAAATTGTCGGTGCTGACAATTCCTTACCTGGCGGGGCTTTGAGGTGCAATTTGTTTAGCGCGAAGCAAACTATAGCGAGATACTCATAATCTGAATACAACTTAAATTTTATGAAAAAAAAGATTTCATTAAAAATTCAATTAGAAACTAATAGGATATTTTTTAATGTTTCAGAATTTGTTATAATAGTGGGGCTGTCAGACTAAAACCTATTACGTGACGATGGAAGAAGGATTTCCACTGTTCCTTTTTTCCCTTTTGTCGTTGCTTTTGCGTAAGTATTGTATTACAACTTTCTTCGTTTATCATGTGTTTGTGAGGTCCCTGGGTTGTACCTATCTATTTAATTTCATGGTCTATGCTTTACAGCGGACAATAAGTTACAATGCTAATCAAAAGGCAACCTTCAGGTCATATATTGCGGAGTCATCGAGGATGAACATATGAGCACATAAAAATATCACAGCACTGCAAAAATCGCTGATAAACTTTAGGGTGAAGATTCCCAAAGGGAGGAAGAGGGTTTACCGGTTTAAAAGCAGCAAGAGTTTCAAGGAATGTGCTAAAGAGACAGAAATCCGTGCTTATAAATCCCATTCATATAGAAAATAGTTTATTGTTACTTTGAAGAGGCGCCTCTATCTAAAACAGGTGTCGGCTTGAACACATCAGTCAAGAATAATTCCCATTGTTAGAACACAATAGTCCTTTTGCCATTAGCTCTTTTTCTGGCGTCAAAAAGATACTGAAAGGTATTTTTTAACTCGCAGACGTAAGCCTTCAGGCCAATTCTTCATGCCAACCGGATCAGATAACAATCAAAGATCCAAAAACTGGTTCGATTCAGTGCCAGGACTGTTTAAAATGTCCACCTGGCGAGGGTCTCTCAGTCAATTGCGGAGACGTAATACCCCCTTCGACACCTGTGCAATGCAAGCCATGTGTGCTAGGAGAGACATATTCTGCTTTCCTCGAGGCCGGAGGTTGTGAGGACTGTAGAAATTGCGGTGAGTACCGCGAAACTACGAAAGCCTGTACAGTGACTTCCAAGGCCGAATGTGGAAGGTGTAAGCCTGGGGCGTATGCCGAAGGCATGCTGGGACTGTGCAAGCCCTGCTCTCCGTGCTGTTATGATGGTAAAGATATAATTATACCTGAGTGTCAAGTTCCAGGTGTACCAACAGGCCTGCAGTGCAGCTACTTACGATCTAACAAGTGCAGTACATTGATGACATCAAGTATTAGCACGGCGCCGTCAACCCTTCAACCAGATCAGTCCACGACCCAATGGCGGCCATTCTCTTCTACAACGGGCACCGAAGTAATCTCTCTTTCAAGTGGGCCAACCACCAACATGGTTGAAGAGAACTCACCAAATGTGGGCAGCATAGTTGGTCCTGTTGTGAGCAGCTTCACAGCTTTCGTCACGATCCTCGTCATCGTGTGCTGCAAAAATATGCGCAAGCGCCGGTCTCACCAATGTTGTCACCAAGACAACCACTGTCATGATGATCAAGGTCAACAGTGCAAGGTCACTACGGTTTGACGACAGCCATCAGCTCCTATAAATTATCTAATAACCTGATAAGTTTTGCCCTGTAATTTTTTTTTGTACAGTGACAGAGAAATCGGGACATTTTCGCTACTTAAGTGGTTTCTAATCGTCTTAAAACGTCTGCAAGCCCCGATTCATTCTCGTTCTAAGATTTTCTGTTCTCTCGATTAAGATTGACCACACTTCCGTAAGATCGTCAGCTTTTAGCATTTTGGGTGGGTGAAGGGAGGGAGGACGCCTTCAGCACACAGTCCCCCCAATGTTGTAACCAGGAAGACCACTGTCACGATGTTCAAAGACACCGATGAGGAGGTCATTACGGTTTTGACGACAGTCATCAGCTCCTTTGAATGCAATTTTCCGTTAAGTTATGCTCAGTAGTTTTTTGAGTTAGTGACAGAGAAATTTATTGGTTGACAAATTCTCCTTTAAAGTAGCATATGAAATGTGTAGGAAACAGTATGGAGAACTTGCATGCAAATCTTCGGGTATAAAGGTTAAGCACCTTATAATTATATTTCATCCCAACTCGGCGCTTAGTTTTTATGCGGATCAGCATCTATTTGCGATATGATAGGATGAAGCCTTACATTGTGAATTTGTTATTAAGAATTTATGTTATTAACCTTTCCCTATTTTGGCCATTCCGTCATTGTTCTTTGTTTTAAACTGACTAGCGTGGTCTGCGATAGGAAATGGCTATTTAAGAGGTTCTTTACTTTATTTGCATAATAAGAGCAGCCATTGATTGCTTTTATTCGCTAACCTCCCTTACATAAACAACCCCCAGCCGTTCGCTCAGAAGCCATCCATGTTTTGGGCTACTGAAGAGTGTGTAAAGCTTTCACAACATGTTGCAGAGCCCAGATCTCTTAGATTCACTCACCGTCGTGCGTGTTCAATGAAGTTGTCAATCATGTTATCGTTATTTTTGGAGCGGATGTTGTTTTTGTCTTTCTGTCGTTATCAAACCAAATAAAAGCTTGTCGGTAGAGTTATTTTGTGTCTGTTTTTACTAGACCAATTATTCAACTCAGGCTTGTAGAATATGAGATTATACGAGAGATTGTAAACTGAAAGTACTTACCCTTTTACACACCCCATACCAATGATAGTTTTTTGCCCTCGCAGGGTTCTGGCTTAGAGGTCGGAACGAAAGGAAGAAATCTCGGGACTTTGACAACTGACCGCTTAATACAGGTTAGACTGTAATTGATGGTTCGGTCCTAGATGACGATGCCAGTGATACATATCGTCCCTATCAACCAAAATTTGGACACAAGCGCTTACTTTAAGACTTTTTTTCTGTATTAGGATTTTAGTCCAACATTTCGAACAGAAGAGAAAATGCCTCCAAAATTTAAAAAATTGTCAAACAATGGATTATTGTGTCCACAGTACTTTAGGAAACTGCTTAATCGACAACCGAGAACTACTCAATCCCGAAAATACCTGAGACGGTCACGTGACCGTCCAAGTCTCTGCTTATAGTTTGACGTAAGCCGCGGGCATTGTGTTCCCACCGCGTGGCCAGATCAGTCAGATAAATTGTCGAGAAGACTTTTGTAACTTCAAACACCCGGCAATCAATCCTGAGCTTGCAATAGGAGGCTGTTTATAAGGTATTCGTGAATACAATTGTTTTTGTTTGTTGTTTTTTCCTGCATGTTTCGGGGTATTTGGTACAATGACGATTTAAGGTTATCAATAATTCCTGCCTGAATTTTACCGCCTATATCTAGACGACAACGTCGCATTTACATTCACTGAGCATGGAAATTTATGGTTTGCGAGCGTTATCAATCAGATCGAAAACGTAAACGAAACCTAGAAGCTGCCGGGCTGGACCGCATTTAAAACTAACATAACCATGACGAAGCTAAAAACAAACACAGCCATCGGGCTGATATGGAAATCATCTTGATCTTTAGAGTGACTTCCCGCCAGGTGAGATCCACCGTTCTATTTCGCCGATAGTTTTATTCTTCATCTTCTCAAATTTAGCGAAATGATTCGTGATTATTTTTTTTATTTACATATTAAATTCTTATTCTCTGAGGAAGCCAAGGTCACAACCGCTTGACAAAAGCTTACTCCACAATATTTTCACTTGTTTTCAGTTGTATAATTTCTTGACCGCTCAGGTTTTATCATGAGTTCCTTTCTACACGCGATGAGGTCTAATCTTAAGAATACTTCAGTTATTTTATTCTGGATGTTAACACACGAAAAGAGAGATATTGTTTCGACATCTAAGACGTCATGTGACTGAACACAAAAAACCAGGAAAATGAGACATAATTAGTTTCTTTGATATATATTTACCGAACGTTCGGTTAAACTGTCAATTTTTGGTTCCAATATGTAATCGAAACACCCCTAAAAGTTTGTACGTTAAATGCTCTACAATAATCGTAATGTTTATTCTTTGCTTTATGCACGATGAGTAACAGTCTTTAGAATAATCAGAAGTTTAATTGTTCCGTTATTTTAATAGGTTTCAAAACAAATTTTCGAACGATCACGTGACGGTCAAAGTAGGATCACGCCTCACAAATAAGGGACTTCGACTTTTCCGACCGTATCAGTTACGATTTATCAAAAACTTAAAGAGACCGCCACGAAATATGTCATACTTCTTCATTTCATAGAAAAAGAAAAAAAGAAGAAAAACAAAAACATGTGCGAGTGTGTAGAGAGCACATCTCGACAATACCTGTGCAGACACGGGGTCATATTTCGTTATTCCATCCCTAATGGTATAATTTACATGATAAACCTGCGCTGCTTTCACTGTTGATTAATTTATTGATGTTACCATCAATATTTCCATGAAAAGTTCGATTGCGCCCAAGATCCTGCATAGATAATGTGTCTATCTAATCTTACGTCAACTCTCTAATAAGAAGGAAGTATTAAATGTAAAACGTTTTAGAAATTAGTCGTCTGAGGTGTAACTCCGGCTACACTTCCCTCTGTCGAAAACGTGAAAAAGCCGTACCACGCTTCCTAATCAAGTTACAGTTTATTCAATTGATTTTATGATTCTATTTCAATGTTTCGGTTAACTCCCACTCA
The DNA here is from genome assembly GCF_036669915.1 of Pocillopora verrucosa. Taxonomy (NCBI): domain Eukaryota; kingdom Metazoa; phylum Cnidaria; class Anthozoa; order Scleractinia; family Pocilloporidae; genus Pocillopora; species Pocillopora verrucosa. Next base: position 3,447,364 of record NC_089325.1, read on the forward strand.
CAGCTCTTAGCTTATTTGAAAAAAAAAAACACTAAAAACGTAAGGCAGTAAGCAGGTCGGAACAAGGCCATATATGGGCGTTAAGAAAAAATAAAATGTGACAGATAAATGCTATGTAGTAGACAAATCACTTACAAATGTCATTCAAATTAAGACGAATTAACGTATCGTAAAAGCTCCATCAACTCTTATAGTGATTATTTCTTCACTTATACTGCGCTGATGCTCCCTTGGGTCGTCAATCCTGACACAGACAGGCTTTAATTAGGCCCTTGAATTTGCGTATGACAAAACGAGAATCACTAAATTAAACATTATAGCTCTTTTTTTAAGTATTTGTTTTTCTGTGTATGTGTGTGTGGAGGTTTATTTGCATGTTATAACATGCAAATTAGCAAATTAGGCTAGCTGAAATAACTCTTTGAAAATTAAAAAAATGTGAAGTCATTACGCCTTGAATGGAGAGGAAAAAACCAAGCCTGCGATCATTTTAAAAGTTTTCTCTGCGTCTCGTATCAGACTCAAAAAATAAGTTTTATTTTTATCTCTTCCGCTAACTTCCTTTTTCCTTATTAAATACACGGCCGATAACCTTAGGGCTTGATGCTTTATAGGATTAGCGTATTTGATTAACGATTACGATGTTTATGATGATTGATGATGATATTTGTTTGGGTCGAAATTCTTTCTTTCGTTCATAAGCGGAACAAGAGAAGCGAGCTGGCAAGGGCGAAATTGAGTCATACATGATTTTCTGTTACATATATGCTGTACCTTTTAATGGCTTAGCTCTCCTCCAGGTTCTTTGTAAATCAGTGGTTGAGCATCCAAGCGGGAAATCGGAAGGTTGAATGATCGATTCTCTAAATTGAAAATCCAGAAGCTTTCTTTGTCTCTCGCTCGGATAACATCTTTTTCCAAGACTTGCTTCTTGAGGTGCAAGGCCAACGTGAGGGGAGGAGGGTGAGGGTGACTTTTATTCTACGTCTAATACACGTGTGCAAATATCGTTACCACTCCGTCAGAGTATGATCATGCATGGACCATAGGAGAACGGAATGAGTTCAAAAGAGTTACAACTGCTCAAAAATATAAAAATCTGGCACCTTTCCTAGCATTTTTATTGATGAATAACTTAACGAATATTACACACACACGCACACACACAAATATGTTTTCGTTTGAGAGGCTTAGATGTTTTCGGACAGAACTAAGGAAAGCGATGTTTAGGCCCAAAGCGAAAAGAAAAAAACGTTTCCATAGTTATTTCCATCAACAGATCTAGGAATTTATATATGCTGGTTAGCGGTGAAGCGCGTTCCATTGACCTCTTACCCAGACCGTCGCCGTTCATGTAAGCACGGGCTCAAACTTTGTATCCATAAAGTTCAGAAGAGTTGATGCACCATATCAGTATGTCTGACCAAAACAGAGAGTTGTTTGAATGTACAGCCGAGTATAAGGCAAAAATGCAACTCTCGTCAAAGAAAACTTGTATACGATTAAATTATCAAGGGCTTTTTCAGCTCAGTGTTTCTTTCTCTTCTGGTGTGGCAAAATATCACAGGAAATTTTAAGAAGTTCCCGCACTACATGTCGAGACTGCATCGCGTGACATAACAATCCTTTTGTATCTATTTCTGTAGTTGTAAGGCCACGAACAGGTGCTTTTCTCGTCCTAAAATACGATCATTGTGTTGTCAATACCTTTTAAAAGAATAAGCTATAAATGACACAGCTATGGATAGGTAAATTTTCTTTCATTTTGAAGCGGCGCTTTGTAATTATTTGCAAGTTTACAGCTCGCTTACTATTTTTATGCAACTGTATTTGCATTTTCCGGTTTTACTAGTAAGCCATTGTAATATTTGACCCGTGAGTCTGGCGCGCGTAACAGAGTGAGTTAATGTCTGGTTTTGCCTGCCCAGAAGAACTGCTCGTCACGTTTTCGCATACATGAAATGCAAAATGGCGAAATCCTTAGTTCCTCTAAAAACGCATTCTTAGCGTCTCCTCTAAAAACTATGAGTCTCTCTGCGAGCTTTATTTTTATCTCATCTTAAGAGACATCACTGAAAAATTAATTTATAAACAACCTTCGAACGTGATGGAACGCCGAAGTATGAAAATCAATCTTGCATAGCGTTCTATATTTTTGAGATGTATTTTTATCTCATCTTAAGAGACATCACTGAAAAATTAAGTTATAAACAACCTTCGAACGTGATGGAACGCCGAAGTATGAAAATCAATCTTGCATAGCGTTCTCTAGGATCACGAGGAAATAACTCTTGCACGTTTCGTAGTAACATATACCAGTTGGGAGGGCTCTTGCATATATACAATACTGTAAATGAAATCGTTAGCTACAGATTTCAGTTCTCTCACTGTATTTGTATCACATATTTCTTCACTCCATTTCCTTTTAAGTATTTTTATCCCTCATTTTTTTATTGAAACTCTCGTCAGGATCTTTCGAGGTTAATTTTGGCTGTCGCTGCTCATGTATGCCTGAAACATGTACGTGCTAAAATGACGTGTTGGCAACATCACGAAATATCTGGTTAGTACCATGATTACGTAACAAGGAAGTAAGTGTGTCCATGAAAAGCGGGTGGACCGTGAAGACGACCTAAATATAGAAAGAGCACTTTTAAAAAGTTCCAGCGGTCTTGACTTGGTTGGGTTCTCGCGCAACTTTCTTCACCCGTTAGCTGGAAAAGTAAGCTTCTTTTTAACCTACAATAGTCAGCTTCCTACTCCACAAAGGCTGTTCGTGACTTATACCGTTCGTTGTATCAGTTGCCGTGAGAAATGGTACGCGCCAATTCAAGAGAGAAACTGATCACGTACCAATTCAACAGGGAAAACCCCTTCAGACCTAATCATAATACCGCCTCAGACGCAATACCCAACATGAATATGCATGAAGAAAAGAGCGGCATATATGGTAAACTGATTTACTATATAAATCACTTGATAATTTTTTTGTCACAACTGATTTGAGCGAGGCTGCAGACGAAGTCCTGACAACTCAAGACTGCGAAGAAAGACAGAAAGGTACGATGATGCAACAAGATAAAGCAACATTACAGTGATCATTGGAATCTCGTAAAGTTTTTGTCGATTAGCTAATGAAAAAAAGCTTCAAGTAAAGCGGCTCTTACTATTGTGGTCATATTCCAAGGGTCAACCTTTCGATTTCGCGGCTGCGCTTTTGGGCTTGCTGTATATTCATGATATCCCAGATTGAATTCACTCTATTACCGACAAACTTTGACAGAAAAGTTCAGTATTGCAAGTGTCTGACTTTTCTTTTTTATTGTTGTCACCAGAACGCTGTCGGTCATTTTTCAGTGGGTCCTGGCTATTGTTGGCGTTCGGTACGACAGTAGCATAGCATGGCACAACCATTTAAATTGACGAAGGTCTAACGCTCGAAACTTCAGCCTTAGAAACTCTTTACGCGTACGGCGGCCAATTTACCTTGTCAACTCATTTCATAATAACAAATTTTCCGTTTAATTCTACTTTAAATCGTTACATAAACTTAAAATCGTTCGTAACCTGCTGTTTATTAGTTACAACTTTTTTTTCCATTCCATTCGCTGTTTAAATTTCTCCATCGATCTAAAAATACAGGCTGGTCTATCAGATAGGCGCACATTTAGGCTTGTCACCTACTCCTCCCCCACGATTGTTTGCGTGGGAGGAATGCTATATTTAGGCCGAAAGAAACACAACGTCATCAGGAAAAAGGAAAATATTACAGATTTCCTTGACCCCATTTTTCAGTCATTTACTATCAGCTAACTCGGACCCCCGCTAATTCAATAGGGCTTTTGTTTCGCAATTTCTCAAGGTCGGGCACGGTCAGTAAATTGTGGGCGGTGACAATTCCTGTGGGGAAATATGTTAAGTGTGAAGCAAACTATCGCGAGATACTTATAATCAGTGAATACAACTTAAATTTTATGAAAAAAAAGATACAATTCCACTAGAAACTAATAGGATATTTTTTAATGTTTCCGAATTTGTTATAATAGTGAGGCTGTCAGACTTAAAGCGTGACAATGGGAGAAAGGTTTCCACTGTTCCTGTTTTCTTTTTTCACGTCGCTTTTGTGTAAGTATTGTGTGTCACCTTTCTTCGTTTATCATATGTTTGTCAGGCCCCTGAGTTGTACCTATCTGTATAATTTCATTGTCTATGCCTTACAGCTGACAATAAGCTACAATGCTAATCAAAAGGCAACCTTCAGGTCATATATTGCGAAGTCATCGAGGAAGAACATGAAAGCACATACAAATATCACACCACTGCAAAAATCGTCCCACTGAAGATCCGCGATGGGAGGAAGAGGGTTTAATAGTTTAAAGTCAGTAAGGGTTTCAAGAAAAATGCTAAAGAGACAGAAGTCCGTGCTTATAAATCACATTCATAGAAAATAGTTTGTTGTTACTTTGGAGAAGCGCCTCTATCTAAAACAGCGCCGTCTTGACCCCATCAGTCAAAGATAATTCCCATTGTTAGAATACACTAGTCCTTGAATCACTAGCTCTTTATCTCACATCAGTAAAATACTGAAAGGTATTTTTTAACTCGCAGACGTAAGCGTTCAGGCCAATTCCTCATGCCAACCGGATCAGATTACAATCAAAGATCCAAAAACTGGTTCAATTCAGTGTCAGGACTGTTTAAAATGTCCACCTGGCAAGGGTCTCTCAGTTAATTGCGGAGACGTAATAACCCCTTCAACACCTGTGCAGTGCAAGCCATGTGTGCTGGGAGAGACATATTCTGCTTCCTTCAAGGCCGGAGGTTGTGAGGACTGTGGAAATTGCGGTGAGTACCGCGAAACGACGAAAGCCTGTACGGTAACTTCGGCCGTGTGTGGAAGGTGTAAGCCTGGCGCTTATGTTGAAGGCATGTTAGGACTGTGCAAGCCCTGCTCTCCGTGCTGTAATGATGGTAAAGATATCATTATACCTGAGTGTCAGGTTCCAGGTGTACCAAAAGGCATGCAGTGCAGCTACTTACGATCTAACAAGTGCAGCGCAGTCGTGACATCAAGTATTAGCACGGCGCCGTCAACGCTTCAACTAGATCAGTCCACGACCCAATGGCGGCCATCCTCTTTCATAAGGAGGACCGAAGTAAATTCTCCTTTAAGTGAGCAAGCCGTCAACCTGACTAGAGAGGCTTCACCAAATGTGGGCATCATAGCTGGTTGTTTTGTGGGTGGCCTTCTCATCGCGATCATCGCCATCGCGTGCCGCATAGTTATGCCTAAACGCCGGAAGGCCTTATCGATGAGGATTGGTGTGGTTACAGTGGAAGACGGAGCTGGTCGGGCGCAAAATTGCGAACAACGAAATGATCAAGAAGACAATCGGGAACAAACAGAGGGAAGAAGTTTTCTGCCAAACGGAGATCTGTATGAAGAGAGCCCACTTCCACATCCCTTTCAAGAGGAAGCTGGTGATAAAAGTCCGGAGAAAATAGGAGTGCAGGAGACCACGTCTCCTCTATCAGGCCAGAGCAGTTTAGGTGAATATATGAATTGTTATAATGATATTTTTTGTTTGTTTCTCTTTTTAAGAACAAATCACAAATCACCCTTATGCCTTAAAACCAGTCATACACCTAATCTCTATACCTAATCACACAATGGTACGGATCGCCAGAAAGGCAAAATCCGGCAGAAGCAAGAGCCTTCCAACTTTTTCGAAAGTAAATAGAAATTTCGCTTAACTATAATTTCGTTGGGGAAATTTTAGTGAAAGGGAAAACCATGGAGTGTGAGGATTCCAACCGACAAACTTGTCTTACTGTTCCATCTTAAGTTTAAGTTGAAATCATTTCAAAAACATTTGAAACCTCAAATTTTTAGAACAATTTCAAACCGAGCTGTAAACTAATGCATCTTGTCATATTTTTTTCTGTACCTTTAGATTCTAAATTTGACGGGTTTGTGAGGAAGCAGTGTACTGAATCGTTTAAAGTGAGAGCACACAGTCCCCCCAATTTTGTAACCAGCAAGACCACTATCACGATGTACAAAGACACCTATGAGAAGGTCACCACGGTTTGAGGACAGTCATCAGCCCCTTTAAATGCAATTTTCCGTTAGTTTCTGCTCAGTAGTTTGCTGAGTTAGTGAAAGAGAAATCGGGACATTTTAACAACTTTGGTTCCTTCTTATCGTTTTAAGACGTGTGCAAGCCCCGATTCACCAACGTCACAAGCTATTACATGTAAAAAGGTTTAGAAATTAGTCGTTTGAGGCGTAACTCCGGCTACACTTCACTCTGTTGAAAACGTGAAAAAGCTGTACCACGCTTCCTAATCAAGTTACGGTTTATTCAATTGATTTTATGATTCTATTACAACGCTTCGGTTAACTCCCACTCACAGCTCTTAGCTTATTTGAAAAAGACATTAAAAACGTGTGGTAGTAAGCACGTGACACATACATGTTATGTAATAGACGAATGAAGTCACTCAAAATGTCAATCAAATTAAGACGAATTAACGTATCGTACGTCAATCTCCAACAACTCTCATAATGATGACTATTTTACTAATACTGCGCTCGTGCTCCCTTGGGTCGTCAATCAACACGGACAGGGTTTAATTGGGTCCTCGACATTACGTAGAACAAAAATTACATATCAAAACAGAATCGCTGAGCATAATAGCTCTTTTTTTAAGTATTTGTTTTTCTACGTGTGTGGAAGATTCATTTGCATAATTAGGCTAGCTGAAATAAATCTTTGAGAATTAAAAAATTGTGAAGTAATTACGCCTTGAATGGAGAAGAAAAAACCAAGCCTGCGATCATTTTACAAGTTTGCTTTGCGTCTCGTATCAGACTCAAAAAATTAGTTCCATTTTTATATCTTCCGCTAACTTAGTTTTTTCTTATTAAATACACGGCCGGTAACCTTCAAGCCCGATGCTTTATAGGATTAGCGTATTTGATTAACGATTACGGTGTTTATGATGATCGATGATAATATTTGTTTAGGTCGAAATTCTTTCTTTACGTTCATAAGCGGAACAAAAGAAGCGAGCCGGCAAGGGCGAAATTGAGTCATACATGTTTTTGTGTTATACATATGCTGTACCTTTTAATGGCTTAGCTCTCCTCCGGGTTCTTGGTAGATCAGTGGTTGAGCATCCAAGCGGGAAATCGGAAGGTTGAATGATCGATTCTCTAAATTAGAAATTCAGTCTCGCGCTTGGATAACATCTTTTTCCAAGACTTGGTTCTTGAGGTGCAGGTGCAAGGCCACAGTATGATCATGCATGGACTATAGGAGAACAGAATCAGCTCAAAAGAGCTACAACTGCTGAAAAATATATAAAGTCTGGCACTGCTGTTTAAATAATTTCTATCGATGAATAGCATGATGGATATTACACACACATCAATATGTCTTCGTTTGAGAAGGTAGGATGTCTTCGGACAGAACTAAGGAAAGCGCTAAAGTGGAAAGAGATAACGTTTCCATAGTTATTTTCATCAACAGATCTAGGAATTGTCATATGCTGGTCAGCGGTGAAGCGCGTTACATTGACCTCTTACCCAGACCGTCGCCGTTCATGTAAGCACAGGCTCAAACTTTGTATCCATGGTGTTCAATAGAGTTGATGCACTATATGTGTGTCTGGCTAAAACATAAGTTGTTGAATGTACAGCCGAGTATAAGGCAAAAATGCAACTCTCGTCATAGAAAACTTGCATACGATTAAATTACCAAGGGCTTTTTCAGCTCGGTGTTTCTTGCTCTTTTGGTGTGGCAAAATATTATAGGTAATTTTTAGAAGTTCCCGCACTACGTGTCGAGACAGTAGTTGTAGTTGTAGCCGTAGTTGTAAGGCCACGAACGGGTGCTTTTCTTGTCCTAAGATACGATCATTATGTTGTCAATACCTTTCAATAGGAATAAGCTATAAATGACACAGCTACGGATAAGTATATTTTCTTTCATTTTGAGGAACTGTATTTCATTTTTATGGAACTGTATTTGCATTTTCCGGTTTTACTAGTAAGCCATTGTAATATTTGACCCGTGAGAGTCTGGCGCGCGTAACAGAGTGAGTTAATGTCTGGTTTTGCCTGTCCTGAAGAGAGGCTCGTCACGTTTTTGTATACATTAAACGCAAAAAGACGAGGTCGTTGGTTCCTCTAAAAGTTCTATCGCATTCTTAACGTCTCCTCTAAGACTATGAGTCTCTCTGCCAGCTATTTTTTTTAATCTCACCTTAAGAGACAACACTGAAAAAATAGTTTATAAACAAAGTGATGGAACGTGATGGAACGCCGAAGGAAATAATTCTTGCATATTGCGTAGTAACATATACCAGCCGGGAGGGCTCCGGCACTCTGATGTATGCAATGCTGTAAATGAAATCGTTAGCTACAGATTCCAGTTTTCTCACTGTATTTGTATCATATATTTCTTCACTCTATTTCCTTTTAAGCAATTTTATCCCTCATTTGTTGAGATTTTTTATTGAAACTCTCGTCACGATATTTCGAGGTTAATTTTGGCTGTCGCTGCTCATGTATGCCGGAAACATGTACGTGCTAAAATGATGTGTTGGCGTCATCATAAAATATTTGGTTAGTACCAAGATTATGTAACAAGGAAGCAAATAGGTGCACGAAAAGCGGGTGGACCGTGAAGACCTAACTATAGAAAGAGCACTTTTGAAAAGTTACAGTGGTCTTGACTTGGTTGGGTTCTCGCGCAACTTTCTACATCCGTTAGCTAAAAAGGTAAGCTTTTTCTATTAGTTAGCATCCACCTTTACAAAGGCTGTTCGTGACTTATACCGTTCGTGTCGTTCGCGAATTATGCTGTTCGTGACTTATACGTAAGTCATTGAACATACACAACATTGTTCATTGTTGATCACGTATAAATCAGTTCAATAGGGGAGACTGCATATATGGTAAACTGATTTACTGTATAAATCACCTGATAATTTTCCTGTCGCAGAATTTGAGCGAGGCTGTAGACGTGGCCCTGGCAATTCAAGACTCTGCAAAGAAAGACAGAAAGGTAAGATAACACAATAAGATAAAGCGACATTAGAATGATCATTGGAATCTCGTAAAGCTTTTGTTAAGTTTTTTTTTAAATCGTTCGTAACCTGCCGTTTGTTCGTTACAACTTAGTTTCGTTTAATTCGCTGTTTAAACTACTGCTTATGGCTTCACACTGATAAGAAAAATAATATTTGGGAAAGCCGATCAGAAACGCCTTTGTGACGTTTTCAGACTTTAAATACAAGTGATGAATAAGCAAATACCTATCTAACCCGCCAACGCATTTTTCCAAAAGGGTTTTAACTGGCTCTGTGAGTATATAACTACGTATAACCAAAGCGGTTTGTATTCCCAATGCAAGCAGACGGCCGGGGGAGATGAAATTCTACGAGTAAACACTGAAGTTATAGGTAATATTTTCAAGATCTATGACTTTTTCGGCTCATTGTTTTTATATCCATAGTGCAACACTAACAAGAGATTAGATTAGATCCTTTGCTATAGGATTTGGCTATATGTCTGACAACGAAGAATGTAGTAACATTTACGAATCCAGAAAAATCTTTTCAGACGGAGCAAATCAAGTTTATGTAGACTACAGCATTTTCTTCGAGTTCTGAATTCATGCAACACTAAAGATTTCATAACAGCAGCCGCTTCATGTCTCAGCTATGAATTTGTCACAGAAGCGTAGGAAGGGCAGTAGCAATGTTTATCGCGTGCAAAATTGCACAATATTTGAGATTCACGTCAATGAATAATCTTATTGGTGATCGTATCCCAACTACTACTTAATCGGTTCTCATCTCAGAATTATTTTATTTTTTCTCTTGCAGTCTTTGTGAAAAACTCTGCATACAACAAACGAAAGATTACAATGAGGGGCAATCGACAAGGAATAGGTGAGGGACATCTGCCTGTTTGCCACAATTTTCAGAACACATATAGAAACTTACGTAAATACAACGCTAAAGCTTTTCAATTTGAAGTGGGCGAGAGTCGAACCAACTATTAGCCCATGCATGGGATTGGTATGTGAATTCTTGGGTTTTTTTAAAAACAGCACAAAATTTTTAATTTTATCAATCACAAGGAACAACAGCCGAACTTCAAACGTTTCGGAATGTCTTTCGATGTTGAATTGGGACAGAGAACAGCAAGATTGTCTGAAACAGTTCACCTTTCACTAGACAGCCTATGATTTTCTTCAAGTTTACTGAGTTCTGTCCAATTCCATTTCCAAACTTGAAAGGCTTGTTCAATCATTCAAGATTGAAAAAATTGTCTTGGAATGAGCAGATTTAGTTGTTATAATTCGCTTCTGCTTTGGGAATGGCAGGTTCGAATATCATATCAGAGTATTTGACTCATTTATAGTCCTTTGTACAGAAATTATTCATCGTCATCGATGGCGTCGATCAGTGAAAGCCTAGAACAAAGAAGAATTGCAGTAGCTCAGGGCCTCAATCGACTCGTCCATTTAATCGGCATGCTACTGAAGGAGAACTTCAAACGTTTACTACTTTGTTTGCCAGAAAATCGATTTATTTTTTATGCTACTGAAGGAGAACTTCAGACGTTATTTTTAGAAAATCGATAAACCCAGAATCTAGCAAAATTTAGGGCAAAGCATAAAGGACGACATAAAAGCAGTGTTTTAAGCTGCTTGAACAGCTTTCATGCGTTCGTTTAGTGGGTACTAAAGCATAAAATCCGCTAATAATAAAACAATTACGATGCCGACAAATAATTCTTTTAAACTGTAAATATATGTCTTTTCTACGAAGATATTATGTGCGCGATAGTCAATTATGGATTTTATCTGGGAAAAAAGATTCCCTTACTTAAATCGAAAATGATATTTTGGCGTCTGACCGGTAACAAATCAATTTAATCGTGATTGGCTGATTAAGTTTTAAGACTCCCTCGGGATCTCGGAATAGACTTCCCTTAGGAACTGGTCCTTACTTTTCGCTTAGAGGAAGGAGGGGGCGCGTTGTGGAAGCGGAGTTTTCATTTTTGTCGCAATCAAACTCACCTGATCCCCCCATAAGGCTCTTAAGTATACTAACGATCGCCCTTATTGGCAGTCAATTTTCCATAGTCCACTTTTGACTCTATCACAGAAGACTGATTCCCCCCTCAGCTCTCCTGAGAACCATGCGAAATCCTCCAAAACCCCCAGACGATAAAAAGACTGGTCCCTTAGCAAAAGTAACCCTACGAAGTTGTTATAATTATTTTAAATTTTATTGTTCTTGATCTTTTATTTTCAGGCGCTCGTTTATTTCATTCTGTATAATAACTTCTTTCCTTCAGGTTCTGTTATGTTATTTCTGGCACTTTCCATTCAAATTATACTATTAACGCACGCAGCCCCAATGGATTGCCAAAAGAACACTGCTGTCTGCTTGGAAGAAATAATGAAGGAAATGACCCAAGTTCGATTTGAGTTAAACATTCTCACTGAGAACAGAACATTAATAAGACGTAAGTAAGATTGTCTTCGCTTTACCTGTATAGATCATTTCCATCTTCCTTTTCTCTTTATTAAATTAATCATTGCTTGGTGCAGAGTGAAAAACCTACGGAAGTCCTATAACGGCGGAATGCGATTTCAATTTTTTTTACGTAATCAATATGCGGTTCTAGAGGGCAAAATTTTCTACGCAGAGTTCCATGTTTCAGTTTAGTGGCGATTCTTTACTCACGCGGCGATGTAGTGAAACATTTGCAAGGAAATGTTTTTCGGCGTTTTGTCATCATCGTCTTTAACGTTATCATAATTTTAAAACATTCATTAAAAAAATCGATATAGAAGAGAGTTGGAGACGAGAGTTAAGTATGCAGGTATCCTTGAGCCAGTCAAATCGGACTACTAAGAAAGAATTTAGCCCTTTATAGTAATAACAAGTTATCCCATGTTCCCTTACAAAATTAAGAATTAAATATCACCTATGTTTTCTAAGTTTCAAAAATTGCCCGAGTCGCGAAATTGATTCTTGAAAACGTATGTGAGTATTATAAACCCTTAAATTTTATTGGCTCCCTGCGATTACCGAAACAAATTTTGACATAGCAAACTGTTTCAATTGTTGTAGTCCCAGGAGAGACAAACTCACGAAAGCGTTACCTTTAGATCCGAATCCGGAAAGCGCAAGGGACCAATCTGTTAAGGACATTAGCCTATTTAATTGATTATTGATTAGTTTAATTATTTCCCTTATCCTAGGTACGAACATGGTTACAATGTTCATCTGTTTGTCTATATTTTTATTGGTTTTGGTCTGTTACATTTCATACATTTCAGTCTCGATCAGTAAAATAGCCCCCAAACACTGCGTTAACCGCGTCTTGGAGCGACATTTCTTGGAATCTTATGAATTAGATTTTTGGTCGCCGCAAGTGCCAGACAATCAGATTACAGGATTCGGTTAAAAAATATTGTATTTATGTGTTATGAAGAATACAAGGTTTGTCTTCTTCTTGTTATGAAATGTTTACAGATTCCTCATCAGGTGGTATAGGCAAATCTATATACCTACCCCTTTTTTTAGAGTATGCCTATGACATTGAATACCTTTATTTTATATCTAAAAGCCACGGACTGTGCTGAGCTCTACAAATCCGGTAGAACGGTTAACGGAGTTTATACAGTAGATCCTGATGGTTCAGGTGCCTTTAATGTATATTGTGACCAGACCACAGCCGGTGGAGGCTGGACAGTCTTCCAGAAGAGAATTGATGGTTCCGTTGATTTTAACCGAACCTGGGATGACTACAAACATGGCTTTGGCAACTTGGTTGGTGAATTTTGGCTCGGATTAGATAAGATAAACCGCCTGACGCAAAACAAGACAAAGAACAAGCTTCGAGTTGATCTGAGAGCAATTACCAACAAAATTGTTCACCCTGAGTATGATTGGTTTGGAATTGCGACCGAGACGAACAAATATCGGCTGTACATTGGCAAAATGACGACAAGTAAGTCATCGATCAACCAGTTTTTTAGCCATATTGTTCGAATTATATCTTTGCTACCCCTTCATCGGCAAAGGGTCCTCCTCGCCCCCTTCCCCCTCATCCTTCTCCTCGCAACCAACAAAGAGTGTTTTTTCCCTGCTCTTTACCGTTTGGCTATGTTTAGCAGTGAATCACATTCTTCTCATGCGCAGTTGAGTCCACACCCCTCCGTAGAAAATGGCAATTTGCTTTCGAGGTTGTTGGAGAGTGATTCCTTAGATATATTACGAAAAAGCAAACTCTGAAATTGAATTTTAAAAAAGTTACTAAAATCGTTTCTACCAAAATATTGTAGTTGTTGGATTATCTGACTTGCGCGCTCTTAACAAAATCACGATGTTTTGCTCCACCTCGACGCATGAAAGTCAATCAGTTATCATCATCGACGATTGAAAATAAATTCATTCTTTTCATGTTAAGAAAAATCTGTTTCATCGAAGTAGTATGTCACTTCTGCTGTCGAATTTTTTTGTTTTCTTGTCGGTCAAACATCATCCTTGAGACTCCAAAAGGCATTAATCCAAGAGATTACACACTCTTGCGTAATGCTAAAATTATGCTACTATTTTTTTTCGTTTGGTACAGATGCAACTGTTTGCCCTGATTCCCTCAGCCAACACAATAATTTCGATTTTGGTATCTGGGAAAGAGGTCCTGCAGATCGCGTTCAAAAAAGAGGCGTAGGCTGGTGGTATGATGAAGGTAGAGAAAATGCTGTTCACTCAAATCTTAACGGTATCTATCCGCTTTGTGGAAGTGAAACCGCAGCTGATATCCACTGGGGCCATTTAGCTCCAAAGAGGGGCGCCGCGGGCAGCGCTCCTAAATCATCTGAAATGAAAATTAGGCCAGTGGATTTCTTTTAGAGTTAACCATACACCCCATAAGTGAGCTGTGATTTTTGCTCTGACCTGTTACATCCTAGGTGTTAAGTGTGTAAGATTTCTCTTTTACTAATTTTTGATTGTAGAAGTATTAAAAAAAAAACCTTCATACCGATCAACATATTCTTAAGGGTTCATTTAGAGTTATTCATCATGTACTTTAGGGGTTTTAGGGTGTTGGGTATGCATTAGATATCTTACCTATTTTGTTTTGACCTATGATAATATCAAAATAAGGAGATCAATTGGTCTAGCTTTCTTTAAAACGACCAAACCTTACTCCACTTTTAGATCACAACTAAGAAATTAGAATGTACTAATTTAGTCTTTTGTACAAGCATTAGTTCATGGAACAATTAGTTATGCTTTCGATTGATTTGATCTGTGAAAAAGGAGGCCAAAGCCTGTATTAGTTTAGTTGGTATACGAGCATATTTGATATTCTCTTGGTTGGCCTCTGGCTGAAATCCGATTAACAAATAAAAACTCAGTTCGTTTAAGGTTTAGAAAACCTCACACTTTATTTCTCTGTGTTGTATATTGATTAAGAGGCGATCTCTGTAAGAGCGGTCCAGGGCATTTCGCATCGGAAAAAAGTTTTCCCTCAAACTTTTCCCAATAAACTATCTTTGGTTACAAGTAAATAAAACCACATTAGTTTCTGGAAATACGTTAAAATAAAATTTTTAGAGCTCTCAAAAGTCAAAGCTGCAAAAGGCCCTTTTTTGACCTCTTGCGACCGTCGAAAATTTCAAAAGTTGAATAGCTCGGTCCTCGCATCACACCGCATGCAGCAAAAAATATTTTGTATTCTTAAAGTGTGCGATATATAAGGTGTATAAAATGCATTTCAATTTTGATATTCGTTTATTCAGAGGCTCGTCAAAATCTATTTAAAAACACTCGTTGGAAAGCTTTCTGAAATTGGTTAAAAGTACTCTTTCTTTCTTGGTTGATATTGCTCAAGTCCAGACCAGACCATTAAAAAATCCGCTTGATTTCTACTAATAAGATGTTTGGCTGCAGAAAAATATAAAAACATCTTGCACTTATTGATTTTCTTCGCCGAGGTGACTTCGAACTTTTAGGGATATTGCTAGCGTGACAGCCGATTATGCAAATTAGTTCATTGAGCAAACTCCGACCGTTTTATGTGAGTAGCTGAATAAATCTTAGCTTTTGACCATTATAAGTAGAAAATAAAGTAAAAAATATAGTGGAAAAGCTTTAAGATCACACCGATTAATACCTTAAACATTTTAAAAGGCCAAAATTTTGACAAATTTTATTATCTCGCGACGAAAGACGTCAACAACAACGTATCGAATATCATAATTTGATTGGCGCTCTCAAACCCCTTTTAAATAATTTGGCTTCTGTTATTTCATATTCGAGTTCTGACAGCTTACGCTATTAAAACCTGTATGAACATTTAAAAACCAAACTACAGGATTCTATTTGGTGTAACCGGCGATAACAGCACACACTGAAATACAACGTGACCACTGTCACATAATTCAATTGTGTAATTATCCTGAATTGCTTCTCCCTTCGTAATAAAGCAGCGATAACATCGCCTTTTAGATCAGAATTCTGGTCGGCAGAAATAAGAGAAATTTTGCCTGCACACTGGTCTTTATGAAAGTTTCTATTCAGAACTCTAGAGAGTTCTTGTGGAAAAGGACCCCGCGATTTTTGAGGAAATAAATTATTACGTTACGTGTCACCTCATTTTTCCAACAATTAGCTATATCTATATCGTAAAGTGCGTAATTTTATTAGCTGTAATTCATATGTCTCTTTCGGTACTGGTTTGCTTGGGATTAATAACAAAAAATTCTTGAAGCGGTATTCGCCACAAGAAGTCCTGTTTTCAGTCGCGTTCCTCAGAAACTTCGTTCGGAGACTGACGAGGAGTTTCCGGTTTGTTTAACTTGCCTCAGAGTACTGACTCAATAAAGAGTCATCTCTGCTTAATCCATTTGTCAAAAGAGAGTTTCACAGAAGGAGAGCTTATCTTTGCAAGGGCTGGCCTGTTCGATGTAGAAGACTCAGTTATGGCAAAATGTGGGTCTGCGCAAAGCATAGGCACACTTATGGGAAGTTCTGGCGCCAAAGCCTTCAGCGTGCCAGTATCCGACACACCCTGGTAGCGATTCCAAATGGGTAAAGAGCCGGTATTCTGTCAATTTGCAAATGTCAAAGGCCATTTCTAAGATGTATGGCGTTCTATAGAGGTTTAGACAATACTGCAGCTGAGGGAGCGGATGGTTTCAAAGATTTTTCTCCAAATTATAGACGAATTGGAAAGCGTGGGAGCAGAAAAGGACTAGGGTAAAGAAGCTGGGAAGAGGCTTTAGGAGAGCAAGTTGTATTTGAAGACTACATACCGTAATCGCTGCGAAGAGGAAGATAGAAAATGTGCCGATCACTGTACGGTCTTTGCACTGAGCCATGCTGGTGACACTGACGTTCAGAAAGTATGCAGTTACAGTCACAACGTGAGGTGTGAGGATTGTGAGAAGCTGAAGAGTATTTTTTGAAGGAGTAAAAGGCGCTATTTCTGAGTACACAATGCAGTTGGGTAGGTTTCAGACAGAGGCGAGGAACACAGTAATGGATGAGATAGGATTGAAACATCCAATCATGTTTGATATCTATGACGTGTGCTCGTGGCAAGAGAAGCAAGGATGCCTAGCATCAAAGTCAAGATGCTAAGAGACATGTGCAAACATTTTGAGCTCGCATTCAAAATGCAAGATACAAATGCAGCACCTCTTGCAAAAATGGAGGAAATGATTTCGGAGTGCAGATGTTATGCACTCTAGTTATGACGTCCACCCGTTAATTATGCAAATGCGATATCCTTTTTCACAAGAACTCTTCAAACTTATGAGAAGGGACTGTTATGCAGACAGGCGTGACGACCAAATATCATTTTTTCCCTTTCAGCTAGAAATCCGAGCAATCGCTGCTTTATTTAGACGTGGGAAGTATTCAGGACAATTACACAATTTGTCCATTTACGTGACAGAGTCAATGATCACGGTGTATTTCTGTGTGTGCTGTTATCGCCGGTTACACTAAATAGAATCCTGTAGTTTGGTTTTGAAATATTCATACAGGTTTTAATAGCGTAAGCCATCAGAACTCAAATGTGAAATAATAGAAGCCAAATTTTTCAAAAAGTTCGCGAGCGCTAATCAAATTATGATATTCGATACGTTGTTGTTGACGTCTTTCGTCACGAGTTATTAAAAATTGTCAAATTTTGGCCTTTTGAAAAGCTTAAAGTTTTAATTAGTGTGGTCTTAAAGCTCTGTCCTACTGTATTTTCTACTTAAAATGGTTAAAATCTAAGATTTATTTAGCTACTCATATAAAACGGTCGGAGTTTGCTCAATGAACTAATTTGCATAATCGGCTGTCACGCTAGCAATACTGCTAAAAGTTTGAAGTCACCTCGGCGAAGAAAATCAATAAGTGCAAGATGTTTTTATATTTTTCTGCAGCCAAACATCTTATAAGTAGAAATCAAGCGGATTTTTTAATGGTCTGGTCTGGACTTGAGCAATATCAACCAAGAAAGAAAGAGTACTTTTAACCAATTTCAGAAAGCTTTCCAACGAGTGTTTTTAAATAAATTTTGACGAGCCTCTGAAAAAACGAATATAAAAATTGAAATGCATTTTATACACCTTATATATCACACACTTTAAGAATACAAAATATTTTTTGCTGCATGCGGTGTGATACGAGGACCGAGCTATTCAACTTTTGAAATTTTCGATGTCGCAAGAGGTCAAAAAAGGGCCTTTTGCAGCTTTGACTTTTGAGAGCTCTAAAAATTTTATTTTAACGTATTTCCAGAAACTAATGTGGTTTTATTTACTTGTAACCAAAGATAGTTTATTGAGAAAAGTTTGAGGGAAAACTTTTCTCCGATGCGAAATGCCCTGGACCGCTCTTACAGAGATCGCCTCTTAATTTTCTGCACTCATTAAAACTTAGTTCTTTTCCCAATTTTTGGCACTTTTTCAAATCCCTTCATTGTTCTCCCTCTTCATCACCGGGACATAGTACTCTAGACACGAATTTAGTAAAACTGACTGCTTCTGTCCTGGTTAGAGGTCCCTAGTATATGATATTATAAAAGAACCTTTTTTTTTCCATTTGCAAACCAGGCTTTCTTTAATCTATGCAGACCACTCAGCTAAAATCACCAACCTATACGTAATAAATATGCTCAATGTAGCAAAGTAAACTATGACTAACTTCGGTGAACGCGTTCACAAGTCGTCAGCATATTGTTCGACGTTCAACCCCCACGTCCGAAATAAAACAAAATTTGCTTTGGAGTTTTGAATAGGAAAAAAAATGAATTGCTGTATTAACTCGATCATGCGCTGTACCATTCCTTTTGTCAGCCCATGC
Organism: Pocillopora verrucosa; assembly: GCF_036669915.1. Lineage (NCBI taxonomy): Eukaryota > Metazoa > Cnidaria > Anthozoa > Scleractinia > Pocilloporidae > Pocillopora > Pocillopora verrucosa. Next base: position 3,465,766 of record NC_089325.1, read on the forward strand.
GCTCTGACGAAGGGCTTACGCTCCAAACATTTAGTATAGTAATTTGCTTGCATAGCAATAACGATCCCATTTTACACACTATTCATCCCTTTGATTGATTTGCTTTGTATAAATTATGAATCAAAAAATGAAAGTACTGCGAAACAAAAATGAGTTCGCTTATAGCTTGCTGTAGGAATTAAACCGTAGTATTTCTTAGTGGTTTTTTCTAATATTAATACTTAGTGATTTTTACGCATGGTGTTACAAAGATGAAACTTGAATCTTCCCAATCGTTGCTGTTTGGAAACATTAGAGAGCTTTTGCACAAGAATAAATGTTTCCTTTATTTTTTTAAATCTCTATTCCAAAAGCAAACGCGGGTCTACATAGTTTATCTAAAGGGACAGCTTTAGAAATATGAAGAAGTGCAGCCATACGACCAGCTTTGTGCGCATAATCATTTATTTAATCAAATGGCCACGCGGAAATTAACAAATGCAATAAAAGTAATTTTAGAAAAATTCAGCACGACCTTCTTTCTTAGCCCAGCCGCGACCACGCTCTATTTGTGTGGCAAACTGCCAATGTATCTCAGATATCATGCCATAACCATTCAAAGCATCGTACGACACACCTATTTTTATTGAAGCGGAATAATTTTCTTAAACGTAGACGCATGACAGTCTTAACCTTAAACATTGAAAGTGCTGCTATTACAACATCTATTCTACTTGTTTATCTTATCAGTCGATGCCTTCCTGAGTTATCCCATGATACATAGCTTCTTGTGATTACTTATGTGACTACAAAACAGTTCATCAGAAGACTTTTTGGGTTACCGACGTTGAATTTGTAATTTCACCTCAGCGGTTACAGGTAAGTTTTGCTAGTTTCCTGGTAGAAGTCAGGAAAACCCAGCTTAACTCAGCTCCCCTCGGCTCATACAATTACATATGCATTACTCATCTTAGCCATTTTTTCATCAATTCTCCTAAAGAGATTTCTGAAATCATTTGCTGCAGGGCATGTCACGAGTTTTGAATCAGGAATTTGTTAATGTAATTCTCATTACCGGTGTTATTCGTCAAAAGAGCAAGCTTATTCCTATGACATCCTTTTCACTGAGTTCGGCGCTATGCGTCTTTTGTGCTTCAGTAGTCGAAACTGCTCAAAAAAATTCTTCCATAAAGGGTAAAGGATTGATAAAATTTGTGTCGCATCTATAAGAAATGCTTATTTCGCTTGATGGCAATGGACCAAAATCACATGATAAATTGACTAGTCTTGCTGCCCACGCGGCAGCAGATAGGATTTTTCCGTTTTTCCGCTTGCTGATGACTCATCAGAATTTAACACCAGGCGCCGAGGAAAAAACAAGGTCTCGACTACCTCAACCCAACAACCAAGGTAGGATTTCTCAAGTAAGGAAAACATAATGCCCTTTCTTTTATCTGATCACTTAAAGAGCTTCAATGTTATAATTTCCCCTTCCGACGGAGGCCAGGGTGGTAAGTAATTTCTCATGTCATGGCGGGTAAGTCGGTTTTATTGTTTCCCTTACACTTGAGAAATTCAAGACCGGAGAGCAGAAAAAACGGAGACATGATAAAATCAAAATATCAGATTTTAAGATAAACATTTCAGTTCAAAATAAAGCAAAGACCTCCACCAGATTGTTCAATGTCCTACCGTCCCCAAATTAACACTGGCACTAAAATAAGAGTGATGCTAACTTTTGGGGGACTTGAATTTTTTTTCTGTCCCGCGCACACCCTCGCTTTTCTTTTCAAAATATTAAAATTGTTATGGTAAACATTCTTATCAAAATAAGACAACCAGAAATAGCCTTTGAGCTTTTAGCACTGACTATCTTTTGTGCTTTGTAAACATCGCCACTTATGGTAACATTACCTTCAGGTTTTGCGCCGCTGAGATCTGATGAAGAAGGAAAATTCTTGTACAGCCTACAGACATTAAATTATTTTCTTGCAGTTGGTTTTTGCGGACTAAGTGTATATATTACTTATGACATTCTTTTCTCTGCATCCGGCGCTACCGCGCTTCTTTAGTGTTTCAGTAGTTAAAAATTCAAGAAAATTTTTCCTTATGGGGTAAAGAACTTATACGATTTATTTCGCAGCCTGTGACCTAAAATGTGCTTCGTCGGCTAAACACAGGACCAAAAGCCACAACATCTCAATTTCCTCTCTGCGATCTGGGTGCCCACGTGGTGGCAGCTGGGACATCTCCCTAGCTTTTTACTCTTGCTAACGTCTCCATTGAACAAAATGAGCATCAGAAGAAAACAGAAAGAAACTCCACAAACATGGAAGAAATTCTTAAGTAAGAAAATCTAGTGCCATGTAATCGGATGTTCTCAAAAATTTTAAATGATCACCTAAAGAACTTCGAGGATAAAATGTTTCCGCGTCGCTTGAAAGCCCTCGGACATTTACCGTGGTAAAGCTGTTAGCTTCTCTTAAGCTGGAGAAGCCTCCATTGTGTTTCCTGATTGTTCTGTGTTTCGGCGCAGATATGGTGAAGTTTTGCAGCCAGAAACCCCAAATCATTCATTGCATAAGAAAAACAAAAACAAAAAAGTAGTCAGATGCTCGTGTAAAATCAGTTTATACAGACGATCAAATGTTAGAAAAGAATAATATAGAGCTACTCAGAACTCAGAAGCTTTTCTCTATTTGTTATGACTAGTCTTAATTTCTCAACCTTCCGGTAATTTAAGTAATTTCCTCATGCCTTTGAATAAGCTATTGACATTGTCAACAAAGCGGAGCGGTTTTATTGTTTCCCTTGCACTTGAAAAATTCAAGACACGAGAGTAGAAGAAACGGAGACATCTTCCTTCTGAGAGCAGAAACAAATTTCGTTCGGAATTCTATCGATAGAGAGGAGTAATAGCGTGTGGAACAGTCTGTCTTAGCAATGAACTGGCAGCCAAAAATATGAAAGAATTTAATCGTGCATCAAATAAATTACACGCTAGCAACAGTCATATTAAACATGGACTTTGCTTATGAATAATAACAAAATTTTTGTTTTAAAATTTGAAGGCGGGTAAATCAAGTCAAGGTCGTTGATCTCTAGGACCACAGTTTAAGTTTCATAGACACTGCATTCGTAATTAGATGCAAATTATTGCAAACGAACGTTATTATTTTAAATCCATGACTCCACCAGCTATGCTGACAAACCCCATCGCTAAATTAAAAAGAAATATTCTTTTTTATTCTTATACAGTCTTGGACCCGACTGTCCAAAGTCCTACCGCCCCCAAATTAACAATGGTTCATAAATAAGAGTCATGCTAAATTTTGGTGGGACTTGTAGTCCCCTCTTAAAGCCAATTGTCGAGAGTGAATCAATTAACAAGCATGTAAGACCGCTCATGTGGGAAAAACAGCGCAAACACATTTCGCTGCATTACATTTAATTTCACTTACTTGACCTTGATAACGCGTCGAATTTTTTCCGATTCAGTGCCTAATTCGTGACCCCATGCATTTGTAATACTTCTTACACGTCAATATTTTCACAGTGCAGTCCGCCCTAGGTAACAGGTCTTCATAAAAAAAAAAGAATTTTACTCATAAAGTCGGTATCAAAAACTTAACTTTATGCAGGAAAACTCTTTTATTACCTTGAATGGCGCTTTTGCCTGTGAGTTCATTATTTCTAGTGAGTTTGGCGATTACACAAAACAAGATCATAAATGGTGCCCTCAATTTTAATTAGCAATTTGGATGATTCTCGTTTTACTTGGACCATGAAGTACATCTACTGCTGAAACATTGAAGGTGCTAAACACCCTAATTCCGGCGGTTTCAATTTAATTTTGAGGTTTTAAGAAGAAGATTATTTCGCAATTTTCTCGACCTAAAATAGGTAGCTTCCTGTTTTTTGGGCGTGTTCGAATTCTGTGAACCCGGACGCCCACTCTATTACAACCCTTGAAAACTTGCTGATGCATCCTACGAATGTTTAATTTCGGTTTACGTCACCTTCCGATTCAATAAGAAAAAACTCCCTAAGATGACCTGCGTATATTACTAATCGGTACATAAAATTATTCTCCGAATCATTTTCTTGTTGCAGCGTGTGCGCAAAGTTGTAGGCCAAGCCACGACAATTCAAGACTCTACAAGGCAGGATACAAGGTAAGATAGGTAGAATAACAAAAGAGATTCAGGTGACTGTACATGAACCAGCAACTCAAAGTTTCATTGGATTAGCTAAAAATGAGAAAAGCCATTTAACCATAGTGGTCACACGAATCAATCACTTTCACTACTGCGTTCGCTGTTTTGCAGTATATTTCTGATATCCAAGATTAATTTAAGCCTTTCTCCGAAAGACTTTGACTGAGCAAATTCAGAATTGGATGTCGCCACTAGGCTGGTTGTCATTCAGAATGATGGCTCGAACTTTTGTATTTATCGCGGGCCTGTAACCCAGCTGGTGTAATTTCGTGACTTTGCTACATGAGGAAATATGACTTATTTGTTTTTTGTTTTCTTTTGTTCAATCGAAACGCTCACTGTCTCGGTGAGATGTTCTGCTCCTGGCCTTTTCTATCGGCTTCCCTCAAAGGTCTCACATTTTATCTCGTACGAGATGTGTTCGCCGCAATTTTAATAATGTAGGTAAATTTTATGGATGTTCTCCACGGTCACTGTATATAAGATATTTCTTGCAATGGTCACAAATGCCCTCCAATTTACAACTATTAATCTTTCTTCTCAGAATGGTTTAGGCCTCAAAAAAATTTCTCAATACAAAATCTTGTTCTTATTTGATTGCTGTATGCACAAACAGATGAAAAGATAAAAGCAGCATGAATGCCTCCTACCGAACTCACGTAAATTGCCCAACGTACGGTTTCAACTTGAGGAACTACTGAAGTTAAAAATGTCACAGTGATAACTGACACCATTTTTCAGTTTTTAATGATTTGTTACGCAAGTACGCAGCAACCAAAACCAGAAAACTTAATTTGTTTGCGACCCTACAAAAACAATCTTCTGGATAACCCGTGTGTCGTGCCATTGCCGAATTAGGCAAACCACAAAATCATCAATTGTACACGGAAAATAAAATTGCTTTAAACTTCAGCTGACATCGAAGCTTAAAGGTCAAATGATTTTCAGACAATATCGAAATCTCACCTATTTTAAGTTCTCTTGTCTGGTCTATTTATGTTGCATGACTTAACCCAGATAGACTTAAACATTTAGGCTCAACTGCTTCATACATTTGCCTCTAAACACATACAACCTGTTTAGTTGAAACACTGTATAGCGATTCGCTTGCGGTTATGATCATGTACCCCGGCTTATTGCCTTCACGTTGTCCTGAAGCGTGTTAGATCTTAATTAGAAGGCCATTATCTTTGTAGATTCTGAGCTTTTTATTCCCTTTTCTAAAGACAAAAGGAATCGCAAACTGTGCGCGATCTATCCGACGCTTATGACTCTGCTCTAACGATGAAATACCTCAAGGAGCTTCCTCTCTTTCTAGGAAAGGGGTCCATCGATACTAGAAATTTAGCAAGAAGACGGGAACGTCATTTCAGAACGAAAGAGCGCCCGTCGCAATCAAAACGCCCAGGATTTGCATCAATTGCGCACTTGTAAACGAGATAATGCTGTTTGAAATGATTTAAGAAATCATTTGCAGGATAACCTGTTCCCTATATTTGTTTTATTCCATGTATTTGGGAACATTTACCGCTACATTTTCTGCTGGATTCCCGAAAGGAAATAAAACACTATCGTTAGCAAGCGCTCCAAGATTTCAGGACTCAGTTCGCTTTTATTTAAGCAAGGCTTTCAACAATTTAAGGGCCTTTCTTTGATACATTTCTTTAACCCAATATGAAAACTCTCAGAAGGGGGTGCTGTTGATTTTCATCGTGAATTCGTCTATCAATAAACTTGCTTAATGTTGAAGTTTATCAAAATAAAATATCCACGAAGCTTACCTACTGTATTACTGCGATTTTAATCGCTGATCGCGGCGAACTTGATCGTCAGTTTGAATCGCACGTGATCTGCGCTACCGATCGATGCGGACACACTTCACGATATATTTTCAATTTCGTAGTGATTTCTTGAGAGGCAGCACTTTCTTCGCGCGATTATTGTAGTCGCTTGACGTTACATCATATACTCACGTGAAATGGTGGCGAATATAATTGCCGATGACAGAGATCGGCGACAATCGCTATCACTGCAGCGGGCACACCTGGCGATTTGGCCTGTTGCCGCGATCGGCGCATAAAACCGCTTAGTGTGTCACCAGCTTAAATTAAGCTCTGATGGGTAATACTGCGTGACAGAAAGGTTTTTGTTTCTTTGTGTGGTTTGTTTCTGTTTTCCTTACTCTTAGTGGATTGCAGGAGTTTATGAGTGCAAGCTAAAATTTCTCCGTCGGCTTCAAGTTCATCAGAACATAGATTAATTTTTCATCTTTAAACCCTCACCCTTGTTACTTCGATGCAATTATTCAAACACCAAGCGAAAACGACATCTAAATCACCAGCGTAGCGCTGAAAGAAAGCGCATTCTTCATTTGATTACGATGTACAGCGGGAATTCACAGCGCGTAACTCATTTCAAATTGGCCAATCAGCTTTTGCAACCGACAACGACTTGGACGCTTACACACCTTAGCAGACCAAATGGGAAATTAGCACCCACTCTCCATTAGGTGTCCCCTCCTCTCCTAATATCTTTTCTGGCTAAAATGGGCAAAAGGAAACCTTCTCGTCTCATTATTTGTGGGCTGCAGCCATGATCAACGCCCGCTAATCAAGCACCTTTTCTTTTAAGGAGGATACTACCTATAAGCCGAAAACCTTTATTATTTATATGATTATATTTAAGGAAATAGGGGTCTTACCAGCTGATATGCGTGCGGACATCCTATCAATTAATGAATTGTAATGCCGCATTGTCGCTCACTGTTTCAGATCTTACTCACGTTTGTTCTTCTGACCAACCCATTTGTTGCCAATAAAGCAGCTGCTTTTGAGCTCACTTGATTCAAAATGACTTTCTTTTTCAGCACGACCCCCAAGCTCTGAATTGAACATCTCAAGAAGGTTTAGTTTTGAGATTTACAATGTCCTCTTCTGATCGACTTTTCGGCCTACTATACCTTAGCATGATGTCTGTTTTCTGGATGTCTGTCTCCGCCTCGCCATGTCCAGGTAACAGTATAACCATCCGGGATTCAGTAACGGGGCACGTTCAGTGCCAGGACTGCTTGGTGTGTCCGGCGGGGCAGGGTCTCTCTGTGGACTGTGGTGATGTAATATCACCACAGACACCCATCGTTTGTAAGCCATGTGAGCTAGGGAGAACTTATTCATCTAAAAGCGAAGCCGGGGCGTGCAAGAGTTGTATGAATTGTGGGGAATATCGAGAGACTATCAGTTCTTGCACCCTGACCTCTGAGGCAGTGTGCGGGACGAACTGTAAGCTTGGAGCTTACCCAGAAGATATGCTTAGCATGTGTAGACCGTGTTCCGCTTGCTGCAACGACGAGGATGATATCATTGAGCCTGAGTGTCAGGTGCCGGGGGTGCCTAAAAACAAGCAGTGCAGCGAGCTTAGATCAGAGAAGTGTAGCAAGGTGATAGCTAATGTGAGTGTCAGTACAAGGGTACTTGACGCGGAGGCCAATCTCTCCGCGTCATCATTGGCAACCTTAACAAAAGTGCAAGCGTCCACTCCAGTCACAGAGCACTCTAAAAAGGATTCAGCTTCCACGGACGATGCTTCTCCACTATATGGTAAGATGATTGGCGTTGCAATTGGAGTTCCTTTACTGATCTTGGTGCTGGTGGCGCTTATCCTTATCGTGAAAAAAAGACGTACAAGGCAAGCATGTAAAAAGACTAGCGATAATGATGTGGAAAGGCTTGATGTACAGGGGAGTATAAGGCCAGTCAAGGACGAAAAGTCTGATCAACTGCCGCATCCAGTGCAAGAAAGTGAGAATCTCACAGTAGCAAAGCCGGAAACGCAACTTCCGGCTGAAACAAAAGTATAATCATTCCCTTTTCTCAAGGGACCAGTTGTTATTTTTCGCCTGGGGTGGGGTGGAGAATTTTGGGAGGATCACGTGGTTTTCAAGGGGGAAGGGAGGGGGGGAGCTCAGTCGTCGCCAACAGAGTACAAGGAGCGGACTACAGAAAATTGACTGCTAATCAACTGCCAATGAGGATAGGGGATCACGAGAATATCACAGAGCCTCAGGGGCAGATCAGGTGAACTTATCGTGAGTCAACCAAATTCCTCCACCTCCATGGCCGCTAAATAAGGACCAGTCCCTAATGAATTATTGTTGTCACCTCCAGCGGTAATTTTCGATGAAAAAAGGAAATCTAATGTTTCCTTTTCATTGTTTAGTTACAAGAGCGGTTATTATGCTATGGTGAAAGCACGTTTAGGGTTATCGCAAACCTAATATAATCATCTCGAAGAGCTACTTTTACTACTTCTAATTAGATTTAATACAGACAAGCGGATCCGTAATCGGCTTTGGGAAAATTTCTGAAAACTTTAGAAGAGACTTATTATCTATGATTATAGTCCTATAACTTAATTTTGTCACCTTCGGCCTGATCCTATTGTTTCCTGTTCATCGTTTAGTTTTAAGACTGGTTATGCTCATATGCTGTGATGAAAGCACTTTAAGAATCTACTCATAATTCAGGCTTTTTTTCCAAGGGTTGGTTTTTCAGTAAATATCATCATAAAAGGAGAATACTTCTTAAGATAGTTAATTGCTAATTTTAAGAAGATTTCCTTTCAATTATTTTTCCTGATTAAAAATCCTTCCATGCCACCTTTTCGAAACATCAACCTAACATATTGATTTCTTCTGCTTTTTATTATCTTAAAATATGTGTTCAGCTGTCATTTAGTTTCATTGCTTTAATGTAATTGTTTAGAATTAAGGTTGAGCTATCAAATAGATATGAAAAAGAGTTTTATCTCATTGCAAAATGCTGCCGTTCAATAAAGTATGTTGCCTATATGGACTGTCACCAATATCTTTCCAATTAATTCTCTTGCTATCGTCATGTCGGCGAGCGGCGCTGAATACTTACTTAGATGGTGGTGAAGTCGAGGACCTGCGTAGATGGCTTTGACTTCTCAACAGGTTATAATCGGTTCTTGGCATCCAACACAGTCTAATAACCCTTAAACACCCAAGATTTGATTGTTAATTCTCCCTCTCTAGCTGTTACACATTTCCTTGTAAATTATTTAAGAGAGTTTGGAGTTAGATCAAAATGACAACTTCTAGTTAACATGTTAGAGTATTCTCGTAACCTTTTTGCTGAATAATGTATAGATATTACAGGGAGAAGTTACATGTTAATCACTTTTGCGAGTTAAAGGGTTCATAGCGAGCACCGCAACGGGAGCACAGCGGAAATAACAACATGTACACAAAACGTAAGGCGCGATTGCAGTACATGTGGCAGATAACAATACAACATTGCGAGTACATGCAACAGAGCCATAACTCATTGCGCATTGCGACTAATGAAATGACGGGCCGTAAGGGAGGAGGCAGAAATGACACTTATTCCGAAAAAAAAAGACGTTAAAAACAACAGGTCGAATCTTGTACTGAAACCAATAATACGGACGTTTAACAAGGAAAATCCCTTGTGACAACAGTTTATTCAGTTCTTAGCTTGATTATGATATTATTATATAACGAAATTACGAAACTCTACTCTCCATTTCATATTTAACCTATTTTACCATAGTAACCAAAACTGACTTTTTGATGTAATGGCGTAGATCGAATGAACTTCAATATTTAGATCAATCTGTCATTGACGAAAATGATACTTTTGACGTTATAATTTTTTGTTAGTCTTTCAACCAAGACCAGAAAAGTTTGTTTTTTTTAACCATAAATAAAAGCTTCCTAAGAGACTTACATTCTGCGTGTTGCGTTCCACTAAACCACTTTGCGCAGGAAAAACAACTTCCTTGTTTTGACGGCGACAAGAGAGACGTTACTTGTCTGGGCATGATAGACAATTCGTTTCTACTACTGCGACACGTGTCACGAGACTCAAACTGACACAATTTGACAATGGACTAGGGAATGCTTTACAGGTGATTTGATAATAATAAAATCGCCTCCTGTGTTAACATCGGCGCCGGGTTTTGCACGGCTGAGATCTGATGAAGAAGCAAAATTCTTGTGTAGCCCACAAACATTAAATGATTTTCTTGTGGTTGGTTTTTTTCTGACTAAGGGTATTATTACTTAGGATATACTTTACATTGCATCCGGCGTCACGCGTCTTCAGGGTTTCAGTAGTTGAAAGTTTAAGAAAATGTTTCCATATAAGGTAATTAAAGGAATAGTGCGATTTATTTCGCTACTCCTGACCTAAAATGTGCCTCGTAAGCACATTAATTTTGTATTGATGAGTCGCAAAATTTCAAGTTCCTGTTTACGATCTGGGTGCCCCCACAGTAGCAGATGGGACATCTCCTTGGCTTTTTACCCTTGCTAACGTCTCGATCGATTGACCAAATTGAACATCAGGAGAGGGCAACAAGAAACTCTACAAACAAGGTAGAACTTCTTAAGTAAGAAAATCTAATGCCATGTAATCGGACGCTCCCAAAACTTTTAAATGATCACCTAAAGAACTTCGTGGTAAAATGTTTCCGCATCGATGGAAAGCCCTCTGACATTTACCGTGGTGTAGTAAATAATCATGTGTCTGGCCTGAAACGATCGGTTGATTCCATGGCATATGTCGCTACCTAAATGCAGTTACACAAACTTTAAAAAAAACGATTATCATTTTTACCCAGTGTCCTTTAGCTAAAAACTCCTTCATGTATTTTATAATCAGTATCCTAGGCCGGAGAAGCCTCTATTGTGTTACCTGATTGGAGAGATACGGTGAAGTTTTTTAGCACTACACTTCACTACATTTAAAAAAAACCTCAAAAGACAAAAAAAGCATTCAGATGTTCATGAAAAATCAGTTTATACACACGATCAAATGTTAGTAGAGAACAATATAGAGCTACCCATGCCAGAACTCAGAGGCTTTTCTCTGTTTGTTTTGACTAGTGTTAATTTCTCAACCTTGCGGTAATTTAAGTAATTTCCTCATGCCTTTAAATAAGCTGTTGACATTGTCAACAAAGCGGAGCGGTTTAATTGTTTCCCTTCCACTTGAGAAGTTCGAAACACGAGAGCAGAAGAAACAGAGACATCTTCCTTCTGAAAGCAGAAAAAAAATTTTACTCGGAATTCTATCGATAGAGGGAAGCAATAGCGTGAAACAGTCTATCTAGTAATGATCTGGCAGCCAAAAATATGAAAGAATTCAATCGTGTATCAAATTAGCAACAGTCGGCGTCATGTTAAACATGGACTTTGCCTATGAATATTAACAAAATTTTTGTTTTAAAATTTGAAAGCGGGTAAATCAAACAGGTAGATCGTTAGGAATGTATATACCACAGTTTAAGTTTCATAGACACTGTATTCGTAATTAGGTGAACTGGAGTTTTGCTAACGAACGTTATTATTTTAAATACACGACCCCACCAGAAATGCTGAAAAAACTCACCCCTAAATTAAAAGAAATATTCCAGTTGAAAATAAAGCAGTCTTGGACCCGACTATTTAAAGTTCTACCGCCCCCAAATTAACATTGGTTCACAGATAAGAGTAACGCTAACTTTTAGTGGGACAGCCATTCCGTTTCCTTTGAAAGCAAACTGCGCGAGGAGATGTGGAGAAATGGAGCAAACAAAGGGACAAGCAAAAGGAAGATCAGACGAGCCTTGTTGTCCTCTCCTGTTCATTTTATTATCAGTTTTCTAGGCAGAAGAGGATTGCCATTCAGTAAGGAAGACAGTAAGCTGTGTTTCCTGATAGTGATGTGTTTCGGCGGACCATAGAACCCTCTAAAAGCTTTCCGAATTTTGTTTTCACTTTCAAATGTTTTCCCATCATTCGTGAAGTTTAACTCATTTCCTTAATAACTTGTTGACATTGTCAACAAATAGCCGTTTTTATTTTTTCCCAGGGCGAGCTTAGGTCGCTTGAAAATATCAGTTTCAGTCGTACGCACTTTTTTCAGTCAGCTGTAATATTAGTCTGTACGCATTTATCATCGCCCCGCTGTAAACATGAGTTGTTCTGTTCAACGCACCCATTCTAACGGTTGTTTTCAGTGATACTCTGTCATGTGAACAAAGAACGACTTTCGTTTGCTAAAATTATAATTAGTTTATCCATTGTGCGCACTTATTCGGTAAGTTGGCAAGTCATCAAGCAATGAATTTCAGCTAAAGGAAATTGTTTGTTAATGACCACGTGATCTTCCCTATCTGCTTTGATAATAGGGAGGTTTTTATAACTCAACCGCGTGACTAAATCTAAGAGGAAGATTCAGTGAACTTCAATTGCAAGCACTTGATCCTGATCTTGCAAAAGAAGGCTGTTTATAAGGTACTTGTGAAGAAGCATGTCTGTCTCTTAAGTATCAGGGCAGTTAAGGGGAATTTTTAGGGTTTGATTTGGCGCTTATTCGAAAATGACTTTTGTATTAAATCAACAAAGTCAGGCGTACTCAAGAAGATAACATGCATTCATCAAGAGTTAATGTTACGTGGTCGAGCGCGATACGTGGGTTATAACCGAGAAACAAATATTTTCTCACCCGGTCCACTTCAACTCAGCTAATAAGTATTTTATGATAATGATCATCGCTTTTCCATTATCTTCCTCTCCTCTATCAGCTCGGCATTTTGTGAGACCGTCTCCCTTTATTCGGCTCTGCTGACGCCATCACGTACGGCCCTTATATAAGGATTCTTGTCTATATTTCCAATGCAAACGCGTGAGGCCGTTCAAGTCACATGATGAAGACCAGGAAAAACTATTTCATTTCCCATTTCTATACATTCGTGATCATAAAGGCGTTCTCTTAGTTGCCCATTTGCCGTGTGCACTCGACGATTTTAGACTATACAAGTAGGTAGGCCGATTCTTTCCGTTTTACCTTCTCTGGAAATTAAGAGGGTCTCAATAGGGTGATGGATTTTACGGCTAACGGCTAGGGAAAAATTTGGCTAATATACGGCTCACTATAGTTGTCAAAGAAAGTGTGTTTTTACAGTCATCTTTTTTTTTTTTTCTAAGATTGACGATAAAAAATTGTCAGGTTTGATTTTTTGGCCGTTTTTCGGTGAACGGTTAACCCCATTGAGACATTGTTTGAGAGGAGAAAAGAAATTACGTCTAACCTCTGGCAGCGAAACTCATTGACAGAACATATCAATCGAGGTGTAAGGTCATTAAGAAAATCATTTACTTTGTAGGAAGTCTAAGCCCTACAATAAGTTTCGCTCTGCCAACAAAGATGAAAGTGAATGAAAAACATTAAAACCATCTGTGTTCAGAAATTGTGCAACGGTTTAAGTTTGGGAAACACTGAGTTTTTATAAGAGCAAAGTTGTGGAAATTTCATGATTTCCCGCGCCTCACGTGCCACCGGAGTAATGAAAATATTTCATGACAGCGACAAGGGAGAAGTTGTTTGTCTGGGCGTGAAACATAAAGTTCGTTGTTCGTGAGCGCCGGTCACGAGAGTTTTTATCCAGGTTTCAGCAATGACTATCTTTTGTCTTTGTAAAACTTAAGACATTTTCGTCAAGGACTCTTTATACATTGTTGAACTGAAGACGTCTAAGACATTGCTGAAACAATTTAGCAATGGACCAGAGATTACCTTGCAGGTGATTTGATAATAATAACGTCGCCGCTTCCTCTTTCGCTTTGTTTGGAACGTACTATCAAGTTGCTGGCGGTGGAAAGACTGGACAAAAACATCAAGCCCTGAAAAGTTAACAAAGCCTCGACGTATTGAAACTCTAATGAAATAAGTTGGAATACTGGAGTGAAGGGAAAAACGAGGCTGTAATCAGATCTTATCGCGATCGGATCCTCAACAGGTATTGCTGATCACCTGAAGTGAACTTCAAGTGTGACAAAATTATTTTCGGTAAATTAATTTTTTCAGCATCGCCTGATGAACCTGAAACGATCGTAGGACTCTTTATTTTTTTAAGGGCTTGAGTTTGGTTGGAGTAACTTTACAAAGCATAACAACTTCTTTAAGTTTTTTATTTTTTATTGAACTTTATAAGCAGGAAAAGGTTACCATTGAAGCGATTTCGAAGGCCTTTTTCTTTTCCTTTTCTGATGGCTAGAGGGTGAATAAAAGTTTGAACAGGCAATGTTTTTGTAGTTAAAAAGAAGATATCTTAAACACCGTAATGTCTACCAGTAGATGACATTGCGATTGGAAGCCTTCCAACCGCAAAGACTACCACTTATCTATTGCCGATCGTCGTGACCCAGTAGGTCATGTCCCTCCGGATGTTGATTGAAGGGAATTGAAATATCAAACCTGTGAAACCAGTCAGTCACACCGAAAGTAACCAACCAAGGAACATCTACATCTTGAAGTTTTGTAAAACCTGCCGTTAAGGACTCTTTGAATTATCATACAGTAAGTACCACTCTCTCTCCCTTTCTTCTTTCGCCTTAACTGAGAGAAGAGAAATCATTCTACATTTACATAAAATTATGTACGAGGTTTGATTGCCTGGAGATCAGACACGGCAGCGAAAGTTATTTTCGCAAATTACTGTTTTGATGTGAGGTTGGAATCCTTGGCGTTCTTTATTTTTTTCTATTTTCTCTTAAAACTTAAACTGTCGTCCGTCACTGAAGGGAGTTGACTTGTTAAAGTGTTTCAGCAAACAAATTTAAATTCTTCACGGAAAAGGTGAATGTTTTCTATGAGCATATGCCACGTGCTCTAGGGCCGCAAAACTTCTTCGTCATTACAATATGAAACTGTAGGCTTATCAAAATCTGCCGCTGATATAAAAAGCAACCAAAAATAGAGAATAATTTTTTTTGCTATGGAAAGAAATAGATCTGTTACCATGCACATGCGATGCACTGAAGACAAACACAGCGGCGGAAACAACAACATTTAATAAGTCACTATGCCTCAGCTCATGGTAAATTCTGGTTTTATCTAATTCTACAGGGAATACATTTCCGAAAAAAACATTAATTTTGGCTTAATTTTCAAACGACCCAGACCTTGACAGGGTTTAAGCGCGGCCTCAAGCAAATATTGCGAGTCAACAGTGGCACTAAGCGTTGCTTAGAAATCCTGCAACCCGCCTCTCATTGAAAACTCCTGTTTGCTTTATGGGCTTGAAGGCATTTGTAAAGTTTATATCTTAACAACAGTATAACGGGTGTTGGCCAGTTTATTCCGTCTTTTTTTTTAAAATATTTTTCACTGCTTGATTTTCGAAGCCATTGATATCGTGCTTTAAATACACAGGCGGCAAATAAAAAGAGAGGCTTTCAGTTTTTCCGGAGTCAGTGACCACCGGAAATGCGCCATTGAGCTTAGCAACCTCGATAACAGGAAGAAGACAATAAATAATGACTGTCCATAAAAAACGTTCGGAAGTGATGTTCAGCCTTTCCGATCAAGAAACGCTTCTGATTTTGTCTTTAAATAAACGTTATGGTAAATTCGATTAATTTTGATCTCTAGAACAAAATTTGAACCAATAACACGAGCGGAACTGGAACAAGACATAACGGAGGCTGTAAAGTGTTCCACCTCATTAAAAGTCCTTAACATCACTCTATAGCACTATCACTCTAGATACTACGAGCCCCCTCATAGATCAAACACCTATCGTTTATTGCACAAGCAGACCTAGGGGAAACTGAAACATACGGTATTTTGCTTTTCAGTTTATTTCGTAAAAGAATAAACCACCATTTTATCGGTTTAACCCACTTGGAATGTTGGGAGAACAATAAACGTTCTCCCAACATTCTAAGTGGGTTTTTCCGCCTGTAAACTGAAATAAAGTACGGCCTATTGCACAACAAAACTAGGAGCGCCACTGGGAGCTGTTATCGAAAGGGTGTATGCTCGAATGCAATTTTTTGGTTTACTGTTAGGTGGGAAGATACACGCTGAACGAGTGGGAGAAGGGTAGTCAAAATTTTAAATGTTCAGTAAACTCGCTGCTATCATTTAAAATGTGTACCTTGCATTGCATGTCATTGAAAGGGTTGTCTTTTGCGCACCAATAGTTTTAGTATTTGTTGTAAACATTCCTTGATCAATATTCATTGATCATTCCCAGATGTCTTTTTCCAAGTTCGTATCCCCTTGTCACGGTGACAGTATTGCGATATACAACTCTACCAGCGGAGCGGTCAAGTGTCAGGCCTGTGTTAAATGCCCCCAAGGACGAGGCCTCTCTGTGCAATGCAGTTCTGTTCAAAGCCCAGAGACACCCGTAGTTTGCGAGCCATGTGTGCTTGGGAAAACGTACTCCTCTGGAAAAGACGCCGGGGCATGCATGAGCTGTGAGAATTGTGAGGAGTATCGCGAAACCATAAAAGCCTGCACTCTGACTTCCAAGGCAGTGTGTGGAAAGTGTAAGCCTGGCGCTTACCAAGATGACCGCCTAACACAATTGTGCCAGCCCTGCTCCCGCTGTTGTGATGATCAAGATGATCTAGTCGAGCCGCAGTGCCAAGAAATGCCTGAAAACAAGCGGTGCAGTTTTCACAGATCACACGTATGCAGCAAAGTTATAATTCGTACAAATTTCAGCTCAGTCAGCTCTGTGGAAACAAACCACACAGTATCACTGGTATTGGTGCCGTCTCCCACAAGCCAAGTAACCGCCTCATTGAGCATGCGCACTGCATATCAGAAGACCCCGGTGGCTGATCGTCCTTCGAGAGCCGCAATCATTGGTGCTGCTGTTGGTGTTCCATTAGCTGTAGTCCTGTTGCTGTTGGTCATTTGCTATTTTCTTAAAAGAAAGAGTAATCACCGAGTAAATAAGAGGGTTAATGACGCCGAAAGGTCGCAAGAAACACGTGGCAAAGAAGAGTCTGGTGGAATTGATTTAGAACAGTTAAACACAGAAAGGTTACAGCCAGTAGACGATAGTAACGTCACATCGCCAGGGACCAAGGAAACTCAAATACTTGGCCAGAACAGTACAGGTCAGTGAACCTACATGACTAATCAAGCTTTGAACATGATTTTCACTGAAAGCATCATAGGGAATGCTCTCAGCTTGATATCTCCTTTTTTTTACTCAAATATTTCCAGATGTCTGCAAGCTATCAATAGAGGAAAGTGAGGCTACATCGCCAAGTGTCCAAGAAACTCTGCCACCGGACTACAACAACACAGGTAAACCCTTTGTGCGATCTAAGCACTAGTTACGATGTTTTCAAACGTGCTCTTTATAGAAGACAGTCTGACCAATCTCCTTGATTTATCTTTTTATCATAAACTTCCTTTGGTCTACATGCCGTAGAGGCTTATGGGAAATAAGAAAGTCATCAGAGGGGGCATCCAGGTCGTGTATATTTTCATGAGTAGGGTTCCAAAATTACTTCTTCCCCCAGATGGAGGGGGTCCAGTAAATCCTTCCCCCCACCCACCCGCCCCTTCCTTAATTCGAGTGATAAAATCATTACAACTATTGGAGTATAAACTTTAGAGATACCCGGCAATAAGGTAAGGTCGTTTATGGTCAAAACAACGACGATGATCACATCCGAGAGTTTGAGAAATTTGAAAACAAAACAATAAAAATCTTAGGTTTTTTTGTCAGTTCATTGTTACTAAGTGGTTTACAATAAAGAGTGTATATACCTGATTTGTGAGTTGTCTTTTTTCTGTCTCCTATCTCAGAGCACCAGCTGTTCAAGAAGGCTCCCAAAGACAACAGTTGTCACACTGTGGTGAAGACGACCACTATAAACACCGTGACCTACTGTTCAACTTGTAGTTCTGGTCCAGAATCTACAGGGTATGGAGAAGAATGAAGAGCGGTTGTATAGATAATAATACTTCAGGTTTTCAGTCTCGAAATTCGATGACACCGGTTTTGTATCCATTTGAATGTGTTCATTTTCCGTCGGGTGATGATCTCACAGTGTCTGAAACGAACGAACATTTATGACAAAGCGATACTCTGTTAATGAATACCTAGCAGGCTAGGGGACCGTTTCTCGAAAGTCCTGCTGAATTAACACGTCCGAAGCCTCATATAAAAATCAAAATTTAAGGAATAGAGAGGCTGATCATTTCACCCTAACCTGTCCATCTTGTTTCTTTAGCTGATAGTTTTATTGTATAATTTTTAAACAATTTTAAAACTTCCATCTAGAATAAAAACATAACAGCTATATAGGCCCGTTAATTTACCGGGACCTTCGAGAAACGAGCCCCCCTACTTAAACTAGACGGAGTGCTATGCGTTTTAAATTAACAACAGTTCTTTAAATACTGTGAGTCAAACTTTGCTTGATATTTAAATGAATTTCTTTGGTCCTCCACTGAGCTATAGGAGACTCGCGGCAGGCTTGGCTGTTGCTAGGATAGAATTGTATATGTAATGTTTATGCGCAATGATTATATAAATGAAGATAGTAAATTTTATGCCTGGTGATTTTAAGTGAACGTTAATGTTAATCAGTAAATGACACTGGCATATTCGGAGACTGAACATAATTTCATTGGGAATAACTCTTCTAGTCATTCATGGTATTAATTGGTCTCTAACGGATTCAGTTAAGTTTTTTGCCATTTGGATAAATTTTGAAATATGCAATTTACTGCTTGATCGAAATTGGGGCATAACTGTATCGCATTGTCCAATGCAAACTGTATAGTTTCAACTTATTTATGTTTATTTTTTGAAAAGCATACTTTAGGAAAAAAAAGTGCATAGTTTTCGAAAAAAAAACATCATATTGAGCATGATTTGGAAAAAACTGAGCAATGCTAATTGCATAATATGCTACTTCTTTTAGGGTCTAGTCCCTTTCCCGTGTTAGAACGTAATGGTTTTGGGTTACCTTGCATCTAGAGTTTATCTTAAGAGCGATTTTGAATAAAAAGCTTTGTAGTTAATTTCTATGGAACAGTCGCTGCCTGTTTTTGTCTCTTAGGGGCTTACAAATATGCCATACCAATTTGAACATAAAATTGCGCGCTTCTGATTGGCTGACAACGAGTTAACGCTTTTATGAACGACAACGAATAAATGCAATATCGTCAGGGAAAAAAGAGGACGAACTTAACACGGCTATTTCGGGATGGAAATTTAGTTCGCGCATGCGGTCTACACGAAACATCGAGTTAAATATTACTTCTCTGGTTAATACCAAATTATGTATTTGCATAAATCTAGCGTCCATGGCAACCTCTCGGGCTAAGATCTAGTTTAGCCAATGAAATCTTGCTGCGTATGTAATGTATTAGAGCGAAAGGTCCCAATTTTTTCCAGCCAACCAAGAGTCACAATTTCAAGCAAAACAGTCTGTAAACGACTGGAAAGCTTTAGTTTTGGTTCCAAAGAGTGCGGTAACACTTTTATTCGTCTAAATTAGAACTTGAGCAAATAAATTATGCTAGATTTACCTGCATAGTACTCGTTCTTAGTCAACGAACCGATACATTGCTAGTGAAAAGGAAAGAGTTTTATTCCCTGGTTTTTCGTTTTAAGTTTGGGAACTTTCCCCGTCAGTTCCGCACTCGTGGCAATGTAGTGGTTGACAAGGATTTAACGTAATCTCGTGTCCTTTTTCCCCACATGGTCAAAATGCTGGGACTGGGTATTAAAATTCAGAAGTTATTCCTTCAAATCCTTCTTCACCTTAGAATCCAAGGCTCATGTGCCATTGTCGAAGAAAAGGGCAAACATGTCCTTCTAGCAAATGGAGTTCTGGTGTGATCGTCATGTCTGGGAATTTTTCCCTAATGAACTCAAGAAAATTTGTGATGTCTTCCGCTGCAACAAGAAAACAAGAAAATGCGGAACTGACTTAAGGCATGATCTTATTATTGTATTCACGTTTTCCATGAAAGTCAGGTTTTTTCTTTCACGTACCTAGCTTATCAATCTTGCCATCATTGAGATAGTCTGCACTGTCATAGAAAAAGTGGCAAGCAGCAAATAACTTGAAAACTTATTCAAATTAAACACTTATTTCTTTAGCTTGAGGAAGGAAGGACACAGCTCCTCTGTTTTTGTCACCACAGCACTGCATAGTTCGATGATATTGTCTTCCTAAGGAAAAAAAAAACCGCAACAATTTTATAAAATTTTGTGACTCATAAAATTCCCTTTCTAAAGGTAGAATTTGTGTTACCTTGCAGCAAGTGTGTACATGGTTACCAATGAATGATTTTCCATGGTAAGCTTGTCTCTCGACATTCATTTACTTGAGAACCTCATCCAAATGAACTGATAGTGGTCCATTGGCTTTCTCAAAGGCAGCCAATTCCATTTGTTCATCCGGAAGCTTTTCTTATAATGTTGAGGTAATACTATTAAAATGAGGGTTATTTGACTACTTAACACTGAATTGGTTCATATGTCAGCGTGCGTTCATCGAGATATGAAGCACGTGGGAAGTTTGGAGAGCACGACAGATGCGTAAGAGTTGCTCAAGGCGTAGCCTCGAGCAACTCTAGCTTCTTGAGTTCCACCACATTGCCAATTGTTTTATAACATTTTCAGCCCGATGGAAAATTTTTTTCTCGAGGGATTTGTTCGCTGACGTCATGTCCTTGCACAATAGGAATATGAAGCACGTTCGCGCAATTGAATTTAAATAGACAAATTTACTAGCTATGTTATAATATAATTTGATGGGTTGTTAAATTCATTTAAGCTAGTGTAATATTATAAATAAATGATCTATAAAACAGAATCATAACTAAAAAATTACGATGGGTTGAAACACGTGTGATGGAATTGGAGGATTGTACAGCTGTGATATTGGAAAACACAAATATATTATTGTTACTTCCTCCTTTGCATTTCCAGGGAGTTTGTCTATCTCCTCTAATAGCAGTGTAAGGTAGGCAGGCATGCAGACTTTGGAAATTCAGTTAGGTTAACTGAATAAGTTAACTTACGGTTTTTTCCGAGTTCCAGAAATATTGTTTGCTAAATCAATAATCTTTCCGAGTTGGTTTAGCGCGCCTACATGCCAGCGCACCAATTAAAGCATCCTGATATCACTTTGATTAAAAAGTTTTAAAACAGATCAAGGATATCATGACCCCCAGCAGATCGCTATTCCATTTGCGATTCGTGTTTTTGGTGGTTTCGGCGAGATAGTCCACGTCACGGCACAGGCAAGCTTGACGATTCGCCACAACATCGAAATATTTCATGTAATCCTAAGAAATTTAATATTCAGCTAGAGCTTCGGATGTTCTGCAAAGCTATTCAACGTAACGCTACGCCATTTGTGAGTACGCTGTACCATTCGATATTACGCTGAGCCATGTCACGCAACGCTACACTGTTTGTTTGTACGCTGTACAATTCTATATTACGCTGAGCCATTTCACGCAACGCCACACCGTTTGTGCGTACGCTGTGCAATTGGACATTACCTCGAGCCATTTGACGCAACTTTACACCGTTTGTATGTGCGCTGTGCTATTCGACATTGCGTTAAGCCATTTGACGCAACGCTACACCGTATGTGTGTACACTGCACCATTCGACATTGCGCTAAGCCATTTGACGCAACGCTACCGCCTTTTGTGTACTGTATTGCAAATGAGTGCTAGACTATTCGCAATTGAGCTTATCCATTTCCAATTTCATGTTCCAACTCGACATAGGTAACTAGACCGTTTATCATTTGGCTAAACTGTTCGTGTTTAGGATGTTCTGTTTCATGAGGGAAAACTAAACCGTCTATAATTTGGCCACGTCATTCCATTATTAGCTTTGCTATTCTGCAGCTGATCCTTAGACCAGCTTTGTGTTTGCTGATCAATTTGACATCCTTGTATTTTTGGTGGTGACTGCTGCCTATATTATTCCATATAGCGTAATGGACTAATGCGATTTATTTCGAAACTCGTGACCTAAAACATCACATGTTGTATGGATTAGTAGAAACATCTCACTTTCCTGTTTGCGATCTGGCTGCCCACGCAGTGGCAGATGGGACATCTCCCTGCCTTTTTACTCCTACTAACGTCTCGATCGACCAAATTGAGCATCAGAAGAAAACAAAACGAAACTCCAAAAACGAGGTAGAACTTCTTAAGGAAGAAAATCCAATGCCATGTAATCGGATGCTTTTAAAAATTTTAAGTGATCACCTAAAGAACTTCAAGGATAAATTGTTTCCGCATCGCTAGAAAACCCTCTGACATTTACCGTGGTATAGTAGATAATCATGTGCCTGGCCTGAGACGATCGGTTGATTCCATATGTCGCTACTTAAATGCGGTTGCGCAAACTTTGGAAAACACGATTATCACTTCTACCCGGTGTCCTTTAGCTAAATTTATTTTATAATCAGTATCAAAAATTGTTGTTCAAAAATTTGAAGGCAGGTAAACCTAGTCAAGGTCGTAGATCTTTAGGACTGTAAATACCGGCAGTTTAAGTTTCACAGACACTGCATTCGTAATTGGGTGCAAACTGTTGCAGACGAACGTAATTATTTTATATCCACGACTCCACCAGCCATGCGGACGAACCTCATCGCTAAATTAGAAGAACTACTTCAGTTAAAAAGTCCTACCGTCCCCCAAATTAACATTGGTTCATAAATAAGAGTGATGCTAAATTTTGGTGGGGCTTAAAATTTTCCTCTTTCCCACGTGCACCCTCGCGTTTTTTCAACATGATCTATTTTCTGATAATTTTTAGACCAGTACTTAAAAACACCTAAAAGAAATAGAAAACAATTCTACTGATGGCAGACCGTCTAAAGCTCATAAAATCCACAACGACAACAGCAACAATTTATTACAAGTTTCTTAAGTGGGTGCATCACGTTACCTACAACGCTATAACAAAAGATATCGATATAGAAACGCGAACTGCGCGAGGGCATAAGGTAAAGTCGAGCAAATAAAGCGGCAAGCATAAAAAAGGGAAGACGAGTCTTGTTGTCCCCTCTTACATGTAAAGCCAGTTGTTGAGAGCGAATTAATAAACAAGCATGTAAGACCGCTCATGTAGGAAAAACAACCCAAACACATTTCGCTGATGATGCGTCGAATATTTTTCGGTTCAGTGCTTTATTCGTGCCCCCATGCATTTGTAATACTTCTTACACGTCAAAATTTTCACAGCGTGGTCCGCTTAAGGTAACAGGTCTTCATAAAATAAAGAATTTGACTCATAAAGTCGGTATCGAAAACTTAAGTTTATACAGGAAAAATCTATTATTACCTTGAATTGAAACATTGAAAGTGTTTAACACTCCTATTCTAGAGGCTTAGATTTTATCAATTTTAAGGTTTAAAGAAGATGAAGATTATTTCGCAATTTTCTCGACTTAAAATACGTAGCTTCCTACTGTTCTGGCATGTTCGAATTTCGTGACGTCTGACGCCCACTGTATCACAATCCGTTAAGTCACCTTTCGATTCAATAAGAAAAAACGCCCCAAGATGACCTATATATGTAACTAGGCCAAGCAACGACATTTCAAGACTCTAAGGCAGGATACAAGCTCTAAGGCAGGATACAAGCTCTAAGGCAGGATACAAGCTCTAAGGGAGGATATAAGGTGAGATAGGTAGAGTAACGAGAGACAATAAAGTGACTGTAACTGAAACCGAAACTCAAAGTTTCATTGGATCAGCTGAAAACGAGAAAAGACATTTAACCATAGTGTAGTCACAAGAATCAGTCACTTTCGCTATTGCGTTTGCTGTTTTCCAGTATATTTCTGACATTCAAGATTAATTTCAATCTTTCCCCTAAAGACTTTGACTGAGTTAATTCAGAATTTCATGTTGCCACTAGGCTGGTTGTCATTTAGAATCATGGCTCGAACTTTTGTATTTATCGCGGGCCTGCAAGCCAGCTGAAGTAATTTCTTGACTTTCCCACAGGATGAAATATGACTGATTTGTTTTTTGTTTTTCTTTTATTCAATTGAAATGCTCACTGTCTTGGTGAGATGTTCTGCCCCTGGCCTTGTCTAAATTTACTGGCTTTTCCAAGTGTCACATTTTATCTAATTGAGTTGTGTTCGCCGCACGTCAGTTGCGCAAAGTACGGTTTCACCTTCCGGAACTACTGAAGGTAAAAAATGTCACAGTGATGATTGACACCATTTGTCAGTTATTGATGATTTGTAACGCAAGTGCGCAACAAGCAAAACCAGTAAACTATATTCGTTTGCGACCTTAAAAAAATCTTCCCAAAAACCTATGTATCGCGTGCCATTACCGCATTTGGCAAACCCCAAAATCTACAGTTGTAAACGGAAAATAAAATTGCCTTATACCTTAGCTGACATAGAAGCTTAGAGGTAAAACGATTTTCAGACAATATCGAAATCTCACCTATTTTAAGCTTTCTTGTCTGGTCTATTTGTGTTGCATGACTTAACCCGAATAGACTTAAAACATTTAGGCTCAACTACTTTATACATTTGCCTCTAAACACATACAACCTTCCGGTGTTGGCATTGCCGTTCTCCTCGTCATTTCGTTGGTTTTCCCGTCGCAATCAAAACGCCTAGGATTTGCATCAATTACGCACTTGTAAACGAGATAATGCTGTTTGGAATGATTTAGGAACTCATTCGCAAGATAACCAGGTCCCTATCTTTGTTTTATTCGATGTATTTGGGAAAATTTACCGCTACATTTTTCGCTGGATTCCCGAAAGGAAATCAAAACACTATCGTTAGCAAGCGATCCAAGATTTCAAGACTCAGTTCGCTTTTATTTAAGCAAGGCGTTAAACAATGTAAGGGCCTTTCTTTGATACATTTCTTTAACCCAATATGAAAACTCTTAGAAGGGGATGCTGTTGATTTTCATCGTGGATTCGTTTATCAATAAACTTGCTTGATGTTGAAGTTTATCAAAATAAAATATCCACAAGGCTTACCTTTTGTATTACTGCGATTTCAATCGCTGGTTGCGGCGAACTTGATCGTCAGTGTGAATGGCATGTGATTTTCGCCACCGATCGATGCGGACACACTTGGCGATATGTTTTTAATTTCGTAGTGATTTCTTGAGAGGCAGCACTTTCTTCATGAGATTACTGCAGTCGCTTGACGCTACATCATATAGTCACGCGAAATGGTGGCGAATGTAATTGCCGATATCAGAGATCGGCGACAATCGCTATCACTGCAGCGGGAACACCTGGCGATTTGGCCTGTTGCCGCGATCGGCGCATAAAACCACTTAGCGTGTCACCAGCTTAAATTAAGCTCTGATGGGTAATACTGCGTGACAGAAAGGTTTTCGTTTCTTTGTGTGGTATGTTTCTGTTTTTCTTACTCTTAGTGGATTGCAGGAGTTTATGAGTGCAAGCTAAAATTTCTCCTTCGGCTTCAAGTTCATAAGAACATGGTTTAATTTTTCATCTTTAAACCCTCACCCTTGTTACTTCGAGGCAATTATTCAAACACCAAGCGAAAACGACATCTAAATCAAGCATAGCGCTGAAAGAAAGCGCATTCTTCATTTGATTATGATGTACAGCGGGAATTCACAGTGCGTAACTCATTTCAAATTGGCCAATCAGCTTTTGCAACCGACAACGACTTGGACGCTTACACACCTTAGCAGACCAAATGGGAAATTAGCACCCACTCTCCATTAGGTGTCCCCTCCTCTCCTAATATCTTTTCTGGCTAAAATGGGCAAAAGGAAACCTTCTCGTCTCATTATTTGTGTGCTGCAGCCATGATCAACGCCTGATAATCAAGCACCTTTTCTTTTAAGGAGGATACTACCTATAAGCCGAATACCCTGATCATTTACATGATTATATTTAAGGAAATAGGGGTCTTACCAGCTGATATGCGTGCAGACATCCTATCAATTAATGAATTGTAATGCCGCATTGTCGCTCACTGTTTCAGATCTTACTCACGTTTGTTCTTCTGACCAACCCATTTGTTGCCAATAAAGCTGCTGCTTTTGAGCTCACTTGATTCAAAATGACTTTCTTTTTCAGCACGACCCCAAGCTCTGAATTGAACAGCTCAAGAAGGTTTAGCTTTGAGATTTACGATGTCCTCTTCTGATCGACTTTTCGGCCTACTATACATTAGCATGATGTCTGTTTTATGGATGTCTGTCTCCGCCTCGCCATGTCCAGGTAACAGTATAACCATCCGGGATTCAGTAACGGGGCACGTTCAGTGCCAGGACTGCTTGGTGTGTCCGGCGGGGCAGGGTCTCTCTGTGGACTGTGGTGATGTAATATCACCACAGACACCCATCGTTTGTAAGCCATGTGAGCTAGGGAGAACTTATTCATCTAAAAGCGAAGCCGGGGCGTGCAAGAGTTGTATGAAATGTGGAGAATATCGAGAGACTATCAGTTCTTGCACCCTGACCTCTGAGGCAGTGTGCGGGACGAACTGTAAGCTTGGAGCTTACCCAGAAGATATGCTTAGCATGTGTAGACCGTGTTCCGCTTGCTGCAACGACGAGGATGATATCATTGAGCCTGAGTGTCAAGTGCCGGGGGTGCCTAAAAACAAGCAGTGCAGCGAGCTTAGATCAGAGAAGTGTAGCAAGGTGATAGCTAATGTGAGTGTCAGTAAAAGGGTACTTGACGCGGAGGCCAATCTCTCCGCGTCATCATTGGCAACCTTAACAAAAGTGCAAACGTCCACCCCAGTCACAGAGCACTCTAAAAAGGATTCAGCTTCCATGGACGATGCTTCTCCACTATATGGTAAGATGATTGGCGTTGCAATTGGAGTTCCATTAGTGATCTTGGTGCTGGTGGCGCTTATCCTTATCGTGAAAAAAAGACGCACAAGGCAAGCATGTAAAAAGACTGGCGATAATGATGTGGAAAGGCTTGATGTACAGGGGAGTATAAGGCCAGTCAAGGACGAAAAGTCTGATCAACTGCCGCATCCAGTGCAAGAAAGTGAGAATCTCACAGTAGCGAAGCCGGAAACACAACTTCCGGCTGAAACAAAAGTATAATCATTCCGTTTTCTCAAGGGATCAGTTGTTATTTTTCGCCTGGGGTGGGGTGGAGAATTTTGGGAGGATCACGTGGTTTTCAAGGGGGAGGGGAGGGGGGGAGCTCAGTCGTCGCCAACAGAGTACAAAGGGCGGACTACAGAAAATTGACTGCTAATCAACTGCCAATGAGGATAGGGGATCACGAGAATATCACAGAGCCTTAGGGGCAGATCAGGTGAACTTATCGTGAGTCAACCAAATTCCTCCACCTCCATGGCCGCTAAATAAGGACTAGTCCCTAATGAATTATTGTCGTCACCTCCAGCGGTAATTTTCGATGAAAAAGGGAAATTTAGTGTTTCCTTTTCATTGTTTAGTTACAAGAGCGGTTATTATGCTATGGTGAAAGCACGTTTAGGGTTATCGCAAACCTAATATAATCATCTCGAAGAGCTACTTTTGCTACTTCTAATTAGATTTAATACAGACAAGCGGATCCGTAATCGGCTTTGGGAAAATTTCTGAAAACTTTAGAAGAGACTTATTATCTATGATTATAGTCCTATAACTTAATTTTGTCACCTTCGGCGCGATCCTATTGTTTCCTGTTCATCGTTTAGTTTTAAGACTGGTTATTACATATGCTCCAATGAAAGCACTTTAAGAATCTACTCATAATTCAGGCTTTTTTTCCAAGGGTTGGTTTTTCAGTAAATTTCATCATAAAAGGAGAATACTTCTTAAGATAGTTAATTGCTAATTTTAAGTAGATTTCCTTTCAATTATTTTTCCTGATTAAAAATCCTTCCATGCCACCTTTTCGAAACATCAACCTAACATATTGATTTCTTCTGCTTTTTATTATCTTAAAATATGTGTTCAGCTGTCATTTAGTTTCATTGCTTTAATGTAATTGTTTAGAATTAAGGTTGAGCTATCAAATAGATATGAAAAAGAGTTTTATCTCATTGCAAAATGCTTCCGTTCAATAAAGTATGTTGCCTATATGGACTGTCACCAATATCTTTCCAATTCATTCTCTTGCTATCGTCATGTCGGCGAGCGGCGCTGAATACTTACTTAGATGGTGGTGAAGTCGAGGACCTGCGTAGATGGCTTTGACTTCTCAACAGGTTATAATCGGTTCTTGGCATCCAACACAATCTAATAACCCTTAAACACCCAAGATTTGATTGTTAATTCTCCCCTCTGGCTCCTACACATTTCCTTGTAAATTATTTAAGAGAGTTTGGAGTTAGATCAAAATAACAACTTCTACTTAATATGTTTGAGTATTCTCGTAACCTTATTGCTGAATAATGTATAGATATTACAGGGAGAAGTTACATGTTAATCACTTCTGCGAGTTAAAGGGTTCATAGCGAGCACCGCAAAGGGAGCACAGCGGAAATAACAACATGTACACAAAACGTAAGACGTGATTGCAGTGCATGTGGCAGATAACAATACAACATTGCGACCAATGAAATGACGGGCCGTAAGGGCAGGAAGCAGAAATGACACTTATTTTGAAAAAAAAGACGTTAAAAACTACAGGTCGAATCTTGTATTGAAACCAATAATACGGACGTTTAACGAGGAAAATCACTTGTGACAACAGTTTATTCAGTTCTTAGCTTGATCATGATCTTATTATCATATAACGAAATTACGAAACTCTACTCTCCATTTCATATTTAACCTATTTTACCATAGTAA
Organism: Pocillopora verrucosa; assembly: GCF_036669915.1. Lineage (NCBI taxonomy): Eukaryota > Metazoa > Cnidaria > Anthozoa > Scleractinia > Pocilloporidae > Pocillopora > Pocillopora verrucosa. The sequence goes on from NC_089325.1 coordinate 3,494,585, forward strand.
CCAAAACTGGCATTTTAATGTATTGGTGTAGATCGAAGGAAGTTCAATATTGGAATCGATTCGTTATTGAAGAAAATAACAAGGTACCTTTGACGTTATAATTTTTTAACTGGTGGCATTTTAGCCTAAAATCAACCTTCAAAGATTATGGTTATTATAGTGTCTGACTACGCGAGTAATCTTAATTGTCAAAAACAGAATTTGTTCCTAAGTAAATTAGGCTATCAAAGAAGATTGAAATCTTCGCACTCACCATGTTTTCCCTTAGCTATCTTCTATAACTATATATACATCCTCTTGTAGAATGAGATAAAATTCGTTAAGTTTCGTACCAAGGTCCAACTTGTGTGGGCAGACGCGGGAGGTCTGCGTACAAGAGATTACGATGGGCATTGATTTCCATACAAATGCGCGAAGTAGTCTGCATCCTTCTTCAATAACACTTTCGGTTTGTCCAGCTCCATGATTTTTCCGCAGTCAAGCATCATCACACAGTCGTAATCAATAATCGTGCTCAGACGATGAGGAATGGTAATGACAGTGCTGTCAAGGAGACAGTTTCGAACAACTTCCTGAATGAGGCGATCCGTTCTGTACTCTACGGTGGACGACGCCTTGTCTATTACAATAAATTTGTTTTTCTGAAGAAGCGCACGTGCAAAGGAGATGAGCTGGCGCTCACTTGGACCCAGGGTAGCTCTGCAGTCCGCGAGGTCCTGGTACAATTGTTGGGAAGGCTCTCGACCTAGGACTTCAATTGACATTTCTCAAGGACTTTCCAGATCTCCCTCTCGGTATGGCTAAGGAATGGATCCACGTTCATGCACAGTGCACCCATACAGAAGATTGGCTCCTTGGTGATAATTGAAAAGCCAGGCCTACTCCTTTGAAGGTCCAGGTTGTGAGTATTTGTCAATCATTATCTTAGCCAATTGAAACGGTGCATTTATAATAGACGACTTTCCAGCTCCTGGCCGTCCTGCGATGCCAAACCTCTCCCCAGGGTACGCAGCAAAGGAGATTTCTACTAATTCCCATGGACCCTTCTCTACTGTAGCTCAAGGAGTTGCTTTCGAAGCTGACTGCGCCGTCTTTTGGCCACGGCACCGGAGATTGAATCTCCATGGCGTATCCAGGTTCGGGTACAATCACGGCGTAAGCCAAGTTGCGATAAACAGCGCTCACGCTGATGATGATGACACCATTTTGCAACACATCATGCAACAACTGAAGGGTGTAGATCAGAGATAGAATGGTGCTGTCTGAAAACAATTTTAAAAGAGGGTTAGTCTTTTATTAACAAAATCCCTTAAATATGGCGCATAGTCTACGTGACTTGTCTCCCCGTTCAATCTCCACGATCCATGTTTAAACAGAATACGAGAGAGATGAGAAAAATAGTATTCTAAATGATAACTTATAACTAACTATTAAATTTACCTTATTATTACCGTCGCCTCTCAATGTATACCACGCAATTTGAAGCGCACGTTTCCCCTGTTAGATGCTTGTCACAATGGCTTATTACAGAGAGCTATTCATGGCGGAGACAAAATAATTTAGATTATCGACTGTTCAACAGTAATTGCCGCCGAAGCGACATACAACGGTCAAGTTGTTGGATTTTCAAAAAGATCTGCCTACGAACTTTCGCAGCTTTGATTCATAAAGAGATAAACGGGAATTTAAATGGGAAAAAAGGCTTTTTGATTCATTTTGTTTACTTCCTGTCCTGGGTCCAAAGATCACCTTTTCCCCAGCATTCTTCGTGGATGACCGCTCAATGTGGATTTAACTGCATACAGTGTATAATCTCTCGTTATACGGTAATGACCAGACAAAAGGGCACCATTTCCTATTTCTTTGTGGTGTCCATGTTCGTGATCAGAAAGGCGTTCTTTTAGTTGTCCATTTGCTATGTTAACTCGACGATTTGAGACTTCACACAGAGGTAGGCCGATTCTTTCCATTTTCCCTTTCTTGTTTTTTTTTTTTTTAAGCAAGAAAAGAAATCACGTGTAACTTCCATGAGCGAGACTGCCTGAAGTTGCAAGGCAATCAACTATCGACGTTATTTGTCTGGCATGATAGACTATTCGTCTGTGCTACTGTGACACGTGTCACGAGACTGAAACTGAAATAATTTGGCAATGGACCAGGGAATGATTGCAGGTGATTTGAGGATAGTAAAATCGCCTCCTGTGTTAACATTGGCGCCGGGTTTTGCACGGCTGAGATCTGATGAAGAAGCATTATTCTTGTGTAGCCCACAAGCATTAAATGATTTTCTTGTGATCGATTTTTTCTGACTAAGCGTGTTTATTACTTAGGACATCCTTTACATTGCATCCGGCGTTACGCGTCTTTAGTGTTTCAGTAGTTAAAGTTCCACAAAATATTTCCATATAAGGTAATAAAGGAATAGCGCGATTTATTTCGCTACTCGTTACATAAAATGTGCTTCGTAAGCACACTAATTTTGTGTTGATGAGTCACAAAATTTCAAGTTCCTGTTTGCGATCTGGGTGCCCCCACAGTAGCAGATGGGACATCTTCCTGGCTTTTTACTCTTGCTAACGTCTCGATCGATTGACCAAATTGAACATCAGGAGAAGACAACAAGAAACTCTACAAACAAGGTAGAACTTCTTAAGTAAGAAAATCTAATGCCATGTAATCGAACGCTCCCAAAACTTTTAAATGATCACCTAAAGAACTTCGCGGTAAAATGTTTCCGCATCGCTGGAAAGCCCTCTGACATTTACCGTGGTGTAGTAAATAATCATGTGTCTGGCCTGAAACGATCGGTTGATTCCATGGCATATGTCGCTACCGTGAGGCAGAGCCTAAATGCAGTTACACAAACTTTAAAAAAAAGATTATCACTTTTACCCAGTGTCCTTTAGCTAAAAACTCCTTCATGTATTTTATAATCAGTATCCTAGGCTGGAGAAGCCCTATTGTGTTACCTGATTGGAGAGATACGGTGAAGTTTTTTAGCACTATACTTCACTACATTTAAAAAAAACCTCAAAAGACAAAAAAAGCATTCAGATGTTCATGAAAAATCAGTTTATACACACGATCAAATGTTAGTAGAGAACAATATAGAGCTACCCATGCCGGAACTCAGAGGCTTTTCTCTGTTTGTTTTGACTACTGTTAATTTCTCATCCTTCCGGTAATTTAAGTAATTTCCTCATGCCTTTGAATAAGCTGTTGACATTGTCAACAAAGCGGAGCGGTTTTATTGTTTCCCTTCCACTTGAGAAGTTCGAAACACGAGAGCAGAAGAAACAGAGACATCTTCCTTCTGAAAGCAGAAAAAAATTTTACTCGGAATTCTATCGATAGAGGGAAGCAATAGCGTGAAACAGTCTATCTAGTAATGATCTGGCAGCCAAAAATATGAAAGAATTCAATCGTGTATCAAATTAGCAACAGTCGGCGTCATGTTAAACATGGACTTTGCCTATGAATATTAACAAAATATTTGTTTTAAAATTTGAAAGCGGGTAAATCAAACAGGTAGATCGTTAGGAATGTATATGCCACAGTTTAAGTTTCATAGACACTGCATTCGTAATTAGGTGAACTGGAGTTTTGCTAACGAACGTAATTATTTTAAATACACGACCCCACCAGAAATGCTGAAAAAACTCACCCCTAAATTAAAAGAAATATTCCAGTTGAAAATAAAGCAGTCTTGGACCCGACTATTTAAAGTTCTACCGCCCCCAAATTAACATTGGTTCACAGATAAGAGTAACGCTAACTTTTAGTGGGACAGCCATTCCGTTTCCTTTGAAAGCGAACTGCGCGAGGAGATGTGGAGAAATGGAGCAAACAAAGGGACAAGCAAAAGGAAGATCAGACGAGCCTTGTTGTCCTCTCCTGTTCATTTTATTATCAGTTTTCTAGGCAGAAGAGGATTGCCATTCAGTAAGGAAGACAGTAAGCTGTGTTTCCTGATAGTGATGTGTTTCGGCGGACCATAGAACCCTCTAAAAGCTTTCCGAATTTTGTTTTCACTTTCAAATGTTTTCCCATCATTCGTGAAGTTTAACTCATTTCCTTAATAACTTGTTGACATTGTCAACAAATAGGCGTTTTTATTTTTTCCCAGGGCGAGCTTAGGTCACTTGAAAATATCAGTTTCAGTCGTACGCACTTTTTTCAGTCAGCTGTAATATTAGTCTGTATGCATTTATCATCGCCCCGCTGTAAACATGAGTTGTTCTGTTCAACGCACCCATTCTAACGGTTGTTTTCAGTCGTACGCACTTTTTTCAGTCAGCTGTAATATTAGTCTGTACGCATTTACCATCCCCCGCTAATAACGGTTGTTTTCAGTCGTACGCACTTTTTTCAGTCAGCTGTAATATTAGTCTGTACGCATTTATCATCGCCCCACTGTAAACATGAGTTGTTCTGTCCAACGCACCCATTCTAACGGTTGTTTTCAGTGATACTCTGTCATGTGAACAAAGAACGACTTTCGTTTGCTAAAATTATAATTAGTTTATACATTGTGCGCACTTATTCGGTAAGTTGGCAAGTCATCAAGCAATGAATTTCAGCTAAAGGAAATTGTTTGTTAATGACCACGTGATCGTCCCTATCTGCTTTGATAATAGGGAGGTTTTTATAACTCAACCGCGTGACTAAATCTAAGAGGAAGATTCAGTGAACTTAAGAGGGTCTCAATAGGGTGATGGATTTTACGGCTAACGGCTAGGGAAGAATTTGGCTAATATACGGCTCACTATAGTTGTCAAAGAAAGTGTGTTTTTACAGTCATCTTTTTTTTTTTTTCTAAGATTGACGATAAAAAATTGTCAGGTTTGATTTTTTGGCCGTTTTTCGGTGAACGGTTAACCCCATTGAGACATTGTTTGAGAGGAGAAAAGAAATTACGTCTAACCTCTGGCAGCGAAACTCATTGACAGAACATATCAATCGAGGTGTAAGGTCATTAAGAAAATCATTTACTTTGTAGGAAGTCTAAGCCCTACAATAAGTTTCGCTCTGCCAACAAAGATGAAAGTGAATGAAAAACATTAAAACCATCTGTGTTCAGAAATTGTGCAACGGTTTAAGTTTGGGAAACACTGAGTTTTTATAAGAGCAAAGTAGTGGAAATTTCATGATTTCCCGCGCCTCACGTGCCACCGGAGTAATGAAAATATTTCATGACAGCGACAAGGGAGAAGTTGTTTGTCTGGGCGTGAAACATAAAGTTCGTTGTTCGTGAGCGCCGGTCACGAGAGTTTTTATCCAGGTTTCAGCAATGACTATCTTTTGTCTTTGTAAAACTTAAGACATTTTCGTCAAGGACTCTTTATACATTGTTGAACTGAAGACGTCTAAGACATTGCTGAAACAATTTAGCAATGGACCAGAGATTACCTTGCAGGTGATTTGATAATAATAACGTCGCCGCTTCCTCTTTCGCTTTGTTTGGAACGTACTATCAAGTTGCTGGCGGTGGAAAGACTGGACAAAAACATCAAGCCCTGAAAAGTTAACAAAGCCTCGACGTATTGAAACTCTAATGAAATAAGTTGGAATACTGGAGTGAAGGGAAAAACGAGGCTGTAATCAGATCTTATCGCGATCGGATCCTCAACAAAATTATTTTCGGTAAATTAATTTTTTCAGCATCGCCTGATGAACCTGAAACGATCGTAGGACTCTTTATTTTTTTAAGGGCTTGAGTTTGGTTGGAGTAACTTTACAAAGCATAACAACTTCTTTAAGTTTTTTATTTTTTATTGAACTTTATAAGCAGGAAAGGGTTACCATTGAAGCGATTTCGTCGCCTTTTTCTTTTCCTTTTCTGATGGCTAGAGGGTGAATAAAAGTTTGAACAGGCAATGTTTTTGTAGTTAAAAAGAAGATATCTTAAACACCGTAATGTCTACCAATAGATGACATTGCGATTGGAAGCCTTCCAACCGCAATGACTACCACTTATCTATTGCCGATCGTCGTGACCCAGTAGGTCATGTCCCTCCGGATGTTGATTGAAGGGAATTGAAATATCAAACATGTGAAACCAGTCAGTCACACCGAAAAGTAACCAACCAAGGAACATCTACATCTTGGAGTTTTGTAAAACCTGCCGTAAAGGACTCTTTGAATTATCATACAGTAAGTACCACTCTCTCTCCCTTTCTTCTTTCGCTTTGACTGAGAGAAGAGAAATCATTCTACATTTACATAAAATTATGTACGAGGTTTGATTGCCTGGAGATCAGACACTGCAGCGAAAGTTATTTTCGCAAATTACTGTTTTGACGTGAGGTTGAAATCCTTGGCGTTCTTTATTTTTTTCTACTTTCTCTTAAAACTTAAACTTTCGTTCGTCACTGAAGGGAGTCGGCTTGTTCAAAGTGTTTCAGCAAACAAATTTAAATTTTTCACGGAAAAGCCGAATGTTTTCTATGAGCATCTGCCACGTGCTCTGGGGCCGCAAACTTCTTCGTCATTACAATATGAAACTGAAGGTTATCAAAAATCTGCCGCTGGTATAAAAAGCAACCAAAAATGGAGAATAATTTTGTTTGCCATGGAAAGAAATGGATCTGTTACCGTGCACATGCGATTCACTGAAGACAAACACAGCGGCGGAAACAACAACATTTAATAGGTCACTATGCCTTAGCTTATGGTAAATTCCGGTTTTATTTACTTCTAGAGGGAATACATTTCCGAAAAAACTGTGGCTTAATTTTCAAACGACCCAGAGCTTGACAGGGTTTAAGCGCGGCCTCAAGTAAATATTGCGAGTCAACAGTGGCACTAAAGCGTCGCTTAGGAATCCTGCAACCCGCCTCTCACTGAAAACTCCTTTTTGCTTCATGGGCTTGAAGGCATTTGTAAAATTTATATCTTAACAACAGTATTACGGGTGTTAGCCAGTTTATTCCGTCTTTTTTTTCAAATATTTTTCACTGCTTGATTTTCGAAGCCCTTGATATCGGGCTTAGCTTATGGTAAATTCCGGTTTTATTTACTTCTAGAGGGAATACATTTCCGAAAAAACTGTGGCTTAATTTTCAAACGACCCAGAGCTTGACAGGGTTTAAGCGCGGCCTCAAGCAAATATTGCGAGTCAACAGTGGCACTAAAGCGTCGCTTATGAATCCTGCAACCCGCCTCTCACTGAAATCTCCTTTTTGCTCCATGGGCTTGAAGGCATTTGTAAAATTTATATCTTTAACAACAGTATTACGGGTGTTAGCCAGTTTATTCCGTCTTTTTTTCAAATATTTTTCACTGCTTGATTTTCGAAGCCCTTGATATCGGGCCTTATAATTTGCGTAATTATTTTATATCCACGACCCCACCAGCCATGCGGACGAACCTCAACGCTAAATTAGAAGAACTACTTCAGTTAAAAAGTCCTACCGTCCCCCAAATTAACATTGGTTCATAAATAAGAGTGATGCTAAATTTTGGTGGGACTTCAAATTTTCCTCTTTCCCACGTGCACCCTCGCGTTTTTTCAACAACATAAAAAAGGGAAGACGAGTATTGTTGTCCCTTGTTGAGAGCGAATTAATAAACAAGCATGTAAGACCGCTCATGTAGGAAAAACAACCCAAACACATTTCGCTGATGATGCGTCGAATATTTTTCGGTTCAGTGCTTCATTCGTGCCCCCATGCATTTGTAATACTTCTTACACGTCAACATTTTCACAGCGTGGTCCACCTAAGGTAACAGGTGTTCATAAAATAAAGAATTTAACTCATAAAGTCGGTATCGAAAACTTAAGTTTATACAGGAAAAATCTATTATTACCTTGAATTGCAACATTGAAAGTGTTAAACACTCCTATTCTAGAGGCTTAGATTTGATTAATTTTAAGGTTTAAAGAAGATGAAGATTACTTCGCAATTTTCTCGACTTAAAATACGTAGCTTCCTACTGTTCTGGCGTGTTCGAATTTGGTGACGTCTGACGTCAACTGTATCACAATCCGTTAAAAATTTCCTGATGTATCCTTACAATGTTAAATTCCAGTTTACGTCACCTTTCGATTCAATAAGAAAAAACGCCCCAAGATGACCTATATATGTAACTAGTCGGTACACAAAATTTTTCTCTGAGTCATCCTCTTGTTGCAGCGTATGCGCAACTTGAAGTTGTAGGCCAAGCAACGACATTTCAAGACTCTAAGGCAGGATACAAGCTCTAAGGCAGGATATAAGGTGAGATAGGTAGAGTAACAAGAGAGAATAAAGTGACTGTACCTGAAACGGAAACTCAAAGTTTCATTGGATCAGCTGAAAACGAGAAAAGCCATTTAACCGTAGTAGTCACACGAATCAATCACTTTCGCTATTGCGTTCGCTGTTTTCCAGTATATTTCTGACATTCAAGATTAATTTCAATCCTTCCCCGAAAGACTTTGACTGAGTTAATTCAGAATTTCATGTTGCCACTAGGCTGGTTGTCATTCAGAATCATGGCTCGAAGTTTTGTATTTATCGCGAGCCTGTAAGCCAGCTGGAGTAATTTCTTGACTTTCCCACAGGAGGAAATATGACCGATTTGTTTTTTGTTTTTCTTTTATTCAATCGAAATGCTCACTGTCTTGGTGAGATGTTCTGCTCCTGGCCTTGTTTAAATTTACTGGCTTTTCCAAGTGTCACATTTTATCTAACTGAGTTGTGTTCGCCGCACGTCAATTGCGCGACGTAAGGTTTCACCTTCCGGAACTACTGAAGGTAAAAAATGTCACAGTGATGATTGACACCATTTGTCAGTTACTGATGATTTGTAACGCAAGTGCGCAACAAGAAAAACCAAAAAACTATATTTGTTTGCGACCTTAAAAAAAATCTTCCCAAAAACCCGTGTGTCGCGTGCCATTACCGCATTTGGCAAACCCCAAAATCTACAGATGTAAACGGAAAATAAAAGTGCCTTATACCTTAGCTGACATAGAAGCTTAGAGGTAAAACGATTTTCAGACAATATCTGAATACCTATTTTAAGCTTTCTTGTCTGGTCTATTTGTGTTGCATGACTTAACCCGAATAGACTTAAAACATTTAGGCTCAACTACTTTATACATTTGCCTCTAAACACATAAAACCTTCCGGTGTTGGCGTTGGTTTTCCCGTCGCAATCAAAACGCCTGGGATTTGCATCAATTACGCACTTGTAAACGAGATAATGCTGTTTGGAATGATTTAATAACTTATTTGCAAGATAACCAGGTCCCTATCTTTGTTTTATTCGATGTATTTAGGAAAATTTAACCGCTACATTTTTCGCTGGATTCCCGAAAGGAAATCAAAACACTATCGTTAGCAAGCGATCCAAGATTTCAAGACTCAGTTCGCTTTTATTTAAGCAAGGCTTTAAACAATGTAAGGGCCTTTAATGAATACATTTCTTTAACCCAATATGAAAACTCTTAGAAGGGGATGCTGTTGATTTTCATCGTGAATTCGTTTATCAATAAACTTGCTTGATGCTGAAGTTTATCAAAATAAAATATCCACAAGGCTTACCTTTTGTATTACTGCGATTTCAATCGCTGGTTGCGGCGAACTTGATCGTCAGTGTGAATCGCACGTGATTTTCGCCACCGATCGATGCGGACGCACTTGGCGATATATTTTTAATTTCGTAGTGATTTCTTGAGAGGCAGCACTTTCTTCATGAGATTATTGCAGTCGCTTGACGCTACATCATATAGTCACGCGAAATTGTGGCAAATATCAGAGATCGGTGAAATAATCGCCATCACTGCAGCGGGCACACCTGGCGATTTGGCCTGTTTCCGCGATCTGCGCATAAAACCGCTTAGTGTGTCACCAGCTTAAATTAAGCTCTGATGGGTGATACTGTGTGACAGAAAGGTGTCGTTTCTTTGTCTGGTTTGTTTCTGTTTTCCTTACTCTAAGTGGATTGCAGGAGTTTAGGAGTGCACGCCAAATTTCACCGTCAGCTTCGAGTTCATCAGAACATATAGTAATTATATTTTTCATCTTTAAATGCTCACCCTTGTTTCTTCGAGGCAATTATATTATTCAATACCAAGCGAAAGCTACAACTAAATCCCAGCAAAGTGATAAAAGAAAGAGCGTTCTTCGTTTGATTACGGTGTAAAGCGGTAATTCACAGCGCGTAGCTCATTTCAATCTGGCCAATCAGCTTTTGCAACTGACAACGACTTGGACGCTTACACACCTTAGCCAGACCAAAATGGGAAATTAGCACCCACTCTCCATTAGGTACCCCCTCCCCTCCTAATGTCTTTTCTGGTTAAAATGGGCAAAAGGAAAAACTTCTCGTTTCATCATTTGTGAGCTCCAGCCATGGTCAACTCCTTCTACCAGCAGATAATACAGATGAATTGATATCATGTCATATCCTACTGCATGCGGACATCCTACCAACTACTAAATTGTTATGCCGCGTCGTCGCTCAATGTTTCAGATCTTACCTACGTTTGTTCTTCTGACCAACCCATCGGTTGCCAATAAAACAGCTGCTTTTGAGCTCACTTGACTCAAAATGACTTTCTTTTTCAGCACGACCCCAAGCTCTGAATTGAACAGCTCAAGAAGGTTTAGCTTTGAAATTTACGATGTCCTCTTCTTATCGACTTTTCGGCCAGCCATACATTATCATGATGTCTGTTTTCTGGATGTCTGTCTCCGCCTCGCCATGTCCAGGTAACAGTATAACCATCCGGGATTCAGTAACGGGGCACGTTCAGTGCCAGGACTGCTTGGTGTGTCCGGCGGGGCAGGGTCTCTCTGTGGACTGTGGTGATGTAATATCACCACAGACACCCATCGTTTGTAAGCCATGTGAGCTAGGGAGAACTTATTCATCTGAAAGCGAGGCCGGGGCGTGCAAGACTTGTATGAATTGTGGAGAATATCGAGAGACTATCAGCCCTTGCACCTTGACCTCTGAGGCAGTGTGCGGGAAGAACTGTAAGCTTGGAGCTTACCCAGAGGATATGCTTAGCTCGTGTAGACCGTGTTCCGCTTGCTGCAACGACAAGGAAGATATCATTGAGCCAGAGTGTCAAGTGCCGGGGGTGCCTAAAAGCAAGCAGTGCAGCGAGCTTAGATCAGAGAAGTGTAGCAAGGTGATAGCTAATGTGAGTGTCAGTACAAGGGTACTTGACGTGGAGGCCAATCTCTCCGTGTCATCATCGGCAACCTTAAAAAAAGTGCAAGCGTCCACCCAAGTCACAGAGCACTCTAAAAAGGATTCAGCTTCTACAGAGGATGTTTCTCCACCACATGGTAAGATGATTGGCGTCGCAATTGGAGTTCCATCAGTGATCTTGGTGCTGGTGGCGCTTATCCTTATCGTGAAAAAAAGACGCATAGGGCAAGCAAGGCCAGTAAAGGACGAAAAGTCTGATCAACTGCGACTTCCAGTGCAAGAAAAAGAGAATCTCACAGTAGCGAAGCAGGAAACACAACTTCCGGCTGAAGCAAAAGTATAATCATTCCCTTTTCTCAAGGGATCGGTTAGTAATTTTTCGCCTGGGCTGGAGTGGAGGATTTTTAGGGGGATCACATGGTTTTATTGTATTTTATTATGCTTTATTGTCGTCACCTCTAGCGGTACTTTTCAATGCAAAAGGAAATTTATTGTTTCCTTTTCATTGTTTAGTTACAAGAGCGGTTATTATGCTATGGTGAAAGCACGTTAAAGGTTATCGCAAACCTCGTATAAAGAGCTACTTTTACATCTTCTCATTAGATTTAATACAGACGAGCGGATCCATAATCAGCTTTGAGGAAATTTCTGAAAATTGTAGAATAGACTTATTATCTGTGATTATAGTCCTATAAAGTAATTTAGTCGCCTTCGGCGGGAACGTATTGTTTCCTGTTCATCGTTTAGTTTTAAGAGTGGTTATTATATATGATCTGATGAAAGCACTTTAAGAATTAACGAATAACTTAGGTTGTTTCTTCGAAGGGTTGGTTTTTCAGTAAATTTCATCATACAAGGAAAATACTTCTTAGGATAGTTAATTACTAATTTTTAGTAGACTTCCTTTTAATTATTTTTCCTGATGGAAACCCTTTCATGCCACCTTTTCGAAACATCAACTTAACTTATTGATTTCTTCTGGTTTTTATTATCTTGAGACATGTGTTCAGCTGTTATTTAGTTTTATTGCTTTAATGTAATTGTTTAGAATTAAGGTTGAGCTATGAAATAGATATGAAAAAGAGTTTTATCTCATTCCAAAATGCTTCAGTTCAATAAAGTTAGTTGCCTATATGGACTGTCACCAACATCTTTTCAATTAATTCTCTTGCTATCGTCATGTCGGCGAGCGGAGCTGAATATTTATTTAGATGGTAGTGTAGTAAAGGACTTGCGTAGATGGCCTTGACTTCTCAACACGTTATAATCGGTTCTTGGCATCCAACACAATCTAATAACCCTTTAACACCCATAATAATATACATGGAAAAATTACTCAGTTCTGATTGGTTAAGATAAATGCAGTTTTCAGGTAATTCAGTGCAGAGGAGAGTTAATTCAGTGCAGAAGAGGGTTAATTCAGTGCAAAGAAAGAAACAAATCAGACATTCTGATTGGTCAATAATCAAAGAAACTCACAGAGAGCCAATCAAATACGAGCCTTGGATGTCGCAACAAAATTTGAAAATTTGAAAATTTGCGAGCGAAACAATGGTCGGCGTTTTAAGTAGGTTTCCTTTCGCCACCACAGCTGAAAAACAGCTTAAACAACGAAAACACTGTAAAAAGCACTGCTTTTTGGTTGTCGGTTTGGAAAAAGTGGTGTTTAGAGAAGGGAATTGCCGAGGAAATTGAAAATTACGAGCCAACCCAGCTTAACACTTTGCTCGAGCGATCCGACGCCTAAATTAAAAAACAAATATGGTTAAACCTCGGAAACGACGATTCCATTTCATCGAAAGTGATTCGGACACAGACTGAACAATTCCTTGAACTGTTTAGCCGGACTTTGAACTTTTTCATCCTTAAAGATGCGAAGATATCATTGCATATTATTGTTTTGATCGTACGCGCTTGTTTTGACCGAACGCACGGTTTGAATAAATTATTTTTTGCACTTGATGCGCGCGCTTTGCTTATGTTTAATTATGATAAGCCATCTCGCACTTTTCCATGTATATTATTAACACGTAATCACATGATTTTAATCCTGCAATTTGGAATAAACAAGCACTTGTTAATTTTTTCAAAGACCAAAAATTGCACTCGCCCTACGGGCTCGTGCAATTTTGTTAGTCTTTGAAAAAATTTACTCGTGCTTATTTATTCCAAATTGCGCTCGAAATCATGTGATTACCTGTACAAATTTGATTGTTAATTCTCCCCTCTGGCTCCTACTCATTTCCTTGTAAATTATTTAAGAGAATCTGGAGTTAGATCAAAATAACAGCTTCTAGTTAACATGTTAGAGTATTCTCGTAACCTGTTTGCTGAATAATGTATAGATATTACAAGGAGAAGTTACATGTTAATCACTTCTGGGAATTAAAGAGTTTATGGCGAGCACCGCAACGGGAGCACAGCGGAAATAACAACATGTACACAAAACGTAAGGCGCGATTGCAGTGCATGTGGCAGATAACAATACAACATTGCGAGTACATGCAACAGAGCCATAACTCATTGCGCATTGTGACTAATGAAATGACGGGCCGTAAGGGAGGAGGCAGAAATGACCCTTATTCCGAAAAAAAAAAGGCGTTGAAAACAACAGGTCGAATCTTGTACTGAAACCAATAATACGGACGTTTAACGAGGAAAATCACTTGTGACAACAGTTTATTCAGTTCTTAGCTTGATCATAATCTAATTATCATATAGCGAAATTACGAAACTCTGCTCTCCAGTTCATATTTAACCTATTTTATCATGGCAACCAAAACTGACATTTTGATGTATTGGCGTTGATCGAATGAACTTCAATATTTAGATCAATCTGTCATTGACGAAAATGATACTTTTGACGTTATAATTTTTTAACCAGTCGCATTTTAGCCTAAAATCAACCTTCAAAGATCATGGTTATTATAGTGTCCCAAAAATAATCCGATCCGTTCTGTACTCTACGGTGGACGACGCCTTGTCTATTACAATGATTTTGTTTTTCTAAAGAAGCGCACGTGCAAAGGAGATGAGCTGGCTCTAACTTGGACCCAGGGTAGCTCTGCAGTCCGCGAGGTCCTGGTACAATTGTTGGGAAGGCTCTCGATCTAGGACTTCAATTAACATTTCTCAAGGACTTTCCAGATCTCCCTCTCGGTATGCCTAAGGAATGGATCCACGTTCATGCACAGTGCGCCCGTAAAGAAGATTGGCTCCTTGGTGATAATTGAAATTCCATGCCTACTCCTTTGAAGGTCTAGGTTGTGAGTATCCGTCAATCATTATCTTAGCCAATTGAAACGGTGCATATATGATAGACGACTTTCCAGCTCCTGGCTGTCCGGCCATGCCAAACCTCTCCCCAGGGTACACAGCAAAGGAGATTTCTATTAATTCCCATGGACCCTTCTCTTCTGTAGCTCAAGGAGTTTTTTTCGAAGCTGACTTCGCCGTCTTTTGGCCACGGCCCCGGAGGTTGGATCTCCATGGCGTATCCAGGTTCGGGTACAATCTCGGCGTAGGCCAAGTTGCGATAAACAGCACTCACGCTGATGATGATGACGCCATTTTGCCACACATCACGCAACAACTGAAGGGTGTAGATCAGTGACAGAATGGTGCTGTCTGGAAACAGTTTTAAAAGAGGGTTGGTCTTTTATTAACAAACTCCCTTAAATGTGGCGCATAGTCTACGTGACTTGTCTCCTCATTCAATCTCCGCGATCCATGTTTAAACAGAATACGAGAGAGATGAGAAAAATAGTATTCTAAATGATAACTTATAACTAACTATTAAACTTACCTTTTTATCAGCGTCGTTTCTCAATGTATACCACGCAGTTTGAAGCGCACGTTTCCCCTGTCAGATGCTCGTCACAATGGCTGATTACAGAGAGCTGTTCATGGCGGAGACAAAATAGTTTAGATTATCAGTAATTGCCGCCGAATACAACGGTCAAGTTGTTGGATTCTCAAAAAGATCTGCGTACGTATTTTCGCAGCTTTGATTTTTCGAGTTGATTCATAAAGAGATAAACGGGAATTTAAATGAAGAAAAAGACTTTTTGATTAATTTTGTTTATTTCCTGTCCTAGGTCCTAAGATCATCTTTTTCCCGGCATTCCTCGTGGATGACCGCTTACTGCGGATTTAACTGCATACAGTGTATAATCTCTTGTCATACGGTAATGACCAGACAAAAGGGAACCATTTCCTATTTCCTTGCGGTGTACTTGTTCGTGATGAGAAAGGCGTTCGTTTAGCTGTCCATTTGCTGTGTTAGCTCGACGATTTGAGACTTCACACAGAGGTAGGCCGATTCTTTCCATTTTCTTTTTCTTTTTTTTTTTTTTTTTTAAGCAAGAAAAAAAATTACGTGTAACTTCCATGAGCGAGACTTCCTGAAGTTGCAAATCAAGGTTTGCGGTCCTTGCGAAAATCTCCCACTTTTTAGCGAGTCTAATCCTTAAAATGGCTTTGATGTTTTTTTAATTGTTCTTTTTTTGTGTACCAAAAAAGGAAGAAAGCAAACGAACCTCATTAAAAGCTTTTGATCTCAAAAATTGTCCAACAGTTTCGGTAAGGTTAATAAGGGCACAGTAGTGTAATTGGCATGATTGGTATTTCCGTATTTGGGTTTCGGTGCTTGCTACAGTGGTTGCGTTAAGAATGATTGAGTGTTTCAACCAAAACCAGAAAAAATTGCTTTTTTTAACCATAAATAAAAGCTTCCTAAGAGACTTACATTCTGCGTGTTGCGTGCCACTAAACCACTTTGCGCAGGGAAATCAACTTCCTTGTTTTGACGGCGACAAGAGAGACGTTACTTGTCTGGGCATGAAAGACTATTCGTTTCTACTACTGCGACACGTGTCACGAGACTCAAACTGACACAATTTGGCAATGGACTAGGGAATGCTTAGCAGGTGATTTGGTAATAATAAAATCGCCTCCTGTGTTAACATCGGCGCCGGGTTTTGCACGGCTGAGATCTGATGTAGAAGCAAAATTCTTGTGCAGCCCACAAACATTAAATGATTTTCTTGTGGTTGGTTTTTTCTGACTAAGGGTATTTATTACGTAGGACATCCTGTATATTGCATCCGGCGTCACGCGTCTTCAGTGTTTCAGTAGTTGAAAGTTTAAGAAAATGTTTCCATATAAGGTAATTAAAGGAATAGTGCGATTTATTTCGCTACTCCTGACCTAAAATGTGCCTCGTAAGCACATTAATTTTGTATTGACGAGTCGCAAAAATTCAAGTTCCTGTTTAAGATCTGGGTGCCCCCACAGTAACAGATGGGACATCTCCCTGGCTTTTTACCCTTGCTTACGTCTCGCTCGATTGACCAAATTGAACATCAGGAGAGGGCAACAAGAAACTCTACAAACAAGGTAGAACTTCTTAAGTAAGAAAATCTAATGCCATGTAATCGGACGCTCCCGAAACTTCTTAATGATCGCCTAAAGAACTTCGCGGTAAAATGTTTCCGCATCGCTTGAAAGCCCTCTGATATTTACCGTGGTGTAGTGTGTTACACAAACTTAAAAAAAAAACGATTATCACTTTTACCCATTGTCCTTTAGCTAAAAACTCCTTCGTGTATTTTATAATCAGTATCCTAGGCCGGAGAAGCCTCTATTGTGTTACCTGGTTAGAGAGATATGGTGAAGTTTTTCAGCTAGAAAATCGAAGTCATTCACTACATTTAAAAAAAACCTCAAAAGACAAAAAAGGCATTCAGATGTTCATAAAAAATCAGTTTATACACTCGATCAAATGTTAGTAGAGAACAATATACAGCTACTCAGAACTCAGAAGCTTTTCTCTGTTTGTTTTGACTAGTCTTAATTTCTCATCTTTCCGGTAATTTAAGTAATTTCCTCATGCCTTTGAATAAGCTGTTGACATTGTCAACAAAGCGGAACGGTTTTATTGTTTCCCTTCCACTTGCGAAGTCATCAAGCAATGAAGTGCAGCTAAAGGAAATTGTTTGTTGATGACCACGTGATCGTCCCTATCTGCTTTGATAATAGGGAGGTTTTTAATAACTCAACCGCGTGACTAAATCTAAGAGAAAGATTCAGTGAACTACAATTGCAAGCACTTGGTAACATATCCTGATCTTGCAAAAGAAGGCTGTTTATGAGGTATTTGTGAAGAAAGATGTCTGTTTCCTTACTCGGAACTGATTAGATCAAGTGACCACCACAAACCGTATAATATTAAGCCAAGCTTTAATAATTATTCGATCTAAAAGAAATACATTTATAATTCGCAATTAGAACAAACGCAAATCAAGTCTTTATCTTGTAACTGAATTCAAAAACTTCAATATAAACTTACTTCTGTGGCGGGTCGTTACAACAGTCTCACTTTACGGGTTAGCAGATTCTCCAGGTAAGCGGATTTAGAGACAGAAAAACGATAACAAAATAACTTCTTTCTCACTTCGATTCTGCTGAAAAACTGACTTAAACATAATAATCTAACGCTTTTAAATCAATCTATTGAATTAATGTCAATCACGATTCTTGTCATCGAATAAATCTGTCAACACGAGGCAACGCCTATTTATTAAACGAAACAATGTCTATCTCCTAAGTATCAGGGCAGTTAAGGCGAATTTTTAGGGTTTGGTTTTTGCACTTATTCGAAAATGACTTTTACACGACCGTTTGTATTAAATCAACAAAGTCAGGCGTACTCAAGAAGACAACATATATTCATCGAGAGTTAATAGTCAGCTTTAAAATGACACCAAGCCTTGAAATGATCGCGTCGATAAGCTTTCAAAACTTCATTTGTAATCCGTTCGCTTACTCCAATCGATCCATGTCAATTCTATAAAGGGGGTAAGTTTTCAAAGAAACATGCGGTACTGCGTCGGTGGGAGAGTATAACAGGGTAATTTAGCATTACCAATCGAGTTGATAACGTAAACTGGCAACTGTAAAGAATTTAAAAGCTTACGTATGGAACGTCAGGCCCTATATTATCATTATGCTTATTTCTTCTTTAACCCTTTACATCTTGACATTCTCCATACTGTTCTCTATATATTTCTTCAGCTGCTACCAAGGGGAATTTGTTTAAAGATCAAGAGCTTCTTTATTTGGTGATCATTTCCTTTATTCTCGTGACCATAATGTGATGTGACAGGGGTGAAACTGTAGTAGTAGAACCTGTATCTGATTATACATGTCTCCACGCTTTCAAAGTTCGATATCAATTAACTTCGCAAAACAAACCAATCACGAGACGGAAACTGAAACAAGGAATTTTGCTTGATCATTTCATTTATTCTCGTGACCATAATGTGATGTGACAGGGGTGAAACTGTAGTAGTAGAACCTGTATCTGATCATACATGTCTCCACGCTTTCAAAGTTCGATATCAATTAACTTCGCAAAACAAACCAGTCACGAGACGGAAACTGAAACAAGGAATTTTGCTTGATCATTTCATTTATTCTCGTGACCATAATGTGATGTGACAGGGGTGAAACTGTAGTAGTAGAACCTGTGTCTGATTATACATGTCTCCACGCTTTCAAAGTTCGATATCAATTAACTTCGCAAAAATTGAAACCAGTCACGAGAAGGAAACTGAAACAAAAAATTTTGCTTGATCATTTCCTTTATTCTCGTGACCATAATGTGATGTGACAGGGGTGAAACTGTAGAAGTAGAACCTGTATCTGATTATACATGTCTTCACGCTTTCAAAGTTCGATATCAGTTAACTTCCCAAAACAAACCAGTCACGGAACGGAAACTGAAACAAGAAATTTTGCTTGAACAAGTTATGATCATCATTCATCAACAGCACAACGAAATCGCTTTGAAATACGTCATTTCTTTTCCCTTCCTAGAAAAAAAGAGAAAAAGGCAAAAAACGTCAGCGGCTGTGGGAAGAGTATATCTCGACGCTACCTGTGCTCGCAGATGTGAAAACATTTTGTTATTCAACCACTCATTTTGTAATTTGCACAAAACACTTTTTCATTCAACCACTCATTTTGTACTTTGCCCACCAGGAAGGTATTGTATTCGCGCTTGAGTAGTTGAGCAGTTTCAATCAAATCGTGTAGAAATAACATGTATGCAATCTGAAGTCACCTTCTAGCAGTTCTTCATAACAAGGAAATACAGAATGGAACACTTAACCTAAAACTATTTCACTTTATATTTCGATGAGTTTCCCTTAGTTTTCGACGTACTTGCCCGCGCAAGTTGGCAGGTTTTTAATACTGAAACTGGTGCTATTGTAATATTTCATTCGACAAACGTGCAGCATTTTTTTTCGAAGGTTCAACCTCATGTAAGACAAATACATTAACGTATCACTGCAAACAGGTTTGTTGTCAATGTACCTGATGATATATTTGGCTCGAGGTCATTACGTCAAGTGGTCGAGCGCGATACATGCATTATAACCGAGGGCCAAATATTTTCCCACTCGGTCCGCCTCAACTCAGTCAATTAGCGTTTTATCATAATGATCGTCACTTTTCTGTTGTCTTCTTCTCTTCTTTCAGCTCGACATTTTGCAAGACCGTCCCCCTTTATTCGGCTGCACTAACGCCATCGCGTACGGCCCTTATGTAGGGATTCTTGTCTAATGTTTCCTAGTACAAGCGCGAGTGGCCGTTCCAGTCACATGATAAAGACCAGGAAAAAAAAGTCTCCATTTCCCATTTCTTTGCATTCGTGGTTAGAGAGGCGTTCTCGTAGTTGTCAGTCCATTTGCAGTGTACGCTCGTCGATTTGAGACCACACAAGGATGTGGGCCGATTCTTTCCGTTTTCTCTTCCCTGGGTTTTTTAGAGGGTCTCAATGGGGTGATAGATTTTACGGCTAACGGCTACGGAAAAGTTTGGCCAAAATACGGCTAACGGTTAATATCTCTTTATTTGTCAAAGTAAATTTTTCTGTAGGTAAAAGGAAGATATCTTAAACACCGTGATGTCTACCAATAGATGACATTGCGACTGGAAGCCTTCCAACCGCAAAGACTACAACTCATCTATTGTCGATAGGCGTGACCTAGTAATAAGTATGTCTCTCCGGATGTGGATTGATGAGAATTAAAACGTAAACTTGTGAAACTAGTCAGTCATACCGGAAAGTAACCAACCAAGGAACATCTACATCTTGAAGTTTTGTAAACCAACCGTCAAGGACTCGTTGGACTTTGAAGGTGAATTAAAGTTTGAACAGGCAATGTTTCTGTAGTTAAAAAGAAGATATCTTAAACACCGTAATATCTACCAGTAGATGACATTGCGACTGGAAGCCTTCCAACCGCAAAGACTACCACTCATCTATTGCCGATAGTCGTGACCTAGTAGGTCTTGTCCCTCCGGATGTGGATTGAAGAGAACCAAAATTTAAACTTGTGAAACCAGTCGGTCATACCGGAAAGTAACCAACCAAGGAACATCTACATCTTGAAGTTTGTAAAACCTACTGTCAAGGACTCTTTGAACATTGAAGGTGAATAAAAGTTTGAACAGGCAATGTTTCTGTAGTGAAAAAGAAGATATCTTAAACACCGTAATGTCTACCTACCAACAGTTGACATTGCGATTGGAAGCCTTCCAACTGCAATGACTACCACTCATCTATTGCCGATAGGCATGACCGAGTAAGTATGTCTCTCCGGATGTGGATTAAAGAGAATTAAGATTTAAACTTGTTAACGGTTAATACCTCTTTATTTGTCAAAGTAAATTTTTCTGTAGGTAAAAGGAAGATATCTTAAACACCGTGATGTCTACCAATAGATGACATTGCGACTGGAAGCCTTCCAACCGCAAAGACTACAACTCATCCATTGTCGATAGGCGTGACCTAGTAATAAGTATGTCTCTCCGGATGTGGATTGATGAGAATTAAAACGTAAACTTGTGAAACTAGTCAGTCATACCGGAAAGTAACCAACCAAGGAACATCTACATCTTGAGGTTTTGTAAACCAACCGTCAAGGACTCTTTGAACTTTGACGGTGAATTAAAGCTTGAACTGGCAATGTTTTTGTAGATAAAAAAAAGATATCTTAAACACCGCAATGTCTACCAATAGTTCACATTGCGATTAAAAGCCTTCCAACCGCAATGACTACCACTCATCTATTGCCGATAGGCATGACCTAGTAAGTATGTCTCTCCGGATGTGGATTAAAGAGAATTAAGATTTAAACTTGTGAAACTAGTCAGTCATACCGGAAAGTAACCAACTAAGGAACATCTGCATCTTGAAGTTTGTAAAACCTACCGTCAAGGACTCTTTGAACATTGAAGGTGAATTAAAGTTTTATCAGGCAATGTTTCTGTAGTGAAAAAGAAGATATCTTAAACACCGTAATGTCTACCTACCAACAGTTGACACTGCAATTGGAAGCCTTCCAACCGCAATGACTACCACTCATCTATTGCCGATAGGCGTGACCTAGTAAGTATGTCTCTCCGGATGTGGATTAAAGAGAATTAAAACGTAAACTTGTGAAACTAGTCAGTCATACCGGAAAGTAACCAACCAAGGAACATCTACATCTTAAAGTTTTATTACCTGCATTTAATATTATAAGCTCTGCCAGTGAGAAACTGACCAGCACTGAATTATCACACAGTAAGTATCACTTTCTCTCCCTTTCTTCTTTCGCTTTGACTGAGAGAAGGGAAATCATTCTACATTTACATGAAATTATGTACGAGGTTTGATTGCCTGGAGATCAGACACGGCAGCGAAAGTTATTTTCACAAATTACTGTTTTGACGTGAGGTTGGAATCCTTGGCGTTCTTTATTTTTTTCTATTTTCTCTTAAAACTTAAACTTTCGTTCGTCACTGAGGGGAGTTGACTTGTTCAAAGTGTTTCAGCAAACATATTTAAATTCTTCACGGAAAAGGTGAATGTTTTCTATGAGTATCTGCCACGTGCTCTGGGGCCGCAAAATTTCTTCGTCATTACAATATGAAACTGAAGGCTTATCAAAATCTGCCGCTGGTATAAAAAGCAACCACAAATAGAGAATGATTTTGTTTGTTATGGAAAGAAATAGATCTCTTACCATGCACATGCGATGCACTGAAGACAAACACAGCGGCGGAAACAACAACATTTAATAGGTCACTATACCTTAGCTTATGGTAAATTCTGGTTTTATTCACATCTACAGGGAATACATTTCCGAAAAAAAAATTAGTTGTGGCTTAATTTTCAAACGACCCAGAGCTTGATAGGGTTTAAGCGCGGCCTCAAGCAAATATTGCGAGTCAACAGTGGCACCAAGCGTCGCTTAGAAATCCTGCAACCCGCCTCTCATTGAAAACTCCTGTTTGCTTTATGGGCTTGAAGGCATTTGTAAAATGTATATCTTAACAACAGTATTACGCGTGTTAGCCAGTTTATTCCGTCTTTTTTTTTTTTTTTAATATTTTTCACTGCTTGATTTTCGAAGCCATTGATATTGTGCCTTAAATACACAGGCGGCAAATAAAAAGAGAGGCTTTTAGTTTTTCGGAGTCAGTGACCACCGGAAATGCGCCATTGAGCTTAGCAATCTCGATAACAGGAAGAAGACAATAAATAATGACTGTCCCTAAAATACGTTCGGAAGTGGTGTTCAGCATTTCCGATCAAGAAACGCTTCTGATTTTGTCTTTCAATAAACGTTTGGAACGTTATGGTAAATTCGATTGATTTTGATCTTTGGAACAAAATTTGAACCAATAACACGAGCGGAACTGGAACAAGACATAACGGAGGTTGTAAAGTGTTCCACCTTATTAAGTCCTTAACATCACTCTATATCACTATCACTCTAGATACTGCGAGCCCCCTCATAGATCAAACACCTATCGTTTATTGCACAAGTAAACCTAGGGCAACTGAAACATACGGTATTTTGCTTTTCAGTTTATTTAGTAAAAATAATAAACAACCATTTTATCGGTTTAACCCACTTGGAATGTTGGGAGAACATTCGACGTTCTCCCAACATTCTATGAGTGGGTTTTTCCGCCTGTAAACCGAAATATAGTTCGGTCTATTGCACAACAAAACTAGGAGCGGTACTGGGAGCTGTTATCGAAAGGGTGTATGCTCGAATGCAATTTTTTGGTTTACTGGTAGGTGGGAAGATACACGCTGATTGGGTGGGAGAAGGGAAGTGAAATGTTCAGTAAACTCGCTGCTATCATTTAAAATATGTACTTTACATTCCATGTTATCGAAAGGCTTCTCTTTTGCGCACCAATAGTTTTGATATTCGTTGTAAACATTCCTTGATCAATATTCATTGATCATTTCCAGATGTCTTTTTCCAAGTTCGTATCCCCTTGTCACGGTGACAGTATTGCGATATACAACTCTACCAGCGGAGCGGTCAAGTGTCAGGCCTGTGTTAAATGCCCCCAAGGACGAGGCCTCTCTGTGCAATGCAGTTCTGTTCAAAGCCCAGAGACACCCATAGTTTGCGAGCCATGTGTGCTTGGGAAAACATACTCATCTGGAAAAGACGCCGGGGCATGCATGAGCTGTGAGAATTGTGAAGAGTATCGCGAAACCATAAAAGCCTGCACTCTGACTTCCAAGGCAGTGTGTGGAAAGTGTAAGCCTGGCGCTTACCAAGATGACCGCCTAACACGATTGTGTCAGCCCTGCTCCCGCTGTTGTTATGATCAAGATGATCTAGTCGAGCCGCAGTGCCAAGAAATGCCTGAAAACAAGCAGTGCAGTTTTCACAGATCACACGTATGCAGTAAAGTTATAACTCGTACAAATTTCAGCTCAGTCAGCTCTGTGGAAACAAACCACACAGCATCACTGATATTGGTGCCGTCTCCCACAAGCCAAGTAACCACCTCATTGAGCATGCGCACTGCATATCAGAAGACCCCGGTGGCTGATCGTCCTTCGAGAGCCGCAATCATCGGTGCTGCTGTTGGTGTTCCATTAGCTGTAGTCCTGTTGCTGTTGGTCATTTGCTATTTTCTTAAAAAAAAGAGCAATCACCGAGTAAATAAGAGGGTTAATGACGCCGAAAGGCCGCAAGAAACACGAAGCAAAAAAGAGTCTAGTAGAATTGATTTAGAACGGTTAAACACAGAAAGGTCACAGCCAGCAGAAGATAGTAACGCCACATCGCCAGGGACCAAGGAAACTCAAATACTTGTCCAGAACAGTACAGGTCAGTGAACCTACATGACTAATCAAGCTTTGAACATGATTTTCACTGAAAGCATCATAGGGAATGCTCTCAACTTGATATCTCCTTTTTTTACTCAAATATTTCCAGATGCCTGCAAGCTATCAATAGAGGAAAGTGAGGCTACTTCGCCAAGTGTCGAAGAAACTCTGCCACCGGACTACAACAACACAGGTAAACCCTTTTTGTGATCTAAGCACTAGTTACGATGTTTTCAAACGTGCTCTTTATAGAAGACAGTCTGACCAATCTCCTTGATTTATCTTTTTATCATAAACTTCCTTTGGTCTACATGCCGTAGAGGCTTATAGGAAATAAGAAAGTAGTTAGAGGAGGCATCCAGGTCGTGTATATTTTCATGAGTAGGGTTCCAAAATTACTTCTTCTCCCAGATGGAGGGGATCCAGTTACTCTTCCCCCCCGCCCACCCGCCCCTTCCTTTACTTGAGGCCCTCGATGGTCAGTGATAAAATCATTACAACTATTGGAGTATAACTTTAGAGAAAATCCGGCAATAAGGTAAGGTCGTGTATGGTCAAAACAACGACGGTGATCACATCCGAGAGTTTGAGAAATTTGAAAATAAAACAATAAAAATCTTAGGTTTTTTTGTCAGTTCATTGTTACCAACTGGTTAACAATAAAGAGTATATATATCTGGTTCTTGAGTTTTCTTTTTTTCTGTCTTTTATCTTAGAGCACCAGCTGTTCAAGAAGGCTCCCAAAGACAACAGTTGTCACACTGTGGTGAAGACGACCACTATAAACACCGTGACCTACTGTTCAACTTGTAGTTCTGGTCCAGAATCTACAGGGTATGGAGAAGAATGAAGAGCGGTTGTATAGATAATAATACTTCAGGTTTTCAGTCTCGAAATTCGATGACACCGGTTTTGTATCCATTTGAATGTGTTCATTGTCCGTCGGATGATGATCTCGGGTAATGATCTCGCAGTGTCTAAACGAACGAACATTTATGACAAAGCGATACTCTGTTAATGAATACTTAGCAGGCTAGGGGTCCGTTTCTCGAAAGTCCAGCTGACTTAACAAGTTTGAAGCCTTATTTAAAAATCAAAATTTAAGGAATAGAGAGGCTGATCATTTCACCTTAACCTGTCCATCCTGTTTCCTTAGCTGATAGTTTTATTGCATAATTTTTCAAAAATTTTAAAACTT
Organism: Pocillopora verrucosa; assembly: GCF_036669915.1. NCBI lineage: Eukaryota > Metazoa > Cnidaria > Anthozoa > Scleractinia > Pocilloporidae > Pocillopora > Pocillopora verrucosa. The sequence goes on from NC_089325.1 coordinate 3,520,129, forward strand.
CCATCTAGAATAAAAACATAACAGCTTTATAGGCCCGTTAACTTACCGGGACCTTCGAGAAACGAGCCCCCTACGTAAACTAGACGGAGTGTTATGCGTTTTTAAATTAACAACAGTTCTTTAAAGACTGTGAGTCAAACTTTGCTTGATATATAAATGAATTTCTTTGGTCCACCACTGAGCTATGGGAGACTCGCGGCAGGCTTGGCTGTTGCTAGGATAGGATTGTCGATATGTAATGTTTATGCGCAATGATTATGTAAATGAAGATGGTAAATTTTATGCCTGGTGATTTTAAGTGAACGGTGATCTTAATCAGTAAATGACACTGGCACATTCGGAGAAAAATAGCATAATTTCAATGGGAATAACTCTTCTAGTCATTCTTGTGATTGATTAGTCTCTAACGGATTCACTTAAGTTTTTTGCCATTTGGATACATTTTCAAATAAGCAATTTACTGCCTGATCGAAATTGGGGCATAACTGTATCGCTTTGTCCAATGTAAACTCTATAGTTTCGACTTATTTGTGTTTATTTTTTGAAAAGCATACTTTACGGAAAAAAGTGCATAGCAATGCTAATAGCATAATATGCTACTTCTATTAGGGTCTAGTCCTTTACCCGTGTTAGAACGTAATGGTTTTGGGTTACCTTGCATCTAGAGTTTACCTTAAGAGCGATTATGAATAAAAAGCTTTGTAGTTAATTTTCTATGGAACAGTCGCTGCCTGTTTATTTTTTTTTCTTTAGGGGCTTACAAATATGCCATACCATGATTTGAACATAAAATTGCGCGCTTCTGATTGGCTGACAACGAGTTAACACTTTTATGAACGACAACGAATAAATGCAATATCGGCAAGGAAAAAAGAGGACAAACTTAATGGATGGAAATTTTAGTTCGCGCATGCGGTCTACAAGAAACATCGAGTTAATTATTACTTCTCTGGTTAATACCAAATTATGTTTTTTGCATAAATCAAGCGTCCATGGCAACCCCTCGGGCCAAGATCTAGTTTAGCCAATGAAATCTTGCTGCGTATGCAGTGTATGCGAGCGAAATTTAGCACGCGGATGCATGTACATAAAAGAGGCACTTGCTGTCGAACATTTGAGTAAAATCGGTCAAATTTTGCCTGTGTTCGACGAAAACACGTTGCCGTACTGGAGTCCAACAAGCATACCCTACGAAATTGACTGAAAACTTTGATTTCAATTTGGAAAAGGCCCCAATTTTTCCTAGCAAACCAAGAGTCACTAGAGAAGACTTGAAACCTTACTGAATAACTGACAGAGGTAAGTGTTTTAATCCGAATTGTTTGAGAGTCCATTCGAGGCCCTTTTTGATAAGTTAAGATCGGCCGTTATGCGACTCCGTTTTGAATTTCGGAGGTACTGAATTTCAAGCAAAACAATCTGAAAACGACTGGAAAGCTTTAGTTTTGGTTCCAAAGAGTTCGGTAACACTTTTATTCGTCTGAATTAGAACTTGGGCAAATAAATTACACTAGATTTACCTAAATAGTACTCGCTCTTAGTCAACGAACCGATACGTTGTTAGTGAAAGGAAAGAGTTTTATTCACTGGTTTTTTTGTTTTAAATTTCTCTCTTTAGGTTTGGGAACTTTCCCTGTCAGTTACGCACTCGTGGCAATGTGGTGGTTAACAAGGATTTGACGTAATCTCGTGTCCTTTTTCTTCAGATGGTCAAAATGCTGGGACTGGATATTAAATTCGGAGCGTACTCCTTCACACCCTTGTTCATCTTAGAATCCAAGGCTCATGTGCCATTGTCGAAGAAAAGGGCATATGGAGTTTTGGTGTGATCGTCATGTCTGGGAATTTTTCCCTAATGAACTGAAGAAAATTTGTGATGTCTTCCGCTGCAACAAGAAAACAAGAAAAGGCGGAACTGACTTAAGACATGATCTTATTATTGTATTCACGTTTTCCATAAAAGTCAGGTTTTTTCTTTCACGTACCTAGCTTATCAATCTTGCCATCATTGAGATAGTCTGCACTGTCATAGAAAAAGTGGCAAGCAGCACATAACCTGAAAATTTATTCAAATTTAACACTTCTTTCTCTAGCTTGAGAAAGGAAGGAAGGACACAGCTCCTCTGTTTTTGTCACCACAGCACTGCAAAGTTCAATGATATTGTCTTCCTACGGAAAAAAACACCGCAACAATTTAATAAAATTTTGTGACTCAACAAATTCCTTCTCTAAGGGTAGAATTTGTGTTACTTTGCAGCAAGTGTGTATATGGTTACCAATGAATGATTTTCCTTGGTAAGCTTGTCTCTCGACATTCGTTTTCTTGAGAACCTCATCCAAATGAACTGATGGTGGTCCATTGGCTTTCTCAAAGGCAGCCAATTCCATTTGTCCATCCGCGAGCTTTTCCTATAATGTTGAGATAATACTATTAAAATGTGGGTTATCTGACTACTATAATTTGATGGGTTGTTAAATTCATTTGAGCTAGAGTAATATTACAAATAAATGATCTATGAAACAAAATCACAACTTCTTTAACTAAAAATTAAGATGGGTTGGAAACTTGTGCGATGGAATTGGAGGAATGTACAGTTGTGATACTGGAAAACACAAATATATTGCTGTTACCTCCTCCTTTGCATTTCCAAGGAGTTGTCTATCTCTTGTAGAAGTGTAAGGTAGGCAGGTATGGTATTAACATTAGCATGTAGACTTTGTAAATTCAGTTAGGTTAACTTAGTAAGTTAACTTACGGTTTTTTTCCGCGTTCCAAAAGTAGTGTTTGCAAAAGAAATAATTTTTCCGAGTTGGTTCAGCGCGGATACATACCGGTACACCAATTAAAGCGTTCTGATACTACTTTGATTGAAAAATGTCAAAACAGATCAAGGATATCATGCCCCCCAGAAAATCGCTGTTCCATTTACGGTTTGTATTTTTGGTGGTTTCCGCGAGATAGCCTTCGCGTCACGCCACAAGCAAGCTTGACGATTCGCCACAACATCGAAATATTTCACGTAATCCTAAGCAATTTAATATTCAGCTAGAGCGTCTGATGATGGCAAGCTATTCAACGAAACGCTACACCATTTGTATGGATTCTCCTGAGGTTCATAGTGTGGAAGTCTGACAGCTTGGTGATGTTGCACTCTGTCATCCTCCAGCATTCAGAGCCGTATAGTAGGGTGGATATCACACAGCTTTGGTAGATCTTCAGCCTGGTCTTGGTGCTGTACAGAGAGGACCTCCACACGTTGTTGAGCTTCTGAAGGCGTTTCTGGCCTTGTTGAGACGGTTCTTGATGTCACTCCCAGCTCCTTCATCATGCCTTATTGTGCTGCCCAGGTAAGTGAGCTCTTCAGTCGTTGGCAGGTCTTCTCCGTTCACTTAAACTGGTCTAGGTTTGGACACGCTCAGCAGTATCACTTCTGTCTTCTTTTGGCTGATCGTCAGGCCAACTTGCTGTGCGCAAGTGCTGAGTCGGGTCGTCTTTTCCTGCATGTGTTGTTGAGTATGGGAGACCAAGGCAAGATCATCTGCAAAATCTAGGTCCCCTAGCATTAAGGAGAGGATCCAACTTATGCCCCGTGACTGATCTTCTGTTGTGCGCCTCATTATCCAGTCAATACTCATGTTGAAGAGCATCGCCGACATTGTATAGCCTTGTCTGACGCCAGTCTTCACTTCAAAGTTGGTTTCGCTGTTGCCTACTCTGCATGTGAAGTTGTTGTAGAAGCTTTTGATGATGTCGATAATCTGCTGTGATATCCCATAGGCCCGATGGATGCGCCACAGACTTCCCGGTGCACGCTATCAAAAGCCTTCTTAAAGTCTTCAAAGTTAATGTAGAGTTGTCTCTGCCACTCTGTGCACTACTCTATGATGTTACGCAGGATTAAGATCTGATCTGTGCATCCCTTTCCTTTCCAAAACCCTACCTGCTCTCTTCTCAGTTGTTGGTCCACTGTGTCGGCTATTTGCTGGATGATGATCTTGGCCAGGATCTTGCTGGGTACAGATAGTAAGGCGATTCCTCGCCAGTTATTGCAGTTGTTGCGGGCACGTTTTTTCGGAATCTTCACAATGACTCCCTCTGTCCAATCTTCAGGTGATTCTTCCCCTCCCAGATACCTGTAAAGAGCAGGTATACTGCTAGCTGTGGATCTGCTTTAAATACTTCTGCACTGAGATTATTTTGTCTAGGGGATTTTTCGTTCTTGAGGGATTGATAGCTGCTATGATCTCTTCTTTTCCTGAGGGATCGGGTTCACATCCAGGTCTGTCTCTGCCTCTTGTATATCTGCCTCTGTTGGTGGTGGTGTTCTGTTCAGAACTTTATTGAAGTGTTCCGTCCATTGTGCGTCTTGCTCGGCTTCTGTCATGAGAAGTCGTCCCTGCTTGTCCATGATCGGAGCGTCAGTGCCTTCACTGTAACTACCACACACCAGCTTGGCGATCTTATAGACTCTACCTTTCTCCCTTGCTTGCTGCATCTTCTGCCTGGCTTGCAAGGTCGTTTATGTGGCTCCGCTTGTTTGTTTTGTCATCCTCTTCACTGTTCGGTTCGCTTCCTTACATTGTTGCTTGTATCTCTCTCTCAGTTGCTCTTATTCGGCCCCTAAGACTTTCTTCTTGAGAGTTCTTCTGTTCTCAATGACTTGTCAGGCATCCTCTGTGACCTACTTCTTCCTTTTCCTCTGCTTTGTTCCAAGGCAGGCTTTGCAGGTCTGCTCGTAGGGTATCTTAAGCTGTTGCCACTTTGCATTGATATCTCCAGAGCCTTCTTGCGTCTGGTTTTCAGCATCTGCCAGTACCTGGAACTTATTCTTCAGCTGTAGTGTGAAGGCAGTCTTTAGTTTAAGGTCTCGCAGCTTCTCCACGCCGAAGTGTTGTCGCTCTCTCGGACTGGATCCGGTCTTCCTTAGCTTCAGCTTCAGTGAAGCAGTCACAAGGTGGTGGTCACTTCCCACATCAGCTCCCCTTCTCAATCGGACGTCTAGCAGTGATAGCCTCCACATCCCGTTGATCATCAGGTGGTCGATCTGGTTCTCGTCTCTTCCATTGGGGGAGTATCAGGTCAGCTTGTGGACGTCCCGGTGTGTAAAGAACGTTCCAATGACAAAATCATGGATGGTGTAGATGTCCAGTAGCCTCTCTCCATTGTCATTCATGGTGCCACATCCTTCTTTCCCCATGGCCCTTTCGTAGTTCCTATTGTCATTTCCAACCTTTGCATTGAGATCTCCCATCATAATCTTCATCTCATGACGTGGTGCGTCCTCCAGTTCTGCTTGAAGCTGTTCGTAGAAAGTGTCCTTGTTGTCTTCCTCAGAGTCGTTTGTTGGTGCGTAACACTGGATGATAGTTGTGTTGATGTGTCTCCCTTTCAATCTTACTTTTAAGAGCCTGCTGTTGATTGGCTTCCACTCCATCAGGCACTTCTCGAGACCTTTCTTGAGGATGATGGCTTCTCCCTCATGGTGCTGATCGTCTTCTCTTCCGGAATATAGCACTGTCTCTCCTGTGTTGATTTTGTGTCTGCCTGAACCTGTCCATCTGCTCTCACTAATTCCAGAGACGTGTAGGTTGTAACGTCCCATCTCAGCTGTGGCTTGAGCAAGCTTTCCTGTCTCGTATACAGTTCTTACATTCCAGAATCCAATTCTGGTCTTGCATTTGGCGCTCAAGACTTCCATCTTCCTGTCAGCGGTTTCCTTTCGGCTTTCACCACTGTCATTCATACGAATATCTTTCGATGACTCTGAAAGCCCGTCTCGCCCAGTAGTGATGATTTTCTTCGTTGCCGTTTCCGTAACGTGGGTGTTTTACGGGACAGGGCTGTTAGCTCTGTGCCCAAACCCCTAACCTGGAGGACCGGTGGATCGCGCTTCGTCGAACCTCTACCCTTCGACCTGTCCGGCTTAGGTGGCCCTACCATGAGACGAAGCTCCCGCCGGCATGGCTCTAAGGGTCTCTGAGGCACTCAAGCCCGCCGACCACAACAAGGTGGCGATCCTTCGGGGGTAATCCTTTTGATTAGTTTTGTTTATTTCCTGTTTTATGTCCTGGGTCCAAAGATCACTTTTTCCCCAGCATTCCTCGTGAGTAACTGCTTAATACAGATTCAACTGTATACAGTGTATAATCTCTTATTACATTGTAAAGACCATCAGACGAAAGGGCACAATTTCTTTGCGATGTGCGTGTTCGTGATCAGAAAGGCGTTCTTTTAACAGTCCATTTGCTGTGTTAGCTCGACGATTTTAGACCACACAGAGGTAGGCTGATTCTTTCCATTTTCCCTTCCCCGGTTTTTTAAGCAAGAAAAAAAAAATACGTCTAACTTCCATCAGCGAGACTTCATGAAGTTGTAAGTCAAGGTTTTATGTCCTTGCGAAAATCTATTACTTCCTAGGAAGTCTAAGCCTTAAAATAATTTTAGTGTTTTATTAATTGATCGGTTTTTTTGTGCGAAAGAAGATGAAAGCAAACGAACAGCATTAAAAGTTTTCAATCTCAAATATTGTGCAACAGTTTCAGTATGGTATGGGAAACACCGAGGTTTAATAAGAGCATAGTAATGGAATTGGCATGATTGGTATTTCCGTATTTGGGTTTCGATGCTTGGAATAGTGGTTGCGTTAGGAATGATCGAGTGATTCAATCAAGACCTGAAAACTGTGCTCTTTTTATACCGTAAATAAGAGCTTCCTAAAAGACTTATATTCCGTGTGTTGCGTGCCATTGGACCACTTTGCGCAGGGAGTTCAACATCCTCGCTTAGACAGCGGCAAGAGGGACGTTATTTGTCTGGGCATGCTAGTCTATTCTTTTGTGTCGCAAGATTGCGACATGTATCACGAGATATTTTACCTCTTTTTTTGGCGCTGACTATCTTTTGCGGTTTGTAAAAATAAAGACTCTTTATACGTTGCTGTCCTAAGACGTCTGAGACATTACTGAAACAATTTTGTTAATGGACCCGAGAATATTTTGCAGGTGATTTGATGATAATAGCATCACCTTTTGTATTAACTTTGATGAAGGAGGAAAATTCATGTGCAGCTTACAAACATTAAATGATTCAATCACTTGCCGTTGGTTTTTGCTGACTAAGCGCATATATTGCTTATGACATCCTTTTCACTGCATCCGGCGCTTCGCGACTTTAGTGTTTGAGTAGTTGAAAGTTTGAGAAAATCTTTCCATATAGGGTAAAGGACTTATGCGATTTTTTTCGCAACTCGCGACCTAAATTTATCGCAATTCCCTGTTGGCGATCTGGGTGCCCACATAGTGACAGATAGGACAACCCCTTAGCTTTTTATTCTTGCTAACGTCTCGATCGACCGAATCGAACATTAGAAGAAAAAAACAAAAACTCCACAAACATATCAAAATCGTTTTTTGGAAGTCGGAAAAACCTTTCATGATACATCCCTTTTTAGCGAGTTGTATTGTTTGCCACGTGGCGATCCCAATAATCTGTGCGCAAAAGCAAGGATCCGATTATTGGTAAATCATCCATTGTTGAGAAGGAATCAAGAAACAAGCAACAAGAATCTTCTGACAAAGTGCTTGGATTGCGCAAGTGAGGGATATGGACGATGAAGTACATTTACTGCTGAAACACTGAATGTGCAAAACATTCTTATTCTTGCGGTTTCAACTTTATTGATTTTGAGGCTTAAAGAACTTGAAGATTATTTTGCAATTTCCTTTTCGAACGCGTTCGAATTCCGTCCAAAGGTAGAATAAAAAAAGAGAATAGAGTGACTGTACAAGAAACGGAAACTCAAAGTTTCATTGGATCAGCTGAAAATGAGAAGAGACATTTAACCAGAGTGGTCACGCGAATCAATCACTTTCACTGTTGCGTTCGCTGTTTTATAGTATATTCCTGATATTCAAGATTAATTTCAACCTTTCCCCGAGAAACTGTGACTGAATTAATTCAGAATTTTCATGTCGCCACTAGGCTGGTTGTTATTCAGAATCATGACTCGAACTTTTCTGTTTATGGCGGGCCTGTAAGCCAGCTGGTGTAATTTCGTGACTTTGCTGCATGAGCCGGAAATATGACTTATTTGTATTTTGTTTTCCTTTTTTCAATCGAAATGCTCACTGTCTTGGTGTGATGTTCTGTTCCTGGCCTTGTCTAAATTTACTGGCTTTCCTCACAAGTCTCACATTTTATCCAGTTCGAATTGTGTTCGCCGCAATTTTAGTAGTGTAGGTAAATTTTAAAGATGTTCTCCACGGTCACGGTATGCAAGATATTTTTTACAAGGGTCACAAATGCCCTCCAATTTTCAATTATTTATCTTTCCTTCTCAGAATGGTTTAGGCCTTAAAAACTTTTTAAAACAAATCTTGTTCTTATCTAATTGCTGTATGCACAAACAGATGGAAAAAATAAAAGGAGCCTGAATGCCTCTAACCGACTCACGTCAATTGCGCAATGTACGGTTTCAACTTCCGGAACCACTGAAGGTAAAAAATGTCACAGTGATGACTGACACCATTTGTCAGTTTTTGACGATTTGTAACGCAAGTGCGCAACAACCAAAATCAGAAAACTTTATTTGTTTGCGACTGACCTTAAAAAAATCTTACCGATAACCCGCGTGTCGCGTGTCATTACCGCATTTGGGAAACCCAAAATCTACAGCTGTAAACGGAATATAAAATTGCTTTATACCTTAGCTGACATAGAGGCTTAGATGTGAAACGATTTTAAGACGATACCGAAATCTCACTTTCTTCTGGTCCATTCGTGTTGAATGACTTTACCCAGATAGACTTAAAACATTTAGGTTCAACTGCTTCATACATTTGCCTCTAAACACATACAACCTGTATGGTTGGAAGCGCTGTATAGTGGTTCCCTTGCGGTTATGATCATTTAAGGAATGTCGAATCAGCTTTGATCCCAGCTTATTGCCTTCACGTTGTCGTGAAGCGTGTTAGATCTTAGAAGGCCATAATCATTATAGATTCTGAGCTTTTTGTTACCTTTTCTGAATACAAAAGGAATCGCAAACTGTGTGCTCTCTATCCGACTCTGCTCAAACGATGAAATGCCTCTGGGAGCTTCCTCTCTTTCTAAGGAAGGGAGCCGTCGTCCATACATACAAGAGATTTAGCAAGAGAACGGGAGCGTCATTTGAGAACGGAAGAGCGCGCGGAGAGTCTGGACACGACTCTTCTTCGACTTCTAGTGTTCGCGTTTCCGTCCTCCTCATCATTTCGTTGGTTTCCCCGTCGCAATCAAAACGCCTGGGATTTGCATTAGTTGCGCACTTCTAAACGAGATAATGCTGTTTGGAATGATTTCAGAACTCGTTTCCAGGATAACCAGGTCCCTGTCTTGTTTTTAATCGATGTATTTGGGAAAATTTACTGTTATATTTCAGTTCGTTGGATTCCCGAAAGGAAATCAAAACACTATCGTTAGCAAGCGATCCAAGATTTCAGGACTCAGTTTGCTTTAATTTAAGCAAGGCTTTAAACAATGTAAGGGCCTTTCTTTGATACATTTCTTTGACCCAATATGAAAACTCCAAGAAGGGGATGCTGTTGATTTTCGTTGGGAATTCATTAATCAATAAACTTGCTTTATGTTAAAGTTTATCAAATCAAATGTCCACTAATAAATCGTTGATCGTTGCGAACTTGATCATTGGTTTATATCGCATTTGATTTTCGCCACCGATCGATACGATACGATACGATTTGCAACCGACAAGGACTCAGACGTTTACACACCTTGACCAAAATGGGAAATTAGCACCCACTCTCCATTAGGCGCCATCTCCCCTCCTAATGTCTTTTCTGGTTAAAATGATAAAAGGGGCAGAAGGAAAACCTTTCTGTTTCTCTCATTTGAGGGCTTTTTAGCTCCAGCAATGATCAATGCCTTCCAATTAAGCACCTTTCCTTTTAATGAGGATGCTACCTATTAGCCGAACACCATGTTTTATTCGAGGAAATAGGGGTCTTACCAGCTGATAATACTGATGAATCGATATCATGACATATCCTACTGCATGCGGACATCCTACCAACTATTAAATTGTAATGCCGCGTTGTCGCTCCATGTTTCAGATCTTACTCACGTTTGTTCTTCTGACCAACCCATCTGTTGCCAATAAAGCAGCTGCTTTTGAGCTCACTTGACTCAAAATGACTTTCTTTTTCAGCACGACCCCAAGCCCTGAATTGAACAGCTCTAAAAGTTTTAGCTTTGAGATTTCTGATGTGCTCTTCTAATCGACTTTTCGGCATACCATACATGACCGTGGTGTCTGTCTTCTGGATGTCTGTCTCCGCCTCATCATGTCCAGGTAACAGTATAACCATCTGGGATTCAGTAACGGGGCAAGTTCAGTGCCAGGACTGCTTGGTGTGTCCGGCGGCGCAAGGTCTCTCTGTGGACTGTGGTGATATAATATCGCCACAGACACCCATCGTTTGTAAGCCATGTGAGCTAGGCAGAACTTATTCATCTAAGAGCGAAGCCGGGGCGTGCAAGAGTTGTATGAATTGTGGAGAATATCGAGAGACTATCAGCCCTTGCACCCTGACCTCTGAGGCAGTGTGCGGGACGAACTGTAAGCTTGGAGCTTACCCAGAAGATATGCTTAGCATGTGTAGACCGTGTTCCGCTTGCTGCAACGATACGGACGACATCATTGAGCCAGAGTGTCAAGTGCCGGGGGTGCCTAAAAACAAGCAGTGCAGCGAGCTTAGATCAGAGAAGTGTAGCAAGGTGATAGCTAATGTGAGTGTCAGTACAAGGGTACTTGACGCGGAGGCCAATCTCTCCGCCTCATCATTGGCAACCTTAACAAAAGTGCAAGTGTCCACTCCAGTCACAGAGCACTTTAAAAAGGATTCAGCTTCCGCGGAAGATGTTTCTTCATCACATGGTAAGATGATTGGCGTTGCAATTGGAGTTCCATTAATGATCTTAGTGCTGGTGGCGCTTATCCTTATCGTGAAAAAAAGACGTACAAGGCAAGCATGTAAAAAGCCTGGCAATAATGATGTGGAAAGGCTTGATGTACAGGGGACTATAAGGCCAGCCAAGGACAAAAAGTCTAATCAACTGCCACTTCCAGTGCAAGAAAGTGAGTATCTCACAGTAGCGAAGCCGGAAACACAACTTCCGGCTGAAACAAAAGTATAATCATTCCTTTTTTCAAGGGATCAGTTAGAATTTTTCGCCTGGGGTGGGGCGAAGGATCTTGGAGGATCACGTGATTTTCAGGGAGAAGGGGGGGGGGGGTCAGTCGTCGCCAACAGAGTACAAAGGGCGGACTACAGAAAATTGACTGCCGATGAACTGCCAAACTCCTCCACCCCCATGGCCGATAAGTAAAGACCAGTCCCTAATGAATCATTGTCGTCACCTTCAGCGGTAATTTTCGATGAAAAAGGGAATTTACTGTTTCCTTTTCATTGTTTAGTTACAAGAGTGGTTATTATGCTATATGGTGATAGCACGTTTAGGGTTATCGCAAAATTAATATAATCATCTCGAAGAGCTACTTTTACATCTTCTAATTAGATTTAATACAGACAAGCGGATCCGTAATCGGCTTTGAGGAAATTTCTGAAAATTTTAGAATAGACTTATTATCTATGATTATAGTTCTATAAATTAATTTAGTCACCTTCGGCGGGATCCTATTGTTTCCTGTTCATCGTTTAGTTTTAAGAGTGGTTATTATATATGATCTGATGAAAGCACTTTAAGAATTAACGCATAACTCAGGTTGTTTTTCCGAAGGGTTTGGCTTTGAGTAAATTTCATCATACAAGGAAATACTTCTTAGAATAGTTAATTGCTAATTTTTGGCAGACTTCCTTTTAAGTGTTTTTCTTGGGGGAAACCCTTTCATGATACCTTTTAGAAACATCAGCTTAACATATTGATTTCTTCTGGTTTTTATCATCTTGGAACATGTGTTCAGCTGTCATTTAGTTTTATTGCTTTAATGTAATTGTTTAGAATTAAGGTTGAGCTATCAAATAGATATGAAAAAGAGTTATATCTCATTCCAAAATGCTTCCGTTCAATAAAAGTAAGTTGCCTATATGGACTGTCACCAACATCTTTCCAATTTATTCTCTTGCTATCGTCATGTCGGTGAGCGGGCCTGAATACTTACTTAGATGGTGGTGTAGTCGAGGAACTGTGCAGATGGCTTTGACTTCTCAAAAATCAGGTTATAATCGGTTCTTGGCATCCAACACAATCTAATAACCCTTTAACACCCAAGATTTGATTGTTAATTCTCCCCTCTGGCTCCTACACATTTCCTTGTAAATTATTTAAGAGAATCTGGAGTTAGATCAAAATAACAACTTCTAGTTAACATGTTAGAGTATTCTCGTAACCTTATTGCTGAATAATGTATAGATATTACAGGGAGAAGTTACATGTTAATCACATCTGCGAGTTAAAGGGTTCATAGCGAGCACCGCAACGGGAGGACAGCGGAAATAACAACATGTACACAAAACGTAATGCACGATTGCAGTGCATGTGGCAGATAACAATACAACATTGCGAGTACATGCAACAGAGCCATAACTCATTGCGCATTGCGACTAATGAAATGGAGGGCCGTAAGGGAAACCAATAATACGGACGGTTAACGAGGAAAATCACTTGTGACAACAGTTTATTCAGTTCTTAGCTTGATCATAATCTAATTATCATATAACGAAATTACGAAACTCTGCTTTCCAGTTCATATTAACCTATTTTATCATGGCAACCAAAACTGACATTTTGATGCATTGGCGTAGATCGAATGAACTTCAATATTTAGATTAATCTGTCATTGGCGAAAAAAACAAGGTACTTTTGACGTTATAATTTTTTAACCAGTGGCATTTTAGCCAAAATCAACCTTCAAAGATCATGGTTATTATAGTGTCACAAAAATAATAAAAAATATTTTTTAGATCAGGAGAAAAGTACCCTTATGTACTACGACTGACTACACGAGTAATCTTAATTGTCAAAAACAGAATTTGTTCTTATTTAAGTAATTAGGCTATCAAAGAAGATTGAAATCTTCGCACTCACTATAGTTTCCCTTAGCTATCTTATAACTATATATACTCCCTATTGTAGAATGAGATAAAACTCACTAGATCTCGCACCAAGGTCCAACTTGTGTGGGTAAACGCAGGAGGTCTGCGCACAAGAGATTACGATGGGCATTGATTTCCATACAAATGCGCGAAGTAACCTGCATCCTTCTTCAATAACACTTCCGGTTTGTCCAGCTCCACGATTTTTCCGCGGTCAAGCACCATCACACGATTGTAATCAATAATCGTGCTCAGACGATGAGGAATGGTAATGACAGTGCTGTCAAGGAGGCAGTTTCGGATAATTTCTTGAATGAGGCGATCCGTTCTGTAATCCACAGTGGACGACACCTCGTCTATTACGATGACTTTGTTTTTCTGAAGAAGCGCACGTGCAAAGGAGATGAGTTGGCGCTCACTTGGACCCAGGGTAGCTCCACAATCCGCGAGGTCCTGTTGCAACTGTTTGGGAAGGCTCTCGACCCAGGACTTCAAATGACATTTCTCAAGAACTTCCCAGATCTCCCTCTCGGTATGGCTAAGGAATGGATCCACGTTCATGCGTAGTGTGCCCATGAAGAGGATTGGCTCCTTGGTAATAATTGAAATGCCACGCCTACTCCTTTGAAGGTCAAGGTTGTTAATAGTGACATCGTCAATCATTATCTTACCTGCACAGTCCGGGACCAATCGAAACAGTGCATTTATGATAGACGACTTTCCAGCTCCTGGACGTCCTGTGATGCCAAACCTCTCCCCAGGGTACACATCAAAGGAGATTTCTTTTAATACCCTGGACCCTTCTCTACTGTAGCTCAAGGAGATGTTTTCGAAGGAAACTGCGCCGTCTTTTGGCCATGGCACTGGAGGCTGGATCTCCATGGCGTATCCAGGTTCTGGTACAATCTCTGCGCAGGCCAAGTTGCGATAAACAGCACTCATATAATTTTCAACTTCAAAGGAACGTTTGACGCCATTTTGCGACACATCATTCAACAACTGAAGGGTGTAGATCAGTGACAGAATGGTGCTGGCTGAAACAGTTTAAAGATAGGATTAGACTTTTAGTAACAAAATCTCTTAAATGTTTATCAAGTCACCCTCACAAAGTACTCGTACTGTTTCCCGAGGTAACCAGTCGATACAATCGATTTCAGGCGATGCCAAATAGATATTACATATTATCTTTAAATAATCTGAGTCCAGGGGCCCGATTGTCAAATTTTAAAAGTCCAGGTAAATTGAAGGGCCCAAAGCTATATTTTGCAATCAAAATTTAAAGTACAGAGAAGCAGGTACCGGCTTCCTGACCAGTTCATTTTGTTTCTGTAGCTTTCAGTAAAACATTCTAAAAACAATTTACTGTATGAAAAAGGCGGCAGTTACTTTCATTCAAAAATACCTGCATCCAGCTTCACATAAAACGCTCCAGCAACCACTGAAACAATGAAGAGTACGCACACTGAGTCGAGGCGGAACCCGATCCAGCTCCAACATGAGGTAGTCATGCACCATCCTTGACTGTGTGAATCTTGGTAACTAACAGAAATCAAACCGCGAGTTTTATTATGATATGAATAATTATCACATAATAGAATTATTATTGTGTCATGGTCCTTGGAAAAAGAGAGAGACAAGGCTTTCATATGTTTAAATTCCGAACGTAAAAAGTTTCCCAAGACACACAGGAAAGAGTAGCATAACTCATTAGCTTTCCTTTGTCTTTGATCCCTTAAAAATACACCTTTAGAAGAATACCAATGCAGAGACATTCGACTGTCAGTATTAAAGTACTGTTTTTAAAGTAGTAATAGCCGGAATTATTCAAGTTAATTATATACAGACACCATTAGGTGTTTGTTGAAGATACTTAGTCATTTAGTGTCGGTGTAGTTGATGACGAGGCAGCGTTTAAGATAGCGTCAGATAATACTAAATCATGTTATGCAAAATGTAATTGAAAAAATTTACACGAACCCATAGAAATCCTCTGTGAAGGACTTCTGCATACTGTGAGTCCTGATCGTCACCAGTCCCATCAATGTCTCCGAGAAATGAGATACCACTGGCTTTCGAGAGCTGATCTCCAGTCTTCTAACTTGGCGCGCGGTTTTGAGAGAGTAAGCCCATAATAAGAGAAACAAAACGAACAGCGGTATTCCACCTAAAAGTACGCTCGGATTGAGAACCACTGGGAGGAGAAAGGCTGAGATGGCGAATAGGGTTATCTGAATGGCGCGCAGAAATACACTTGGTAAAAGTTCGTCCATGCACCCGATATCTTTTGAGAAGCGGTTCAAAATGCTAATGGCTGAATTCGTGTCAAAAAATAAGACTGGTGCACGAAGAATAGAAACAACCATATTCTGGTGAAGGCGTTCGGATGAACGTAAGGTGGTAGCGAAGAAAAACGAAGCACGCATGATTGACAGCATGAATACTCCGCCCACCATAGCGGCATAAATATACCAAGTGGTCTGATCGAGGTTCAACAGAGTAGCAGACTCACTCATGCGCAATAGCCACATGTCCGGGATGAGAATGGCTCCTGTAGAACGAAGAGAATTTTAACTATTCTCGAACTTTTTTTAGTCGCATTCATTAAATAGGTAAAGGTAAAGCTAAATGAAAGCAGCAGAGCGATGCCGATCTTGCTAAGCAAGCTGATATAAGTTTGTTGAAAAATTGGTTCGAATCAGTTTTCGTTATGCTAACAATCGTGCACCGCCATGGAAAAATCAGGAGTTCTTAGGATGCACGTGTTTCGCTCTTCATTAGTAAGAAAGTGTTTATTAACTATAGTGAAATATTACAGAATACCCCTAAAATTTCAGGAAGGTGCTTGTCATGGACGATCCTCACACTTACTCTACTGCTGTTCTAGAACCTTGTTCCTGAATTATCCCTGTATTTGCGGTAAGACTTTATTTCTCTTGTATTTCTTACCTTGAACGACAAAGGTAAACAGTGCAAATACAACGATGAATGGTAGACAGGCGCCGGTTCTGAGATAATTCCACAGAATTGTGCATGACACAGGCCCCATCATTTCTTCTTCTTCAAACAGGTTCGAACGTGTGCGATACTTTTCTTGAATTTCCTCTTCGATAGCAAATTCCACCGTCTTGTTACTCGGACACTTTCTCTCCCTCTCACGGGATTCTCCGGGCGAGTGGAGCTTCACGGACCGGTATCCCATCACCTGTGACGTAACTTCGTTTACAATTGTCCCAGCGCGCATGGTCAAAATTTGATCCGCTCGCTCAACGTATTGTAATTGGCGGCTCGCTAGAATTCGTATTCTTTTTGAAAGCAGCCCGCACACGCATTTACCAAAAACCTGCTCAGCGACTCTTGCATCGACAGGTGCAAAGGGGTCGTCCAACAGATAAATATCGGCGTCTGAATATGCTGCCCTTGCAATTCCCATGCGAGCTTTCTGATCTTCTGTCAAACTGAGGCCATTGTTCCCCACGAAAGTCAGGTCGCCATCCGAAAGCTTGTCAATGTCCTTCTGTAAGTTGCACGCGTTAACTATGGCCTGATACCTAAACGGATTGTACGGCTTACCAAACAAAATGTTTTCACGAAGGGTGTTGGAGAAAATCCAAGGTATCTGAGGCACATACGCAATCTTTCCCACGCAGGAGATGTATCCCTCAGTTGGAGGAAGTTCCCCAAGGATAGCTGCAAGGAGGGAGGATTTTCCGCACCCTGCAGGACCGTTGATTAAAGTCAGTTCCTTGCTAGCCGCCCTGAAAGTAATGTTCCTCAGCACGACAGACTTATTTCCGCCTCCCCAATGACAAGACACGTTTTCAAAGGTCACATGAATATCATTCGAAGGATTGTCGGGTGCATCGAGAGATCTTTGCTTGATCAGTACAGGCTCATACTGTGGGACGCTCTTTCCAGATCTTATGTCATTGGAGATCTTTGTCACGTCTTCCGCAGACAGGTACTTAGACATCTCGGCGTCAGTCAAATCTAAGAAGGAGCGGATTTTCGAGCGGGTTCTCTTCCTGCTGTACGTGTCTTCCGAGTAAACAGATTCCTCGAGCTCCAGAAATGTTTGAATTCTCCCTAAGGATCCCGTCACAGCACCGATGAAATTGACACCGGCGGCAAACTTGGATGAGGCAGACAGACGGATTGTCCTTATCAGTGCGAGGACCATGAAGATACTGTAAGTAGACAACTCCACTCCTGTGATGATGAGAACTGTTAGCGATATGAAACACGCCACAATGGAGCTTGTGTGAAGAAAAGTCTCAAACGTTGATAAGATGGCACTCTTTTGGCGGACATACTGTAGTTCCTTCCTGTTGAAGATCAAGATTTATTCAGTAGATGAATATTTTCGAGGGCGACTACATTTATCAGCAGCTGAAACTAACTAACTCAGAATGCTAATTGAGAATTAGTTGTGCCTGTCTGTTTAAACATGTTTAAGTAGCGAGGCAAAAGAATCCTTTATGCTGAGGTAGCCAAAATGTCACATTCCGAAAGTACCTAGACAGTTCCCACTGATGCAAATTTCGTATACTTGGTATCTGGAATAGTTTTTGCTAAATAGATTCCCTTGAAGGCAGGGAAACTCCACTGTACTATGGAGCACGATTATTATATAAAGCATAACTTTCGTAGACTTCCAAATCTCAATGGCTATCGTATGGTAAAAGAGTTATGTCTCAATAGAGAAAAGTGGTGCCCCTACCGTGGCTTATTGCGGTTTCTGTTATATAAAGCAACTATGAGAATTGCAACTCCCCCTGAATGGGACGCCAATCCATCTCGGGTTACTGTCCTGCCCTCCCCGCCACCAAGGTCTCCCCCCCCCAGCATTACTCTTGTTCCCCTGGTAGTTCACCAATATTCATTAAAATTCCTGGGTGAAGAGCGAAGGTTCTTCCTAAGAACACAAAACAATAACTCTGCTGATCTTAACTCCCAACGTCTAGAACCAAAGAAGACTCTTGCTGTAAGAGTTATCAGCTGTTTATAAATTTCTCTACATTTTTTCTGCATCTCTGTTCACTTACTCAAATGTTCTCATCGCGTCATACGGGATCTCTCATACCTTCGTATCTCTTCCACTTTCCTCTTGTAAGGCCATTCCCACGTGTTCATCTTGATTGCGCGGATTCCATTAACGATGTGTTTCATAACTCCCATTCTCCGCTCCGTCCAACGTGCAATGCGCAGGCGTAATTTCATACATACGTCCCACATACCGATGTAATAGGCCAGAAGGAAGATTAAGAAAATGATACCGGATACCGCTTGGAAACCAACAAGGCGCCAGATCAGGGCCGTCACGGTGACAAGTTCTACGAGCCCCTGCAGAGTGTATCCCACTTTCTGAAAGATTTGATCCAGGCGCTGAGCATCATGGGTAATCAAAGCGATAATGTGACCAGGTTGGACACGCGTGAGATCTTTGAGCCGTAACTTGAAAATCTTGAAAAAATAAATATTGAAAGAAGAATGCAAGAAAAGTTGAGATATTCATTTCTCATATAAGTTGTTATTTCATCCTTTTTGCCACGATTCAGAGCGCTGGAATTAAAGCTCGAAGAAACAGTCAAATTGAGTTATTCATGGAAGACACGTAATTCAAACGTTACTCTGTGTATAAATATTTTTAACACATCCAAAAATATAATTTCAGTAATTCCACTTGTAAACGATACGAAAAAATTAAAAGACCACTTTTTTCATCATATATGCATATCTTATGCATATCTCGTCCGCGATATTGACTGAACCAGTGCTAAATTATCATTTTAGCATATTCATCAACAGACGCTGAGATGTATAGCAACATGCAATCCATCTGTTGATTAATGACTAGGCCTTTTCGCGAGTTTCAATTCTTTATAAAAATGCTTTTAATAATGTTGGACAAACACATTTCATCTTAACAGTCAAACTCGTTCCCAGGGATTTCTCTTTTTAGGAAAGGGAGAACCTGGTGGCTAGGTTCCACGACAGTAGAGACAGTTTAGGAATAGGTTGATCTGGCGGCAGGTTTCTGATTTACGACGGAATTCTCTTCGCGGTCTACACCTAATTTTCTTAAGTTAAATATCTTGCCCTTTTAAAATCGTTTGTACCTTCTTGTAAATGACACCAATGGCAGCTGCCCTCCAGCGCATGCCCATGTAGTCCACCTTGCTCTGATACTGATTCATGGCCAGTATGTGAAACAAAGCACTGCAACAGAGCCCACCAGCAAACAAACACAGCCAGCGGTCGTATTGCACATTCCCACCATGTAGCATTGAAGATAACAGAAGGCCAAGTAACAGAGGCTGTAGAATATTACAGGCCACGGCGATGAAAAGAGAGAGACCTGCTAAGGCGAAGTCGCTCCACGGTAAAACCTTCATCATTGCCCTGGAAAGTCGTGCCTTTCGTCCCTTGATGTGCGAGTTTCGTATTTCCTCGTGCCATGTTTGTTCCAGCTTTTCCGTTAGACCTTTGCATCTGTCCTCATCTAGAAGTGGGTAAAGGTCGCTGTGTTCTAAAACCCGTTTGTTGCCGATGTTCATTAAGTTGTTCATCCAGGAGAAGAAGAGACGAGACAAAATTCCCGCGCGTTCCTTAGGATTTTTCATAAACAGGGAATATTTCCACGATTTGTCATATGAAGACTGCATACTTAATGAGGTTTCTTCTGTGAGTAAATCAGGATTAGATTAAAGACGGGCCGGATACACTTCTACGTCGTGAGTCCGTAGGGAATGTCGCCTCAGAAACGACCTATGAGTAGAGGAAAGAAATGTTGCAGGGGAATATCATAGTTTAACTTTTACTCTTACCGTGAATTAACAAGGAAGAACTTCGTGCGCACCGACTTTAGGTATTAGAAAGGCCTAACAGACTTCTCTCAAGACAGTTGTCGTGGGTTTTTCTTAAATTGGTCGAAATCATGAAGCCAATTTCAATTAAGGATAAAAATAAACTGAGATAGAGGGGTTACAAAATTCAACACCAGGAAAATATTATGTGAAACCACCATCAATACTTGCGAACATACATATTCTGTCCGTTGCCATTTCTTTGTTTTAAGAGACTGAATTCTGTATGAGATTTCAACTAGTTTAACTTCTAAACATTTCAGAGGAATACTCACAGAAAAAGTGTGAAAATCAAGCGTACTAAAATGTTACGGTAATATGAAAACCGATGTCCGAATTTTGTTTGAATAGCTCGGTTGTTATCTCATTGCAGCTTTTACTGCGCTTGCATGATCACATGGTGCATAGTCTTCGTGACGTCTTAAGGGACTTGATCTTCCCGTTCAATCTCCCCATCCTTGTTTTAAAAAAGATACGAGAGAGGTGAGTGAAAATGTTATTCTAAATGAAAATATATAACAAAAAAATAAACTCACCTTTTTATTACCGTTTCTTCTCAATGTATACCACGCAATTTGAAGCGCACGTTTCCCCTCCAGATGCTCTTCAAAATGGCTGATCACAGAAAACTGTTCATGGCGAATAGTTTAGGTTATCAATCGTTTCTTACAGTAATTGCCGCCAAAGCGGCATACAACAGACGGTGCCGGTCAAGGTGTTGGATTTTCAAAAAGATCTGCGTACATATTTTCGCAGCTTTGATTTTGCGGGTTGATTCACAAAGAGATAACTGGGAATTTTGAAAAATTTAGCTTTGTTTACTTCCTGTCTTGGGTTCAAAGATCACCTTTTTTCAGTTTTAATCAAATTTACTGTTATACTCGTTTCGATGATTTGTGAAGAGCAAAAAATGAAATAGTTTGAAGGAACAGAAAAACTTAATTTTTTTTGCGGTCATTTACGTAAAAAAATAAGGCGGACTGCTCAAGTGATTGAATGCATTGCAAAACTTTCACGTTTTTACTCGAAAATGTTTAAAATAAATATAAAATAATTAGTGGGCAATAGTGATGTTGTAGTAATGTCAGTAGTTTTTTGATGTAGCAAAATTCATCGATGTCAAGAGGAAACTAAATTTCGCTCTTTTTTAAATTTTTTGTTATTTTTATCAACCCCACCAGCTGGCGTAAATAAGGCAGAAGTTGGGATAAAAAAGAATTGAAAAAAGAAACGAATTTTGCCAGATATTTTCGGAAGCTGTAATATATTTTGCCAATGTTTTTAACCATTTGTATAACAGTAAGAGCAGACTTGAATCACTCAATGTGAATCTCACCATATGGTCAATCAATTTGGACTTAAAATTATGAACGGGCAATTAACGAGTTTGATGGTAAAAAAAATATAAAATGCTGACATATAAAGAATTGTCGGAAAAATCATAAGTGAACTCACCTTTTTGTGCTGTAGAATAAAACTCACATCCTTTCACGATCTTGCAATTTGCATGAAACAAAAACCTCATTTTTAGACATCAAACATTAATTGACTTTGATTTATGACAGTCTTCGCGCTTTTAGCTGATAAATGAAACCGCAATGGAATGACCATCAAAGCGTACGCGACTGAGAACATGGCCAGCGGTGTCTCTGTGAAGTGATTTTAATTTTCCTCTCAGAAAGCAAATCAGATTTCATTGGATTTCTAAAATGAAACGGAGACCTTGTTTTATAGAGGAAGTATACCTTTTGATTAATCTATTCTCACTTAAACTACTTCTCTATCGCCTGGAGTCCATCGTAGCAACTGTAATTGCTTAAAAGCCTTTAAAACCCTTTAAATACTTATCGTAAAATAAGTTATTATCTTTTTGTAAATAGAATACGAAAGATGGAAAGTTTTAAGCTCGGTAAAGAAATAGAGAGAGAAAAAATTCTGACGAAAAACTTGCTTCGCTAAGTTATAATCTTTTTCATGTCATTTTGTCCTACATCTTTCCTTGAAATATTATGGGTTATCGCTCTTCCAGAATAATGACGAGTTTCAAACACGAGAACAGGTTTTACTGTCGTTCTCGAACACTCGGGAGCTGAGACCCGCGGGAGTTCCCGCGCGCTAGTATGGCAATCAATATTCGGACCCAGTCTTTACACTTTCGCTCCATCACTGAGTACTTTCTCTGAAGAACGCTGTAAACACTTAGAACGAATTTCGTGGTTTTATTTGAAGTGCGATAGAAGACATCGCATGGATAAAGAGATCAGAGACAAAAATGCAGAGGGAGGCAGCAGCGACGAAGAAGAAGCTTTCGAAAGCGCCGATGAAGGAGAAGATGGAACCAAACACGGTAAACATTCTACCCGTGCAGTCGCCACGTCAGCTGACATTAGATCTCCACATTCCACGTCGAAAGAATCAGTTGGCATGAATGATGCCTCAATAACTAGGCAGGCAACCTCAGACGGTGATATTAGTTCCGAAAAAGAAGAGCTGGAGATGCGAAATTCAAGTATGGATGAAAACGTAGTGCAGGAAAACATCGTAGAGGGATACCTTAGAAAAGAGGAATCCACTGTGATACAGGACGAGAATTCACCTTCCACCGAAAAGAGTGTAGATGAGAATTCGCAAGCTACTGAGTCAAGTGAGACAATCGAGAAAAACGCCAAAACTAGGGCATCAAAGTCCTCCGAGGATGAGGAAACTGCTGCTATAAGCGAGAAAGAAGACAATATCAAACTCGACTCAGAAGAGCTTACAGACCATAGCTTGACAATGGAACACAACGATCATCAGATTGCGGTGAACCAGGTTGATGTGTTAGCTAAGGAAAGAGTAGAAGCTGCAGGAAACTCTGAAAAAAGGCAGCAGCAGACGAAGGCTTCAGAATCAAATGCTGGTGATCAAGTTGAAGATATAAAGCGTGACAGGTAATTGTTTGGTAAGGGGGGGATGGGGGAGTATGGTTAGGGTAGGATGGGGAAGAAAAGAAAAGCTATTGGTCAAAGGAGCCTAAGTTCAGTGAAAGCCTGGCTATGTATCTTTGCTTGCTTATTGTTTCTCCACCTAACTGTTTCTAATGCTATGTACATTAATTGCGTATAAAGTTAGGAATACATGACTGATTTCATTTAAAAGGTAAGTCATGATCATCAGCTCTTCTATAAAATTAGGATGGTGAATTTGGCTATTCACAAACATTTTTTGTAGTCAGACTATGTATCAGGATTTTTTTGTTTCCAAAATGTGTTGGTTGAGAGCTGTGAAAGAAAACTGAAGAGAAAGTGATTTCAGGTTGCTTTTAGCAAATAGGATCTAAACTTGCATAAATATTTTTTGTGACTAGTTCATTGGAGAGGCCAGTACAAGAAGCATCCAAGGCCAGTACCTCTGGAGGTTGGGGGTGGGGAGGCTGGAGCTCAGTGCTCTCTCAAGCAACAGCTTCTGTCACATCAGGGTTGTCTTCTGTTATTGAAACAGTAGAAACAACACTTGGTGTTCCTGACCCAGAGGAGATGGCAAGGAAAGTGAGAGCAGAAGAAAAACAAGTAAAGGAGAAAGTGACAGAGGAACAAAATTCTGAACATTCAGAGGAAAGGAAAGGTGATAGCACCACTGAAGGTCAGTAAATTATGGTTTTTAATGTTTGATTTGCATGTTAGACCAAGATTATTCATTAGTTGTAGATGTGGTTTCTGCTTCTGTGTTAGGATAATTTCTGGGCTATCTTACTGAACTATTTTATTCTTACTGTCTCTGTTGTGGATATTGGAGCAGTTTCTTAAGAACCTCATACTGGTACTTTCTGGAGAAATTTTTTGTATGTGAAAACAGTCCCTCAGAAGAACAAGAGATGAAAATCTTGTACAATAAGCATCTTAGATTAGTTTCTGAGAAAATTATATTCATTTGTATCTCTAGAAGAGTTGTTGAACATTATAAAGGAAAAATCAGATTTTAAAAGGCATCCTTTTCAAGGGAAATTAGAAAACCAAAATTACATCTTGAGAAGGGAATTTAATAGGATATTGATAGATTTTCCAGAACATAATAAACATCAGAATTTTTTCCCTGAACACATCTACTGCTGTTTTTACTGTGTTAACCTTAACTCCCACAAGTGTTAAACCTGTAACTTCTCCCTACAATATCCATATGTTGTTCAGAACACAGGTGATGAGAATACCCAAACTTATCTGGTATTAGTTGTTGTATTAATCTAACACCACATTCTAGTAACTAATTTACATGAAAATGTGTAGCAGCAAGAGGGGAGAGTTAGCAATTCGATCTTGAAAGTTAAAGGGTTAGAGGTTGTCAATTTAGGCTAGTCACATGTTAAGTCATAATTTTGCATAAGCAAACACTTTCATAACACTGATGACTAGTAATGTTGCAATTATTTGTTTCATTTTTCCCTTTTACACCAAACAGCTACTAGTGATTCTTTCTTCTCTGGGTTTGGTGTATCAAACCTGACCAGTGTGGTGCAGAGCACTGGAATTGAGCTGGTATCAGGAGGGCTGGGTGCTTTGGAGTTTATTGGCAAAAAGACAATGACTGTTTTGTCTGAGGGTGATCCAGGACTGAGGCAAAAAAGAGAACAAATTGCAGGAAAAGGCCCAAGTCTCTCTCAGGCAAGTTCATAATGAACAATAAGAGTAGGAGCTTATCGTGTGAAAGTCGATGAGGACAAGTGCAAATCAATAATTATTCACAGAAATTGGTAGCAAATAATCTAATTGCATTAGTTTAGATATATTATAAACTTAATACAAGACAGGGTCATTATTCTATTTTGTGAACCACCACACAGTGTTAGGCTACAAACTTGACTTGCTTCATCTATCACATAATAGATAGCAAGTGGTGTAGCAAATCAGATGGCAGTATTTGTGATAGAATGCAATTAGATTAATACTGATATGCTATATTATGCTGATATGCTATTTTAAGGGTGGCAACCAAGAATTTGGAAGGGATTGGTAGGAGGAGTTCTTTAATATGGTTTCTGGACACAAGAGGAAAGTCAAATCTACTTTCAACCACCCCTGTCCTCTTAACTGTAGCAACCTCCTTCCAGAGACACATTCTCTGTAGTGACAACTAATAAGCATGTAAATGCACCTTGGACACAGTTTCTGTTTCCAGTATGAACCATCCTGCAACAATAAAGAAAACAGCAGCTTTTGGCAGTTGTCTTACTCAAGGAAATTGAAATTTTCTTCTGTTAGGTTTTAAGAGAGGCCAGAGAAGCATCTGAACAAAAAGCTACAGTTGAAGCTGAACAAACCACACCCATGGTAGACTTATGCGGCGAGTTTGACAAATTCCAAGGACTTGCTCACTTAGAAGCACTGGAGATGCTTTCACGTGACAGTGAGGCAAAGGTGAGCAACAGAAAGACTTAGTTATTGACA
The DNA here is from genome assembly GCF_036669915.1 of Pocillopora verrucosa. NCBI lineage: Eukaryota > Metazoa > Cnidaria > Anthozoa > Scleractinia > Pocilloporidae > Pocillopora > Pocillopora verrucosa. The sequence continues at coordinate 3,545,525 of NC_089325.1, forward strand.
TTAGGCTCTTAATTCACTAAACAGTCCCTGTTAGATCCTCCTTCCCCCTTGGTAAATTGTTTTGCACCTTGCAATGTGCAAGCTACAACTGCATCTGTTTTGCACCTTGCAATGTGCCAGCTACAACTGCATCTAATGCCTGCATCAGCAGTGTTCTCCTTTTCAGGCTGTAACCATTACAACTTACCACTTGTATTCCTTTTATTGCCGCCTAAAACTGCCTGAAATTCTTAAAAATTCAACGGGTAAATGGTTTTTTGAACGGTTTTAAAATTTCTTTTACTTGTCACGCTTAGATTAAGGGAGAACACTGCACCACATGCAGTTTCGATTTCCCTAAGCTACAGCATTGCTTGAAGCAATTTCCCCCCACCCTCCTCTAATACAATATCAAAGTTTGCGCCCCATAACAACATGATTGATTATAATTCCCTCCAATCATGGAAAACACCCAGAAAATGTCTGTCCGGTATGTTCAAGTTTATGAATTATAGATACAAGTATATTAGTTACAAATTGTTTGCAGTAATTGTTTAGCTCATTTAAGCGTGTGTCGACCTTTTGCCTCCAGCTTGAATCCTGCATCATTGATTTAACGGAAGACGAGCTTCACATGCTGAAGCCTTTGTTACGAGCCGTGGAGGAAGTTTTTCACATCGACGACGACAACGACGCTGATGTCGAAGGGGCTGAAGACTTTAAATCGGTCGTGTTGGACAATGTCAAGTCGCTAAACCTGCCGTTTACTGCGGACAAGATCATTTATTCACAGGAAAAGGCAAGAGAATGGATTGCTTCTTGTGTTAAAGAACAGGACGATTCTCCGGGGAGCAAAGACGGAGTTGAAATTTATAACACAGCCGTCTCAAGCTTGGCGGAGCTCACGGCTCGTACCGTGGAATCATTTCACAAGTTTACAGAACTGTTACTCCATCAAGCTGAGCAGGCTACGGAAACCTCGTCTCTTGTGCGTGCGCAATGCGTGCGTAAATTGACAGACGCAGTTTTAGAGGAGATTTCTATTTTGGCGACGCATTTCGCAGGTTGTTTGAACACCGCTGCCGACGACTCAGAAAACCCTGACTCAGTCAGCTCTTTGATAACAACATTGTATCTTGATTCTTCGACAAGTGCAGACTATTTGAGAAACTCTTTGAAACTGTTGCGGCCCGTTTTACAGCTTTCCTCCCTCAATGAGCAAAACCCTCCAAAAGGTTGAAGCGGACCCACAAGTATATTTGCAGAGAGTTCTTTTCTTGTCGTGTACTAGTTGATCATTCGCAATATGGGTAATTTGGTCACTTATACAAATAATTTAATCTTCAAATCGTTGCATATGTTCAGATTAAAGTTATTACATCATAAATTTAGGAAATTCTGTTTGTGTAATAAATCTTCTTGTACTGGTGCGCTGAAGATTGTCACTATTCGATTCTTAAATATCCAGAATAAAGTCACTAAATTTGGGCGCTAGCATGAACGATTAGACACCTTACTAACCCTTTACACTTTAACATCAGTATGCATATTCTCCATACTGATCTCTATACATTTCCTGATGTACTGGCAAGGAGAATTTGTTTAACAATCAAGAGGTTCTTTAGTTGAATATCATTTCTTTTATTCTCATGACCTTAATGTTTGATTCAAAGAGAAATTATAAATTCGATACCAGTCACTCTCAGGGATTAAAGGATTAAAGTAAATTTTGCATGTTTATAATCCTTCCGGAAACCCCTGCACAGGAGAGTGTTTAAAACGTGAAGTTCATTCCTTTGTGGGATTTAATTTATATAGACGTGAGCGCGAGATGCATTAGACACCCGGTTAAGAATTTCCGTTGATCTGTTATCTCCTCTAATGCTCCGTTCCTTATTATCTATTCTTGTGTGAGTGTCCTGGTCTGCGTGTATTTTAGCTTTACCGGCAAAGCGTGAACATTGTTGTAGGAGATGCCGCTGATCTCTTACAACAATTGTAAGGCATGGTCAACTGGGGCAATTTTAAATTAAGTGTCGAAAGTAATCCGTGATTGCGTTATTTTCGCTTTACTTGGCTCTGTGGTTGATCCAAAAAACTCGCCCCACTCTCTCAACCAATCAGATGCAAAATTAAGACCAATCACCACTTTGTCGCCGCGTTTTCCCGCGCTTAACGCAGTTTGGTCGGTTCAACTTAATGGGCCACATATGGTGATCAATTTCGTTTTGGCTCTACCACACTTAATCGAAAAGCATTCAACTGAACATTGCTCAAGACAAGCTCTACAAAACAATAAACAGAGTCAGTAGTAAAGTTCAAAACGTTTTATTCTTCATTCACGTGATCAGAGTACATTTAAGGAAACCATCACAACCACACGTTCGCAAGTCCTCATAATTGGTGCCTGAGTAGCAGGTCCTGCAGGAAACAAGTAAAATGGGGTACAAGGAAGAAAATCACAAGCAATTCTTCCATAAACGCGTCTGGGTATCAGGTGCCTTGTTCCTTTAATGAGCCTGCTACTCATGCGAGAGCGAAAGTTTTCAGTTTTACCTACTTCACAATACAAAAATTATCGTAAAAACAGCGGTCGGGCTTTCAGTTCCACTTGAAAATAATCCTGATGAGGAAATTCTACACGCACAACTCGTCTAATGTTGAGTAATGAGAAATAATCCATGAAAAATTTCAAGTCAGGTCGATAGCCTGCTATTAGTAACATAATGAGAAATAAGCATAACAAAATCAACAGCAGCAAGTTCTAAGAAATTCTTTATTTCCACAGCTTGTAGGCATTGTACATCAGGTAGGCAGTAATACTGCAAGTTACCACACCTCAAGAAGATTATCTTTATTCTTGAGTTAGCTAAATTGAACTCCATTCAAACGGCCTGTTTCTTCAAAATTCAGTCCGAATTATCTTTGATAAAGAGTATCTGATGGAGCTCCGGACGCTTCAATGTTACGTTAGGCTTCCATCGCGCGCAAGAACGCCGATAAGGTGACATAATCATCATGAATAAAAAAATTATCGGAACGTGGGGAAATGACAGTGGCAACCAAAACTGCCGAGGGGGTTTACCTCTTCAAGAAGCATGCGCACAGAACAAGTCTCTAATAACTTTCGCGCTTTTCACGCCAAGGAAACAACTGAAATTACAATCAACAGCTGGGATTCCAAGCAGGGGACAAAGGAGGGAATGATTTTGAAACAATTTTTCTTTCTTTCTTTTTCATGTAATTTGGCAGTTTGAAATGCTAATAGAAGACGGACCGACCATCAAGGAACTGCCCTGAATTAGAGTGACTATGTTTCATCACCCTTCGTTTCATTTTCTTTATTTTCATTAACATTACTAGACAAACTAACCACGCCCTTTCCTTCACATGTCGAAGACTCCGCATCTGATTTATCAGTCTCTCCTTTTTGAGGGTTGCTTTCGGACGCCTCTTTATTCTGAGGTATTTTTGGTTCCCTATCACGACCTCCCGCGTGTTCCACTTCTGCCTTTGCTTCACCGTTTTGCGGAGATTTTTGCTCTGTCTTTGCTCCATCTTTTGTCGGCGATTTTTCTTCCAAAGAAGTGTTAACGTTTTCATCGTCTTTCTCCTGCTCGTTTTCGTCCTCTTCTGTTTGAATTTGGGCCTAGACGTGACACGGTGGTATGAAAAGGCAAAACGTACAATGATTGTACCAAAGACAAAGTAAAAGGGGAGAAGAAAGAAAATGCGCAAGGAATTCGTTAGTTGTTCTAGATTCCTGCTGGTTTCTGGAGACTTGTACTGCAACACCTGCATACCATACAGTCTCTCTCCAGTCCGGCAAACGGATACATGTAAAACACATGTAAGAATTAGGAACATGTTTCAATATCATATTTGTTATTTTTATTCAATAAATACAATGATAATGACAAAGAATTACAACAAGGAGGACGAAAAAACAGAATATCTCAACTAGATAGGAACCCCACAGCAGCTACAAGCAGATCATCTTTCCCAACTCAGTCAGCCGGGTAACGCATACAACAACAACAACAACAACAACAACAACAACAACAACAACAACAACAACAACAACAACAAGGGGCATTGCGCGAGAACTTAGCACAAAGAAGGCACCGATTTTTGTTTTGTTTTTGGTTTATCTTTTTAATTTTTTCTTTTCTTTTATCCTTCGTTTTCTTGTGCAATGGTCTGAGAAAAAGAGAACTGCTTGAAGTCTAGATTACAAGGAAATCATATGCTCCAAAAGTAAACAACGATGTCTTAAAATTGATTAAAATAACACAAAATATAACGCAAGAACTCAAACAAAAGACATTTCAGCCAATCTCTTTAACCGCATAGATTGAAGAGCCATGACTTACAAATGTGTTTAGGGCAACAGCTTTCTGCACATGAAAAAATAAACATACCTCTTTGACGTCTTGATAGCACAAATAATGGTACGTCTGCAACCCAATTTTAACTCAGCATAAAAACATTGAACAAACCTCTAAAGCGAAACAGCTAGTTAAGGAAAAAGAAAACAAAACAACGGAAAAAATAGTAACTCGCCTTGCCATCAATGCGAACGGCAGACTTATAATGCCACTCTTCATTAGTCTCTTCCCAGAATTGCTCAAATTTCTCGCAACAGATGTCGCATTCCTAGGAAACAAATAAGGTGTTGGTCAAAACCGCTACTCAACTAAATAAAGGGGATAAGTCTGAAAAGACACAAGTTTCCAAAGTAAAAATAAAAAAACGTGGAAATGTTTTGTTTGCCTCGTATATTGAGGGTATACCACTAAACTAAAGCCTAAATTGCAGCTCTCAGAACATTGATTGTGGTGAGATATCACCTGAACCATTACAGTACAAAGACAAAAAGTTCCCAAAGTTGCTGGGGTGGTAAACCAAGTCTTAAATTGGTGGGGCCATGATGTTATGTCTTCGATGTGCAGATCTTTCATTTACCTTAAGGCTGTGAAAATTTCATAAAAAATGAATAAATATTAAACATGTACTAGCATCCTGTGCCAGCTCTCGGGCTGGAAAGGGTTAAGAAACTGTGGGGCTGCTTCGGTGGAGGGTTTTACAAGATACTTTTGTTTTGTGAAATGAGTTGAAAATACAGCCCTTTCCCTCTAACGAAGGGCTAACGGTCGAAACGTCAGCTTAAGAAACTCTTTACGGTGGACAGTTTACATTGTCAACTCCGTTGGTGAAAACCAAGTTATTTTGTTCACCAACTGGTTCTTCGGTAACAAGAACTAACAGAGCACCCTTACCGCTTCAGCTTCTGTGTCACCAGCAAGCACAGGACAGCTACCATCTGCAAACTCCTTTTCTGTTTCCTTCAACGGATCTGGAGAGTCTACAGCCCCCTTGCTGATATCAAAGAACGAACTCTTTGCTGTAGGAAAAAAAAATGCGACACTGCACAATAGAACATGTTTCACGCACTCATAACGACTTGTTATCTTCATACGAAGTCGTTCTTCAAAATCAGATTATATGCGTAAGGCATACACCAGCTGCCTCGGATATACAGACAATATTTATCTGTGGCATACCTAGTTCGTTGTGTTTCATCTGTTTTGCCGGACACGCTATCCATAAAAAGTCGCTGTTTTATTCGAATATTCGGGTTTTTTAATTATTTCATTTGTGCGTATGTATGTGTGTTTGTTTTTTCTTTTTTTCACTTTTTTCTTCCCATCTGGAAGAAAAAGGAGTACAGAAAAATTTAAGGGAATCCCCGAAAAAAAAAAAATTACTGAACATTGCCGATGGAGACGCCAAAACGCTACCTCTTTCGTCTGGATCCGATATCTCTTCGTAATTAAGCCAGTCCTTAACAACAAAGTACCACTGCCTGTGTGCCACTCTCCTGCCGTCCTTCTCTCGGCGGTTTTTACGGAAATGCCAATCCAAGTGCTCACGGTAGATCTTTGCAGCTTCACCAGGAAACCGCAGCCCACAAGATGAACATTGCGTGCCATCGTAAAGACTGGCGATAACACTATCGTGACGCCTGCGCAGTGATAAAAAATACAGAGAGACAGTGTGACATTGAAACTGAGGCAAATTTCGTGTGAAAGTAAATCAAGATTACTTCGGTTTTGCTTCACTTCGTTCTGGGATTGGTCTTAAAAAAAAAAAAAAAAAAAAAAAAAAAGAGCAATCGAATTGACCGATCAGATGCAACTTGAAACAACCGCGAGCGACTTGGTTACTTGCACTCGTAGAGTTTTTGTTTTATTTAGGGTTTTTTATTAGCTCCTTCAGACTTTTTCCGTTCTGATAAACCTGGTTTTGATTTGACGAAACTCATTAAAGGGCGCAAAAATAGTTTGCCTGCAGGTGATCAGTTGTAATACCCAAGACGATAAGCTTACTTTTTGAGGTCCTCGGGAACAAGTTTTATCGGTGGAATGACTGGTTTCTCCACTTTTGGAGGTTGCGTCTGTTCTGCAGTTATGGCTGGTAGTGAGAGGCCGGGAAGAGAAACAGGTGGTCCAGGGAGGGGTCGTGGCTTTTGTATCTCAGCCTGAGGGGGAGCTGGTAAGGCGACATGCTGAGGGGGTTCACTAACAGGTTCAGGCATCACCTTGATTATTCCGAAATCCATCAGTTTTCGGAAGAGATCGTCAACAGACCTCTTCTCCATCATGGTGTTGGGAGTGATCGGTACTTCTTGGCCTGCAAAAGGGAAATAGTATATGTATATATATTTAACGAATAGATTCCAAGTTGCCGTGCGTGATCTGTGATCTATTACTGAACAGACGCACGGCAACTTGGAATCTATTTGTTTTATATAATAAAGAATTAATAAAGTTTTAGTGTTGACGTCACCTATACGTCTGTCCTCCAATAGATCATAAGTGAGAACCAAACAGAATGCGCGCATAACTAAGCTTATTATATAAATATATATATATATATATATATATATATATATGTATGTATATATATACATATATATATATATATATGTATATATATGTATATATGTATACGTGACTGATTAATATTTCACATCAATAATCAAGAATGAACCACATCTAAAACGTTCTGCTTGAAAAATTGACATTGTTCCACGTATCTCTCCTCAAGGAAGATTTTTTCCACATGCAGCCAAAGCACAATATTTCAATGATTAGATCTTTACACCTTTATTGTAATATTCCCAAACTTTGCTCTCTATATTTTGAAGGGTTACGACAAGGAGAAATTGTTCGACAACCAGGAGCTTCCTAAATTGGTGATCATTTCCATAATTTTCATGACCTTTAAAATTGATTCAAAGGTGATACTGTACGGAAAAAAGTGAAGCCAGTCACTTTCAGGAGTTAAAGATTTAAAGTGAACTTACCTTTTTCCTGCCTTGGTGGTGTGCTGGGTGTTACTACGGACCCTGGGCTGTTTTCATGATTGCCTGGATGTCGTGCAATCTCCTCCACATGCCTCCCATGTGGAAACTGAGGGTTCAACCCACCATCAACCCTTGGACTATTGTCAAATGGTCTGTCCGTTCTTATGGAAGGACCACCCACTGGCAATGGTCTACCAAGTGAGGGGCGATCCACTTCTGTGTGCGGTCCTCTGTAATCCTCATTGAATCTCCTCATTTCAGGTTCGTTAGCTTCAAATCTGGGGTCATCAACCCTCATCATGTGGCCTGGTTCCATGGCAGCAGGACCTCTGTTTTGTATTCTGAGATGCTCTGGAGGACCATCATATCTTGGTCTTCCAGGACCTATTTCAGGTGGAGTTCCTGGCCTATCCAATGGACCCCCTGAAAGAAAAAATGTACAGGTTCAGAAATAAAACTTTGATGGAATCGTATGGCTCCCTTTGATTCAAAACTGGTCCTTTTGTGGGCAAGCCTGAGAAAATACAAACTAAGGACACTGAACAAGTGTATTCATTTCCTTTTTGACAAATTTTGTTACATATCAAGTAGCCTTCTCTCCCGTCGTATAAGTACTGAATCACCGAAAAAAAACAAAAAACTATATGGGATCAATATCCACCTGGTCTGAATGGAGGTTCCTCTAATCTTGAGGACATCATATGTCTAGGTAAGTATTCAGAATTTGGTGGAGGCCTGCTCTCTCGTGACAGAAGCATTGAATCAGGATGCCTTTGAAGCTCATACAATTGGTGAAGTTTATCCACTAAATCTTCATGTTGCTCCACAGTCAAATCTCCTGCTTGAAGACGACTTTCAGCCTAGGTGAAAAAAATATAATGGTGCTTAAAATACATTTTTAAGACCACAGCATATAAAGATGAAAATCTATGGAACACTTCTTGGAATAGATGGAGAACCTTAGCAACGACCTTCACTGACCTGCCTCATGATTTCATTTTGATGATCCAACATGAGCTCACGTGGAATTTCAAACCCTGGAGTCCATTCTCCAGGATGTTGTTGCCTAGGTGGAGTACGAGGTCTAAATTCTCTCCGCATTCCTGGACCTTGAGGCCCAAAGTTATGATCCCGAGGTAGAGGATGTTCAGCATCCATAGGATGTGGGTGAATATCCATAGGTTCTCCAAGGAAACCTTCATGGAAAACAGGTGGTGGTGTCATTCTTCCTGTATTGGGGAGTGCCCCCTTTCTGTTCCGAAGTTCAGTTATCTCTACATCTGAGAGAAGAGGTCTTGGTTTCTTTGATAGAGGTTCTCCCAGATGTCTCTCTCTTGGGTCATCATGAAAAGGAACTGGAGGATGGCCACGCACTTCCTCTCTAAATTGAAAGTCTGGATCTTGTTGCATTTCATGACTGCTTTGATGTGGTTTAAAGTGTTCAACATTTTCATATTGTTCTCTTTCATATCCATTTCCCCTTGGTCTCTCTTCACGTATTCCTGGACTTCCCTTCCGAACAAATTCCTCACGACCATAGAGTGGACTTTTGCTACCCCTGAAATCTTTATCTACGTATCTGTCTCTCCTGGATGGCCCCTCAGGTCCACGTTTTCCAAGCCGTGATCTTTCATCCACATTTGGTATTTCTGCCGCACTCCTCCTCCAGTTTTCCTGATTCATTAAATGCTCTTTCTGTGGCAAAAAATTTTTATTCCTTTTCCTAAAATCATCCCGAAAAGGATGATTCATTTCATCGTGTCTCCCAGCAGTTAGTGTATGTCGGGAGTCTCTGTCTGGCACTCTGTTAATTCTACGCTCAGTTTTTTCATGATCCATTTCTCTGCCCCTTTTTCCTGGTTCATGGCCACGACCTCTTCCCCTCTCACCTTTTCCTCTTTCTCTCTGCCTTTCAACAGACCTTCTTCTTCCCCTTCGAGCTTTCCCTCTGATATCTTGAATATCTTCTGGCTCATCTTTGTGGTTTTCATGATTTGGTGAGTGGCTTGACCAGTCACCAGAATTTCGCCTTTTGTGTGTACTCTTAGGCTTTGATGGTTTTTGCAAGTCACCATACTTTGGACTGCCTGTAACTTCCCTTTCAAGATGAGTTCCTGAAGGAACTCTATTTGAGCCTTCTGATGAATTGGCTGCCACAGACATATGCTGAACACTTTTTATCTTGGGGATTGGGACAGTTTTCAAATCTTGTTGTGAAGAATCACCAAAATGTTTTGGCTCTGGAATATGATCAGGTTCAGGCTCAATTTGGCGGATGCGTGGATCACGGCTACTAAGTGTCTCTTGCATTTTCTCTGTAGTCTCTGCTTTCGTTGACACTGGTTCACTTAGTGTAGAATTGGGAGGCTGTTGATAGATAAACTAAAATTTTGTCTTCAAAATTCTAGCAAATTATGCTTCAGCCAACATTAAAAATAAAAGAATATAATGGCTTTGGCTGTTCTTAAACTTTATGCTTAACCCTTTAACCCTTAAGAAAAACTAGCATCGAATATCTACATACTTTAACAAACATTAAATTTAAGGTTATGAATCTACAGCAAATAAACACCCACTTGAGAAGCTCTTGAATGTTCAAAAAACTCTCCTGGTCAGTACCATTGGAAATGCAAAGAGAAAAGTAAGTCGAACCTGCATTCTGATATCAGGCTGTTAAGGGTTAAGAGCACTATCACCATGCAAAAGTAATGCTGAACTACTTCCATGAGGAGTAAACCCCAGAAGCTTAGAGAAAGATCTTCTCTAAACATCAATGTAAAGGGGACAGGATAAACATACCTTTTTTCAACAACAAAAAATCCCCTCTCATTACAATCTAAATTTCTGAACAACTCACATAATTAAAAAAAGTACTCACCCCATTTAAAAGTACTGAGTCTTTTGTACTTTCTGGCTTCAATCGCAAGTGGAGAATTTGCTGCTGTTGTTGTTGGAGAAGGAGCTTTCGTTCCTGTTGTTGCTTTTTGAGAAGAAGATCTCTTTTCATCTGGTGCTCCTGAATCTCAAGTTCCGTCAGTTTAAGCTGTTCTTCTTGCAGTCTCTGTAACTCAAGCAAGCGCTGCTGGTGGTCAACAACAACCTTATGCTCCTGGGGTGTAGCTATGCTGCCAGTTAAAACTGCACCAGTTTTTTCAGCCTGTGTTGTTTGAGAAAAAAGGTTTGAATACTGATGCAGGTTCATGTTAAAGTAATGCTAGTCATCTTCACTTTTAGGAAACATGTTCTACTATACTTAACACTCTGACAAGCTGTTAAAAGCTTTCAGAGCTTCCAGAAAAGAAATGAGGAGAAACAGAAGACAATTGTGAATGCATGTCTGTGTTAGGAAGGGGGGCTCAAAACTCAATAAGAGCCTCAATGTTAGTTGACTTCTCACCTGAACTCATGCTACACTCCAAGCTTAATGGGAATATAGAATGTTCCTTTCCTTAGTTTGAAAACCCTGTTACATGTAAGTATCTAGCAGCAGGAAAAATATATTCCTACCAGAAACACTACCAAAGCCAACTAAAAAGACAATAGTTCAATAACACTACAACTAGTTTACCTTGTGTTTTTATTTTGGAGTTTCAATTCAGGGAAAGGGGAAGAGGTTTGGAGGGGGGCTCATTAGAAACCTGAAGCTCTGGACTGAGGGCTTAACAAAGCCTCTATGTCATAACAGTGGCCCTCAATTCCAAACTAATTGTCCCTCTTTCCTTTTTTTTTCTTTACACAGTACCAATAAATTGACTAAAAAGCTAAAGTACCTTTGGCAGAAACTTTGGGTTAATATGTATAGAGGGACTTGGTGGAGGAGCAGGAGAAATGGGCCATCCTGGGTCATGCTTATTCACAGCAACATCCAAGTCATGCAACATCTTCGCTGGAAAATACTGCTGCCAAGTATGCCGCAACTTGTACAGATCCCGACGAGTCTTCTCATCTGCCTGAAAAATAATTATTACATAATAATGAATAATACATTTTTAAGAAAAGAAAGGTAATCACAGTAACCTACACATGAAAAGAATTTGTAAAAAAACAATAATTGAAAGAAACTCAGGTTTGCAGAGGAATCAAACCAATAACTGTCCTGCCTTACACCTATATTACAGCACTCAAGCTAGCCAATCAGCTGAGTTACAGAGCATGCCATTACAGTATTGGAGTTTGTAACACATAGATTACCTTTTCAAATACACAGGTAAAACTATTTTCCATAATATCTGCAACAAGCTTCAGGTACCCTCCTCCAACATTCTTCACGATGGAATCAAGCAAATAAAGTGAAGGTAGTTTGAATTGTTGTGATACCTATGACAAGAAATATGGAATAAGAGTATAAGGAAGTATAAGGAACAACGTTCTACTACCTAATGTTTTTTCACCGATTATCAAACGCTGGAAAAAAATAAGCAAAAGGAATTTGTAAAAACAATAATTGAAAGAAAATCAGGTTTGAAAATGAATCAAACTAATGAAATAAGAGAAAAAAGTATCAGGAAGTATAAGGAACAATGTTCTACTACCTAATGTTTTACTAACAATTATGAAACACTGGAAAAAATAAGCACTAAGAAATTATCTGACCAATGACACAAAAATCAGAATAGTTTGTACTTCTACTTGTACTCTGGTCTCCATTAGCTATGCAAAAGTGTATATTTAAAAAGTAAATCTTTTCCACACAAAAAAATCTGCCATATTCACAAAATAAATTTAATACAATATTTGTTTAGAAGTGGAGTATGCATTAACACCTGCTTGAACAAATTCTTGGTGGAAATAATCATGCATAATTGTTTAAATTAAATCTAAAAAGAAAAAAACAAAAAAAAACCTTTGTTATTCCTACCATGTTATTTAACCTTCATTTCACTACCCTATGTTTAAACTTCTTTCCTTTAAGGGTGTAAAATAACACCATATTACAACATTTCATTGTTTAAACTTATAATTGTATGAAAATTTTTGACACCATGTACATGTTAAGTACGAGATTAAGTGAGCTACTTCCAAAACCTTCAAAAGGGGTGTAACATTTTTCTGTAGAAAAATCTTATTTAAAACCTTTTATTACATATTGCCATATTAATTCAAATAAGTGCCCTGGGCATTCCTTAAATTTATCAACCTAAAGAGTAGGCACTTATTTGGAGAAGGTACTTATTTGAGGTGGGTGCTTATTTCATAGTTGCCTCTTTTTAACTTTTCTTATCTACAGTGTGGGTGCCTAGTCTAAAAAACATGTTAAACATAAATACACCTCCACTACTATTGCACTGTTTGTTATTTCCCTCAGTTAATAATTCTTGGTCCCTTACAGTCCTCTTAATTCAACATTGTAGAGTAAAGATGAATTAAATACTTTTTTCTCTATGCATTCTTAGTCTCTATGATGATATCTAGACTAGACTGAGGATAAGCATTCACACTGCACACAATAATACTTCTGTGGTACTATAATTTTCAAAATAGTTTCCCCAAAAATGTTTATGTAACCTTATCATTGAAAAATTAAAGTATGCTACCATGGTGGCAAAAGAACATGAGAAATGTCACTTCCAATATCTAAAAAGCTTGCCTACAGAAATAAATACAAACACCTTGAACTTTCTACATTTGTGCTCTGGTAGCTGTGAATTTTGGTGTGATTTAATAGGGATACACACTGAAGTTTGTCAACACAGTAACAAGTACTTCACTTAAAAGGCTGGAGACCCATGCCAGGTTTTGCAGCCCACATTCCCCATCCTAATGGTAAAATGGCAAAACCGCAAGCCATCTTTCAGTAAAATTCCTTGCTCCAGCATGTATCCAAGGAATTATTGTTGCCAACCAAGAATCAAGGACTGCATTGCATACATTGATTCTAAAGACCCTAAGAGCTTGCAGGCATGAAGTATCAGTATAAACTCACTTTAGGTCTATATGTAAATCTAAGAATCTAAGTTTGTATGCAAAAATTATTTTGCAGTCAGTCGGTGGGCTAATCACTTAAACTAGCGATAAACTAATATTACTATAAACGAAAACAAAGTATTCTATCATATTCAGCTAAAAATAAAAATACCATTAGCGTAAATACATCAATAGCTTTTCCATGTTTTAAGGCACAAAAACATTGCTTTCGATAACCGGAGAGCTTTTGTTTCATTAAGAAGCTAGTAGAAGAAATAAAAGTATAAGCACACACCTGACAAATGCGTTTTTCAATAAGCTTTGTTATGTTCTCGGCATATTGACTGTTTTCTTCGGCAAGCATCGTGAGCACGTTAATTAGTGGTTTAGAATTAAAAGTCAAGTCTTCAAGCGATGAGGCATATTCCTCACAAATACCTTCGTCCCCAGTATCCATCAGGGTGATAAAAAGGGACGAAGAAAAGATGTGTAAAGTAAAAAAAATTAGCGCATCTTAACGGAAAAAGTTGAAGGCGAAATTCAAGATGGCGGCGACTGGAACAATCTCGTTTTCATTCACGTGAGTATGCTTTGAAGCATTATGGGAACAAAATAGTCCTCAGTCTCTCTGCGGACGAAATACCACAATGGTTAGTGTTTCCGTTACGTTTCTGTTTGCAGTGTATTTTTTAAAAGTAAGAGACACGCACAAATAGGATAGGAAAATGAATAGGTACGTCTGCTGCAGACTTAACGTTGTATGACTTGTTTTATCACCATATAACAAACAGATACAAATTCTACAGTACAGAATTTTGTATATATGCAAGACTTCCAATACGCAGCCTAACATACGAAACTGACCAATATTTCCATGATTTACAATTTTCCGAGAAGTTACTTTCAACTTCACGTATACATGTACCACTTATTGTACAGAGTTATATCAATATTTTCCATGCGATACCGGTGCAGCGCTCTCAGAGGTCATGGGTTCAAATCCTGTACAGGCCTGAATTTTTTTCAGGCCTTATTTTCACTACTGCTCAAGTAGTTTTCCTAGTGCCGGAAGATCGCTTTCATATTCACGTCTTTATCCGTAATTCAAATATATGACTTTCATATATCCACAGTCGTTTATTCACCACTTCACAGGTTTATTTGGCTTGTTAGTTCAGTTGGTAGAGCGCTGCACCGGTATCGCAGGGGTCATGGGTTCAAATCCAGTGCAGACCTGAATTTTTTTTAAGGCCTTATTTTCACTACTGCTCAAGTAGTGTTCCTTACTGCGAAGATTGCTTTCATATTCACAACTACTTTCCATTAGAGCTTTGTTATAAATATACTACATTTACGTAACAATAAAACATTTTATCCTAATAAAGAATTTACATTTCAATATTTGCCCTGCTCTATTACGTGGCGTATTAAATGCTATCTACAATTATTCTCATTGCTCATCGTTATTCGTCGTTTATTTTTAAATTAAAACATTGTTTGAAATATCAACGCTTATTATCACAAGGTAAGGTTACCGAGATACAAATTAGACTGAGTTATATGAAGTAGCAAATTGAAAATTCCTGTAGCCAAAAACATAAGTAGAAACCTCAGTCAGATATTCTTTTAACTAGCTTTTGTACCAACGTTTTCAGCTAGATCAAGGGTTCCCCCAGCAACTTTCTCAATTACTCCACTAAAAACGCTCTAATTCTACGCAGACATCACTCAAAGTTCTGAATAAGTACAGCGAAAACGTGGTGCCTTTGTGATTGTAAAACAATGATCTTAAAAGAAAAAGCTAATCCGGTCCAGCTGATCAGGCATCTGAGAGCCAAAAAAAACAAAAGTTTGAGTGCGCATGCATCCGTCGTTAATTACAATTTTAAGAAATGATTGGAGCTTATTGACACACTTAGCCAATGTTTTAGCCTTTTCTTATTGGCAGTGAGATAAGGCCAAAACAGTCCCAAGAACCTCTTCTATACTGGGCCTATAAGAAAGTTCAAGTTCCGACGTTCATGTTGTTGTGTTCATGCGTGCAGCGAAAAAAAATATGCCTTGTATTAATTGGAAATGCGTCAATAGCTGAGTGTTGGAAGTGGTATTATTTTTGGCAAAAAAGGCGCTATTGTTGAGAAAGTGTTGAGTGTGAAGTGAAATGATTATAAGCTCTGAACAACTAACCAGCCGACCTTCAAGAAGATTCTTAACGGACTCGATAGCACATCTCAGCAACTTATCTTCGACAGGCAGTGATATTCGCCTCTCGAAGTTTTGGGCCACTTACGCTTGTCCTGTAAGTAATTAATTTTAATTTATCATGCTAATAATCCTGTTCTGCTGAGCTGAATGGTATAACTACTATCAACATTTATACATTTATCCACCTGCTTCATGCCTGTCGCTGTGCGAGATGGCTTATTCTCGTTTTCACCGAATTATATGGTTTCTGCTTCTTTCCAGTCATATGAGAGATGATCTAATCTCATTAGCGCCAATTTTCACAACTTCCGTATTTATCTACTTAACGATCATTCGCGTAAAACGCTCGATTTATGTAAAAAGTGTTTTCTTATGCTCAAAAAGAAAAATGCTAACAGATCTTTCGGACTCCTTAAAAGATGTAAAGGCATCCTTCGGGGTCATCATCGTACAAATCTGTCAAAAAATCTTGGGGTAAGAGGGTTTATTAAGACCAAAATGTTTGAAAGGCATGCATTTTTAAAAGATTAACAGTAAAAAATTTCATTAAACAGCCCGCGGCGCCCTTGGGCTATATAAAGTGAATCCTTTGTTCTGATTGGCTACGCGAGCAGGCAACATAAGCCCATCGCGCAGCGCGCGTGATTTCATAAAAAGAACCAATCACGTCCACCACGTAATTAAACCTTGACATTGAAAAACTGACGTCAACGCTTTTGTGCTTCGTTGTTCTCGTTGTTGTCTTTTGCTTTAGCTGAGTTAGTTTTAAGTTATCTAGCTTTCTTTCATCGTGAATGTGTTACTCTTGTTTGTGAAATTTATGAACTTTTGAAATATATTTTTCAAACCAAATTTTGTAGTTAATTTAAAAGGGTCTACTTCATCAATTATAACAGGATTGGACTCTTGCCTCCTGTTTTCGAAAAAATAATTTTTTACAAGCTGCTCTTTTTTTAATGCCGGACGTGATGGGGCAGGATTACCGCTTGCAACTAACACGGGGAAGTGAGATCGTCAGCAAATTCTGAAAAAATTGCCTTGACTCAGCTTTTCATTCGTCATTCCCTCGGCTCTCTCCACTCCACATCAAGCCAACGACCGGAATTGCCAGTAATTTATTTCAGCCCATCTAAAGATTAAATTTCACGCAGCAAATGGCGATAGTCGGAGGCACTCGTATGGTTGACTTGATATTCTTTACATCCTAAGTAGACAGTGGATTTAGTCACGAGTCAGGAGAACTGGGTCGAGTGCATGAGATCGAGGCCGATAACTTCTAAACTTTCGGGACTGAAATAAATTATGAAAAAGTTATAAACATCTTTTTACTAGAATATTGTTTTTAAAACGGGTAAAACTTACAGAAAAGAGAAGAAAGGCAAAACCAGTTCGACTTAGAAAGTATGCTTTTTGCGTTCAAACATCGAGAAATGGATTTTTAACATGTCGTTATTTTTTGAGCGCTACTCACCAACTGTTAGCTTTTTTTGGTAAGAAGGAGACTTTATTAAACTTTTTATTTTTTCTTTCTTCCCTAATAGCCTGATATTCTTAAAAATGGCTGAAACATGGTGCCAACAATGGAACATGTCAAGAAACAATTCATACCACCAGATGAATTGTAGTACAAACGCATCTGCTGTGTACGTTTTCATGCCTATTGATTCCACCGTAAAGTCCATCATCTGTTCAATTCTCGTCAGTATTGGCATCATGGGTTTCCTGGGCAACAGCCTTATTTTCTACTTTCTTTGGAAAAAGCCAATCAAAAAGCGAAGCCTGATCCAAAAGAGCCCATTCGTGAGAAATTTCAATCTCTACGTGAGAAGTTTATCACTCTCAGACATATTAGCCAGTGCAATATCTATTCCACTAGTATGCATCCAAATCTTATTCGATGTATTTCAAAACGGCTGGGCATGTAAAATAGTTCGGTATTTAAATTTCATTTTCCCATCCATTACAATCAACAATCTGATTGTTATCAGTCTTGAAAAGTACTTGTCAACGCGCTCGATTCCTCGTACTTTTACAACCAAAGCAGTTCGACGAATGATCATTTGGGCATGGGTGTTTGGAATGGTCTTTATGTTGCTAGCGGCCACCCCATACGGTGGAATAAGGCTGGATCTTAACCAAACTCATTATACAACCATCTGCTTCTACAAGTATCAATTTTACCCGTTCAGAATGCCCCTGGTTGTCGTCGTGATACAATACATTCTACCGGGAAGCTTTATAACATTCGTCAACTTCTGCCTCCTTAAAACGATATGGATCAGAGGGAACCGTGCCATGATCAAAGGATTGAACAATGCTTTTAGGGCTAAGCTGATAGCCACGAGAGTGAAGGGAATGACTCTCCTTATTCTCATTACGTTTGCCTTCATCGTCTGCTACTTCTTCTTCTTGGCCAATTTGCTCTACAATCATATAACAAAACCATACCGTGATTTTCAAACTGATTTCATATCACGCTATGGCTTCGGTGGAATCGTCTTTTTGAACGGTGTGATGAACGTCGTAATTTACTTCGTTCAGATGAGTGATTTTCGCGAATTTCTATGGAGAAGTTTCTGCAAGAAAAATAGAACAGCGAATTCCGACAAAGCACAAACAGTAGCGATGAGCGACCCTACTGAAGGACAACGAGATAAAAATTCACATCTAAAGGAACTCAAAGTGACTTCGCAGCCTGCTACCATTGCGACAAGTCAAAATAAAAATAACGAAGACAATAACAATGATTTATAACTTTCAATATACTAACTCAGTTCATTTTTTCTGCGTGAAAGAGCTCCCCGAAATAATAATGATGTAAATTTGTGGTTAATTCAGGGTAAAATAAAACCACTTGATATTGGTTCGGAATTTAGGGAAGAATTCAACAACTATATATTTGGAGATAACCCGCTGTAAATAAGGAGATTATAACAATAGTGATGATAATAATAATAATCATAACCATAATAATAATGATGATGATGATAATAATTATAACAATAATAATTATAATAATAACAATGGTAAGCAGAACTTGTCTAGCGCCTAGTCAATTCGTTTTAGGCGCTCCCTAAAAATTGAGGAATGAATAAAAACTAAATCAATATATGTACAAAATTAAAATCGCCGTGAGAAAAGAGTTTTTTTTAAAAAAGATAGGTTTTAAGCCTAGATTGAAAAGTTTTTTAATCGAACGGATGCTATCGCGCAAACTGTTCTAAACTTCGGGGGCGGAAACAGAAAAAGGCTTGAGTTTCGTAGGAGTTCAGAACATTAAAGTTACCAGGATTCAGACGTATTCCAGAGAACAACCAGAGAGTTCTGGACAGCGAGAACTGGGCTTTTAAATCCAGAACTTAGATGGAAGACAGTCGGTGTGGAGCCTTTTGAAAGTAAAAGTTAAAACTTGAATCCAATGCGGTCAGAAACTGGAAGCCGGTGTTGTTCAGTCAGAATTGAAGTGATGTGATCGTGCTTTTGGGAGCGTGTAATTAAGACCGCTGCCTTTTTATCCGGAAACAGTATCACCTCCTCCTGCTCAACCCGACGCAGTCCTATTTCAATTTCCGATACTCACACGAGTTCTGTCTCCGCTTCTTCATTAGCATAGAAGAACCGTGGACTCATTCTTATTCAGCGGTTGAATTTAAAGTTGTTCAACACATTACATCCGGAATTAAAGTTTAACAAAGTACCAAGTTGCAAACACAGCGGTCAAAACGTCTGCGCATGTGAGAATGCTTGAAAAAGCTTTGTATTCGTTAAGTTTCAAGTTTCCCTTTTCGTTACTTTTGTTTTTCTTTTACATATTTCTATGATCTTTTCCATATTCTTTAGCTTATTTTTTGGCTATAGCAGTTATTCCTTTTTTTTCTATTATTTTGCGCGACAAATTTGCACCTGGCAAGAGTAGACCTCTTTAGCTTGTCTGCTTTTTTCCCTACTTGAAGGTCTTGAGTGAATTCCCAGCTTTATCTTTTGTAAATTTAAAAGATACAGCTCTAGAGTATTATCAATTGACCTGGAATGGGTAGACAAAACACACAGACTAAAGAGGTCTATTGATTTCCCTTGCGCAAGCCCAACGCTTCACCGCTGTGTTCGACGCTGTGTTCAAAATACCGTCGAACTTGTCGAGAAGATTTCAGGCTGCTCTTGGAAGAAGAATGTACACTGCCCACATTCAAAACGTCTGTTATCTGTTATCTACCTGTAAAAAGCAAATATCATGATAACATTTGAAAAATTATGTTTTTCATGTCAAAGGTTAGAAAACTATGTTATTTTTGACTTAATTCCATTAACAATTGGTTCATACGTCAGCGTGCGTTCATCGAGATATGAAGCACGCGGGAAGTTTGGAGAGCACGAAAGATGCGTAAGAGTTGCTCGAGGCGTAGCCGATTAGACAAATTTACGCGCTGGGTTATAATTAATATTGGCCAGTCTGAGCCTTTCCATTACCCAGCTGACCTTGACGTTCGCCGATTACATTTTTCGGATTTGGTTTTTTTGTTCATTATGACATCACTTCCCCACCGGTTCTTTGCGGTTCTTCTTACGTCATAGTATCAAGTAGTTAAGTACTCATTTATTCATCGCCTGGGGGGGGCTTGGAGGATTTATTTATTATCGTCCTCCTCTTTCCTCTTAACTCTGTTAGAAACGACTCACTGACTACCCTCCGTACCCCATTAAAACCAAGTGATCCCCCCCCAAAAAAAACGCTGTGAACTCCCCCCCTCCCTTAGGGGATAAATAACTACTGGTTCTTTACTGCTAGAAACCTTCTATTATTTACTGATAACTCCTTTTAAGATCTTAAAGGTTTTTCATCATTCAAAATTGTCTCATTGCACAAACTCTCGAATTTCCTTCTTAAAATCTAGTTCAAGGTAGCAAATTGGGTAACATTACAGTTTTATCACTCAACTGAGTTATCTGCTCTTGCTGACAATTTGTTTAATTACCCAACTGAGGAACAATGAAAATCATTTCAGCACTTAAGGATGTCAGACTCTCAAGAGCAGACTTATTGCCACTTATGCTTGGCTGCCTGACAGAAGTAAATGACAAGCATTCACTCAATTTATTCGAAGCACGTAACTTAAAGGTTTTTAAAGGTTTTTCGCAGAACTGCAATTGAGAGAAGGGAAACTGGTGTGAAGGACCTCACTGACTTGGGTAAGCATTGGAAATAACTCTTAAGCTCTAATTAATGCTTTAGTAGGAAAGACGCGTGAACGAATGATGAAGAGGTGCGTTGCAAATGTCCACAGTAGAGTAACATTTGCATTTGAGAGGAAATGCTTCCCAACTAACGACGAAGAAAATGGGTCAAAACACTAAGCTTCGTAGTTCTTTACATACCAATATTTTTGATATTGTGATTTTAACAATAATTGCTCTGATCTAAGTTCAAGTTATACATGTGCAGTGATAAGCGAACGGCAAATGTAATCAGCGCGAGTGTAAATGCATTCCATGCCGGTGTAAATGATGGTTTTTCAAAGGATCTAATCTGTCCAAAATTCTAAATTAATCATCATTTTCAAGAAGAATCTCTTTGATTTCACATGGAAAGACTGAGCTTGTGTGTCAAAACAACATCAGAAATGTATGAATATTTTAGGTGCCAACAGAGTAAACTAAAGCTAAAACACGGAAAAACTTGATAAAATACATCACTGCGAGATTAAAAAAAATTACGCATGTTAACAAAAAAAACATCGCCGTCTCTAAGAATTTTGGTTGCTTGAAGGTGAACATTTTGGTATTCTTCCTCGCTCACGCGCCGTTACATAAACCTCCCTTCGATATTCACAAGTTCTACAGTTGCTATGTGACTCAAGACTACGATAGACTCGCGAGTATTGGCACACTGTCACGGAAAATGAAGCAGACAATAACTCCGCGTCATAACCCAGGCAATATCAATTTCGTTTGAAAGAACTATTTTTTAATTATTAATTTTTAATTACAGGCGTCTATCAGCCTTCGTAGCTCAGTTTTACTGTTATTTTCAGCCATAGCTTTCTTTTACACATTCATTCAAACGCCGTTCCTTTGTGGTGTCTAGGTCAAAGGCCGCAGCCTGGTTGTCTAAAGCTTATCGCATAATAATCTTCCACCAGACAACACTTTTTAGTATTTCATCAAATGGAACCTTGGTTCCTCTTTCATTTTTACTCGAAAACATAAGAAACAGCCAAAAAGATGCAACCGTCCGTAGAAGCTCCTTTTAGGGGCAAAAGTAAGGAAAAGGAAAACTTACCTTTATTTCGCCTGAGGTATTTTATTTATTTTTCATTCTGTGTTGGGGTTTACCAAAATCGAGTGATGTTGCAGACTTGGTTCATTTGTATAACTTGTCCTTAATCATACCATGTGTGATTCTGCCGACCCTGCGCTCTTTGCGTTCGCAGTTGCGCAGTCGTTTGACCGTCATATCCACAAACCGTGACGTAACTGCTTCATTAATCAGGATTCGTTCACTTTCTCCTTCGACAAAACCCGTTTTAGAGGTAGGAAGAGAGAGAATCCTACGAACAAAATTGAAGGCCTGTCTCGCACTTTTTGAGTACAAAGACTTCCTTTCCACCACATTTCTATTTTTGTTCCTTACAGGGTGCTAGCCATGGGAAACAGCGTGGATTGTTGTTACAACTCGCGCTGGTCTTACCAGTGCATTTTCCCTTGCATTCGTTTTTGTACATACACAGGACGCCGGGTCTTTTACAACTATGACGGCATGGAAAAGGTTCAACCACTCGTCCATATTTACCACCCCCGGAACGAGCGCGTTCACTCTCTTCCAGATGCTTTCTATGGCATTGATGACGACGATGATATACAAAATCAAATCAAAAGCCATAAAGGTGTGTACACGAACATTTGTAGGAGCAAAAATTATAAACTGCGATTAAGCGATTGAGAGAGTGGGACCAACTAACTTGACTAAAAACAATCACAGTAACTCCTACTTTAATGAATGACTGATTAGCTTGGAGAATTCACGCTAAAACATACGTTATCACGATGCAACTTTGAAACAAATGCTTCCTGACATGGAATTGCTACAGGTAAAAAAGTACCTGCAACTGATTTGATTCATCTGACTTTCTGATTACACAGGGCTTGACGGCGCTGGTCAGATCGCGGCGTTGTGCAAGTATGCAGCGGACAATGGTTACACCATTCGCGCCGTGGGCACAGGTTCCTCTTGGTCTCGTCTCACCCATACTAGAGACATACTTGTGGTCATGACTGATTTGAACAAGATTCTCACGGTCCCAAAGATATTGGAGGATTCACAGTCGGAGGATTCAGAAATGGAAACAACGGAAATGAAATATGAAGTCGAAGTACAAGCCGGGAAACGCGTTGTAGATTTTGTCGAGGAACTCGACCGGGATCATCACAAGGCGCTCAAGATGATGGGCAACTACGCAGGCCAAACGGTTGGAGGAGTGGCGAGCACTTCCACTCATGGATCAGGATGGTTCAGTGGAACAATGGTAAGATTAATCGAGTGGTCAAATAAAAATAGTATATTATAGTAGGGTGCTCCTGCGGCTACATACGTTCTCGGCCGCCTTACAGAGAAGCAGAAAAAGTCTATCTGCTTCGAACAAAATTCAAATAATTGCCTCATGGTCGAAATGTTTAAGAAGATGGCTGGAAGAAAGAGCATTGACAATTTTGACTAAAATTACAGTTGACGAACTGCAACGACTTACGCTTTATTATCTAAGATCCACATATCCAGCTCTCGTGCTGTTCTGGTCACGTGACATTCCAAATATGGCAATATACGTTCACAATGCAAAGATTGCCGAACCGAACTTGCTAATGATAATTATCAAAATGTTTCCAGACCAAGGTTTCTTTCCTCGATTTTCAAAGGGAGGAGCATGTCTTAAACTCATTCACTAAAAAAATCTTAGGTCATTTTATGTCTCGTTTGCAGTCCACTTTTGTGGTGGGTCTTCATTTAATCGTACGTGGTGGAATCCAAGTGAAGGTACGTGGCGGCCCCGAAACCATTGCGGATTGCGAAGCAAAGATCGATGGAGCCAAATACGGAGACGACCCAGTCGAGATCAAAAGTAGTGAGGTGTTAAAGGCATGTCAAGTAGGGTTAGGATGTATGGGGGTGATCTACTCCATTACATACAGCTGTGTTCCCATGTACGAGCTGGAGGAAATCAGAAGAACGGAACAGGTCTCTTGGCCAGAAGTTACGACGGAAGACGAAGAAGGCAACAACGACGGTGACGATGCGTTAATGGGAAAGAAGTTGCAATTAGGGGAGGTTCTTGAAAAGTTTGCTAAAATGTACAAGACGAAAGATGCAGAATATTTCTCATTTTTCGTCAATCCATACCCGCAAGGACCAAGGTAAGGCCTCAGGGCTACGTACTAGAGCAGAATTAGTTCTTTAATACGAATGTTATAGAGCTGGCTGTATTCGTAGTGGTGTTTGTAATGAAAGCTATGGTAATAGTGGTGGCTGTGGAGATGGAAATGGTGGTGGATGACAATGCCAATAATACTGATAGTGGTGAAAGAAGTGACAACAGTGTTCTTGGTGAGAGTAGCGGTGATGGTGGTGTTTGCATTACTAGCACCGGTTGTTTGAAGGGTGGATAACGCTATCCACTGGATAAGTCGCCCACGGGTAGATAACGCAGTAAGTCTTGACACTTAAAGCGGTATCCGCTGGATATCAAGTTATCTGTTTGATAACTGAACCCTGGTTTAGTGGCAGTGTTTTCTATGGCGGTGCTGCTGGTATTAGTGGTAGTAGGGTTGGCAGTGGTGTCTTAGTCTTAGTGTTGGTAATAGTGATAATTGTGGTGATGATGTTGGAAGATGTGCCGCTGCTAATAATGGTAGTTATGGTGGCAATACTCTTACTGATTACAAGGGTAGTGGCAATGGCAGCAGTGGTAGGGACGATGAGATGGTTGTGATGGTAGTACTGGTGTTCATGCTAAATGCAGTGGTAGGTACGGTTGTGGTGCTGGTGCTAACGCTAGCGGGGGTAGAAGAAATGTTTCTGGTGATGGCAATGCTGATAACAATGTAAATGGTAGCTACGGAGATGGTGATAGTAGTGGCAGTGGTGGCGGCATTAATGATGGCGGCAAGGATCGTGGTGGTGATAGTAAAGGCCATGTGATGGTGGTGGTTGAAGTCTTAAAAGACTCAGTACAGATAATTCTAATTTAAGTCCCTTTTCATAATTCCTTTTACGTTTAAGGTGGCGATGAACTCAATAATCTCGTTACCTCCTTGCTCCCTCAGGAATGACAAGCATATTGAAATGGCTTACTTGAAAGCTTTCAAAACAGATCGTAGACCAACCTGCTGTGCTTGTTGCTCATGCTGTTGTAATTGTTGCGGGGGAAGAGGAATAGCGGACCTAGGCTGCATGCAGACAGACTGCACAGCCTCTTGCCTCCAGGGATGTGCCAATTGTTGTCCCACTCGTATTCCACAGCTCACCAACTTCGGTGTGTCACAGTTCTCGTTCGAAAAACCGTATCGGCAGACATGGTACAACGTGCTGCAGTTCACGAAAGGCAATATCCAGTAAGTAAAAACACTTGCTGTGTGAAACTTCTTAGCTGTCATCTGCACAAACAGCCAAATAGACCGATTGAACGTGATTTTACGACAAAATATCAACGTTTTCAAGCCGTAAACGGTTTGACTTATTAAACGAAGGAATAATTGCCATTTTCTAAGGCGTTGCTATTAAACATATACTTTCGTTTACCATCAAATCGAAAAATGGAGAGCACGTTTTTATTGAGTTTGGTAAATGTAAAGCCTAAGTGATTCAAAGGGCCGGTCAGCACAAAGGCTAACATTTAAGACTGCTGGTTACAACTCCTGGAAAGAAAAGGCCGACCTCAGGCGCCGGAAGGTGCAGTTTATCGATTCGCTATTCGTTCCATGTTTTTCTTAGCTGAGTAATAAGTGGTTAAAGCAAACTAAGAAATCTCAAATGATTTTCGACACTCAGTCAAATATTGCTGTCAAATAGAGTCTTGTCGTTTCCTTTGTAACTTTAGCGTTCGCACAGCAGAATGGTGCTTACCGTTGGAACACCTCCATAGTGCCCTGACCATGGTGATAAAACTGGCTCAAGATTACGCAGAAAGGCATAAACAGTATTCTTTGCTACCAATGTATGTGAGACTTGCACGTTGTGATGATTTGTTCCTGAGCCCTGCAAGCAAGTTTAGACCTGACGGAACTATAAATGATCACAGCTGTTACATTGAGGTAAGAAAAAAAAAACCTTTCTAAGAATTACCATAAAATAAGACAATAGTAAGGATTTAGTCTTTACTTCATGCTTTTTAACTTTTTTTTTCCCAGGTACCATTTCTCCCTGGAGCATACGGCATTGACGAGTTTCAGGAGACGGTAGAGAACAAGCTATGTGAGGAGTTCAAGGCAAGGCCACATTGGGGAAAGAATAATCGCCTCAACCAGTCTAAGATCGAGGCGATCTACCACAAGGATAGCCTGGAAAAATGGGGGGAAGTGTACAGGATATTTAACAAAGGAGGACCGTTTGAAAATCTCTTCACACATCATATGGGTTTTGCCAAGTTGTTTGATTATCCAATCGATAAGCAGCCTTCTGCCTAAGAAGTAACGTTTCATTACCTTATTTTGTCGCTCTTAAATATAGGAAGAAGCGCAGTAGTTTATAGGTAGAATTCTCATATGTATACACTGGTTGACAGTCTTCGGTAATCAACGCCTAGAAAACAACATACTAAGATGTGTTACCAGATGACCTGGAGTAACCTAACCTACGAGCACTAAGATGGAACCGGCCAATCAAATCGTGCCATTTAACCCTTTAACTCCCGTGAGTGACCAAGACAGAAGTTCTCCTTACTATATCTGTACAATATCATGCAGACAAGTGATAGGAATAAAGAAAAATATCAATTATAGAATTACTAATTAACTGATCCGATACTAAATTCTCTGAAATAACATTAAAAGAACTGTATGGTTGGCAGTAAGGAGAATTGCAAATTTGATCTGGGAGTTGAAGGGTTAAGAATCATCTTCTAGAGTGTCTTACAAAATAAATGTAACCCATCAGAGCAATGTATAAAAGTTGACTTGATAGAGCTAGTGGGACAATATCGACTGATAATAGAATTCAATTTTACAACTTGGCAGATCTGACCATTGCCGTAAAAAGAAACGAAATAGCCAAATAGAAATTCATAACTAGCACTCTTAAAACAGCTTGTTTCACTCATAGTTTTAAAATGAACAGAAGTTATTGTTTATTTGCCGCTATTTGAGGGGGTTTCATGCAGTTGTAGCTAATGTAGCCTTTTTTCAGTTTCATTCTCTTGACAATATTTTGCAACTAGTTGTATCTGTAGAAACCAATCCCCCTCCTAGCCCCAGTCCGGGCGGCTATCCATATAACTTTGACTTTCGCGCGGATCAAGCGAATGTAACGGTGTTAGCTCGAGTAGAAGGTGATAGCTTATGCAGCCGTATTCCAAAATCGTTAGGTAAATATCTCTATGTTATACGTATTTCTTGTTATTTCCAATCTTGTAATTGGTCGTTCTGTTCTTGATGTATTATGTTCGTAATACATTACTTAGAAACCACTAATTAATGGCGTGTAAATAGAGGAATTCGATCGTGTCGTCAATAAATTAAACTCCTCTTAAATTTATTGCTGATGCGTTGGTTACAGTATCTTTCTGGTATAACAAGGAATTATTTGTTCAAACGTTTGCCCTTATTAATTACTGTTTGGCCAAACATTAGGTAGGACTGCGTGGTGGCCTAATTTGCCTTGATTATTGGATTGTGTTCTTGGACAAGACTCTTGCATTGGCTCGATTACATAGCTTACAAACAAATACATACAACTTTATCGGGTCTCCATTTTCAGGGCTTTTCACTCAGTTGTATGAATGGGTGCTAGCAATTTAATGATAAACTCCTGGCTGACTGGTCAGAATACGAACGTTGTGTGATAGGCCAATTAAAATAGGAGGCTGCTCAGATTCTACCTTGCCAAACAGACCCTTCAATGTTGGTATTAAAAGTCACAAATTTGAATTACTTAGATGAGAGAAAGTTCTGTATACTGTGTCAAATAGCAAAGGCTTGACAACTAGAACATAAACAATATCCTACAAACTGGAAAAACTAAGTTGAACAATGGAGCACAAACCTGCCCAAAAAATGCAGGGCAATACTATTTAGTTTAATTCAAGGATGTCCACCGAAAAATTCAGGTACTTGCAAAGAAAAAAGTCACTCTCCAACAAAGTATATCTTTATTTGAAGTGGAATGATCAAAACCAATAAAAATACTATTAGTACTATTTGAAATTAGAGAATTATGACAGCAGGAAAACCGCACAATACAAAGTTCTAATTTTTTGTTTTGAATTTTTTGTTAATTGCAAGAAATGTATGTCTTTTGAGGAAAGACATACATTTAGCATCACTTCCTGACAGTAAAGGACCAGCTGGGGATATTGTTGGTGCAACAGCAGGTGTCAGTGTTGCTGAGGTAACTGTTGGTGTTACTGCTGATGTTACTGCAGTTAACAAAGCTATCAATAGAACAAGAATTTATGCAATTGTTATAGAATTGTTGAAAATGTGAGCTACAAAAATTTTAAACAGAATATATACATGTACTTAAAATTCAAAGTCTTGCGTATGATCAAAAGTTGTGAAAGGTAAATATCTTTTGTAAACTTTGAGCAAGTACTTTCACAGTCAGTGCTTCAGTTTTGAAATGCCTTTATTGATTGGGGCAACAACAGGAGGGAGATTTGTTAATTAACCCTTTCACTTCCAAGATCTAATTGTTAATTCTCCCCTCTGGCTGCTACACACTTCTTTGTTAGTTAGTTACAAGGATTTGATGTTAGATCAAGATTATAACTTTTACCCTATAAGTTTGAGTATTCTCATTACCTGTTTGTCAAATAATGTATTGATATTGAAGGGAGAAGTTACATGTTAATCACTTTGAGGAGTTAGAGGGTTGATGCAGCTGAAGCAACTAAAACAACTGAATAGTAACTCCTAAATATTCAAACACTGTGGAGAGCTGCTCTTCTTGGTGTGTAGGAAAAAATTGGTATAGCAAAGTAAACAAGCTAGTCAAAGAATTTAAAACTAAAATGGGGATTTTTCTCCAGTAAATTATCATGGAGCAATTTAATGTGGGTAATCATTATAACCTCAGCATGAGCTGCACACATACCACTTTGCTTTTTAGACTCTTGTAACAACTAACCTTCAGAGTCAATGAAAACTTTCTTTGTTCTTTGTCTGAATGCATTTTGGATGCTGTATCCATTTGTGAGGCTATTAAAAACTCTAAGCATCTCTGTACCCCAGTAGCAGATTTTAGTATCATCATGCTACAAAGCAATCAACATCATTATATTTTGCGGTCAAAGACACCTTAGAATCAAAAAACATAAATGGCACTGGGTTGTGTTAATATTCTTTAGATCTTTGCTAATGAAGTGCTTATGAACATTAGTAAAAGATGCATGCAAGTTAGTTCTGGTTTTGAATAAATATTGAAGAGATTATTCTAAAAACGTGTTAGAGGCTTATTGTCTTGCAGTCTTTGAGTAGTCTTTCATTTGGTGCCATAAATTTTCACTACCTCAAAATTTGCTGGGAGATTTATAACGTCAGTGCATTGTTAACGACATTGTTCAATAGGACTTTATTAATTCATTAATTTATAAATTAATTTTTTTTTTTTGCTTGACACTATATTCAAATTTAGCTAACATAAAGATCCTCAACACAAACTACTTCGAAATCATAATGCTGAATAATGCATTTGCTAGGCTGGAAGCAAGGGCTGATGCTAGCGGTATTTCTCTAAGGCCCGCTTCAAACGTCGTGCTACTGCCTGGTCGAACTCGTTTGACAGTAGCGCGTCGTTTGAAACCAAGTCGTGCTTCTGCCGTGTAGCACGGCACGTTCATAGCAAGTAATTAAAATCACCCAACATGCCGGCCTTTATCTAGCCCCTTTGAAAGATACCTGGCTTTGTCATATCCAACAGCACTCAATGACAAAACAAAACTTGTGACAATTTCGATATATTGATTAATGTTACTGTATATGAAGCATGACCATTAAAAAGGCTCTTAGAAATACCTTGTGGGGTTTACTCCCGCCAGAGTTGGAATATTCGTGGCCAGTAGGTTTGCAATTTGACAAGAGGTGTGCCTGGTAGAAAATTGAATGTCAATGACTCTCCTTTCCTGTATCAAAGTTTCCATGCGCGATCTTCTAGGAATTGCTTTCATCGAGGCATCCTCTTACCGCAAGTGAACAAACGGTCTTGTGACGGATGTGTTTCTGTCCACATTATCTCGTCACCTTTGCAGCAGGGCTGAGGCCTGTGCGTCTACTTCAGATTGATCGAATGGAGTAGAAAGGTGGTCTTCAGACATGTTCGATTTCCTTTTGTGTAAATCTCAGCTTTGCTAACTTTTCGCACTGAGTAGAAGTGGAGAGGTAGGAGATTCGATATAATGTTAGCCTGCAGTGCAGGCGTCTTATTAATGCAAGCTAACGCTATAAACTCGCAATCGTTTATCCGACCGGCCATGTTTGATTTGCAGTTGAGTGGACGGTGGGGTAGGGGGCGGGGGAAGGGAAAAAGGTTATCTGCGCTCCCCTACCCCTACCCCTACCCCTCTCCTTATTTTTGACCGTCGACCGCCCCCTTGGAACAAATTTTTTTCTCTCCCCAGCCTTTCGCTGCCATTAAAATCAAAGATGGCGGCCATAATTTTCGCTATGAAACCACTGAGTACTCGCTCGCCAAAATTACGCCTGCTCTGCAGGCTAATATAATGTGAGCTAGCTCCTAAATTCGGGCGTGTACTTTGATTACCTTGACAACGTTTTGACTACCTGGTACCTTTTGTGTTAGGTGTGACTAGGGAATAGAGTAATCGGAAATTCACGTGATCGATTGGAAGAGGAAACAAGCTTTGTTTTGAAAATTGAAAGTGACACTTAAATGAGGAGTATGCTGAGATGGTAGCCTGCAGAGCAGGCGTTTTTTGATGTAAGAGGGCTTATTGATCGGAACGCTTATTTGAAGGCTGCCATTTTAGGCGTAGAAAATAGTTTGTTTGGTTTTGTTTTAGTTTGTGTTGTTTTGTTGTTTTTCACTTTTACTGGAATGTACCAATCAGAAAAGTTATCATTAATTTTAACACGCTGTCTGCATTCAGCCAAAAAGCTCCTAATCAGGCAAATACTTTGCAACGAGAGACAAAGAAGAAGACAGTTGTGGGGTATGCTGTCGAAAGTCTTCCTGAGATCTAACGATACAGCACCTACCTACCCATCAAGATTTTTTCCCAGTGATTCAAATGGCCGATCAGATCTGTATCACATACATGACCCTTATAAAAGGCTCACAAGTAGTCCATGAGACTATTCGCATAACTGGTGGTAGAGACAATTACCAAATATTGCGTCAAGATGGGTAACACCGAAATGAATCGATAATTTCTTTTCTCTAGGTGTTGATCACCTTTGAAGACAGGTGTTACTTGGCCATAGGCACCTCACCCATGCAAATGCAGAAATTGATGAGCTCAGTTAACGGTCAAATAATTCCTTCAGAGGTTAATGCACTGATGCACAACAGCCTGTCCCTTTTTGGATAGTCGTAGCAGCGCAAGCTATTAACAACGCGGTTAGACTGGAGCGAGAAGAAAAAAGCGAAAATAGACTGGGGAGAGACACTTCTGACCCTGATAATCAACCTGATAACAACATTTCGTCGCATCCTCCTCATCTGTAGAGACATTGACCGCGTCCTCTGAAAGAGGCTCGGCCTTCTTCGCAGAAATATAGAAAGAATCAACATGAAAGAAGTCATTGAAAGAACTTCATCTGCTGCCTTTTTTTTGAAAAGTGCGTGCTTTGGTAAATATGAAATTTAATTTAGCGGATCGAATTCCGGGTGAAATTGCACAGTGAAAACAGATGCCGTATTAACTAGAAAATTTCGGTCTGGAAAGAATTTTCAGCCAGTAAATTTAAAACAGCTTGTATTTTTAATAAAACATGAACTGTTTTCACTATATTTCCGGTCATTTCCGACTTTTCTTGCTGAAAACACAACCAAAGGAAAAAACACCAGGAAGAATCGTTGGGGAGCGGATGTATCTGAGCAATTGAAAATTGACCAGAGCTGAAATTAGTGTCACCGAGAGTTTAGCGTCACGTCTCAATTAAATTATCAGTTCAAAATTGTTTCGAGTTTTTATTTGTTTAAGAAAAACGTAACAAGCAAAATATTTAGTAGAACGGTTCGTTCCAGTAGATGTTTTTCTGATATTTTTTAACATGACCATGAACACGAACATGTGTCCTCAACTGGTTACGAACGAAAAACAAAAGTGATTTCAAGGACATACCGTGTAGCACTTTTATTTTGCGGGGTTTAAATTCTGCGGATGAGAAAAAAAAAAGTTCAGCAGAAAAAAACACCAGCAAAATTAAAAACCGCAAAAATTTACTCCCATTTATATTTTAAAAATGGCCTTAATCCACATGGTTTACTGTATATCACACATTGAGGTAAAAGAGATCTTTCAATTATGAGCTAGCTACAAACAAAACGAAACGATAAAAGGTTAAGTCAACACTTTTCCAGTCTCTGAGGCACAAGATACGAACTCAAAGTAATCAATCAAAAGGTCACATTAAACTTGTTCGAACGGATCATCCGTATGGACACCATTTTCTAACGCCTTTAGGATGCCACATTTTTTCCGTGATTGAAAGTTTTTCTATATATGTTGATAAAAATCGACCAGCCAGTGCGAGGTATGCTCAGGCATAACCGAAATTCCCTTGTTAACAGCAATTTCACTGGTGTTTTGCCCAGCGTTTATATTCTTCTCAGATTCTCCATCGTACCATCCTTGAAACTTTACTCACATAAAAAAAATTGAAAATTAAAGTATTAAAAAAAATAATAATAATAATAATGGAATAAAACGAAGGAACTTTATTACCATTCGAAAAGTTTGTAGGGATAAGGTATAAAGCTAAAATAATTACTCAACAGGCCCTGTTTTAAATTACATTACATCGGCCCTCAACCTTTCAACTTAAAATCAAAGAAGCTATCCACATTCAATGGGAGAAACCTAAACTTAATCACGAAATTTTATCATGTTAATGTAAAACTTTCCTTATAAATGCATACATTATTCTGTGACTATTGCTTGTTTTGTCCAATCAGCATTTTTGTTACACACTTCAAATTCAGCTTTGCACTTTGTATTATTCAGAACTGAAGAGGATAGAAGAACTTTCGAAACATTTTTTTAAAAAGTGTCGTTAATTTTCTTAAAAAAAAATACCCCGTGGGAATTGTTAACTATCACATGAATTATAAAAGTTGAGGATGTTCCATTTCCTCTCTTGTTGACGTCGTGCTGCTTGAAAAGAAAACCGCATAAATTAGTTCCCGGCGGAAATTTAAGTCTATTCGAGCCGCAAACATTTGTTCCCGCAAACTATTTCTTGGGCTGCCTGTACATTTAGATAGACACTGATGACTGTTTTGAATCTAAATGGCGATCAGTCTGCTGTTCAGGTAACAACACAGGAAGCGGTCAAATAACAAGCGATTCACTGTGGAAGTGAGGTATTTTTATTGAGAGTTTGACTGTATTTTTTATTCCTAAGAGCGGTGGTAAATATTCCCATACAAACTCTAATGATTTCGCCCTGACCCTTATTTCGTTAGATGATCATGTCGCAGCTGGAGCTTGAGCCGCCTATGAGTTGCCTGTCAGAAGCAAAAAGGAGAGACAATTACTTAATTTATTCAATAAATAAAAAGGAAAATTTGCATTGAAAGACTGACAAAGGAGGCGTAAATGGATTGTTGGTTGCTAGTTGATTTCAACTACAACTTTGAGTGTTATTACTTGTTTTAAACTACAACTTGGAATGTGATTGGCTTACTAAATTGTCCCATAGCAAACTACCCAATAACAGCTATGCAAGTGAATTAGTGGAAAAGAGGGGCTTTTTAAACAAATCGCAATTGCGGAAATGGTAATTTTTATGATTACTCAGGATATGAGACCTCTAAATTCACAAGAAC
Source organism: Pocillopora verrucosa (assembly GCF_036669915.1). Classification (NCBI taxonomy): domain Eukaryota; kingdom Metazoa; phylum Cnidaria; class Anthozoa; order Scleractinia; family Pocilloporidae; genus Pocillopora; species Pocillopora verrucosa. The sequence goes on from NC_089325.1 coordinate 3,579,190, forward strand.
GATCAGGCCGATCTCTCCGAATAGCTGGCCTGTTTTGCTTCCAACATCTTCTGCACCTTTTCAATGGCTTTTGCTGCCTTTGTAGCGATATCTTTGGCAACTTTTCCTGTCAGTTTGGAGGCAACCTTGCCTGCGACTTTTTTTGCAATATCAAAAAATCCCTTCACCGTTTTGAATCATTTTAGAATTGCGCTTCATAGTCTCCACGTCGTAATATACACTATGACCATTTTTGTCTCTGATCCGTCGTACTCTTGATATATATACTATTGTTACATATTCAACTGAATTCAGAAATATTGGTATATTTATATATTATTGGTTTATTTAAAATGTTACCTGATGTATGCAACATGTTATGTTTCAGTTAGCTCAGACAGTTTCAACAATTCATCAAGTATCCGCCATACCTCATTGTAAATATTTCATCATTTTTATTTTTATCTTCATCGTCATTATTACCATCACTTTCTTCAATAGTGTCCAATGGATCAAAACTTGACTGTAAGTCTGATAACCATCTATTAATTCCATGAACTGACCCCTGGTGAGACCCTTGTTGAGACATTACGTCTGAGAGTACATCAGGTGAATTAAAAATATTTTGTTGGTTTTCTTGTAATTTTTCAATTAGCTTATCCTGTTTCTTATCAATAGTCTCTTTTATCTCTTTTTGTGTGTCGATAATTGGTTTGAATGTTTCTCTGGTTTCATATTGATGCATATCTCTTCCATCACTGTAATCCTTAATTTCTTTTGGTATCTTATGTTTCAGAGAGTAAGAATTCTTTCTCAGTCTGTTTGTGTCCCTATATATTTAAGACAGTTATTCCATATGAGATATTTTAATATGCCCATGTAACTTGAAGATTCCCAGCTATGACAATGACAATAAACAAAGTAAAAAAAGAAGGTTGAAGATGTTTTTGGATGAAGAGTGTCGCATGTTAGTTTGCAGGCAATCAGGTTGTGGGAAGACAAATACTGTGATGCATATGTTACGAAGGCCACTTGTTTGTTTTGATAAAATATATTTATACCCAACCAATGAACATCAAGACAATAATGAGCCAAATATTTAACAAAGTTGGTCATGATGTTCTGGAAATAAAAAGACTCGATGAGATCATGGAAACAAGTGAATACCCTGAAGGAAACAGAACAATTGTTGTTTTTGATGATCATGACAATGCACTAAATAAAATCCAATCAAAGATAGCAATCATTAACAGATGGAACTCAGCACGATATTTTACCAATCTTTCTCGGTCGATCTTATTATGATGTACCTCAAAAACTGAGCTTAAACTGCAGCATATGGTTTTTTTATCCACCTGTACCCAAAACCCAATGTAATTTGATTGGAAAGGAAAGTAGGATCGATCCGAAATTGTTCGAAAGATTGGGGCCTAAGAGAATAAAAGCGTAATGAAAAAGTTTGATGAAAATATGTAATCTTATTATATAATTACAAAATCATGTTGTGTTAGAGAAAAAAGAAAACTGATTGTGTTCTAGGTAGTAAAAGGTATGAGAAGACTTAAAACAACAAATTGATGTTGAAATGCACTTGTGCTTCTTGTGGTGCCACTAAAACCAAATTCGTGAAACAGGGAAACTAAATGAGACCCCACAAGCTGGGGGCAGATTTTTTGATGTTGCAAACAGCCATAGTCTTGGTGAAATGGCATTGAAAGCTGGTGTAAAAGGTTTTTTTTAATCTTGGTCATTTTGGTGCTTCAAAGGTTATCAAAATGTGATCTTGCAGAAACGAAGATAGGAGGGAATGGCTGATAAGTATATTGATCAAGCCCTTTATAGTTTCTCCTTCAATGTATCAAACAAATTAGATCCCCTTCATCATAGTGGTCAAACTGATTATTTAAAATGGTATCCAATGAATATGCATTCACCTCAAGTTGTCAATGATTAAAAAAATCCATCATATGAAGGACTTGGTCTTGGTGTTTCAAAATAAGGAAAAAGCTGTCGAGTGAGAACTTGCATAAAGAGGGATTTTACTCGACGGCGTGTTATTGTGAATCACATTTATATAATATGGAGTGCACACCTTGTTGCTATGCAGAATTTCAGTAAATGGAGCAAAGGATACGAATATCTGCATTTGGTTATTGACGTGTATGGCAACTATGGATGGATAAAACCCTTAAAAGACAAGAAAGGTAAAACTATAACTGAAGTATTTAAAACCATCTTCAAAGAAGGCAGACAACCACAATATCTATGGGTTGACAAGGGTAAGGAGTTCTATAATAAACATCTCAAAGAGTTATTAGACAAACACAGCATAAAATATACTCAACAGAAAATGAAGAAAAATCCAGTGTTGTTGAAAGATGGAATAGAACAATGCGACAGAGAATGTGGAAACAGTTCACAGTTCACGGCAACACAACTTATTTTGATATTCTGCCACATATATTGAAAAAATACAGTAAAACAAAACATTCAACGATAAAAATGACACCAACAGAAGCAAGCAAAAAGAGGAATAAAGGAACTGTGCAACACGTTTAGTGATATAGAAACATCAACAAAACCGAAACTCAAAGTTGGTGACTAAGTCATAACATCAAAATACAAAATATCTAGTGAACAATTATTACAAAATATCTAGTGAACAATTAAAGATGAAAAGAGAATATAGAAGAAATGGTCACAAATTCTTAATTTCAAATGATTATGACATCATAACAGGAAAAAATAAATATATACATGAAAGGAGTGAGATTCAAATGCAGACACTACAGTGGGAATTTAAAATCGCAGCAACCACTGTCTAATCCTTTAAAGCATCTTCATAAGCGACGTAGAGATTAATATAATATATATTAGTATAATATATGGCTGGTATAAGAAAATACCATCTGCACCCGATTCGAAGGATGAGCAGAGAAAATATGTTTGTAATGTCCTAAAGGCAAATAGCTATACCAAAACTCTTCTCCATAACTGCCAAAAACCAATTACCACTTGTAGCACTCCTAATGAAAAGGAACCAGCGACTGGTTTTGCTGTTATTCCTTACATTCTGGATGTTACGGAACCATCACGACAATTTTTAATAGCCGCAACCTTAAAGTTGCTCAAAAACCTTTTCAGACTTTAGGGCATATTTTTGCCAAACATAAAGATCTTGCCACGAAAGAACAACGGACCGACGCTATTTATTCTATTCCGTGTAATGACTGTGATCACAAGCGTATCGGACAGACCAAACTTCAGTTTAGTACACGTTTGAAAGAGCACCAAAAAGCGGTCTTCTTTTGCAAAAAAAAGAAATTCAGCCTTGTCGGAGCACACTTGCTTAACCAGCCATACAATTGGGTGGGATAAGTCTAAAATTATCACCACTAATCGACGTTACCACCAGCGCCTTTCTTTGGTAGCCTGGCATATCAACTCCGCTCACGCTCCTTTAAATCGTGATGATGGCGGCTTCCTACCTGACGCCTATTAATACCTCGACGGAAAAAAGGGCAGCTAATTAGTGAGCATATAGAAGGACCTCTTGTTGCAGCGATTAGATCACCCCTGATGAAGGTAGGAGTGTCGAAACGTTGGGTCTATGAATTGTAACTTCTCGGTTACATTCATTAAATCCTTAAACCAGAGTAGCATCAAATCATGTCTGATTGTCCACCTGGTTGCTATGTGAACTTTAGTAAATCTCATCCGCCTTTGCCAAACCTCAAGAATATACAGATGGGGAAATGACACCTTAAAACTAAACCTTACTATCACATCACGAAGGAAAGTCATTAAAAGATATCCTGATAACAGCTAAACTTTCAGACAGAAGATTTAAAAGCGCAAGCGAATGGCAGGAGTCGCACACCTTTAAATGATCAAGATGGTAGATTTGCCATACAACACTCGCGATTAGTTAATTTGCTTTTACTTAGGAAAGTAGATTTACAACACAATGGAGTATACATAGGAAATTTCCTTACAATGGTTATTAAGGACTGTTTTGAATCTAAATGGCAATCAGTTTCCTCTTCAGATAATAACACAGTAAGTGGTCAGATAATAAGCGATACTCTGTGGAAGTCCTGTACTTTTATTGAGAATTTGACTGTATCTTTTATTCTTAAGAACAATCGAAATATTCCCATACAAACCTTTCTCATTTCGCCACGACTTTTATTTCGCAAGATGATCATCTTGCAGCTGGAGCTCGGGCCGCCTGTGGGCTCCCTGACAGAAGCAAAAATAACAAGCATTCACTTAATCTATTCAAAGCACGCAACTTATAGCTTTCTTTCTTTCCAAAGGTTGTTCACAAAGCTGTAACTGAGAGAAGGGCAACTAGAATTAAGGACCGCTAAGAGAAGAGCCATAAGTGTTAAGGACCGCACTGATTTGGGTGAGGATGGAAAATAACTCTTAAGTTCTAATTAATGCTTTAGTGGATCTAGTTCACGCGTCTTTTCTATGAAGAGGTGCGCTGCAAATGTGCATAGCAGAGTAACATTTGCATATGAGAGGAAACGCTTCCTAACTTACGACGGAGAAAATGGGTCAAAATGCCAAACCTCATAGTGCTGTACATACTTTTACTTTTTATATTGTGATTTTTAACAATAATTGTTCTGATCTAAGTTCAATTTATACATGTACTCTGATCGGCGAGTGGCAAATGTAATCAGCACGAGTGTAAATGCACTCCATGCCGGTGTAAATGATGGCTTTTCAAAAGATCTAATCTATCAAAAGTTCTCAATTAATCATCACTTAAAGCATAATCTTTTCTACTTCACATGGAAAGACTAAGCTTATGTCTCAAAAGAACATCATAAGTGTATGTATAGTTTAAGTGCCAACTGAGTAAAGCTAAAACACAGAAAAACTTGATAAAATATATCACCTCCAGATTAAAAAAAAATTACACATGTAAGCAAAAAACTTCACTGCCTCTACGAATATAGGTTCCTTGAAGGTGAACATTGTAGTATTCGTTCTCGCTCACGCGCCTTTAGATAAACGTCCCTTATTTATTCACGTTTTTCACAGTCGGGACTGCTTTAAATTGGTTCGACTCATTTCTGTCCGGTCGCAAACAACGTATACTTGTTGGTGATAAGACTTCTGATGACTTTAATCTCAACTGTGGAGTCCCCCAGGGTAGTTGTATGGGGCCTATTTTATTCACTCTCTACGTCTCCCGCCTCTTCAACATTATTTCTCAGCATCTCCCTTCCGTCCATGGTTATGCTGACGACACTCAGATTTACCTGTTCTTCCGACCTTGCTCTATCCATTCCGAAATTAACGCTGTCTCTGCGATTGAGATGTGCATTGCTGATGTTCGTTCTTGGTTTATTGCTAATCGTTTAATGATAAACGAGGCAAAAACTGAGTTTCTAATTATTGGCACCCGCCAACAACTTGGAAAAACATCTATTGAATCTATTATTATTAGTGACACCCTCATTAAACCTTTAGAAAGCGTTCCGAACCTTGGGTCCTGGTTCGATGCCCATATGCGAATGAACTTCCATATAGGTAAGATTTGTAGCAAGGCTTTTCGCGGATTATACAACATAAGACAGATCGGAAAATTCCTTACTGTTCAATCGACTAAGACACTAGTCCACGCTTTTATATCCTCACACCTTGATTACTGTAACGCACTTCTCTTCGGTCTACCTAAATATCGACTCGATCGCTTACAGAAAGTTCAGAATGCTGCTGCTAGAGTGATTTTTCAGACTCCAAAATTTGATCATATCACACCTGCACTTATCGACCTACATTGGCTCCCAGTAACGTTCAGAGTTCAGTTTAAATTACTCCTCTTTGTTTACAAGTCATTACACAACCAAAGTCCTTCCTACATCAAAGATCTTTTGTCCCTGAAATCAGCTACTAATTATGCTCTTCGTTCTTCTGCTCAATCTCTTCTGTTCGTTCAAAAAGGCAACTGCTCTTCACTTGGGAACCGCGCCTTTGCTCATGCTGCACCTGTTTTATGGAACTCGCTGCCATTAACTATAAGAACAAGTAGTGGCCTCGCCATTTTTAAAAAGCAATTTAAAACATTTCTATTCAAGAAAGCTTTCAGTTTGTTTCAATAGTTCTAATGTTTATTGCCTTTGAATATTTTAATTTTAATTAGTATAGAACTTTAACTTATGTAAAGCGCTTCTGAATATTGTTTATAGTTTTAGCGCTATATAAATCCCTTATCATTATCACTATCATTATCAGTTGCTATGCGACTCAAGACTACGAAAGACTCGCGAGTCATGGCACACGTACACTGCCACGGAAAATGAAGCAGACAATAACTCCGAGTCGTAACCCAGACGATATTAATTTCTCTTGAAATAACTACTTTTTAATTATGCAGGCGTCTATCAGTCTTCGTCGTGCAGTTTTCCTGTTACTTTCAGCTATGGCTTTGTTTTATATATTTTTACAAACGTGCGTTTCCTGTCATGGGTCAAAGGCGGCAACGAGGTCTCCCAAAGCTTATCATTTGATAATCTGCAGCCAGATTCAGTGCAGTATTTTATGATGTGCAACTCAGCTTGCTCTCTCATTTTTACTCGAAAACATAAGGAACAGCCAAAAAAACTGCAACCGTCCATAGAAGTCTGTAATAGGAGCAAAAGTAGAGAAAATGAAAAGTTACTTTCATTTCGCCTGGAGTATTTTATTCATTTTTCATTTTGTGTTGGGATTTACCACAATCTAGCGATTTTGCAGAACTGGTTCATTTGTATAAGTTGTTCTTAATCATAAGATGTGTGAAACAGCCGACCTCTTTGCGTTCGCAATTGCGCAGTCGTTTGACCGCCATGTCCTCAAACCGTGACGTAACTACTTCAATAATCAGAAGCCATATTATCAGGATTCATTCGCTTCCTTCGTCGACGAAAGACGTTTTAGAGGGAGGAAAAAAGAGAATCCTAGAAACGAAATTGAACAACAGTCTCGCACTGTTTGGGTACAAAGACCTCTTTCAAACACATTTCTATTTTTGTTCCTTACAGGGTGGATTGTTGTTACAACTCGCGCTGGTCTTACCAGAGCATTTTCCCTTGCATTCGTTATTGTACATACACAGGATGCCGGGTCTTTTACAACTTTGACGGCATGGAAAAGGTTCAACCATTTGTATGGGAATAATTACGAAGCTTGAGGGTTTCTCTTATGTACATAATAACCCTATAAAATGGATAATTTGCTAAAATTGATTTTTTTCAACATAGTAAGCAATCATATAACAAGCGATGCACTGTGGAAATAAGGTGAGGTATTTTTATTGAGAATTTGGCGGTATTTTTTTATTCCTGAGAGCGGTCGTAAACATTCCCATACAAACTCTTATAATTTCGCCATGACTCCTATGTCGCAAAATGATCCGCTCACAGCTGGAGCTTGGGCCGCCTGTACATTTAGATAAAGACTAATAACTGTTTTGAATCTAAATAGCAATCAGTCTGCTCTTCAGATTATAACACAGTAAGTGGTAAGATTACAAGCGATACTACGTGGAAGTCCGGTATTTTTATTTTATAATTTGACTGTATTTTTTATTCTTAAGAACAGTCGAAATATTCCCATACAAACCTTTCTCATTTCGCCACGACTTTTATTTCGCAAGATGATCATCTCGCAGCTGGAGCTCGAGCCGCCTAAGGGCTACCTGACAGAAGTAAAAATGACAAGCATTCACTTAATCTATTCAAAGCACGTAACTCAGGGCATTCTAAAGGTTGTTCACAAAGCTGCAACTGAGAGAAGGGCAACTAGAATTAAGAACCGCTGAGAGAAGAGCCACTAGTGTTAAGGACCGCACTGATTTGGGTGAGGATGGAAAATAATTCTTAAGTTCTAATTAATGTAATAGTGGATCTAGTTCACGCGTCTTTTCTAAGAAGAGGCGCCCTGCAAATGTGCATAGCAGAGTAATATTTGCCTATGAGAGAAAATGCTTCCCAACTTACGACAGAGAAAATGGGTCAAAAACACCAAACCTCGTAGAGCTGAACATACTCATATTTTTCGATATTGTGCTTTTATCAATGATTGTTCTGATCTAAGTTCAATTCATACATGTACACTGATCGGCGAACGGCAAATGTAATCAGCACGAATGTAAATGCATTCCATGCAAGTGTAAGTGATGGCTTTTCAAAAGATCTAATCTATCAAAAGTTCTCAATTGATCACCATTTCCGAGTAGAATCTCTTTGATTTCACATGGAAAGACTACCAAGCATATGTGTCAAAACAAGATCAGAAGCGTATGAATTGTTTAAGTGCCAACTGAGTAAAGCTAAAACACAGAAAAACTTGATAAAATATATCACTTCCAGATTAAAAAAAATTACAAATTTAAGCAAAAAACTTCACTGTCTCTACGAATATAGGTTCCTTGAAGGTGAACATTGTGGTATTCTTTCTCGTTCACGCGCTGTTAGAAAAACCTCTCTTCTTTATTCACATTTTTCACAGTTGCTATGTGACTCAAGACTACGAAAGACTCGCGAGTCATGGCACACGTACACTGCCACGGAAAATGAAGCAAACAATAACTCCGAGTCGTAACCCAGACAATATTAATTTCTCTTGAAATAACTACTTTTTAATTATGCAGGCGTCTATCAGCCTTCGTCGTGCTGTTTTCCTGTTACTTTCAGCTATGGCTTTGTTTTATATATTTTTACAAACGTGCGTTTCCTGTCATGGGTCAAAGGCTGCAGCGAGGTGGCCCAAAGCTTATCATTTGATAATCTGCAACCAGATTCAGTGCAGTATTTTATGATGTGCAACCCAGCTTGCTCTCTCATTTTTACTCGAAAACATAAGGAACAGCCAAAAAATGCAACCGTCCATAGAAGTCTGTAATAGGAGCAAAAGTAGGAAAAATGAAAAGTTACTTTCATTTCGCCTGGAGTATTTTATTCATTTTTCATTTTGTGTTGGGATTTACCACAATCTAGTGATTTTGTAGACTTGGTTCATTTGTATAAGTTGTTCTTAATCATACGAGGCGTGACTCTGGCGACCATGCCCTCTTCGCGTTTGCAATTACGCAGTCGTTTGACCGCCATGTCTGCAAACAGTGACGTAACTGCTTCAATAATCAGAAGCCATATTATCATGATTCGTTCTTTTCCTCCGTTGACAAAAGACGTTTGAGAGGGAAGAAGATAGAATACTAGAATTAAAATTGAACACCCATCTCGCACTTTTTTAGTACAAAGACCTCCTTTCCAACACATTTCTATTTTTGTTCCTTACAGAGTATTAGTCATGGGAAACAGCGTGGATTGTTGTTACAACTCGCGCTGGTCCTACCAGTGCATTTTTCCTTGCATTCGTTATTGTACATACTCAGGACGCCGGGTCTTTTACAACTTTGACGGCACGGAAAAGGTTCAACCACTCGTCTATATTTACCATCCCCAGGACGAGCTTGTTCACTGTTTTCCAGAAGCTCTTTATGGCATTGATGACGACGATGATATAAAAAATCAAATGCAAAGCCATGATGGTGTGTACACCAACATTTGTAAGAACTAAATGATAAACTGTGATTGAGCGATTGAAAGAGTGGGACCAACTAACTTGAGAACAATTACAGTAACTGCTGCTTTAATTACTGACTGATTAACTTGAAGAACTCACGCTGAAACACATTATCATAATGTAACCTTAGAACAAATGCTACCTGATATATGGAATTCCTGAGAGTAAAAATTGTATCGATTAATCTGACTTTCTGATAACACAGGGCTTAATGGCGCTGGTCAGATCGCAGCGTTGTGTAAGTATGCAGCGGACAATGGCTACACCATTCGCGCTGTGGGCACAGGTTCCTCTTGGTCTCGCCTCACCCACACTAGAGACATACTCGTGGTCATGACAGATTTGAACAAGATTCTCGTAGTCGCACCACCGACACCGGAGGATTCACAGTCGGAGGATTCAGAAATGGAATCAACGGAAACGACATATGAAGTCGAAGTACAAGCAGGGAAACTCGTTGTAGATTTTGTCGAGGAACTAGACAAGAAACATAACCTGGCGCTCAAGATGATAGGAAACTACGCAGGCCAAACGGTTGGAGGAGTGGCGAGCACTTCCACTCATGGATCAGGATGGTTCAGTGGAACAATGGTATGGTTAATGGAGTGGTGAGAGAAAATATATCATATTGTAATTGGGTGATCTTGCGGCTTCGTACGTTCTCGGCCACCATACGAAGAAGTAGATCAAGTCTATCTCTCTTGAACAAAATTCAGATAATTTCCTCATGATTGAAATGTTTAAGAAGACGGCTGGACGAAAGAGGATTGACAATTTCGACTAGAATTGCAGTTCACCAACTTTCACGAATTACGCTATATTATGTAAGATCCACATATCAAGCTCTCGTAGTGTTCTGGTCACGTGACATTCCAAATATGGTAATATACGTTCACAATGCAAAGATTGTCGAACTACATCTTTGAGACAATTCCACGGCTTCTTATAGCCACAAATTTACCAATGATGATTATCAAAGTGTTTGTATGACCAAGGTTTCCTTCCTCAATTTTTCAAAGGGAAGAGCATGTCTTAAGTTCATTGACTAAATAATCTTAATAATTTATGTCTCGTTTGCAGTCCACTTTTGTAGTGGGTCTTCACTTAATCGTACGTGGTGGAATCCAAGTGAAGGTACGTGGCGGCCCCGAAAGCATTGCGGACTGCGAAGCAAAGATCGATAAAGCCAAATACGGAGAAGACCCGGTCGAGATTAACAGTGATGAGGTGTTAAAGGCATGTCAAGTAGGCTTAGGATGTATGGGGGTAATCTATTCCATTACCTACAGCTGTGTTCCTATGTACAATCTGGAGGAAATCAGAAAAATGGAACAGGTCTCTTGGCCAGAAGCGACGATGACCGAAGACGAGGAAGGCAACAACGACTGTGACGATGCGTTAGTGGGTAAGAAGTTGCAATTGGGAGAGGTTCTTGAAAAGTTTGCTGAAATGTACAAGACAAAAGATGCAGAATATTTCTCGTTTTTCGTCAATCCATACCCACTAGGACCAAGGTAAGGCCTCAGGGCTACTTACTAAAGCAGAATGAGCTCTTTAATACGAACGTTATATAGCTGGCTGTATTCGTAGTGGTACTTGTGGTGAAAGCTATGGTAGCAGTGATGGCGTTGGATACGGAGATGGTGATGATAGAAGTTTTTGCTGAGTATAGAGGTGATGGCAGTGTTTGTAGTACTAGCACCGGTTGTTCGAAGGTTGAATAACGCTATCCACTGAAAAAGTCGCTCTCGGGTAGATACTGCAGTACCTCTTGTTAACACTTAAACCGGTATACGCTGGATAGTATTTATCTGATAACTGGACCCTAGTGATTGTGGCAGTGATATTTATGGTGGTGCTGCTGGTATTAGTGGTAGTAGGGTTGACAGTGGTGTCTCAGTCTTAGTGCTGGTAATAGTGATGATATAGTGATGGAGTTAGGGGATGTGCTGCTGCTGATAATAGTAGTTATGGTGGTAATACTCTTACTGATTACAAGGGTAGTGTCAATGGCAGCAGTGGTGACCATGGAGATGGTTGTCATGGTGTTGCTTATGTTGGTGCTGGTGTAAATGCTGAATTTAGCGGTAGTGACGGTTGTGGTGCTGGTGCTAATGCTAGCGGGGGTAGAAGAAATGTTTATGGTGGTGAAAGTGCTGGTAACAATGCTGGTGGCAGGTATGGTGATGGTAATAATGGTGGTGATGGTAGAGGCGCTGTGATGGCGAAGGTGGAAGTCTTAAAAGACTCAGTACATTTAATTCCAATTTAGGTCTCACTTCATGATTCCTTTCCCCGTTTAAGGTGGGTTGAAAGTAATTATCTCGTTACCTCCTTGCTCCCTTAGGGATGACAAGCATATCGAAATGGCTTACTCGAAAGCTTTCAAAACAGATCTTGGACCAACCTGCTGTGCTTGTTGCTCATGCTGTTGTAATTGTTGCGGGGGAAGAGGAATGGCGGACCTAGGCTGCATGCAGACAGACTGCATATCCTCTTGCCTACAAGGATGTGCCAATTGTTGTCCCACTTGTATTCCACAGCTCACCAACTTCGGTGTGTCACAGTTCTCGTTCGAAAAACCGTATCGGCAGACATGGTACAACGTGCTGCAGTACACAAAAGGCAATATCCAGTAAGTTAAAAGACTCGCTATGTGAAACTTTCTAACTATCATCTGCACAAACAGCCAAATGGACCGATTTTTGTTCCATTTTTACTAGCCGTGTAAGAAGGTGGTTAAGGCAAACTAAAATATCCCACATGCATAGCTGTATTTAGTAAAGCAGGTCAGTAATACGTAACTTACAAGCTGATGTGGACCTTCTATAATTATGAATAAATATAATATCGAATTACTTATCTTAAAAGTCTTCTCGTTTCTTTTGTGATTTAAGCTATCGCTCAGCAGAATGGTGCTTACCGTTGGAACACCTCCAAAGTGCCCTAACCATGGTGATAAAACTGGCTCAAGAGTACGCAAAAAAGCATAAACAGTATTCCCTGCTACCATTTTATGTGAGACTTGCACATTCCGATGATTTGTACCTGAGCCCTGCAAGCAAGTTTAGACCTGACGGAACCATCAATGATTACAACTGTTACATTGAGGTGAGAAAAAAATCCTTTCTAAGAATTACCATAAAATAAGACATTAGTTGGTGTTAAGAAGAAAGTACCGGACTGGCGTGTCGTGCGATTAGCGCGCGCGCGCTGAGAGACGATTACTTACGATTTCTTGCGTGTGTTTTTTTTTTTCCAGTTTTAGTTACATTTTGGAGGTTTTTGAGTTTGTTCTTTAAGCCGTTACCGTTTTGCCGTCTTTTTACCAATTGAACGTGCCTGCTTTTAAAGGAGATTTTCGTTATCGCTTCCGAACAGTAAGGATTGAGTCTTTACTTCATGCTTTTTTATCTCTTTTTTCCCCCAGGTACCATTTCTCCCTGGAGCATACGGCATTGACGAGTTCCAGGAGATGTTAGAGAACAAGCTCTACGAGGAGTTCAAAGCGAGGCCACACTGGGGAAAGAATAATCGCCTCAACCAGTCTAAGATCGAGGAGATCTACCACAAGGATAGCCTGAAAAAATGGGGAGAAGTGTATAAGATATTTAACAAAGGAGGCCCGTTTGAAAATCGCTTCACAAATAATATGGGTTTTGCCGAGTTGTTTGATCATCCTATCGACGAGCAGCCTTCTGCCTAAGAAGTAACGTCTTTTTACCTTTCATTGTCGCTCTTAAGTATCACTTAGATTCTTCGCGCGTAGGAAGAAGCGCAGTAGTTTAGGGGTAGAATTCTCACATGCCTGAACTGGTTGACACTCCTCAGTAAGCAACGCCTATAAACAACATACTAAGATGTGTTAAGATTATCTAGAATAACCGAAGACTACGAACACTAAGATGGAATCATTCCATTTAAGAATCATCCTCTAGAGTGTCTCACATTATAAATGTAAACCATCAGAGCAATGTATAAACATTTATGACTTGACTGAGCTAGCAGGAAATTTAGATTGATAACGGAATTCAACTTTATAACTTGACAAATCTGACTAAATAGAATAGTGAGTAACTCAGGCCGTCAGGAGTGCCGGTATCTGGCACAGTGTAAGAGAGTGCGAACAAGGTCTTAAAAACAACAGCCTCATCGTTTGCGGCATCTTTTATGTAACTCTGTGGTAGATAAAGGAAGTGTTCCATTTCTTTTTTTTTTGGCTTATTTATTCATAGGCAGCAGTAAGTTCATCGCCGTACTTCAAAGAAGCCGAAAAAAATACATAAATTATTTTAATGTATTTTTCATGCTGTTTTTACTCGAGGGCATGCGCAAAGTAGTGTTTTGCAGAAGTAAAATGGCGTCCGTGGCGATCAGAGACTAGAGCTATTCCTACATTTCACCGCTGACAGGAATGGCTCCGACTAGTGCTTTTTTTTATCTTTGTTTTGTTTTGGCTAAATAATTGACACACTTAGATACCCTAATAAAACCGAAAGAGCGTTTCATTCGTTTCTTCTTATGTTGAACTTTACACTACTTGTAAATGAAGCCCTCTTTTATTAATACAGGACCATGTAGTTTCTAAGTTTTAAAATAATGCAGCTACTGCATGTCACGTTTGGAAAATCACACAGTGTTGCGTGGCTGCGACCGATATATTTAATTTACAATATGCTCTGCTGGAGAAATTGGCTTGGCCTGAAAATAGGAAAAAACAAAACAAACAAAAAAAAAAAAAAAAACGTCTAACCAGTCAAACCAGTGGCAGTAACTCTCGCACTGAATCATCTCGAGTGGCCTTAACTATTCGCAATGATGGCACAATCAGTCTTCGGACAGCTTTTAGGCTATAACCAGAAAGAGTCAAATGATTTTAAGAAACTTGCACAAAACTAATGAAGGCTGTTCATCACATGACGCTGTTTTGGAACGTATATATCTCGTTTGCTATTGTATTACTACTGTTTTAGACAAGGTATTAATATCACTTAAATTTAAGAAAGAATTAGAACAACTTAAACCGCGTTTTCTGTAAAGTACACAAGCCATCCTAACCTAATTTGCAAACTGCTTTCCTGGCATCATCTGTGATAAACCTCTTCAAATCTGCTAAGTTAGCTTCTACTGCTTCTTCGGGTATCAAAACAGTTTAAAGACAGATTTAACCAGGTCTTCAATGGAGTGATGTTTTTCCTTAGTAAACCAGTGAAGCATTTCTTGCAATCCTACAAGCGAAATAAACAGATGGTGAGGTGAGACAGGTGTGATAGGCTAGGAAGAAAACATTTCGAACGGTGAAACACCTCATACCTTGTGCGCCATCGTTTTGCGATGTGAAGTCTAAAGGTACTTTGATGTTGTTCTGCTCTGATTGCTCATCATTCTTCCAATTCTCAATCATCTCCATCTTTTCTTCCTTGTTTCGTTTTTCCAACCTGATATTTCTCTTCTGTGTCTTTCGTTTTGTGGAAAAGAAACGTTTCTGGACATCAATGTTTTGTTTTAGGTGCACTCCCTTTTAGGTATAGCAGCCGACAGTGTACTTGTCGTACGCACGTGCTGCACCATCGAAGTTAACAAACTGTAAGAGGAATTGACACTTTTCTTTAACTGTTGCAGCGCATCTTCATCTTCAGACTTCAACGTCATCGATCATTCTGAGCAATTTCGCCTCAAGGGATCGTTTCGTCCTCTCTATGGTACTTTCCCCATTCTCGCCCACAGTTCCTTTATTAGACAGTCTCGTAGAAAGTTCATCTCGTTGGTGCTCTCGTGGTATGCGGTATCACTAGATGTTTCCTTGTAGTCAGGATCTATGGAGCTATTTTCTGGGCGTGGGAACTGACTAGGGTTGTCTTTAAGAAGCTACCATTCAAATATCCGTTCCCAACCTTACTCAATCATTAAGAATTTTATAATATGATTGTCACAGTCTTTTTCTTTCTATTTCCGCTTCTCACAGGCCCTCGTACGGGGATTTTCTTATAATTGTTTCGATAAAAACACCTGGGGGGTCGTACTGATTATAGAATAAATATTACTGAAAAAGTTCATGGCCCTGCATTGATAAAAGAGGGCTTAATTAGAAAGCATTGTAGAGTTCAATGTAGGAAGAACGTAGTAAAATGCTCTTCCAGTTTTTATCTTAGTGTATAAATCATTTAGCCAAAACGAATAGCAAAAAAAATAAATAAATAGAAATAAAATAAAATAACGAACGCATGAGTCGGAGCTATTCCTGTCAGCGGTGAAATACAGAAATGGCTCCAGTCTCTGGTCGTCCGCCTGAACTGACTAAATGAGTTTAGTCAACGGAAGAAAGGCTCTCGCTCGCAGATTGCTGTCGGAATCCATGGCGTCCGCCATGATTACAATTGCAATTGTATGCTAAACCAATGATCTAATGCTAAACCAATGATCTAATTAATTAATTTTCTTCTATTAAATTAATTTCGGCCTAGCTAAGTAATGAATAAAAAAGAAAATTTGCATTGAAAGACTGACAGAGGAGGCGTAAATGGATTGCTGGTTGCTAGTTGATTTCAACTACAACTTTGAGTGTTATTACTTGTTTTAAA
This sequence comes from Pocillopora verrucosa, assembly GCF_036669915.1. Lineage (NCBI taxonomy): Eukaryota > Metazoa > Cnidaria > Anthozoa > Scleractinia > Pocilloporidae > Pocillopora > Pocillopora verrucosa. The sequence goes on from NC_089325.1 coordinate 3,595,338, forward strand.
CTACAACTTGGAATGTAATTGGCTTACTGAATTGTCCCATAGCAAACTACCCAATAAAAGCTATGCAAGTGAATTAGTAGAAAAGAGGGGCTTTTTAAACCAATCGCAATTGCGGAAAAGGTAATTTTTATGATTTACTCAGGACATGAGACCTCTAAATTCACGAGAACGATCAGGCCCACTTCCCTTGATGAGAGATGTATATCAAGACATGTAAAGCTTATATTTATAAAAAATTTCTTAGGTTGAAAACTGAATAAAGCAAAATGACTTACAGATAAAACAGATAAAAAATAACTACTCATTTCCATGCAAAGACAACTTCCAAAAAACAGATAAGTTAGTGCTAGCGGCCACCCCATTTAGTAGAATAAGGCTGGATCTTAACCACACCTATTATACAACTATCTGCTTCCACAAGTATCAATTTTTCCCTTTCAGAATGCCCCTGGTTGTCGTCGTGGTACAATACATTCTACCGGGAAGTTTTATAATATTCGTCCACTTCTGCCTCCTTAAAACGATAAGGATCAGAGGGAACCGTGCGATGATCAAAGGGTTGAACAATGCTTCTAAGACGAAGCTGATAGCCACGAGAGTGAAGGGAATGACTTTCCTTATTCTCACCACGTTTTCCTTTATTGTCTGCTACTTCTTTTTCTTGGCCAGTTTGCTCTACAATCATAAGGCGGAACCATACCGTAATTTTCAAACTGATTTCATATCACGCTGTGGCTTCGGTGGAATAGTTTTTTCGAACGGTGTAATGAACGTCGTAATTAACGTCGTTCAAATGAGTGATTTTCGTGAATTTCTACAGAGAAGTTACTGCAAGAAAAAACGAACAGCTAATTCCAACAAAGCACAAACAACAGCAATGGGTGGCCCTACTAAAGGACAACGGGATAAAAATTCACAACTAAAGGAACTGAAAGTGATTTCGCGGCCTGTTACCATTGCAAAAAGTCAAAATAAAAATAACAAAGACAATAACAACGATGTATTACTTTCAACATACTAATTTAGTTCATTTTTTCTACGTGAAAGAACTCCCAGAAATAACAGTGATGTAAATTTGTGGTTAATTTAGCGTAAAATAAATTTCTGAAGATTTTCACAGATTTCTGGAGATCTAAACTCATTTATGTAATAAGATTACATAACATTCACATGTTAATCAATTTATCAAACTCTTGTGGAAGCAGAAAATGTTTATTTGGAAGCTCTTTTGATTGTGTCATTTTCTTGTTCTCTGTTTGTGTTTGCAAAAATTTGATGATTTCTTCCCCTTTATCTTCTTAAGGACTGATATAAAAACCTGTGTCTTGTTTGTGCTGTTTAACATCTCTTGTGTCCTGTCTCTGGTGTTTGGCAATGGCAGCAGTGGTGGGGACGATGGAGATGGTTGTCACGGTGTTGCTTGTGGTAGTGTTGGTGTAAATGCTGAATTTAGCGGTAGTGACGGTTGTGGTGCTGGTGCTAATGCTAGCGGGGGTAGAAGAAATATTTATGGTGGTGAAAGTGCTGGTAACAATACTGGTGGTAATTATGGTGATGGTGATAGTGGCGGTGATAGTGGTGAGGATCGTGGTGGTGATAGTAAAGGCGCTGTGATGGTGGTGGTGGAAGTCTAAAAAGACTCAGTATATTTAATTCCAATCTAGGTCTCACTTCGTAATTCCTTTCCCTGTTTAAGGTGGTGATGAAATCAATAATCTCGTTACCCCCTTGCTCCCTCAGGAATGAAAAGCATATCAATATTGCTTACTTAAAAGCTTTCAAAACAGATCGTGGACCAACCTGCTGTGCTTGTTGCTCATGCTGTTGTAATTGTTGCGGAGGAAGAGGAATAGCGGACCTAAGCTGCATGCAGACAGACTGCACAGCCTCTTGCCTCCAGGGATGTGCCAATTGTTGTCCCACTCGTATTCCACAGCTGACCAATTTCGGTGTGTCACAGTTCTCGTTCGAAAAACCGTATCGACAGACATGGTACAACGTGCTGCAGTTCACTAAAGGCAATATCCAGTAAGTAAAAACACTCGCTATGTGAAACTTCCTAACTGTCATCTGCACAAACAGCCAAACGGACCGATTGAACGTGATTTTACAACAAAATATTAACCATTCAAGCTGCAAACGGTTTGACTTAATAAACGAAGGAATAATTGCCATTTTCTAAGGCGTTGCTATAAACATATACTTTTTTGTTTACCATAAAATAGAGAAATAGAGATCACGTTTTCATTGAGTTTGGTAAATGTAAAGCTTAAGTGATTCAAAATGCCGGTCAGCACAAAGTCTAACATTTAAAACTGCTGATTACAACTCCTGGAAAAAGAGGCCGACCTCATGCGCCGGAGGGTGCAATTCATCGATTCGCTATGCGTTCAATTTTTTTCTAGCTGTGTAATGTGGTTAAAGCAAACTAAGAAATCTCAGTCAGAAATTGCTGTCAAAAAGAGTCTCGTCGTTTCTTTTGTGATTTTAGCATTCGCACAGCAGAATGGTGCTTCCTGTTACAACACCTCCATGATGCCCTGACCATTGTGATAAAACTGGCTCAAGATTACGCAGAAAGGCATAAACATTATTCTTTGCTACCAATTTATGTGAGACTTGCACGTTCTGATGATTTGTTCCTGAGCCCTGCAAGCAAGTTTAGACTTGACGGTTCTCTCAGTGGTCACAGCTGTTACATTGAGGTAAGAAAAAAAAACCTCTCCAAGAATAACCATAAAATAAGACATTAGTAAGGATTGAATCTTTAATTCATGCTTTTTTATCTTTTTTTTTCACAGGTACCATTTCTCCCTGGAGCATATGGCATTGACGAGTTCCAGGAGATGGTAGAGGTCAAGCTCTACGAGGAGTTCAAAGCGAGGCCACACTGGGGAAAGAATAATCGCCTAACCCAGTTTAAGGTCGAGATCTACCCCGCGGATAGCCTGAAAAAATGGGGGGCAGTGTACAGGATATTTAACAAAGGAGGACCGTTTGAAAATCGCTTCGCAAATAATATGGGTTCTGCCAAATTGTTTGATCATCCTATCGACGAGCAGCCTTCTGCCTAAGAAGTAACTTCTTTTTACTCTTTTTGTCGGTCTTAGGTATAACTTAGATTCTTTCGCGCTTAGGAAGAAGCGCAGTAGTCTATGGGTAGAATTCTCACATGTCTGCACACCGCCTTAAACTAGCTATGGCTACTTTCGGCGGGTCAGCCATTGTTATATCGATAATCTGAAAATTGATTAAATGTGTCCAGTGTTTGAAATGTCGTAAGTTTTCCCCTTGCCTACTTTTGCTTTCTAATGAACGTTCCGCATACATGTAGTTAGCTTGGCAGCCGCTGTTTCTTACACTCCTTGGAAATTATGCGAAGGAAATTGAGAACGGTTCTTGCTATGTCTAGTTTCTAGTATTGCGAGCGTTACACAATACACAGAAGGCTCTAGTGCAGCAAGTCACTCGTTACAAGTAATTAGAGTATTCTATCAGATTTAAATGTGAAAAGGCAAGTTTGTTACACTTCCCAGACATAAAGGAGCTTATAATGTAAAAGAAGGCACCACTCGGAGTTCTTTATTCCGAGTATGCCTGACATCATCCTTCACATGAAGGAGTGATTTGTGTCACGAGAAGACACAAGAGCGTGAGGCGTTGACGAACAATTAAAAACTTTCATGCCCGACTGACTGTTTTCCTCAACACAGTCGCATTCCACAAATATTTCTAGTGTTCATTGTTTTCCGATCAGCCCGGCAAAAACAATCTACAATGCTCAAAACAACATTTCCTTACCCATGACACCATAGGAATTGCTACTCCTTTCACCCCTAAGAATCGAGGATTCGTACATCGATCAAGACAAAAGTAAAATTTTCTGAAATTTAAATCAGTTGATCAGAAAACAGAACATATTATCATACACAATCCCTGCTGTGATGCATGAACAATGCCACCTTTATTTTGTTTCCTCCCAGATACTTAAGTGATTAAATTTACACTGGCCTACAACTGAGTATATTTCTACATTTCTTCATTGCAACTCCTAATTAACTATCACATAATAACTACAATAACTACAATTCATGGCAAATTTCGTACATTTTTTACTAAGAAATAGAATAAGATTCATCACCCCATTTCACACCTTTAATCACAATTTCCTTCAAAAGGGCCGTACAGTAGCTGTCAAATATTGCCAAACTTTTAACCCTTTAACTCCCAGAAGTGATCAACATGAAACATCTCCCCATAATATCCTTTCATTATCCAGCAAACAGCTGATGAGAATGTTCATACTGATGAGGTAGAATTTATCTTGATCTAACACAAAATTCTCATAACTTATTTAAAAGGATATGTGTAGCAGCTAGAGGGGAGAATTAACAATCAGATCTTGGGAGTTAAAGGGTTAAGATCCAGGGTAGTTTAAAGTTCTCCCAACCCCTCCACTTCCAAAAGATAGACATGTCATTTCTCTTCTTAACTGTTTGACCCTCAGAGTGACTAACATCTAATTTCGCCTTACATCATCATCCCTGAATCAAACACTAGAATCATGGGAACAAAGCAAATGATCACCAGTTATTCTCCTTACCAGCACCTTAGTAAACATGTAGAGAGCAGTATGGAGAATATGCATGCTGATGTCAGGGTGTAAAGGATTAAAATCATAAAAGTACCCTCCAAACAGGTATGAGAATAAACACACTTATCAGCCAAGGGCTACATCTTAATATAAAACCAAATTCTCTTTAGGGGAACATACTGCAGCAAAAACAAGAATTACAACATAGATATTGAGAGGTAAAAGGTTAAAGAAGCTCCATCACAGTTGATGCACTATGGAAGATTTATCAAGTACAACTGTCATCTGTAATCTATCTGCAATCCATTATTCTAACTTTTGTGATGTTTAGTGCACCCAGCAAACTTTCATTTCTGGGTTTTCATCCAATATAAAATAGTCCTCTACAACATTAAAATGACCCAAAATGAAATGACCATTTCATTCACATTAAGCAAATACAGTCTTAACAAATCAGTTGTCGCGGCTGCCTCGTGGCATCCCCCAGTGACGCTGAAAAGAACGACAGCCTTTCTTCACCCACCACTTGATGTTCAAGTAGGTCAAAATACTTTGAACAAATATCAGCCATCCTACAAAAAGACACATGATGTGGTTGAAAAAAACAACTTAACACCAGAGTACCTCTAGCAGTAATGTTTGTTAGCTCAGTTGGTAAAGGACTGCATTGGTATCAGAGAGGTCAAGAGTTTAGATACCATATGGGCCTTTTTTTTTTTTATTTATTTTTTAACTGCTATAGTGGTGTTCTTTATTGCGAAGATCGCTTTCATATTCAGTGCTATGATTACCTCTTCCAGGTTGACAATCACATCAAAATGATGATAGTGATTGGTTAACAACCTAACATTATTGATGGATTGAAACTAACTGATCAAAATGGAATTATGCCACTTGAGTCTTATAGTTAATAAAAATGTGGCATGACCAACCAATCAGTTTACACAAATCAAACTTGACACACTCAACAAACAACAACTCTGCACTCCACTCTGATGATGACTTCTGCTCAGTTTGCTAAAACCCCTATCTCTACTACTGACAACAGTCCTTCTCAGAGCTAACATCACCCCATCAGACAACACTATCACATGTTACCCTTAGGTTCAAAACATTTACTGTACAACATTTATGGCTTTGTTAGTGAAATTAAACAGATAAATAGTTATTCTTACCGAGGGCAAGAGCAATCCACCAAAGCCAGGAGTGTACAAACTCTGTGTCAACAGAAGATGAATTCTGCAAGATGTACAAATTTTGATTCAACTGAAAATAGGCACATAAGTAAAAAAAAAAAAAAAGTTACAAGGATAACTGTGAACAGAAGTTTCTGTCCTTCATTTTACATGTATGGTGTAACAGCTTTACACAACAAATGTATTATAAACACATATCAAACAGCTACTGCCTATAATCATCTTAGCAGCATTTTCTAGCTCTTTCACCCCTAGCAGTGACCAATTAGTAATTTCTCCTTACAGTATCAGTACATTGTCCTTAAGAAAGGTGTCAAGAATACAGAAAAGCATCAGCTTGTGAATATTGTTTAATTTTATACCAAATTCTCAGGGCCAAATTATAAAGAAATGACAGACAGTGAAGAGAATTCATATTTGGATCTTAGCAGTGAAAGGGATAACAAAGAAACCCCTTTTGGTGTTATAGTTATTTTGGTTTATCTGCAAAGCTTGTGAAATTTCTCACCTTAAGTATAAGAATCCATTTCACTGCGGACAGTCCAAAGCCAGACATTGCACCATACCTTCCAGCAATAGTGTTGGTCATACAGTAAGCAGCAAAGAATCCCAACCAGTTGAAAACAAAAGCCACTGGCACAACAGGAAACAAAACTCACTCATTACACAGTAGAATCACTTTGATTAACAGAAGCAAGAGCTCAAACTCTCACTCAGAGCATGACACGAAGATTAAAAAAGGAACACAAGCTTTGCAAGTTAATAAGTATTAATTTTTAATTAATAGCATTGATCATTGGCATGAGCTGGCCATGATTAACTCTTTGATCCGTACGAGTGACTAGCATCTAATTTCTCTTAACAACATCAAACCACATCAAACATTAAGGTCACAAGAATAAGTGAAATGATCATCAACTAAACATGCTCTATATTGTTAAGCAAACTCTCCTTGTCAAAGACAAAAGAAATGCACTGAGGAAAGTATGGAGAGTATGCATACTGATGTTAGAGTGTAAAGGGTTACTAATCAGCTCTCATCAATCCAAATGGGGGGTGATGTTGTCTATATCCTAAACTTATATAAGTAATGGTAATAGGACTGAGTGGAGTCTAATTTGGTCAACAACAGTGCAGTGAGTACCTGATTTGTTTATCATGAGTATGATTACAGACCGAATTGGACAACACAAGGTCTTGTACCAATTAATCATAAAATTACAATTTCTGAGAAAAGAAGAGTTGCCAAGTAATGAACAAAAAGGCAAATTTGCATTTAAAAAATGACAAAGGAGGCATGAATGGATTGCTGGTTGCTAGTTGATTTAAACTACAACTTTGAGTGTTATTACTTTTTTTAAACTACAATTTTGAATGTGATTGGCTTATTGAATTGTCCCATAGTAAACTGCCCAATAGCAACTTTGCGACTGAATTAGTGGAAAAGAGGAGTGTTTAAAAACCAATCACAATTGCAGAAATGGTAATTTTCATGATTACTCAGGATACAAGATCCCTCAATTCACAAAAATGATCAGGCTCACTTCTTTTCATGAGAGATACATATCAAGACATGTAAAGCTTGTAATCATGAAAAATTTCACAAGTTAAATACTGAATTAAACAAAATGACTTACAGATAAAACAGATCAAAAATAGCCAGTCATTTCCAAGAGCAACTTCTACAAAACAGACAAGCAAAAATAAGTTGTTAGTAGTGCCATTGCCTAAAAAAACACTTCCATAAAATGGTACTTGTGGTGGCTCTGTAACATTTTCAAAAATAAAAGACAGTAGCAATATAATAGAACAGATATAACTAACAATGACATTTCTAAACGTACCTACTCCACCATCAAGCAAAATCGCATTCCTTTCAACCTGAAATACAAAAAATAGTCAGGTCATTTGTCACATAACCAAGAAGTGATATATATACCAAAACATTAAATATGTGCATTTATATAATAAGCTCAGTTATGCACGCATTCTGATTGGCTCTCACCAAGGTTTTGACGTCCTCTGTGATTTATTACTGAACAGATGCACCACAACTTAGGATCTATTTGTTAAGTATCACAAGGCTTGAGTAACTCACCAAACCATCCTGATCCCCTTTCACTCTTTCCACCTCTTCATAAGTTGGTAGCTTAGCCGCAATATCATAGGATGGAGGAAGATCGGTGTCTAATGATGTAAACAACAATTAGTTAATTTTGCTTTTGATCAAATCATGACCCTTGCGACAGAAAAGCCGTATATACCAAAAGACTCAAAAAATGATTGAGGAAAATATCAAACAAGTACCTCTAGCAGTATCCTGGTCCTCAGTTGGTTCATAAGGGGGAGGTGGAGAGCATGCAGTATCGTCCTCCAGGGGTATGGCTATTGTCAAGACAACAGGAACAGAAGAGGGTGGAGGTGGTTCACTGGTAGACACCTTAAAGAGAGGAAACACTTTTTACTACAATAAGCCTCAATGTAGTTGCCACCTAAGCCTTTAAGTCCCAAGATCTGATTGTTAATTCTCCCTTCTGACTGCAACACATCTCCTTGTAAATCAGTTACAAGAATTTGGTGTTGGATCAAGATAAGAACTTCCACCTGATTTGTTTGAGTATTCTTATTACCTGTGTGCAGGTTAATGTATGGATGTTATAAGAAGAAGTTACATGCTAATTACTTCTGGGAGTTTAAAGGTTAAGCATTGAGATTTCAATATTTTGAATTAGAGTACCAATTTTTATTTTTTTCTCAGAGGGCATGGTAACGAATCCTGCAATCTCCTTGGTTCTTAGATTTCTTTGATTTCTTAAATTTCCTTACCATTTACCAACTAAATGGAGGTAAATCTTTGTACATTAATTAACCGTCAATGAGAGTGAATAAAACTTTCCGTAAGATCAATGACTGTTTTTGAAGAAAACATTGTCCTGACAGTCCTTGCCAAACTAATTCTGTTGTTTTTTCAAAAGTGTGCATGTGCTTTTTTACTTATATGCTCTCTAATTGACAGGTGTCAGACTGTGACAGATACTGGCAAAAATAATGTTTCAAAGTTTGTTTGGAAGCCGTTTAAATCACCTTTATCAATACACAAATGAAAAGGTTTCCTTAAAGCCCCTCTCTTTAATTTGCATTACCCCTATTTTAACTACTATTTACTTCATCAAAAATTGTTCAGTTTATGGAAGACCTTGCAGTAATTACACCCCTAAATCATTTGGGTTCTTTTGGAAAGAATTTTTTTAAGTTTAAGGGAAAAGTAAAAATATTATTCACCAGCCTGGGTTGGTCTGTATTAGGAAAAACTGTGCCCTCTGTCTTGGGTTGAGGTTTCCCAATAAGGACCTCCTGGCTAGTGAATAACATATATTTCTCTTATACCCTTACTTTTACCCTCTCTCTCTCTCTGTTAAAATAGTTCACTTTGTATTCTACTATTGAAAAACATAAATGACAGAATGGGGGTTTTGTGACCAACAGCAGTTCATGATAAACTTCACTTCTAAACTTCCTTGAAAGTAGTTGCACGGACGATACTATCGTAAAGAACATCTGTAAAAATTGTTAACCCTGAAGAATTTGTCAATTCAATTCTAGCAATAACTGTTACGTATCTCCGATATTGTAACTTTAGGAACTATTCTTAACATCACTTTATGGAAAATTTATGTGGAATAAACAAAGCAAATACTAGTCTCCACAATTAAATATCCCGGAGTTGAGCACTCTAAGCAATAAGTTTTCTCATTCGTAGATAAGCCCACGAACTAGAGAAAAATCAACCATGATTGCAAATAATAACAGATAGGGTAACTAATCTAATCAGAAGGAAAAATTATCGTCACAATATTTCTATTTTTCAGCGAATTTAACACTATTTCAGTGGTAAGTTTAATAACGATGAGTAAAGAAAACGCAAATTCACCAAATTATCGAAACAAAACATTCGGTAGGTAAAGCAGATTTAAAACGGTTTACATTTCAACTCACATGATGTGCAACCAGGTTGTATTGTTTTAGAATACGTTTTGAACGAAACGAAAGAGAATAATTACGACATAGAAATTCAATATTTCTCGCTCAAGAAGAACCAAACAAACAAAAGGAGCATTAATCAAATTAAGGAATTCGAAGGAAAAATCTAAGATACGTAGGCAAACATGAAATGGACAAACGACTTACGCACCGGTTCATAGCGTTGATTTGAGGCCATCCTAGGCTTCTATGGAAAGCCTCAAAGCTTTCCAGATTATAGATTACGGACTTTTTGCGATAACTTCTACGCTTTGGTGACTAAATTACAAGCCAAATACAATAGTGAAATCAAAAATGGCGACTCTAGGGAATAACTACCCGACTCGCTTCAAGGAAGTTTATGACGTCATCATGTGACCTTGTTTGGTATGACACAGAACTACCAACTTTGAACAGGCATCCCAAGTAACCCTGACCCATGATACATTGCGCTTGTTACCAAGGTTAGAGAGCTTCTCGAGGATCGAAGATGACGGTGCGAAATCTTCCATTCTGGGTTTCAGCATGGCTTTTTATTTCGGGTATTATTTGCACAATTGATGCTTTGTTTGTCATTCTGCGTCCTCATACCCTACAAGGAGGAAAATGGAACCACATCGTCCAGCCTTGTAAGCATAAATCTCATGTTTGCTAATGTCACGCGTAAGTGCACAGAAAAGTAACGAATGTTGCATGTTACATTTGATCGCTCGGTGCGATTAAGAACACTTTATACTCAATTTTTTTAGAGTTTGTTTTTGTACCCTTCAAGCTGAATAAAAACGGATGTATTTGTCATTCTTGCGAGATAAATGTTGGAAAAAGTTGTTGTACGTGCCTCAACTTTGAAGCAAGGGCCGATACAGAAAGACGAGCTTACTTACATTGAAATACTCCAAAGTTTTAAATTCCATAAAGCAAACTGTAACGTGACTAAGTTGCAATGTCATTCTATTTAATTTCTCTTTCAGACAATCTTTACCTCCAAGTTGATTTAAGATACTCAGATCTCACGGACACATTTGTCAAGGGAATAAGCTTGTAAGTTTGCATCAGTGAAATTGAAGGTAGAATTAAATTGTAACTGGCAATAGTTCATGACTTAGTTCCGAATTGGTTTGAAGGTAAAGTTAGAATATGAGGGTAACTGTCATAGCTGTCAGAGACTTTTTTGCTTCCTTGCACAAAATCATTTTATTTGATGATGGTCCATTTGTTCAATTCTTCTCTAAAAGCAAGAGATCCATCCCATTCGGGGCTTATCCTGGTTTGTGAATCATGAAGCAATGATGAGAAATGCTGAATGGGATGCTGACCGTTCAAAGTATCAAATCCCCCTCCCCCCTTCCCAGGCATTCTGTCAGGCTTCCTGGGCAGTTTTCTGGTACCCATCAATACTCCTCTGCAGAGAGAGGCACTGCATGAGTAAAGACTGGGCAAGATCTCCAACCCAGACCTTTAAAAGTCAATCCATTCAGGCTGCTTCAGAATTTTATCTTGTTACTCTGAGGGTTCAAAAATACCCATTCATATTCTGTGGTCAAATGAAACACTGTGAGAATAAAGAAATTGATCAAATGAAACTGATGACAGCTGTAACTGGAACCTTTTGAACATAAGTCTAGCACATTCACCACTGGACCCCTGCATTTCCTTTTCCTAGATTGAATATGTAATTCTCCTACTGTCAACCAAACAATTCTTATAATCTTTGTTCAGAGAATTTAATATTGGATCACCTAATTATCCCCAAATTGATAATTTTCTTTATCCTCATCACTTATCTGGTTGATATTTTATGGATATTGCAAGGAGGAAGTCGATCTTGGTCACTCATGGGAGTTAAAGGGTTAAGTCTACCACTCTGATTGATGTTGATATTCATCTGCCACCTATTATTTTGTGTCTCAGGATGAATCTGGTAGAGGTGTTTCTCAACTATGTTGTTTTAGCCATAGTAAGTACATTTTGCACAACAGTTTTATTGATTTTGTAACTGATGATATGATGTCAAGGATCTTTGTGTCCTGCCAACTTTGTTGTAAATCATTTCTGCTGCTAGAGCCTCTTCATCCTTTTTGTCTTGACCATTGCGACAATCCTTTAGTTGGCAAGCAAGCAAACAGAAGTGTGGCAAACATAGTGTTTGGCTCACTTAATAAATCAAGTAATACAACCTGTAATGTCCTCCTGTTGATGACATATTTTACACCAACTTTTTAACAATATTGAAGGTTGCCAAGAGGTGACTTTTTGAAAAGATGAACTTGGAGCCCTTCTCTACCTAGAGTGATATTCTGGTCAGGAGTATTACAGTTTTACAGTTTAAATATTGATTGCTTTATATTTTCTCAGAAAACTCAGCTCTGATCATTTTTTTATTTATTTCAGCACATCAGTGGGAAATCAGGGCTCTCAGTCCTGCTTGCCTTCATGGTTAGCACAATGACATTTTCCAAGACAGTGTTGTATTTCCTGGTGTCTACTTCACTGTGTAATGGGGAACACTTTGTGAACCATTCGGATTGGAGGAAAACAGTATTGTTGTACATCATTCCAAATGGCTTCTGGATTGTCATTCCTTTCTTTTGCATGGTGGCCACAGGAAGTATATTAGTACACAGCATGGAAAGCGGTCAACTACCCAAAGAGAAGAAGAAATCCCAGTAACCTTTGACACCCAGACATCAGAATCCATATTCTACTGAACAGACAAAGATAGTTTACTTGTTTTTTATATCAGCAATCATTTTATTTATTCTTATGATCTTAACCCCTTAACTCCCAAGATCTCATTGGTAATTCTCCTCACTGTCTGCCAAACGATTCTCATCATGTTAGTTTGGAGAATTTGGTATTGAATCAATTAGTAATCTCATAATTGATATTTCCTTTTAATCTCATCACTTGCCAGCATGATATTGTATAGATATAGTAAGGAGAAATTATGTCTTGATCACTCATGGGAGTTAAAGGGTTAATAAATGAATCTGCAGTATTACTGTAGGGAGAAATTAGAAGCTGATTTTTTTAGGACTTACAGTGAAGGGTTGCAGTAAAACTTCATAGTCTTTTTTCACTGATTTAGTAGGTTTTCAATTTTGTGTTGAAATGACTCTTTGTTTTAATGGAATGGTTCTACTTTCCTTAATCTGTCACCCATCTGATACAAAACTAAAACTATTCATGGCTGAGTCATTCAAAATTTTTTCTCTTGCTTCAGTCAGTTTCCCTCACTTTTAGTTTGAGCTGAGTCCTTACTGGCACTTTATAAAATTTACCATTGTTCTTATTGGCCTTTGTAATAAACAAACAATACTTGAAATGTCCTGGTTTTTAACACCATCAGAATGTCCTTTATTGCATTCTCAAAGACTTCATGAAACAAGGATATAAAAATGCTGTTTTCAAACAATAATTTATCTTTTGCTTGGAGTGCGGATAAGTTGTGTGGAGAAATAATATTCGTTCTCATTCTTCCTTGACAGAAATTTTTAATGATTTTCATGCCCAAATTTGTCTTGCTGCTATTTTTATATCAGGAACAATTGGATTAGCAATTTACATGATCTAAATTTGGCTACAATTAGTTTTTTTTTTTCAGAAATAGCGCAATGAGACCCTTAAATCAATTGATCTTGAAGATCCAAAATGTACTGCTAACTCTATGTACTTGCTTACCTGTACGGTAGGGGTAAAGGTAGTTATTGGTAAGATAGCTAACAAGACATATATGTTATCAGTGTATCATTAGGCTAATTTTTTCTGTTTCTAAAAGAACTTTTCTGCTGTTTTAGGAGACAAGAGAAACTTCTAGTCTATTATCAATCTATACTGAATAAAGATTAAGTCACCACTGATTTTACATACCAATAAAAGAAGAGATATGTATATTTTTAGCTTATGAAGTAAAGTCCATTGTCAGAGCCAAGTGTGTGGTAGTTTTTCAATTATGCCTTGGTACATTAACATTGTTTTAGTTTCCTTTACTAGAGCAAAGATAAGCTACACTTAGATTTGTGCGAATTTACACTTGAAGAAACTGACAAACCTATCAAAATGTCATAAAACAGTCTTTGCTTCTTCCATTCCTACCTTCCTCCCTTAATTCCAAAACTGTCTTTGAAAATGTTTTGAATCCTGAGAGCATCACAAGCAATGCAATTTACAAGCTGCAGCATCAATACTTTGACTGTTCTTCTTTGCCAAGTTCATTTTGGCTCACAATCAATTCATCTTCTTCAGTGCTATATACCAGCACTTCTCCTCATGCCTCTCTATGAGCACTTGCTTGCAGATTTCAAATAAGGTGCATGCATGCTCAATAACCCCCTCCCCCCCCCCCCCCATCTAATATTGAACTCCTTAGAGGCAACCTTAAGTGAACTTTCCTAGTTCCTCATGGCAAATCTCCATACTATGATTCTGTATACATCAACACATTTTGTATCAAGTCAGACTCAGTAGCCTATGTTCAACATGTCAGAAGGTTTGATGGGAAAACTGGGGTGAGGTTTCTCAAAATGAAGAAAAAAAGCAAATTAAAAAAAGAAGAGTAGACACAATTATCCATTGTGGTTTGATTTGTTTCTTTTGGCTGTTCTTTTCCTTAGACAATTTTTTCACTGAAATTATATTATCAAGACAATTAGACTTAGATTAAACGACGGTTTAGAAATATGAGACGTGCCTCTTTACAAAATAATTTTATCCAGAGAGCTTTTCATCAAGCCTCGCGCAATTTGAAGCCCACATAATTTTATCACGCCATTTTGGCAAACTTCTACAAACCATTACATTTTAGAACTTACTCTTGCGTGACTATAGGGACAGGCTGTTTTAAATCTGACCCACAAGACGTTGCGTGATCATTTCATAGAGAGTGGCCCAAGATTAAACATGGCTGGGCGAATTCTTCCATTTTGGGTAGCAGTTTGGCTCGTTATTTCAAGTATTGTGGTCACGATCGACGCTTTGTTTGTACTTTTACGACCCCATACACTACCAGATGGAAAATGGAACTTCCTTTTTGAACCATGTAAGTATTTTTTGCATCTGTTGATTGCATTCAGGTCACGCAATTTTATCCACGTTCGTACTAACGTGGAGTTTTCATTAACTTGTGTTATATCTTCTTAAAATTCCTTTAAAAGTCTGTTTCTGTAACAATTTTTTGTTTTTTCCTTCAGACAACATTTTCATCGAAGTTGATCCTAGGTACAAAGATCTGAAAGACACATTTGTCATTGGGCAAAGCTTGTAAGTTTTCCACAAATACTGAGGAATGATGAAAGTTTGATAGATAACATTTTCAACCTATGTACAGTTGAAATCAGTAAATACCTGTTAATCAAACTCTTTAATCTGTATGTGTTAAATGCATCTGAGTCTCAAATTCCAAAAAAGTGTGTTCGTTTCGCACATTTCTCTCTTTTCAGTTGATTATTGCACGGTTATGATATTTTCATTCTTACTAATAATACACAGTATTTCCTCGAATTCATATGTACCCGGGCGCTTAATTAAAACTTTGGTCAAAAGCGGGGGCGCTTTTGGAAGGTGGGCACCGAATCGTAAGGGTGCGCTTATTTAGTTAGCGCAGCAATAAAACAAAAAATCTAAAGAACAGATATCACATTGAGGAACTCTACTCTGCAAGTACATGGAGTTAGAAATAACTAGAAATGAAAAAAAATACTCTCTTCTTCTGATTCCACGCTAGTTAATGCTTAAAAAGTTAGAGATAGAGATTAAGTGGCAATAGAAACAGATTTTACTTGTAATTCCCTACTATTGAGGGGGGGGAAGGCTACTTTAGAGGCAGGCTTGTTTGAAATTATGGCCTAGGGGATGGGTGCTTTTTAGAGTTTGGACCCTTATTCTTGGAAATACAGTAAATACCTTTCACTAAGGTTGTTGTTGTATCTCTTTTTTTGCTAGCATGAATTTGTTGGAGATGTGTCTCAACATTGTCATTTTGACAATGGTGAGTGTATTTATTAGTCACCAAACTGTTACAAAATTAACAAGTAGATTCCATGTTTCTGAGTGTCTGTTTAATTAATAGATCACTAATGACATCAAAATGTAGTTGGTAAGAACCAATGAAATGCGTTTGTAATTCAGCTCATTATATAACTAATTTTATGGTCCCTTTTTGTAGCAAAACAGCAGCAAAGATGGATTGGCAGTGCTGCTTGCCTTCATGGTGAGCACAATGACATTATCCAAGACAGTGTTTTATTTCCTTGTCTCCAGCAAGTTGTGTAGCGGCCATCACTTTCTGAGCCACAATGATTGGAAGACATTAGTTTTTTTATTTATTGTTCCAAATGGTATCTGGATAGTTCTTCCCTTACTCTGTATGGTGGCCACAGGACAAATAATGATTGATCACATGAGAAATGGACAACCATCAGAAGAAGAACATCTGAAATCTCAGTAAATTTCTGCTGAACCATAGCCCCATACATATTATTTTTCATCTTGAAAAATAAAAGCTGAGATTGAATAGTAGTTTAGCCTGCAATGCAAGTGGTTGATTGTCAATCAGAGGTAGATTGCACCATGCCACAGGCTACAAATAGTCATGATTGTAAAAAAAATTTCGAAATGACATTTTCACAAAATAAACTATTTCCCTTCACAAAAATGACTTCAATCATTTCTACTCTTCATTCTTTACAAGCCTATGATATCTTTTTTTCCATCTCAGCTACCCATGTTTTAAATGGCAAGGGGACTTATGGAAATTCCTCAAACCAAGAGAAATTAATCTTGCCAAAACTGTCCCTCACGATTGAAAGAGCGACTACCAAAGATATGCCTCTTGCAGAATGTGAAACTTGTTGTGCTTTGAGGAGATTCAAGGGCAGATTATGTAAATGGAGGGAATTTAAAAATCACAAGCCTCCTCTTGCTTTGAAAACGCAAAAAATGCCATCTGTTTTACAGGTTCTACCCTTGTACGAAATGTATCACAGGCAGTAAATAAAATTCATAGTTGGATGTTGGAAGTGAAAGTCTGATATCCACTTACCAATCGTGACGTATCGCGTTGCGTGACTAGGTCCAAAACCTTACCCACACTACCTTGCGCAATTTCCCAGGTCCGTAGGATATCGGACCATATCACAGATGGCGGGGCAAAATCTTCCAATTTGGGTCGTTGTCTGGCTCTTTTTCTCAAGTATTATGGTCACAATCGACGCCTTGTTTGTGATTTTGCGACCCCATACACTACCGGGAGGAAAATGGAACTATCTCTTTCTGCATTGTAAGTTGTACTTTAGGACCGAAGTATGACTCAGCTAGAAGTCACGCAAAAAGTAGAAGAAACGATTTGTCTCTGCAAAGTTTTCAGTAGCTTGTTACATAGCCCAGTAGTCTTAGGATCAAATTTAGACATACTTTGATTTTGTTTGTTTCAGATAATATTTACATTCACGTCGACAAAAGATACGCCGATGTAGATGACACTTTTAATTACGGACAAAGCTTGTGAGTTTTTTCAACTACAGTTAGCTTCCCTCGTAGTAAATAATATTGTGAGCTCCCTGATCAGTGATATCAAAATCGCCGTATGAGGCAGCATGGTTTTACTGCTGATGCACTTTAAATATTCTGAGTGTGAATGCTTCTATTCTATAACGGCTGTGTAGGTACCTGTCAACTTTCCTTAGGTAAGATAGTTGATCAATATTTTTTCATATCATTAGCACCGCAATTTACAATGAAGAATTATAAAATAATTCAAATAGTACGCGCGCTCTGATTGGCCACAAAACCATTTTACATGAGCGTATGTAAACACGGTTTTCGTTCCTTACATAGCCCAATGTAAACACGCGGGAGGTTGGGAGAACACGAGATAAGCGTAGGAAACCACGACGCGAAGCGGAGTGGTTTCCAGCTTATCAGGTGTTCTCCCAACCTCCCAAGTGATTACATTGGGCTATGTAAACACGGAAACCATTTTACATTTCTTTTATTAAATAAGTAATGAAAGAGGAACGAAAACCGTGTTTACATACGCTCATGTAAAATGGTTTTGTGGCCAATCAGAGTGCGCGTACTATTTAAATTATTTTATAAAACATTTTCAGGACATTACTTTCGATATTACTGAATATGTTCCAATGACTTGCAAACATTTCCAAAGACTCTTGAAGATGTTGCAATGAATTTCAAATTCTTCAAATGTACGTAGTGGTGCAAGGCGCCAAACCTGGGGAGACTACATCGAAGTGTTGGCAAGATTACCACAACGACCTTTAGGACTCAAATGCAAAAAACCTACCTGTTACTCCCCCTTTTCTTATCCTGGAAAGGAGATGGTGTACATATACTGGCTGTTCTTTTACTATATGTCATTCAGTTAATTCTATATTGCAAACTGACACAAACTGAACTTGGGTATTGGAGGCTAGAGGGGGTATGATCTCTTTCTGAAGAATTTTTTATTCTTTGTTATTATTAATGGTAATAGGACTGGATGGAATCCAGTTTGGTCTGTAATCATAGGAGTGGTAACAAAATTGGAGAAATGCATCACAGGAGTCCGATTTGTTTATCATGAATATGATTACAGACCAAATTGGAGGACACTAAGTCTTATTACAATTTCCAAGAAACTGAAGAACAATAGCCAAGCTATGAAGGAAAGGAAAAAGTTGCATGAAAGGTTGTAAATGTTTGATTAAAACTACAACTTTGAAAGTGATTGGCTTATTGGACTGTACGATAACAAACTGTCTGTTAACAACTTAGCAAGTGAATTAGTGGAAAATAAGAGTTTTTTTAAACCAATCACAATTTAAGAAACTGTAATTTTTATTATTATTATTATTATTGTTATAGGCTCTTTTGAACAGTTCTATTGACTAAATGCTGTGTTATTGTATTTGTGGTATCAAGAGAGACAGTGACTGATTTCAGTTCCCTCTTCAGGGTGTGAAATTAATTTTTTTTCTGATTGCCACTTGGCTCCTAAATTCTTCAAAATGGTAGCCAATTCAAGAAAAGTTGGTCTCCATTTTCCAAGACAAACAAAACCATTTTTACGCTGTCAGCGTTCTAGACAGACCCTCAAAAATTAAGTTAGGGAAAAGATCTTCAACATGCTACAAAGTGGACACTAGGATGGATGATATTCAATGTTCAGGCTCACCTAAATCCAAGATGGTATCTATTTATTGATAGAGATGCATGTACTGCATTTTGGAAACAAACTTAACGAGGAAGTTTGCAGTGGATTTATAATTTTAATTCACTATATCTCTTGGAATGGTTATGATAAAACATTCTAGTTGCCAATTTGGCAACTAATTTTCAGAGTTTGGTCACCAAAGTGAAAAATTTAGTTGCATTGGCACCTATATTAGATGCAATTTCATGCCCTGCTCTTTCTAATTCTCCAGATCCACCCCAGTTGGATTCTTTTATTTCAGATTCAACTCACCATCTTCCTCATGACATATATTTCTTTTACTCTTGTCTCAGCATGAATCTGGTGGAAATGTGTCTCAATGTCATTTCTTTAATAATGGTGAGTGGTTTTGCAGTTGTCTCTCACTCATAACAAACAAATAAGGTGTTTATTTATTGTGTGATAAAGCTCCAAATTTTCCATACCCATACCCTTTGAACCCTACCAATCAGTATGCACACTCTCCGTACTGTTGTCTATACATTTCCTGATGTACTTGCAAGGAGGATTTGTTTGAAAATCAAGATTGTGTCCAGTTTTTGATCATATTCTGAATTCTCATGACCTTAATATGTGATTAAGGGGTGATATTGTAAGGAGAAATTAGATGCTAATAACTCTGAGAAGTTAAGAAACTGAGGAGAAAGGGGGGTGCTTACCGAGAGGTGCTTATTTGCTATACTGGCAATGGGATGGAGGCAATTTTGGGGGAAAAGTTACATACTTGAAATTTTTTTTCTTTTTCTAGTATAACAGGGGAAAAGTTGGACTATCAGTGTTGGTTGCCTTCATGGTGAGCACAATGACATTTTCCAAAACAGTATTCTACTTCCTCGTCTCTAGTGAGTTGTGTGGTGGACAACACTTTGTGAACCACAATGACTGGAAGTCTGCAGTGTTTTTATACATTATTCCAAATGGCATCTGGATACTTGTTCCCTTCCTCTGTATGGTGACCCTAGGAAATATTATAGTAGATCATGCAGGAAATGGACAACCAACAGGGAAGAAAACAAAATCTTATTAAGTAGGAATTTTTAAATTGATCATATCATTGATTTGTGTGGTAATTCTTTAATTAGTAATTCTCAGGCTTGAACTCAGCATGTGACGTAAATGAGGTACTTACAGCGTTTCACTTAGTTAATTAAGTCTTAAAAGAAACAAAATTATAGAAAAAGCATTTTGATGTCACCTTCGCAATCCTTTCCAAAATATCCTGGAGCACATTTGCATGAATACTTGTAATCATCGTAGTCAGCCACACAAGTTGCATTGTTCATACATATTAACCATTTAACTCCCAAGATCTGATTATCAATTCTCTCCTCTACCTGCTACATATTGCTTAGTAAATCAGTTTCAAGAATTTGGTGTTGGATCAAGATAACAGCATATACCTGATTAGTTTGAGTATTCTTATCACCTGTTTGCTGGATAATGTATGGCTATTAAAGGGAGAAGATACATATTAATCACTGTTGGGAGTTTAAGAGTTAAGCATGGTGGAACCCTGAACAAAGGTAACAGGGAAAGTTAATGAAAACTTTTCATAGCCACAACAGATTGTATCCCATTAGTAAAGGTGAACTCTGACCTGAGGTGTCTAATGGAAAAGGTTCCATTGTATAAGGGCGAACAACATTCCCCTAACTTGGAAAGTAAGGAATATGCCTTTGTTTGTAACCAATGTTCAGAAGAATAAGCATGTGCACAGCATGAGCTTAGAGATTTTGGGAAAAAGGTCTGTGAGTGCTCCCAATAGGAGTCCACAGCACCACCTGCCAATTAGTACTATGGACAATCTACAACTAGAGCTACGCAAGACTCATGGCAGGCTAGGCTGTTTCACCAGGTCAATAGTGACAAACTTCCTGCCTATTGCTGGGACAGGAATGTCAAAATGTAATGCTTCTGCACAATGAGGATGTTAAAATTAATGTGCTAGAGTACTTGGCTCGATTGTATGAAGGGCCAATAAAGCTATCCAACACAAAATAAATAAATGAATAAATCGCTATCCAACTGGTAAGTGATGGCAAAATGTATAGCATTACCCACCGGGCAGAGATTTATCCTGTGGATGGTTTTATCCGACCTTCAATCAACCACGACCTTATATATTGGGGGTAAATAGGATAAGTCGATAATAAATAGGAACATCATCATTTGTCAATACCATTCCTTTTTGGCATACAGGGGAAAGAAATTTGTTAAGAAATTTGCAAAGTAAATGTACTTGAAGTTCACATTAAATGACAAGTATGCTTTACTGCTTCAACAGTTGAAACCATTTTGTAGTCATGCTACATTAATAGCACTATTAATGTTCATGAGCTGTTTTCAAATTGTAAAATTAACTTAATTTAGTGTATGTTTAAGCACTCAAGACAAAGGTTTCTTTTTTTGGTGAGTGACACCATAACTTATGAAGTCATAGTTGTCTTGTGATGTAAGTAAGAATCTCTTAAAACTATGGAACATCAAATACAATTACACTATGTTCACTGCTAAGCACAGAGAAATGTTCATAAAGTTCATGATTTCCTCTTGTTTTAAATAATGAAAAATCAATAAATATTTTCCCTTTATTTTTTATGACAAAGTTTTCTCTCTCTACAGATATACATCTTAGTTAGTTAAATTAATGATCAGTATATCAGCCATAATGAAAGAACTCTACCAATTAACTTATTAAGATAGATAAAAAAGCTGCAAAGTCTTTCTGCAACAACAACTATGTTGTCTCTTGTTTATCACTGTATTGCCTTTTTTCCAGATTGTCAGTCATTTTCCTGGACTGCAAGGAAAAAAATATAGTGCAGACGTGACTATTTACATTCAAAGTGACTTTGACAATGAAGAAGTTTTATCATTGTTTTCAACAATTGCAGTGGATTTAAAAGATGAGTGAATGATTGTTGTATTGGAATATATTAACAAACATTTTCCAGATTTCAGCAATGCATGGCTTCTCCCTTGTGAAATGGTTTCACACGGGACCTGTCCATTGTGAAAGCCACTGTGGGTCACGATTCTCTCGCCTGTCTTTTGTTGCTAAGCTCTGTAATTTTTGCATCAAACTTTCCCTTTCTGTTTAGGAGATAGAGAGTACAAAAGTTTGTGGTCAATTGTCATCAGTAAATCATGAAAAAAAGATTTGATAAAAAAATATATTTGAAATTGACTTTCCAAATGAAAGTATTTGCCATTAAGATGAAGTGTGATTCATTTGGAGGGTTATTTGGAAAAAAACAAGATTAAATTATAAAATAATAATTATAAAATTATACTAAAATTATAATTGACTTCCTAAAATTAATGTTCTTCTCCTAATTAGTTGCCTTATTTTTCCTCAGTCTATGACTATTGTTTTTTTTAACAATCTACTATTCTTGTTTCTAAGATTTTTCTTATTTGGATAACGTTTGTCATTAACAACTTTCTCATGAAAATTGAACAGTATATGAACTTTGACTTTCTCTATTTCTTTTTTTCAAGCAAATTGTTTGGCAGACTCTTACCATATGGCTTTGCAGTTTTTAAATACTCATCCAATCTTGGAATTTCTGCATACTGGTCATATTTAGATCTTTCCTAAAAAATGACAATAATGATCAGACCCAAGATCAGATCAACCTTGAACAAATTTTTTCAGATACAAATCATTCAACATTTACTCTAAAGCCCCTTGGGTGTCTATGTCATCCCATCCCAATGCATCCCAGATGGGGGATATTTCTATAGGAAGTTCTGTAATAATCTTCAGGGCTCCTACAATTATAGTTATTTATAAATTGCATTATTTTCAACTTTCTTGATAAAATGCTTAGTTTATTTTGTTTGTTTGTTTTTTTAAAATTTTTTTTGGTTCATAAGAAGCACTTCAAATTTTGGTTTAAAAAAATTGAACTTCTTCCCGGTATTTGCTTACTGTGTGATGATTTTGTCATTGGTTTTAATTACACTGACCTTAAGAACAGCAGACTTGTCAACATAATCTCTTGAGTAATGTGTTTGTCCATAAAGATGCATTTGGGGAGAATTGTAGGATACTGTAGGAACTTGAGAAGTAATAAGGAAAGAATCAAATCTTTAATCAATGATCTTTACATCAAGTATGATTTTACCATTCTACTGAACAAAAATAAAAGAAACAATGGTGATGTTTATAATTAGTAATAATATTTTAAAGGCACATTGTTTATGAATGACAGACATTAAATTTGTGTCTTTAATTAAAGTCCATGTTTTGAGTTGTAATTTTTTCAACAAATAAATTCTTGTTCTGTTATATGTTGTGTTACTCCTGTGCCAATCGAGCTTTGGGGGATTTTAGTGAAGTTGTGTCATGTGCTTGCACATTCTTGTTTCACCTTAAAAATTTGCTAAAATAAACATGGTTATGCTGCTGGAGATGGCCTCATCTTTAAGAATCTTAACCTCCACTATCTATGGAAGGAGACTAATGGACCAAAACAATTCTGTTCTTTTAAATTACAAAAGTATCTAAAGTTAATTCCACTGCTATCAAGGAAAATTATCAGAAGACAACATAATGCTTTCTCTGACCTACCTGCACCCACAGCTGACTTATACTTGTTCCTGTTACACCCAAAACGTGTAAAGTTTGCTGATAATGTATGCCTTACAACAGGTACCTGATAACTGTACCGGGAGGTGGAGTCCAATGTATGGGGAGGTTTGTACAGAGAGGGAGTAAGATTTCCCTCAAACACAGTACAAACATTCACCCCTTTAAAAAAAAAAAAAAAGACAAAAAGCTGTTATCCTTTGTCAAGAAATTCAATATTGGTTCCAAAACATTTGAAACAGGTAGTAAAACTTTGTTGAGAATTAAATTAATTCAATAAACTTAGCAATTAATGATGTTGAGCAGTCTGTGTTTAAATTTAGATTAAAATTAGTTTGGTTTACCAAAATATACTGTGGGTCATTAGCAACACAAGAAATTAAAATAATAAAACCCATGGCCAGCATATATCCTCCAAGAAATATTGTTCCCTTCTCTTTAAAACAATAAGGAGTTGGTTATCATTTTCTATTGATCCCAGGACTTTTTCTGCCAAAAACTTTTTCAAAAATATACCACAAAAAATTAAAATCAACCTCATTTGCAAAATTACAGATTTTAGGCAAGAAAAGAAGGGATTAGTTACACGTAATATTTGCTGCATTTTTTACTTGCGTTACTGCTTATATACTACCTCAGACATCCTCATGATCTGATTAAAATTTCATGACTCACCCAATTATTACATCATTTCCAGGAACAGACATAATTGACGGCAAGAAGCCATAGAGCTAATTAGAACTACTGGTTTGGCCTTACCTTGTGGAATTCCTGTGTAATCACTGTGATAAGTAGATTTAAGCTCATCTTTACACACTTCATTCATTACTTCTGGGTCAATATCTTCAGCAGGGACTGATGGAAAACGGCCTGAGAATTTCCATGTCATGAATGCCTATGGAATTGAGATCACAACAATAAATCGTGGAAAAATTGTAAGACTAACAAACTTACTTCTAGAATTTTAAGCTCGTTTTAACACTTTTGGCGAAATTTTTTTTGTTTGTACAGAATAACTCGCAAATTAATTGAAGAGTTTCCCTTCCTGTACATTTTAGTTGTTATCGAGATAAATTCTCCTATCCAAACATAATTCTGCTGGACAGTCAGACTATCAAAGTATATTTTGTTAAGCTAATCATACTGAAAAACTAGTTATTCCTAATTAGAATAGTTAAAAAACATGCTGAAAATATGGTAGCTGCAGTTAAATCACGCAAGTTGTCTTTGTAATGAGTGAAAATTTTCGATTCGTAAAAAAAAAAAAAAAGGATATTATCATTCGCTGCGAGCAGGATTCGAACCTACGCACGGAGACCGTATTGGATTTCAAGTCCAACGCCTTAACCACTCGGCCATCGCAGCTAGACCCTTCGATAAGGGGTTAAAGAATTTAGCTATTACTTCGAAGGCTAATGGTGGACATTTATTCATTAGAGAACACCTTTAAAATGAAAATTATCACGCAAATAAGCGTTTACACTTGGTATAACCACAACTGTATTGATTTCAAATGTTTCTAGCTATTTGTCACTCTTAACTTAAAGTAATCTCCCATCCCTACCTCGGAGGGGTGTGGATTATTCCTTCTGTTACCAGACGAGCTACCTGTGCGAATCCCTTCTTCTTTTTTTGTATTCTTTGCATTAAAATCAGCCTGATATGTTGTGGAGTTGTTGTTACTTCTACTTGGAAATATCTTGGAAGTCCTTGGTCTGCGTGAAAAGAAAGAACGATAAAACTAAATGAGGTTCACATTCCGTTGCTAGGATGCCGCAAATCATACACATAAAAATGAAAATCCCTCTACCTTGCATTCTCTGCCGGCGGACCGAAAGTTGCTCCGAATTCCCTTTTATTGGTTGTCATGTAGAACAACTCCGGGTTTTTTGTATAGCTTGGTTTGCTGTTCTCGGGGAAACGAGCGCATTGTGGCGGCACGCTTCGTGGTCGCGCGGGAGATACCGGAGTCCGCGATCGAGGGGCTATTTGCGAACAATAATAACAACAAATTAGGTTAATAAATTCTCTTTGACACTCTGAAGTTATCACTCTAAGAACTTCGCACCTCTTGAATACCACATTGCTGGATCTGGTGATACTCCAATCTTCTCCATGAGTTCTACACACCTCTCTTTATCAGCCTGAGTTCCCGAAGGAAAATACCTCGCAATGTTGTAAGCGAAGCCGGGTGTTACGACAGATTCGTCCAGCTGCAGAAAATTTAACGTGATGTAGTCAGTTTTAGTGATCAAGCCTACTGAAACTTGTCTTAAATTTAAGCTGTTTTACCTGCAAAGTTTGATCTTCGCTCCAAGCGCGCATGGGAGGATGCGGGATGGGACACCCAATTTGACGCGGCGCCATTGTTGAAGTCATAACTCGGTCGTGGTGAAAAGCGGAAGTGGTATGGAAATGTTTCAACACCGGAAGTGACGGTTTTCGCTAATTACGGCAAATAAACATTGTAATTTCCTCATCTTCGTTCTTTCCAAATTTTATTCTTAGTTTTGGATTTATGGCATGATATTAAGCTGTATCACGTCAAACGCTTGATAAAAGATAGTAGTAAACATCCGTCGAAAGTTAACTTTCATATATTTTGTCCGTCGAAACTTATAACCAACATTAATTGCTGTTTCATTATCCATGACATGATTTTCCAGTTCTCAATAAAAAAAAAATACCATAAAAGAAAGCAAGAAAATGGATAAAACTTCAATTTTTATTTGCACTTTGCAGCCGATGTGTTTCCGTTTTCTTTCGTCTTTGAATTAGATATTATTTCGCAGACACCTGTGTGTATTCACGAACCTTACTTTTCATGACCTTTCCTTGGAACTTCATTTTGCAACTCTTATCAAACCATACAAGTTTCTTTAAAAGCCTTTGCAGTTAATTGTAGAGATAAAGATACTTTCTGACTCTAACAGAAGCTATAGAACTACTTGAAGCACGACTTACACGTTGCTATGCAAATTGTGCAGGTGTAATTAAAAAGATCTCGCGCTTATACAGGGAAAAAGTGCGGAAAATACTTTTGTTTGTACTTACTTTGGGCAAAACGCATGTACGCGAATCTTTCACTTGTGTCATGCTCGCTCCGCAAAGAACAGAAAGAGCCAAAAAACTCTTTGAATCGTGTCAAGAATGTTTGGGTTTGAAAAGAAGCCAGCTATATCACTACGCAGAGCGCTTGACCGCAGAGACAGTAGAATCTGATTGGCTTAGACATCCATACAGACTGTGGGAAGCTGCTTCTTTAGTCCGGCGTAATTAAGTGTGATATTTATAGAATGTTTATCAAGAAACCCGCTGTTAGTATTGTAACGAAATGCAAAAGAAATTCGGCAAGGACGTTTCTTTAATCATCTGGAAGGAATAAAGTAAGTCTTTTACAGTACAAAATATGTAATTTTATGCTTGCTGAGTATGAATGTGTTATGTAAACGCCAAAATGACGAACATACCTGCTAAATAATTAGCTTGTGGCAAACAATTATTCCGCCTCCTTTCATAGGAAAATGAAGCTTCATCAATAGTGGGAAATAAAAGTGAATTGAAAAAATTATGTAAAATGATCCAAGCCCTATGCATCTCTTTATAGGAGAGGAAGTAGCGCAAGACCGCTGTCAGAAGGGGTAGGGGAAGGGAGGGCGTGTAGAGCAGAAAAAACTATGAGTCGTCATGAATAGAGCAATTAAATTTTCTTTCAAGCCATCAAATGCAAATCTTTTGTGTGTAGGGGGCCACAAAACACGGAGTTATGATCAAATGTCACTTCTTTTGTTGCAGGTTGGAAGACTCTGATGTGCTCAACTGTTGTCAGGGGGAGACAGTGGAGGGGATAAATGAAATAGAAAGGGGGTTGAGTGGAACAGAGGAGGGTTAGATGAAAGACATACACAAAATTAGTGTAGGAGTAAGCCTTGTTATAAAGAAAGAATAGGGAAGGAATTTAACCTACTCTACACCTTCTTCAAGCTGACCAAAAAAATCCTCAACCCCCTCCTGGCAAAATCATCTGTGAAACCATCTCTATTTTTTCAGCTCCAATTCATTTGCATAATTTGATTTTTTTTTTGTTTATTTGCTTTTTCTTTCTTCCCACCCACTTTTAAATTTTAAAGGTCTCTCTTGAGTGTGCACAATTTTGGTATGGATATTTTTCAGAGGAAGTGACCATGAAACAGACATCTGGAGACCAGCCTTTTAAATAAAATAATACTGGTAACAGCCTTTTAAACAAAAGCCAAAAGAGATGCTAAATTTTCTTTCAGATTTTTTAAAATGATATTTTATTTTATTTTCATGCAAAGCATCTTCAAACTGCCCTAAATTCACCATAGGTGAATAACAAGAAACTTCCCTCTACAACATTAAATGTAATACATTGTTTAGCAGTAATAGGTTGTGAGAATAGGCAAACTTATCAGTGATAGACTATCTTCTTGTCACATCAAATTTTCTTCCTAAAATTTTCAAGGAACTGCGTAACAGCTAGAAGTCAGAACTATGGATGACATTCACAGTAAAAAATTCAACAAGACAAACAAATGACTGCTTTCAGCAACTACAAAGATACACTAGGACTCTGCTAACCCTCCAATTCCCTTAAGTGACCACAACTGAATTTCTCCTAACAACATCAATAAAATATCAATCTTACAAGTGATGAGAATAAAGAAAAATATCAATAATGGGATTACTCAACTAGTTGATCCAATACCAAGTTCTCTGAACTAACATCAAAAGAATTATATAGCAAATAGTAAGGAGAATTACCCATGAGATCTTGGGAGTGAAAGGGTTAAAGTTCCTTCACACATACACACACAAAAAGGAAACATGTAGAAACATGGATTCCCACATGCATTACCTTCAATAGAAATGTTTACTGGTAACTGTACATCACAGCATCTGAGTAAATTTTTAATTTTACTAGTAAATATTAACTGAGCACTTCTCAATTTTCTCTATTATCTCAGGGGAGCAATGAAATAGTTCATAGAATAGATTTTTGACTTGCAATTATTCCCCTTTGTCATTTCAGTCTGCATGGTAAGTAAAAAAGATAAATGCATGCAAAAAATTTATGCCACATCGCTCTAAATGAAAAAAAAACTCCTTGTCATAATGCTAATGAATTCATTGATCAGTAGTGGAAGATCAGACTCACAGGCTTCCTCTAAACTTCCTTGTTTCTGTCGATCTCCTTAAACGTTGAAATTATGTAATGATGGCTGACTATGTCTTTGTTCAACCCAAAAATCCCACTCTTGTCTAATTACAAACATGAAATACAAGACAGTAAAAAAATAAAAGATGTATCTTTCTATAATAATTGTAGATGTCTACAAAATGTTTAAAAAAATTATTTATAGCTTAATATCATTGATATCTTGGTAAAATATATTTAACTTGAATTGACTCAATGCAAAGATGTAAAAGTATTTTTTGAGCAATGTTACATCTTTCTATGATTCCGATGAGCTGTCACCAACATCATCATAAAAAAATTGACTTCCACTTCTGTAAGAAAATTTAAAAAATGAACTCAATCTCAAGCAAAAATTTAAACTTTTCATTGAGATATATTTAACAATAAGTTGAGAAACTTTTGAAATGAATTTAGTGATAAGTTTTGAACAAAGAAAATGGCTTTTTTTTCCCTAAGCACATTTCATACATTGTTTAATGACTGAATAAAAGCTTTCAATCTGCAGCATCTGTAACAATGACTATTGATTATGTGTTACAATTCTATATTCACAACTGAAAAAATGGCAAAGCTATTTTTGGTCTCAAAGTTGCAATAATTCTTAGCTCTTTGTTGGTCTTTTTTGTTAATAATTCAGTCATTATTACTATTTATCTACTTTTTGTCAAAAATGTTTTACTTGGAAAACCATCATATTACCCAGCTTTTCATCTATGACAGTTTTAAAGACCAGTACACAGCTTGGCCCAATTTCTATCCTTTTCTTAAGTCTGATCTTCAGTAAGGCTCATTTTCTAAACAGCTGCTGGCAATCAACCCAGGGCATAGTGTTGACTTCAAATAACTAACATGTTACCATTGCATTAAATTCATGGAGTACTGCAAATGAAAAAAGTATCTGACGACTAACCCTTGAGTGGGGTAGGGTCAAGCAACAGCTATTTACTAATTTCTCACTTAGGCGAGGCTCCCTGAAAAGAGCACAATTACTAATTAAAATAATTGCAGTGTGCTCAAACAGTTTGACAAGTGTAACAGTACTATGGCTCTATATGGGCTTTGCCTGACTTTGATGAGTACTTCCAGTAGCAGTCGAGGATGCAGCTTCTGGTTCCATTCTATGATGATCAAAGTCCAGGTTCCTTGGACAAAAGTATTTCCATCCATAATAGCAGACAAGGCAGAGAAGGTAAGCAAGTGGGACATAAGCCAAGACATTGACAATTTTCTCTAGCCCTCTCTGAACAGATAATGAGGCATCACTGATGATGCTTGAGCTGAATATGACCACAAAACACAAGTTTGTGAGAAGCACAGCATCAAGAGTATTCAACCAGTCATAATCTGCATTGCCATTCCTGTTACTCTTGTATGGCCGAAGGTAGAGGCATGTCACCACAATTAAGACACAGGAAACCTCTAAGATGGATCTCTTCAAAGGTGAGAATGGAACAAACAGAGCAATAAACAAGATGTAAATGCGGCAGAGGAAATAAAATGCCGCAAACCACCTGTATTCATCTTTGAAGCACTGCTGGAAGGTGTCAAAAAATAACCTGAAATTATTTAAAAATTTAAAATGCCGCATGAACCAGGGAGTGAATAAAAGAACCAATGGTACAAATGCAACGAAAAGGATGAACCACAAGCAAGCAATGATAGTGAATGGCAAGTGTTCCTTCCAATTTCTTATGAAGTCAATGTTACCATCTGCATAGAGCACCCATCTTCCTTGTATGGGAACATAGTGAATGATGTTGCACGAAATCATTGTAATATTCGTATAGCAGAGAACTAGTAGAGTGCACAAGGCTCGCGAGACATTCCTATTTATGTAGCATGTAGGGCGGCACTTTGCAACCTTGGCCAAAATAAGAAGTAGCAGAAGAACATATGAAGGAAGGATGTAATTAATACCAAGTTTTTGAAGGTTGTTCATTCCATGAAACAGACAAGTGCCAACGCCTTTGATTCTCCAATTGGCAATGCCAATGACAAATTTAATAACACGGTCAAGGTATTGTCCCTCTTGAAGAAGAAATGTAATTACTTGGTAGGAATACAACCAAGTATTGAGATATGTTGTAAAGATGTCCAACTGGATACGCAGCACCACCAATACCAAGAATAGTGTCACTATGAAAAATACCACAAGAAGCCACAGATGGGTGTTGTCACACTTTGTTGTACAGTTTTCATTTCCTAAGTTTACAGAGTAGTTGTTTTTGCATGCCCCACAAAGAACACTTGATCCATTGCGGCCTTTAACACATAGAGTGTTGGGGTTGTATTGAAAGTTTGGATCATGTTTAGCAAAATGACAGTAATCTGGTGGACAAGGGTATGTGCTGAACTCGTTTTTCTTTTCTTTTCTTGTTCCACCCCAGTATCCTCTTTTTAAGAACACAAATTTGAAATCATCACTGCAATGTGAAATACCGAGCTGTTTCAAACATGTACAACTGTATTCACCACTCTTCTGTTCCAAGCCAGGGTGACAAAATTGTAATTGCAATGGCTTAGGAAAGGAAAATTGCACAACCCGACCTGCAACTGTGCTGGCTTGCACTTTGAACTTGCTGTACACCTTTCCTAAAAGGTGTAGGTTGTTAATTTTGGGTGAATTACCTTGAATAAGAAACAGGTTTGAAGTGGTACCAAGTTTCACAGTACGATCATTGTTGTCAGTGATGGTTAAGTTGACAATTCCTAACACTGAGCTATTTTTTTCATCAATAAGTTCCACAGAAGCATTAAAAACCTCACTGGGAGAAACCCCCCATTCACTTTCAATGAGTTTTATTTTCACAGGATCAGTAGAAATCTGTTCTTTGGCGCTTATATCAGGATCTTGATACTCAATAACATTGTGCCACTGAAGAGATTCGTTATTTATACGAGGTTGTCCGGCTTGGCGACATCCTTGGAGAGTTGATGCATAAACAGATTTCCCGCCGCCACTTTGCAAAGCATTATTCCCCTTGAAAATTACCCTGGTTTTCCATTTATTGACTCCCTCTAGACTGAAGGTGTTGTTAAAGGCAATAAAACATGGCCGTGTATTCAGCTCAGTTGTCTTAAATGCCACAACAGGTGGACCAGAATCTCTAACGTAGATTGCTCCTCCTTGCTGCAGTGCAACATTGTCAAAAAATTTAAGGTTACTGTCCGGCATAAGCATTATAACTGAAGTGCCATACAATCCTAATGCACCACCCTGTCCTCCTGTATTGTTTCGGAAGGTAACATTACCAACAACATGCAGCATAACATTCTCAGTAACCACTGCAGTGTTGTTATTAGACTCAATGTTCACAACTCCCTGAAAGATGACAGGGACTGAGTATGAATAAATTGCTCCTTGACCAATGACATCTCCATCTTCTGTTAATACAATTCGATTATTGGTGATATTGCAGTCTTCAAGAATGATGCTGTGAACAAGCCTGGGTCCTTTCGAAGTCAAATCCTGACTGCCAATAATAAGTGCCTCACCTGCAAGGCCGATAGCAGAACCCATTGTTGCAGTGTTATTGGTCCAGTGACACTTTGTGAATTGAATATTGAGGCTTTTGTTATTCTCTACTTTTAACAAAGAGCCAATTCCATGATGTGAGACTCCGCCACCAAGAACTGCGCTGTTACTTGTAAACAAACAGCCCTTGTTCATCACTTGGTTTGGAAGTAACTGCTGATGGTTACTATGTGCTATTGTCCCACTTCTGATGGCTCCGCCTGCGTAGGTAGCATTATTATTTGTAAAATTGCAATTATTTATTTCTAAAGTGTTGTTCTGCACCTTATCTTGAAACTCAACGAAAATTCCCCCTCCCCAAAGGGCATAGTTGTCTTCAAAATGACAGTGAGTTATCTGAATGACGTTATTTTGTGCCACACCTTTCACAAATATTGACAACCCTCCTCCCCTTCCAAAGGGAATATGATCATTCCCATGAGGGTTGTCAATAAAAGTTGAAAAATTCTGATCTTTCGCAAGGTTATCTCTGAATGTGCAATAGTGAAAGATGTAAGTGCTGTTACTATCAAATGTACGCGGTATCTTCGTTAAATCGGAAGGAAATGCTGACATATTGGTTTCGCTTTTTAAGGTAAACTCGATATAAACACCACCTCCAGCAACTGCTATATCCTCCGGTGTGGAATTGAGTGGTTGATTGCTTTCAAACCGGGAATACGAGATGCGAACTTCACCTCCTACATCATACATATTCAAGCCAATCCCAGGACTTTGAACAATACTGAAGTTATTTACGATCACGTCCTTGCAGTCAGAGAGATAAACAGCCGAGAGGAATGGTATGCGAGCATACTTTTTAAACGCATCACCAGTTGTGCTGTTATGCAAACCTCCACAACCACGTAGCAAAATTCTTTCCAACGTGATGTTTTCGCTCCCTACGAAAGAGAGACTTCCGTTTTGAAAACAATCAACAGATACAGCTTCTTCGTCTCCAATTAATCCAATCTCTCGTAAGCCAGTAAAGTTGAAATGTTCCGTTAGGTTATAAGAATACTCCTCTGATCGTAGCCGCACAAAAGTCGAATTGGACATATGTTTCAAAGCGTAGTTCAAAGTTTGACAAGGAACTGTAGTTTCATTCCAACACGTGCTGTTGTCTGTTCCATTGACTCGAGAAACCACAATTATCTTCAAATCTGCACGCAGCGAGAGAGACGGAGATCCAGATAAAATGGAGACACCGAGTAAAAGCGAAACAAAGTAAAACAAATGCATTGTGGCTCTGGTCGCTCCCTTTCTCAATGCGCAAAATAACATGAGACTTTGGCCTTCACCAGTCGAACTACTTCCGTTCTAAGATCACATGTAATCATAGCTGAGGAGCCGCCCCGGAATAGGCCAGTGGTAATCTCCCCTCCTCCCCCACCCCGACCTGTACCCGGCG
This sequence comes from Pocillopora verrucosa, assembly GCF_036669915.1. Taxonomy (NCBI): domain Eukaryota; kingdom Metazoa; phylum Cnidaria; class Anthozoa; order Scleractinia; family Pocilloporidae; genus Pocillopora; species Pocillopora verrucosa. Next base: position 3,629,096 of record NC_089325.1, read on the forward strand.
TTCCGGAGTACGGATAGTCACGAATACAGAGACAAAGCTTTGAAAAAAGAGTGCTTCTTCGTGGTCACTCATCGGGAAACCGTCAGAAGTTATATAAATAACAAGTTCTAATCAGGTAACATAATAAAGTCGTGCAAAGTGAGCGATTAGTGTCTTTTTCTAAACTCACTTTCCAGAGGGCCTGGATGGGGTCAACTGAAAACTGACAAATGGCCAAAATTTTAATTGCTGACCAACAAATCGCTGAAAATCTAACTGACAGCTGACATTTGTGGTGGGCTTTTACTGACAACTGACAATAGACCGGATCACCCTAAATATCTTAAAAATTGGATGTGAAATAGAAACATTGATTTATTTTGTCCAATAAAAGTACGTTTTTTATCATATATCAGTAGGAGTACACCAGAGTGTCATATTTCGTTTATAATTACCGCATGGACCATCCGCATTCATGTGTCACATATTGGTTATATGATCTTTGATACCCAACTCGATCGTCAACTTACACGAAGGCCAGGCGGCGTCGCGACGGCCGAATTGATTCGGAAACGGCATTTGAGCGTCACAGAAGCCGCATTCCTATCAATGTTGTAAACACTGTACTGGCGCTGAAAAAGAGATTAACCCCGAGACTGGAATTGCTATGAAAGAATTTGTGGAGAAGTATCGTCCGTTGAGGCAAAGGACAGTTTGGGAGGAAACTACTATGGATAAGGCAAGGGCTTCACCACCGGCCATCTACATGAAGCAATTGTTAGCGGGACTAGCGAATGGTTTTAACTCTGGAGATCAGCCAGTAGGGGCTCAGCAGCGACAAAGGAACCGTTCAAGCTACTTCGGAAAGTGGGAATGTGACAGATGTCACATTTGTTGACGACTGTATCGCTGAAGTGGCAGTTACTGAGGTGCGAACAGATGCAGACGAATATGACACGGACTCAGAAAACGACTTTTCTGACCGAAAGAGAATGAAGATATTACCCCAATTACAGTTTCTAGATCTGGGTGGGCAAATTTCGCCCAGTTTCGTTTGGATTTCTAAGGTACCCTGACAGTAGATATCTCTAATAACCTAACTGAAAAGTTGACAAAAGAAGATTCCTTTCCGATCATTTCATTAGGGCCAATCACAATTGACGCATCATAAAACAAAACATAAAACAAATATATTGTGCTAGAGGACTCTTCACGAGTTTTTTTGTCTGTTGTGGTTGAAAAGGGAATGTTTCAATGTGGCGCACGGGCAAACAGAAGTTTGTGTGCAAAAGAGTCGTTACTTGTTTGAACACCCTTCAAACAAAGACTGAAAGTCACTTGGAAAATCTCGGAATTATTTCATTCGAGGATGGAAAAAAAAGAGTTCTTATTTTCAACTTAATTTTCGAGTTTACGCTATATGTGCCTTTCTTGCCAAAAGTAGGATCGGGAAGTAATAAGTAACTCAACAAGTTAATTATTGACAGTCATTTAACTGAGAACTGACAAATGACCAAAAATCTATCTGAGAACTGAGAAATAGCCGAAATTTTAACTGACAACTGACATTTGTAACCCTGCCCCCCACCCAGACCCTCTTTCCAGACTCCTGGAAAAGTGAACAAGGGATACTAAGTTTTCACCAGCTCTCCCTCCCTCTCTAAATAACATTTCATGGTGCACCGATCACACCTCTTAAGATATTTCTGCAAGGAAATTTTTTTTTTCAATCGCACGCAATCTTGAAATGATTTGAGATGTTTATCATCTTCTACTGTCTTCTGTATTGTCATGGAAAGAGCTGAAAACATGACGCGCCAGTGGCTGTAAGCCTAAAATCACCCAACGCAGGAGCCCGTGGGCTCCTTCTCAAGGAAAGAACTGAAATGTGTATCGGTTGAGAATGTCGAACCAACAAGATACCACCCTTCCTCCCCCCAAAAAAAAAACAAAAAAAGAAGAAGAAGCACCGGGAAATATTGGGTCAGATTTGGGTCAAGATCGGAATTCTGTTGTTACTTATCATCACTCACTCACTCACTCACCGTGAGTCATTCCCGTAACATAATGGCTGCGTCTCCTATTATATACCAGGCAGTAGCCACAATAAGATCAAGGATGATAACATGTGTTAGTGGCTATAGCCCGGAGATCACAAAAGGAGAGAACTTAACTATGCATCGAGAGCGAATGTCGAACTTCTAAGATACTCCAAATGAAACAACAAGTAGCACCGGGAAATCATGGGTCAAAATTGGAACAAGATCGGAATTCTATTGCTGCTATCACTCGCTCAGTCATCTCGACGGTATATGTGGCTTCGCCTCCTGGAGAAGGCAGTAACCACAAAAATGTGTTCGAAGCCAGAGAGATCTAACAGGGACGAAGAGAACATATTCCAAAGTCTTTTCAACCGATCCAATAGCCCTTTTATAAAAACTAATTTGATAAGTTTAAAACACTTCTTCAGAATTTCTGAATCAGCCGTTTTTGTTCGCTTTTTGTTTGCCCAAATTCGAGAGCGCCCACCCAACCGTAGCTTCGATTGCTCCCGCTCCAGAGAAAGAAACGCGGGCTCTTTTTCAGATCTGCGACTGGTCGTCGAGCCAAACTCGGCCAAACATAACAACAAAAGGGACTAAATCACGTGTTTCCTCTGACGCAGTTTTTAGTAGAAGGTGAAGTAAGGACGATTCCTATTTCCGTGTTATAACTATGTCAATAAGGGGGTAAGTTTTAAAGAAACTGTGGTGCCACGTAGGTGGGAGAATATAAGAGGGTAATTTAGTATTATCAACTGAGTTGATAACGTAAATTGGTCACCGTAAAGAGTTAAAAAGCTGACGTTTCGAGCGTTAGCCCTTCGTTAGAGCGATTAGAGGAATTTTGAGATGTTTGTGGGTTTATATGTTATGCATCTACTGCATAACTTGCACCTACTGCAAAAAGTTATATATTGATGAAACAGGAAGACGACTAAGTGATCGATTCCAAGAACATCTTCGCAGAAAGAAATGACAAGAACGCATCCAAACCAGTCGCTAGACACTTTAATCTCCCTAATCATTTTAAGCAGTATATGGGAATTTGCAGCCTTTCCCTACATCCAGGCAGTTCGGAAAGCTGCAAAACTCTAGAACAAAAAATTTATCTTTCAAATCGGCACTCTTAGTCCCCACGGTATCAAAGAGCGCTCTTCATTCAACTAATTTATTCTCGTTTTCTCGTCACCATACTCCCACAATTGCGTCGCTCTGCGTATTAACCCACACACATCCCAAAATTCCTCCAATCGCTCGGACGAAGGGCTAACGTTCGAAACGTCAGCTTTTAAACTCTTTACGGTGGCCAATTTACGTTATCAACTCTGTAGATAATACTAATTTGCCCTGTTACAACTTCATCAGCCCGGATTCGAAGGTAAGGATTCCTTTAAGGTTGCTTTAATGACATAACCGGTTTGGCGATTGCTACTCGTTCCAGAGAACTGTGAAACGCAAATTCGTAGTGCGAGCGTAAAGATTTGGTAAAGAATCGAAATACAACACGCGCTGAACATTTTCAGCCAACATGCCAAATTACGTTATGATATTTTAAAGCAAGGCAACAAACTCGACGATTCCTGACAACTTAAGTTTTTTTCTGAACAACTCCCTGAGAAAAACTCGCAATTTTGTGGTGATGTTTGCCAAAGCGTCAAGCACAGCTGTAAACTACATACCCAAGTAACTCACAAATTTAAGAGTTGGCTCTTGTTTCAGCCTTGGATTCTTAGACTTTTGCAGAACCATTTTCTGAAATCTTCCTCAAGAGTGAAATTACCTCACCCAAAAAGTGTCCAACATACCGCCGATCTCCTGTACATGTTGAAGCCTTCGGGGACCGGAAACATTGCGAGTCTGATCGAAGCGTTGCAAACTCCAAGTCACCGCTGCCCAACCAGAATATTCGTAAAATAATCATTGTGCACAGAAAGCCTAATGGAATTTCCATTTTAAAGTTTAATTCAGTTTCAAGGTAATTTTCGTATACTTTTAAAGGTAGTCTGAAACAAATGCTAATTACCTCCAGGAGGGGAGGGGAAGGGGAGGAGGGTGGGAGCAGGTACGTCTTCGTCTTTGCCTGCTTAAAAGCAAACTGTGCATTGACAAGGCTGATATGCCGTTACATTAGCACCAGGTATTAACTTTCAAGTGTAAAAGCGCAGAGTCCCAACAAAGTTTAATGTACTAAACTTGAACGGAGGAAGTTTCCACTCTGATTAAAAACTGCTTCATAGTTTTAAGGCAAAGTTTAGGTGTACTAAGACTCTTGTGGGGTTTTTGTATGTCATTAACCCCACTACCCTTATTGTAACTAAGATACATTGAGTAATAAGTATTCCATCGTGTAAGTAACACCACACTTCATTTAAGGGGCAGAAAAGAATAATATAAAATTATTACTACCATTTTGACACACTCTAGCAATTTTAAGGACTAAATGTTTGAAAATTCAATCCAGGCAGTAGCAAACTTAAATTTCCTACCAATCATTGGCATTTAATACTTGATAAAATAAGTCACCGGAACATGAAGATTGCTCGGTATGACAGCGCCGTAAAACTCGGTCTGCAGTGACTGTCGTGGCCTCCCACTCAACGCATCGGAAAGGACATCAGAACAAGCTCCTTGTTTTTCACTCGAAGGGCGGCCGATGCCAGTTCTGAGGCTTGCTTCACTCTGATGACCAGAGATCGCTATGATGATCCAGCCGCAATGGACCTCAGCATGATCGCAGTCGCTGTGACACCATCATGATTAGTATGAATTTTAAAAGTTATGCCAGTTTGGCTATATTTTTCACCATTCCTGTTTTGCTCTGTTTTTTTTTTTAACACGACACTTTATATACTTTACGAGTGTTAGCTGTGTTTGATTTTTATTACCGTACGTAAGCTTGCGATCTAACTGAGCGTGAAAACTTTCCAAACTCGATCGGACTGTCCATTTCATTTTCTTTTTGAGGATTTTCGTCTCCGCTCACGTCATCATTACGTAAATTACGGTGCCTGGCATGTTTACAAACCTTTGTTTGGTTCTCCTGTTGCTACTTGCCGGCTCGCTTGTTCCGAAATTTCACTTTCAATCAACGAAAAAAGGCTAAAGAGAAGTCCCGGAAAAGGTAGGACATAGTACAATTTGGCAGATGGCGTGACAGCTTCAGCTCAGCTCTATGCTCTTTACTCTCATAGAGCACGCTCTTGCAACCAATGACAGCGCGCGTTATATCCGAACTTTATTGTAACAAAAAATAAAACCTTTCTTTGAAATATGGAAGCAACGGAGACAACGTCAGCATAATCCCAAAACCACACCCATAGAACTCACAGTTACTTTTGTCGGAGTTAATTTAGAGAACATTTCTTAAAAATTTCCAATCAGAATGTCTCACTGCTCCAGATACAAAACTTAGAATAACATTTCATTTAGAAGTGTAAGATCAAACCTTGATACGACCAATCCAATATGCTGTGGATTCCATGGTAGTGATATGGTCATTTGATACTGAATACTGTATTTATTTAAATAAATATCCTGGGTGCTCATTAAATTTTTGGATCTTAAGGGTGGGTGTTTGTTCGAGGCTGGGGGCTGATTCACTTTCGCCATTTTCGGCAAGCGTTAAGTAAATTTTTTTCATGCCATGCTTTTGTCACGTTTGATTGAAATTAGTGCAGGTTACGAAAAGATAGTAACAGTCTCTGAATCGTCCTGAATTAAGTAATTTAAAGTTTTTAAGAATATTGGATTTAACTGCGTAGTTGTGAAGGTGAAATGCTGGAGTAAATGGAATGAGATCATTATTATCCTTCTCCGCCGTTTGTAGTGCTGACTTTCGATCAATTTGTTGGGCACTTTCAAATACGCTCGCTTACGATGCAAAACTTGTCCTTTCATTCATAACGTAGAGAAAACTTCGGGACCCAAAACAACCATAAAGATCGCTGATCGCTTCACGCGCACCTCCGCCAATGTCATGCATCAACTGCATAACTTGCGCTTATTGCAAAAAGTTGTACATTGGTGAAACAGGAAGACGACTGGCGACCGATTCCGAGAACACTTTCGCGACTAGAAAGAAATGACAAGGACGCATCCAAAACAGTCGCTAGACACTTTAATTTCCCTAATCATGCTAAGCGGCATATGGCTGTTTGCAGCCTTTCCTTACATCTAGGCAGTTCGAAAAGCCGCAAAGCTCAAGAACAAAAATTTTTTTTTCAAATTGGCACCCTTAGTCTCCACTATGTCAACGAGCGCTTTACATCCCAGTGATTTATTCTTGTTTTCTCGTCACCATATTCCCACCAATAGTGCAGCTTCATTTTCTGCATATAAACCCACACACAACCCACAATTCCTCCAATCGTTCTGACGAAGGGCTAACTCTTTACGGTGGCCAGTTCACGTTATCAACTCAGTTTATAATACTAAATTATTCGTTATAACCATATCAGCTTGGATTCGCATAAAGGTGAGGATTCTATTGGGGTTATTCTAATGACGTTACCGGTTTGGTGATTGCTACTCGTTCCAGAGACGAAACGCAAGTTCGTGGTGCGTGCGGATAGATTTGGTAAAGAATCGAAGTACGAAACGTACTCAACATTTTCAGCCAACATGCTAAATTGCCTTGCTTAGTGTTTTTAAATTGATCGCCAATTCCGTATTATTTTTTGGAAAGCTTTAAGATGTCAAGGGTCTTTTCCACAGGTTTCAGTTTGATTTTCCAAGAAACCTAAGACACAAAGCTGTTTATTTTCTCAAGTCGCGTTTCGCATCTCTAATTTTCGTTAAATTTCACTGATAGATCGAGAAAGGGGTAAAATGTTAACATAAAGTTGTTGTTTTTTTTCGAGTGAGAGAGAGAGAGAGAGAGAGAGAGAGAGAGAGAGAGACAGACAGAAATAGAGAGAAAGGGAGATTAGAAGTGAGCACGATAACATTTCCGAGAATTTGAGAATTATTAATTACTTATATATTGTATGGCATGCAAATGTCTCTTACGATCGTGCTGTTTTTGAAACAGAAGATGCATCGCTGATTTATAGAGAATATCCTAGGTCTTCTGCTTAAATGCTAAGACTTGACCTGATCACCAATTCTGTTTCTGTTTTTTCGGAAAGCTAAATAATTTCAAGCTTCCTTTTCTCAGGTTTCAGTGTCGTTTTCCTTGTTAACTACTGAACCTTTGAAACAAAGACATACAATGAACCATTGTTTTTTTCTTTCTCAAGTCGAGTTTCGTATCTATAATTTTCGTTTAACTCCTCATTTCAAGGAAGAGGTAAAAAGCTAACTTAAACTTGTTTTCTTTTAGGGAGAGACACACACAGAACGAGAGACAGGGGAAGAAAAGGAGATCAGTGGTGAGCACGATAACATTTCCGGGAATTTGAGAGTTTTTAATTGATTATATATTACATGGCGTGCAAATGTATCTTACGATCGTAGTTTTATTTGAAGCAGAAGTGTTAAGGAGATTTCAAGACATATTCTACCAAGATAGTGTGCTCCTTAAATATTGGCTTGTGCTTTTGGAGTTTAATTTCTTGACGACTCGATCGATCTCTTGTACTGATACTCTTGCACTGTATAGGCAAATCGACACAACACAATATGGTCTTTACGGTGGTCTTTACACCTGTTTGATTTTTCGGAGAAAATTTGAAAATTTGGAAATTTGATCGGTCAATCGATTTCGCAGAGAATTTCGATCGCATGAGATGCAAGACTATGACGTTTGGTGAAGATTCGCATAAAAAGCTTTAACAAGAAAATTTACGACATGTTTAAAATTTTAGATAAGTCATCGTGCCCGCAAAATAAACTGTATAATAAGGTTTTCTTTTAGGTGTCAATACTTAATACATGACGTTACCAATTACAGGCAGATATATTTCAAATTTTGGCCTAAATACCTTAAGATCTCAGCTTCGCTGGGTGAAATGTCTTCATTCTTTGCTATAAGATAATAATATTGCTTGACCTTTTAAAAACGTTAAAAAACTTAAGGTTGATCAGACGGTTTTGCCAATATTCTCTAAGTTTTTATTTTTGTGAATATATTCGATTAGCTCTGACAGATTTTAACAAAAACAAGCTATTTGATGCGAATTGTATGTGGCTAGGACTGAACCAATTATATAAAAACTGTATTGTTTTATAATGTTTTTTTAAAACATTAAAATACACCTTTTCCATAACAATCGTACGATCGCATCGAGCCACCATGTTTGTTTTGCTTGTTGACATTCAGTTGAAGTTCGAGCGCTACGATCGCGTCCAGATCTTGAGCAATCAAAACCCTATGGAGCCTCCTTGAGGTTCCACGAAATACGCCCGTTCTATTTTCATGAAATTACGTTCCCATGAGTAACAATAAGGTACACATAAAACCTCAGTAAATTACTTGCACTACTTGATAGCTGTTGTATTTGTTCTCGACATTGTACATTGATATTAGAAGGTCTTAACAAACTGAACCAAATGTAGGCTTTGTTACTGTTATGAAGGTTGAGTGTAGGCTAACCGGATGTCTCTGTAAACCACAAGCCTGCGCGTTTTCAGTGATCTGTAGTGTTTTACCAGTTGAAAGTTTATATAGTTATCCACGACTGTGTACATTGGTATTGAGAGGTCTTAACAAACTGTGCCAAATGTAGGCTTTGTTACTGTTATGAGGGTTGAATACTGGCCGACCAGATGTTTCTGTAACTTTCAAGCTTACGCATATTCAGTGTTCCGAAGTGTTTTAAAAGTTGTTCTTTTGCTTATCAGCCGAAATTGTAGAGCATTTAGAGATTAACTCGTTAAAATAATATCTGCACTTTTTGTGTGTTCTAGAGGAAGTCTTTTGGTTATGTTATTTTAAAGTAAGGCAACAAACTCGACGACTCCTGACAATGTCAGTTGTTTTCCGAACAACTCCCATGGAAAAACTTGCAATATTTTTGAGGTGATATTTGCCGAACCGTCAAGCACAGCTTTAAATTACATACCCAAGTAACTCACAGATTTAAGAGTTGGCTCTCATTTCCGCTTTGGATTTTAAGACTTTTGCAAAACTGTTTTCTGAAATCTTCCTCAGGAGTAAAATTAGTTTACCCCGCCACAAAGGTCTAACATAGCGCCGACCTACAGTTGAAGTCTTAAGAGACTGAAAAAAATGCGAGCCTGATCGAAGCGTTGCAAACTCCAAGCAACCGCTGCCTAACCAGGGATCAATTCACGTGCACCTCCGCAAATGTCATTTATTGCATAACTTGAACTTATTGCATAAAGTTATACATTGGTGAAATAGGAAGACGACTAGGTGACTGATTCCGAGAACACCTTCGCGACGTAGAAAGAAATGACAAGGACGCATCCAAACCAGACGCTAGACACTTTAATATCGTTATTAATTCTAAGGGGCATATGGCAATTTGCAGCCTTTCCCTACAACTAGGCAGTTCGGAAAGCTCTGCAAAACTTAAGAACAAAAATTTATCTTTTAAATCGGCACTCTAAGTAGCTTACGTGTAGCCGTACCCTCCCCCCCCCCCCCCTCCGCAAGCTTAAGGTGAAACAGAAGCGAGGGAATTTCTACGCAAACCTGACACTAATCGTGTTCCGTGACGCTACTCTAATTTATGAAAAATGTCGTTTGATTATTTTTTTTGCGAAGTGGCACGTTTTAGCGTGAAGGTTATCGAGATAAACAACAACACTGTAGCGAATTTATTTTCCATTTTTCGGGTAAATTTGCAAATCAGCGTCCGATTTCAAATATATATTTTGCTTTAAGGATATTGGAAAAAATTCAGAGTGAGAAGAGGACGATGTTCGATTAGCATTGCGCTTACGGAATCCTCACGGTTTCTGTTTACATTTGCAAAAAGTGCCACGGTCGACGAAAAAAGTTGGATCGATTGCCGTAGAGTCTCTTAAGAGATAGTTACGCTCCGAGCGTGAAGAAAGAGCAACTCTTTTCTCAGTCAAAAGAATCGCTGCGAGAAACAACTAGCTTTAATTTAAGTGATTAAACGTCCGGCATCCGGACACAGTCTTAACAGCTTCGCAGCACCGTTCGTAAAGAGATCGAAGGTTGAAGGCAGACAATCCTCTTGGCCCAAGTACATAGAGATAGTGCACCTGGTCGGCTGCGAGAGCTTTAACGGGTGGCACAATAGATATAGTGACCGGTTTTCAGAGAGACGATCGATCACTGGCGCTGCTTAATATATTAAAGATTTTCCATAGCCAGTTGGTAACGAAACCGAGTCATCATTACCTTCGAAAAACATATTTATGGCTTTTTGATGTTCTTCTTGAAATGTCTCTATCCCAAAAGTGGCTCAAACTTGCCTTAAAACCTCGTCGTAGATCACTGTTGTTTGAAAGATTGACCATGAATGCATTTTGTTCACCGTCCGGTTCGTTAGTTTGAAAATAAATTACCAACTCTGGCCAATCAGAACTGACGAAAGAATTGGCAAAAGGGGTTGATCAATAAAAAGCCATTATACATTTTCTTGCAAAAGAGTGACGTCACAGAAAACGATTCGACATTTCCTCGCCTCCGTTTCACCTTGTAGGGAGGGGAGGTTACGGCTACACGTAGGCTACACTATTAGTCCCCACGGTATCATCGAGCACTTTTCATACCACTAAATTATTCTTGTTTTCTCGTCACCATATTCCCACCAATAGTGTAGCTCCATTTTCTGCATATAAACCCACACACAACCCACAATTCCTCCAATCGTTCTGACGAAGGGCTAACTCTTTACGGTGGCCAGTTTACGTTATCAACTCAGTTGATAATACTGAATTACCCAGTTATAACTATATCAGCTTGGATTCGCATAAAGGTGAGGATTCTATTAAGGTTATTCTGATGACGTTACCGGTTTGGTGATTGCTACTCGTTCCAGAAAACTATGAGACGCAAGTTCGTGGTGCGTGCGGATAAATTTGGTAAAGAATCGAACTACGAAACGTACTTAACATTTTCAGCCAACATGCTAAATTCCCTTGCTTAGTGTCTTTAAATTGATCGCCAATTCCGTTTTAATTTTTTGGAAAGCTTGATAATATCAAGCTTCCTTTCCACAGGTTTCGGTTTGGTTTGCTAAGTTACCTGAGACACAAAGCTGTTTATTTTCTCAAGTCGCGTTTTGCATCTCTAATTTTCGTTTACTTCCACTGATAGATCGGGAAAGGGGCAAAAAGTTAACTTAAAGTTGTTTTTTTCTAGAGAGAGTGATATATATATATATATATATATATATATATATATATATATATATATATATATAGAGGGGGAGACAGAGGAAGGGAGGGAGATCAGTGGTGAGCACGATAACATTTCCGAGAATTTGAGGATTCTTTTAATCATTTGCATATTACATGGCATCCAAATGTCTCTTATGATCGCGTTGTTATTTGAAGTGGAAGATGCATTGCTGATTTATTGAGGATATCCTAGGACTTCTGCTTAAATGCTAAGTTTTAACCTGATGACCAATTCTGTTTGTCTTCCTTTTCACAGGTTTGAATATCGTTTTTTTAACAGCTGAACCTTTGAAACAAAGACATACGATGAATATTTTTTTTTTCCTCAAGTCGAGTTTCAGAACTAATATTCTCGTTTAACTCCACTAGTATATTATTGAAGAGGTAGAAAAGCTAAGTTAAACTTGCTTTCTTTTAGAGAGAGAGAGAAACAGAGCGAGAGACAGGGAGAGCGGGGGAGCACGATAACATTTCCGAGAAACTGTGAATTATTAATTACTTATAGATTGCATGGCATGCAAATGTCTCTTATGATCGTGTTGTTATTTGAAGTAGAAGATGCATCGCTGATTTATTGAGGATATCCTGAACCTTTCCTGAATCCATGCCTCCTTGCGTATACAGTAAGGTAAAAATATGATCTATCCATTGCATTTGTTATTTGAAAGGATGAGACAGGATAGCCGTGAGGAGGCTTTGTTTCCAAAGCCACCTTATCCCAGTCCAAACAATAAAAGTAACTGACAAAGCTAATTCAAAAAGACATTTTCGGCATTTCATTAAGAATTCTTTCTTCTTTGGCCTATAGAGAGTTGGCAGCATACGAATTATCGCACGGTTCCCGCCCAAACAAACAGTAACTGCTGTTCCTGAAAAAGGAGCGTCGCGTTCTCAACTGCGATTGCAAATCAATCGAGGTGACACCGTCGAAACCAATTTACCAAGCTAGAACAGTTACTTTCATTCGGATTTATTGAATATGCTTTAACTCACGCGGCACGTTGTTGAAAAATTAAGAAATAAAAAATCAAGGACCAAATAAACAAAAATGCTTGAGAAAACGAAATAACGTCGAAATAACCAATCACTTACGTTGTCCACCTCTTTAGAGAGTGAAATACGAGGTATTCTACTGAGCTGAATATCCTAGATCGATTTCAAACCTCCACGTGTTCTTCTACTGTATCTGATTGTATTGCAAAATTAGTTTTTTTGGAAATGGCTCGAATTAAAACTGTCAAACATTAACTAACAAAATATTCATGCGTGACTCGCGCCACAAGGAGCGTGGGCGGCAATGCAAGCTCCTTTCCTGTGCAGGGGTTGGTCATCGGGCTTTCTGACATGGTTTGATGCTACTCTGGTTTGAGGATTTAATGAATCTAACCGAGAAGTTACTAACGTCGAGACGTTGGGTCTATGAATTGAGACAATTCATAGACCCAACGTCTTGACGATGAGTCGATGAACTGTCCACCTGGTCGCCATGTGAACTTTAATATATTCTACGGCTTTTATTTGGAAGAGCGCAATAAGGCCATAAAAGGGAATTTTTATCACGTGATTTCATAGAAGCACCAAATTGGTCAGACGTTAGTCTCATGCTAAGCTTCGAGTTGACTTCACCCAAAAATCAGGAGGAGATACGTTGAAGGTAAAAATTATATCTAGAGTGAGAAAGATACCAAATTTTTCGCTAAAAATTCGTATCTCTCGATAACACAGCCATGCCAGCTTAGATCATTCAAAAGTTGCTCTAATTACATCGCTGGTTTGGCGTTTGCTTCTTGTTTCAAAAAGCTGTAGCTCGCAAATTCGTGGTGCGTCATCATGATTTCGGCTGGGCGAAGAATCGAAGCTGAAACGCTCTGAAAATTTTTAGCAAACAGGCTAAACTTACTTCCTTTTTTTAAGTTTTATTTTTAGCCTTTTGTCCAATTTTTTGGTCGTAAAGCTCGATCAAAGTTCCGTTTAATAGGTTCGACCATATTTTTACACAGTAAATAGAAGGCATGCAAATTTGATGCTATCGCTCGAAACTTCAGCTTTGAAACTCTCTACGTAGGCCAGTTTACGTTATCAACTCATTTGAAAACACTAAATTACCCTGTTGTACTCTCCCACCGACGCAGCACCACAATTTCTTTCGAAAATAACTTCTTTACTAAAATTTCAGTTGGTTTTTTTGAGGGAGAAATTATCGAAGGCCTCGAAAACCTTTCCAATGACGTTTATTAGTAATCTAAGATGGCAGGTGCTTCTGACTCTATTAATTTCCTGTAAGACAGAATATGCAGCGCTGGTTCAGTGGGGATGTCTTGGGGAATTCCAAATGTTTCAGGCCTTTTGAAAATGCTTTCACGGAAAATCGATATTGTTTTATAGCAGTTAAGCGATTATCGGGACTGAATTACTCTGATCCCCTCGAACTTCCGCACAAATAAGGTCATTATCATAACAAAGATTTATCAGTCTAACTTTTATATTTAACTGTCTTAAACATGAAATTTTTTGTTAAATTTCTCTTGTAAAAAGCGTTCTATAATTTGTATTTTTGAGAGAGATCGAAGTGGTGAGCGAGATGGCGTTTTCGTTAATAGATGTGCAGCAAGTACGCATGGCAGCTTAGCTCAGCGCACAAGGTTCTATAAATCAGAAAGAATCACTGAACCATCACATACCCAAACTTTGAATACATGCGTCATGCAAGCCAAGTGCGAGTTATGTACTGTAAATTACGGATCGAGTTTTTCCACCCGGTTTTATGGCCTGAGCTTAAAGTGTGTCAAACTGTTTTAATTGTATTTTTTGCTATAATAGACTTTGGTTCGCTTTCTCTAGAAATAAAATTGGTCCCAGGTAAAAATTCGACTAAATAAACAAAACCGTGATAAACTTGTCAATTATTTGAAGTATAAGGTACGACAAGCGTGCAACTGAACTGAAATCAGTTTTCTAGAAAGGCAAAATTTGTCTTTTGCTGCAAAACTTGGGGATTCCAAAAACGTTAAAACGACTTTGGATTAATCCTGGAAATTGAAGTTGGGATCCTTTGGCAACCTTGCTGGCTGATCTTATGAGCTGATAAGACGCTAACGGTATTTGACGGCTTTCAAGTTTTTAATCCAGATGCAACAGACGAAACAAAAATTTGTCCTTCGATTTTGTCGGAACAATTCTAGTTTCGCCCGCCAGTGAGGAAAGGTCCTAAGGTACACGACACCCGTCAGTTATAAATTACTGCCCTTAAAATGACCCAATGTTAACACGTAACATCTAGGCGCGGATGATTTGACTAATGAGGCAGGCGCGTCCCGAGCCTAACCCGGTACATGACTGGCCTCCATCAAGGCCTTTTCCCACAATATCGCTTCTTCGTCTTCAGTTATTTTTTCACCAGTGTCCATTTTGCACTTCTGGGCCATTCCACACTTCGTTAAACCCTTCATCTCCGCGTCTAAAAACTTTACGGAACTTTACGCATTCGACCTTTATGGGCATTTAAAACGACTCGCCGTTTTAAATGCCCACAAAGGTCGAACGCGAATATTTCATCTATTACATATATTAAGTGGCATGCAAATGTATCTTATGTATAGTGTTGTTCTTTGAAGCAGAAGATGAATCGCTGCTTTATTGAGGATATCCTAGGACTTCTGCTTAAATGCTGAGGCTTACCCTGATTACTAATTCTGTTTCTGTTTTTTGAAAAGCCTGTTAATTTCAAGCTTCCTTTTCACAGGTCCCAGTATCGTTTTCTTTGTTTACCACTGAACCTTTGAAATAAATACATACAATTAAAATTGCTTTTTTCTTTCTTAGGTCGAGTTTCATATCTGTAGTTTTCGTTTAACCCCACTAGTAAATCAAGAAAGAGGTAAAAAGCTAACTTAAACTTGTTTTCTTTAGGAAACAGAGAGAAACAGAGCGAAAGACAGACAGAGAGACAGAGGAAGAAAAAAATATCAGTGGTGAGCAATTTTGGCTTATTACTAATTAGTGGCTGCAGACAAAGCTGAGGGAGTTACAAATTTTTTCAAAACCATCAGCCAGGCCAGGTTTGGTTTATTTATTTGATAATCATAATTCTTTTGATCAAAAAAGGTGATCGAAATTCTACAAATAGCGCATTCAGGCCAATAGCTCACGGACATTTCTTTTTCGGTCATATAACCCACTTTGTTTACCATGATATGTATGCTTCGTAAGTGCCGAAATAAAGTGAAAATTTGCCTTCTAGAATATAAAAAAAAAAAAACAATGAGAGATGAGTTTGTATATCTAGATATTTTTCTTTTTTTTTTCTTCTTAACCGTATTTCAATTAATGTACTGGCAGCTTATTGAATTTTTGTATCTTAAGAGTGGATGCTTATTCGAGGCTGGGAGCTTATTCAATTTTAAACGTTTTCGGCAAGTAGCAAGTTCATTTTACAACAAAAAATGAATTATAACAAACATGAAGATGTACATATACAGTAAATTTAAAGAAAGGAAATAGTAATCAATTATCCTCTCATGCACCTATTATTTTTTTTCCTGGGGAGGGGGGGGGCTGAGTGCCTATTAAATTTTCCGTCTTACAGGGTAGGAGTCTATTCAAGGTTGGGCACTTAATCAAATAAGTATGGCAATGTCAACTTACATGTTAACAATCAAGAAGAAATAAAACCAGATACGAGTTCATAGGGGTTCTGACTTCAAGCAAAAACTACTCCTAATAAGTGCTGACCATTTTAATTTAATTCCAATCCTATTTGCTAGGTTGCAATTAGATTTTATCCAAACAAAAGATCCGATGTTTGATTCCTTATGTGGACTCTGAATTTTTTTAAAGTTCCACGCTAATGACAACAGGAAATAAAATTTTTCATTCTTTCCTTACCATATTTACTCAAAATTTACCATCTTTCTTAGTCTATTTACAAACATGACGCTATCAAAAAAATGCTGATCACACAGGCAGACCACACTATGTGTTTGTGGTTAATAATTGTTGACATGAGACGACTAAAATCTGAGGGTTATCAATAAAGCTCTAAACATTGCATCTCTAAATTACATCTCGGTCTGAATTTCTCAATAAAGTTAAATAAGATATTAATTAACTCATTCGTAGTATTTTTTCGCCTTCATGAGCCGTTTGAAGTGTCTTTTCACGAAATTACTCGAGACAATTCTACTCATAACTTCAAGGCAATTTTCAAGTATTTAACAAGATAACCTGAAACAACCTCCGGTTGCCTCCTTCAGGAAGGAAGGGAGGTGGGAGTGGATGCGTGAAGGTGTTTCCAGACTCCTCAGTCAAGAAAGAGCGCTTAGATAGAAAGGGGGGAGGCCATTCGGTATCTGATCAACAGAAACACAGAAACCCCATAAGATGGCATGCATGTATTCGATATACAAGGCTAAAAGGTTAAAAAATTAAAATGTTTAAACCAAACGTTTTCGGCTGTTTGCCATCATCAGGGTTAAAAAGATGACCGTCCACACGTACATATATATCTTATGTAATTCCCGATGGGAAAAGTTTGGAGACATAAGAAATAACTTGTTTCTCCAAACTTTTTCCATCGGGAATTACATAAGATATATATGTACGTATGGACGGTCATCTTTTTAACCCTGATGATGGCAAACAGCTGAAAACGTTTGGTTTAAACATTTTAATTTTTTAACCTTTTTAGCCTTGTATGTAGAACACATTTTACAAAGCGAACATTATGGACATGGCATGCACGGTTAGAATGGAAGGCTGAAACGGATTTCATTTGAGCAGGCCAAAAGTCATGGGCTCGATCTTTCTCTTTCAATGTTATTTCGATATCTCGATTTTAACCTTAACAAAGGCTCAGTAACTGCTATTCTTGGGAAAGGAGCGTGGGTGACAGTGAAAGCTTCTTTCCTCTGCAGAAGTTGGTCATTGGGCCTTCTATGGCTTTATTTGGCAGAACCCAGTATAATAAGGCTAATAAAGGGAATGTTGACTCACGTGATTTCCCAGAAGCACTTTTGGTCAGAGACATTAGTTTCATGTTATGCCCCGAATTGATTTCACCCAAAACACTGAACGAGACAAATTGAAGGTAAAGAATTACATCTAGAATGAGAAAAATAGTAAAGTTTTCGTTTTCCACCCGGTTTTATGGCTTGAGCGCAAAGCATTTCAAACAATTTTAATCTTATTTTTGCTATTATATGCTTGGGTTCAGTTTCTGTCAATTACCCAGGTAAAAATTCGACTAAATAAACAAAACCGTGATAAACTTGTCAATCATTTGTCGTAGAAATCAGTTTATTAGTAAGCCAAATACTGTCTTTCGTTGCAAAACTCAGGGATCCCAAATTTGTTAAAACGACTTAGGATAAATCCTGGAAATTGGAGGAGGAATCCTTTCGCAGCTATGCTGGCCGGTCTTATGTACTGATAAGGCGCTGACGGAATTTGACGGCTTTGAATTTTTTAAAGTGGATGCAACAGACGAAACAAAACTTTCTCCTTCGATTTTGTCGGGAAAATTCTAGTTTTGTGCCAGTGCGAAACACGAAAACCCTCAGTAAATTAATACCGTTAAAATGACTCAAAATTAAGTTAAACAGGTAACATCTAGGCGCGGATGATATGACTGATAAGGCAGGCACGTTCCGGGCCTATGGCATCCTGAAGCGTTACCTCCATTTTTTAACTAACACAGTTTTCTATTTGGTTAAGACCTGTAAGCAGCTCAGAGAACATCTCAAACCCATCTCAAGAGCCATTCACTTTTTCGTCCAATTTAGTCACTTAACCGTCACTATTTCAGAGTATTCATGACTTTTTACCATATATATTTTATCGCAGCAAAAATGTGGAACGTATTATTGACTAATATAGTACAGTTTATTAGCTGGACCGCTTTTGGAGCAGCTGCAGAATATATAAAGCCTGGATCAGGTGCTAAAGTAAATAAAATTGAAGTGGTAGCGGATGTCATTACTGGTAACTTTGGTAGTAAAGCAGGAATCCTAGCGTCTTTGGCTCTAGATTCTGGATTTCTCGGTGGATGGAGCGCTATCAAATATTTTTTCCTAAAACGGGACAAAAAGGCCATTTTTCGAGATGCTGTAGAAAGTATGACGACAAGTGGGAAGAAAACAGCAGCTAAAGAATTTTTTGGCCCATTGTTCAAGGTCCCATTGGATAGGCTTAAACAGTTTTTTGGACAGGACAAGTCTTAAACTTACAGGAACAAACTCATAATTTTCCAAGTTTTTCATTACTTATTCGGTCAGCCGAAAGTCTTTTTCAGTGGAATAGAATTAATCCTTTTCCAGGGTCACCAAAAACCCGAGAATAAACAGCTGCTAAGTAAATCAAAGGAAAACAAAAATGGTGTAGAACAGGGAAGGAAATCTTGGATTGCAAATCGCAATTTTGAAAAATTTAAGCTAACTTCCTTTGATTCGCAGACCGCAACGTAGCTCCTATAAAGTCAATTTTACAACTTCATTTTATACCGCTGCAAATTAGTATCAACCGAAAGTAGAAACAAGAAAATGAATCACTAATTGTCGATTATTGAAACCTGAACATCAATCTCGTTTCCAGGATCCTCTCTTCTCCTCCCTTGAGAAAGGAAGGGAGAGAGGACCCCAGGAGCGAGGTTATCTGACCATTTGCACTCTGAGAGATATCGCCTTTGTTTACTACCAAAGGTTCCCTATGCGATTGACAGCAGCGGAAAATTCATCTGTCTATCACTACTGTTGTAGATTTAAAATGATTGTCGTTATACTATGTACTATATACTATTAGTTTGTTTTCGGATGATTTATCAGAACTGAACCAAATGTACACTTTGTCACAGTTATGAAAGTTGAGTATGGGTCAACCGAATGTTTCTGTAACTATCAAGTCTACGGTTGTTTAGTGTTTGTATTTGCTGGCAGCTGTATTTATTCTCGACAATATACGTTGATTATTAGGAGTTCTTAACAAACTGAACCAAATGTAAGCTTTGTTACAGATGCCAGACTGGGGCTAAGGGGTTAGATTGAGTCATCGTTTAGTTTAAGTTTCACAATCTATTCATTATTAGTTTTGTTTTTTCCGGAGGATTTATCCGAACTGAAGCAAAGGTGCGCTTTGTTACGATTATTAGGGTTGAGTATTTGCCAAGCAGATGTTTCTGTAACTATCAAGCTTATGGTTGTGTGGTGTTTTATAGTGTTTTATCAAAGTTTGTGTTTGGCAGCAGTTGTATTTGTTCTCGATCGACAGTAATACGTTGATATTAGGAGGTCTTAAAAAACTGAACCAAATGTAGGCTTAGTTACTGTTATGAAGGTTGATTATAAGCCAACCAGATGTCTCTCTAAACTACAGGCCTGTGCGTATTCAGTGTTTTGTCAGTTAAAAGTTTGTATGGTTATCCCTGACTGTATACGTTGATATTAAGAGGTCTTAACAAAACGAACCAAATGTAGGCTTGGTTACTGTTTTGAAGATTGGGCATAAGCTAACCGAATGTCTCTCTGAACAACATGTCTGCGCGTATTCAATTTTTTGTAGTGTTTTGTCAGTTGAAAGTTTGCATGGTTATTCCCGACTATATACATTGACATTAGGAGGTCTTAGCAAAATGAACCAGATGTAGGCTTAGTTACTGCTATGAAGTTTGTGTATAAGCTAACTGGATGTCTCTGTAAACTACAAGCCTGCGCGTTTTGAGTGTTATGTAGTGTTTTATCAGCTGAAAGTTTGTAGAGTTATCCTCGACTGTATACATTGATATTAAGAGGTCTTTACAAACTGTACAAAATGTAGGCTTTGTTATTGTTAGGAAGGTTGAGTGCTGGCCAACAGGATGTTTCTGTAACTATCAAGCTTACGCGTATTCAGTGTTCTGTAGTATTTTATCAAAGTTGCTCATTGTAGAGTATTTAGAGATTGACTGGTTGAAACAATATATGCATTTTTGTGTGTTCTAAAGGAAGTCTTTTGGTTATGTTATTTTAAAGTAAGGCAACAAACTCGACGACCTCTGACAATGTAAGTTGTTTTCTGAACAACTCCCCGAGAAAGACTTGCAATTTTGTGGTGATATTTACCGAACCGTCAATCACAGCTGTAAACCACATGCCCAAGTAACTCACATATTTTAAAGTTGGCTCTCATTTCAGCCTTGGATTCTCAGACGTTTGCAAAATCGTCTTCTGAAATCTTCCTCAGAGGTAAATTATTTTACCCAAAAAATTTCTGACATACCGACGATTTATAGTTGAAGCCTACAGAGACTGAAAAAATTGCGAGTGCGATCGAAGCGTTGCAAATTCCAAGTTACCGCTGTCTAATAAAAATATTCGTAAAATAGTCATTGTGCTAAGAAAGCCTGATGGAATTCCCATTTTAAAGTTTGATTCAATTTTAAGGTAATTTTAAAATACTTTAAAAGGTAACCTGAAACAAATTCTAATTGCCTTCAGGAGGGGAGGGGGAGGGAAGAGGGGGGGGAGGGGGTGAGAGTCATTGTGTTGTGTTCTTAGGCAAGACACTTTACTCTTACAGTGCTTCTCTTCACCCAGGTGTACAAATGGGTACCAGCAAATATGCTAGGGGTAACCCCGCGATGGACTAGCATCTCACCTAGGGGGGAGTAGCAATACTCCTAGCCGCTTCATGATAAAGAAACCGGAGTTCAGCGCCGGCCCCATGGCAGTAATTGGTCTTAATTCTTTACCGAACTCAAAACTTACCATTCTACTATTTCAATCTAAATTTTTTTTCTGATTATGTTTTCGTCATATTTAAATGAAATTAGTGGAGGTTACGAAAAGATAGAACCAGTGTCTGAATCGTTCTGAAGGAATTTAAGGTTTTAAAGAATATTTATATTTAACTACGTGGTTGTGAAGGTGAAATGTTCGAGTAAATGGAATGCGATCAGTATTTTTCTTCTCAACCGTTTGTAGTGCTGAATGTCGATAAATTTGTTGGGCGCTTTCAAATGCGCTCGCTTACGATGCAAAACTTGTCAGAGAAGAGAGAAAATTTCGGGACCCAAGACAACCATTAAGATCACTGATCACTTCACGTGTACCTCCGCCAATGTCATGCATCTACTGCAAAACTTGCACTTATTGCAAAAAGTTGTACATTGGTGAAACAGGAAGACGACTAGGTGACCTATTCCGGGAACACCTTCGCGACGTAGAACGCATTCAAATCAGTCGCTAGACACTTTAATTTCCTTAATAATTCTAAGTAGCATACGACAGTATGCAGCCTTTTCCTACATCCAGGCAGTTTGGAAAGCCGCAAAACTCTAGAATAAAAATTTATCTTTCAAATTGACACTCTTAGTCCCCACGGTATCATCGAGCGTTTTCCATTCCACTAATTTATTCTTTCTCGTTACCATATTCTTTTTTTCTGCATATGAACCCACACACATCCCACAATGCCTCCAATCGTTCTGACGAAGGGCGAACTCTTTTACGTTATCGACTCAGTTGATAAAACTAAATTACCCTGTTATAACTATATCAGCATGGATTCGTATAAAGGTGAGGATTCTTTTAAGGTTGTTCTGATGACTTTACCGGTTTGGCGATTGCCACTCGTTCCAGAAAACTGTGAAACGCAAGTTCGTGGTGCGTGCGTATATAGCTTTGTTAAAGAATCGAAGCACAACACGCACTAAACATTTTCAGCCAACACGTCAAATTCCCTTGCTTAGTTTTTTTGAATTGATCGCCAATTCCGTTTTATTTTTTGGAAAGCTTGATGATTCCTTTCCACAGGTTTCAGTATGGTTTGCTAAGCTACCTAAGTCACAAAGCTGTTTATTTTCTCATGTCGCGTTTCGCATCTCTAACTTTCGTTAACCTCCACTGGTAGATCGAGGTAGGGGTAAAAAGTTAACTTAAAGTTGTTTCTTTTCGAGAGAGAGAAACAGTGCAAGAGAGATATCGAAAGACAGAGAAAAGAACAGAGATCGGTGGTGGGCACAATAACCGAGAATTTCCTAGAAATTGACAGTTTTAATTATTTAAATGTTGCATGGCATGCAAATGTCTCTTACGATTGTGTTTTGTTTGAAGCAAAAGATGTATCGCTGATTTATCGAAGATACCCTGCGACTTCTGTTTAAATGCTAACACTTAACCTGATCACCGATTCTGTTTGTGTTTTTTTGGAAAGCTTGATAATTTCAAGCTTCCTTTTCACAGGTTTGGGTATCGTTTCCTTGTTTACTTTCGAAACAAAGACACAATGCAAAACTGTTTTTTCTTTCTCAAGTCGAATTTTATATTTATAATTTTCGTTTAACTCCACCAGCCTATGTATATCGAGAAAGAGGTAAAAGCTAACCTACTTTGTTTTCTTTTAAAGAGAGAGAAACAGAGTGAGAGACAGAAAAGAGACAGAGGAAGAAAAAGAGATCAGTGGTGAGCACGATAACATTTCCGCGAATTTGAGAATTTTTAATTGTTTATAATTTGCATGGCGTGCAAATGTCTATTATGATCGTAGCTTTATTTGAAACAGAAGTATTAAGGAAGTTTCAAGAAATATTCTACTAAGATAGCGTGCTCCTTAAATTTTGGCTTGTGCTCCTCTTAAATTTTATAAATATAAGAGGAGTTTAATTTCTTGACGACTCGATCGATTTCTTGCATTTACACGTCTACATAAGCTAACTTTTATGCACATATGGGCAAATCAACAGAACACAGTCACAACAGATTACTAAGGAAGACAGCTTTTTACAAAGTAAACCTCATAAGGGTCTTTTCACAGGTTTGGGTATCGTTTTCCTTGTTTACCTTGAAAACTTGAAACAAAGACACAATGCAAAACTGTTTTTTCTTTCTCAGGTCGAGTTTCATATCTATAATTTTCATTAAACTCTATTGGTTTATCTAGAAATAAATAAAAAGCTAACCACAATGGTTTTTTTTAGAAAGAGACAGAAATAGCGCGAGAGACACAGGAAGAGAGAAAGAGACAGAGGAAGAAACGGAGATCAGTGGTGAGCACGATAACATTTCCGAGAATCTGAGAGTTTTTTGTTTATTTTTGTAAAATTCATTAATAAGTTATGCACCAACCAATAAGCAGTATCTGAATCACATGTTTACCTCAGTAAACCCCAATATAAATGCACTGTATGAAAGCGCGAGGAGGGTTTGAAATTATAGTGAGGAAAGGCAGGTGATGATGAATTATGAATTAGTAGAATTATCAACAGGATTAATTTTAATAAAGATTTTCAACTTCCCTTCAACTTAGCATGCTTAATTGTGATAAAAACAAGCTGGAAATTTGTGCAAAGTTTATTAATCAATTTGACATATCAATCACTAGTTTGATATAAAAAAGAATAGTAAACTGCACTTAGAATTTCATCTTTCTATTGTCTACATCAAATGTAACGTTTACATGCCCTTAAATATTACTTTTCTCGTAACAAAGTTGATAGTGCAGTTGTTAAATACTGAATTGGCACAAAAGTTTTTGATGTTACTTGTTGAAGTATTCTCTGGCATTGGAATATTGGCTAAAACACCATCTGACTTGTCAAATGTAGTATCAAATGCAAAAATATCTTCAGAAAGAGCATTCCTTCTATTATCCACTGCGGCCGAAAATAAAAACTCTGAAGACTTACAGCAAAACCTTGCACCTTATTGATATTAACTGAATACACTGCAGCAAAACATCGATCATGCTGATAACCAACCTCATGGCACTTGTGTTTTATAAAAAGAGGCTTCTCCTTCAAATCATTCAGGCCGTCATGAAACATTATAGAAAAACTTGCAGAACCTAAGTAGTCTGCGTTCGCCAGCTCGAAGACCGAAAAGTTTTCCACTATAGAAATAAATAGTATACATTAATAACTCAGCTGAGAACCCTCCATCAAGGCCTTTTCCCACAATATCGCTTTTTCGTCTTCAGTTATTTTTTCGCCAGTGTCCATTTTGCACTTCTGGGCTATTCCACACATCGTTACACCCTTCATCTCCGCGTCTAAAAACTTTACGGAACTTTACGCGTTCGACCTTTATGGGTTTTAAAACGGCTCGCCGTTTTTAAGGCCCGTGAAGGTCGAACGCGAATATTTTAGCTATTACATATATTACATGGCATGCAAATGTATCTTATGAATAGTGGTTTTCTTTGAAGCAGAAGATGCACCACTGATCTATTGAGGATATCCTAGGACTTCTGCTTAAATGCTGAGGCTTACCCTGATTAACAAATCTGTTTCTGTTTTTTTGAAAAGCTTGTTAATTTCAAGCTTCCTTTTTATAGATCCCAGCATCGTTTTCTTTGTTTACCACTGAACCTTTGAAACAAATACACAATGAAAATTGCTTTTTTCTTCCTTAAGTCGAGTTTCATATCTATAGTTTTCGTTGAACTCCACTAGTAAATCAAGGAAGAGGTAAACAGCTGACTTAAACTTGTTTTCTTTAAGAGGCAGAGAGAAACAGAGCACTGATCACTTTAAACTAATTCCAATCCTATATGCCCGGTTGCAAGTAGATTTTATCCAAACAAAAGATCTGATGTTTGATTCCTTATGTGGACTCAGAATTTTTCTAAGTTCCACGCTAATGATAACAGGAAATAAAATTTTTCATTATTTCCTTACCATATTTACTCAAAATTTACCATCTCTCACATTCTATTCACAAACATGATGCTATTAAATACTGATCACACAGGCAGACCACACTATTTGTCAGTGGTTAATAATTGTTAACATAACAAGAATAAAATCTATGAGGGTTATGAGTAGAGCTCTGAACATTGCATATCTAAATTACATCTCGATCTGAATATCTCGATAAAGTTAAATGAAATGTTAATTAACTCATTTGTGGTTTTTTTTTCGCCTTTATGGGCTGTTTAAATTATCTTTTTACGAAACACTTAAGACAATTTTACGCATAATTGCAAGGCAATTTTGAAGTATTTCAAAAGAAAACCTGGAACAGCCTCCGGTTTCCCGCTCCAGGAAAAGAGGGAGGTGGGAGTGGGCGTGTGAAGGTGTTACCGGACTCCACAGTCGAGAAAGAGCGCTTATATAGGAAGGGGTGAGGCCATTTGGTTATTGATCAACAGAAACACAACAACGCCATAAGAACGCATGGTTGCGATAAAACGGAAGGCTGAAACGGATTTCATTTTAGCAGGCCAAAAGTCGTCGGCTCGACCTTTCCTTTTCAATGTTATTTCGATATCTCGATTTAAACATGAACAAAGGCTCAGTAACTGCTGTTCTCGGGAAGGGAGCGTGGGCGCCAGATAAAAGCTTCTTTCCTGTGCGGGGGTTGGTCATCGGGCATTCTTTGGCTTTATTTTGCAGAGCCCAGTATAATAAGGCCATAAAAGGGAATGTTTACTTACGTGATTTCCCAGAAGCAGTTTTGGTCACAGACGTTAGTTGCATGTTAAGCCCCGAGTTGACTACACCCAAAACACCGAAGGAGATAAATTGAAGGTAAAAATTACATCTAGAATAAGAAAGATAGTAAAGTTTTCGCTAAAATTCTCATCTGTTTCGATAACACAGCCATGTCAGCCTAGATCATTCATAAATTGCCCTGATTACTCCGCTGGTTTGAGGTTTGCTTAGCGTTCCAAAATGTCGTAACTTGCAAATTCGTGGTACGTAATCATGTTGTCGGCAGGGCGAGGAATCGATGCTAAAACGCTTTGAAAATGTTCAACAAATAGGCTTAACTAAAATACGAGGTATTCTAGTGAGCTTAATGTCCTAGATTGATTTGAAGCCTCCACGCGTTCCTCTGCTGAATCCGATTACATTACAAAATTAGTTTTTTTTCGCTATCGCTCGAAACGTCAGCTTTTAAACTCTGTACGGTGGCCAATTTACATTATCAGCTCAGTTGATAATACTACATTACCCTGTTATACTCTTCCACCAACGCAGCAGCAGAAATTCACCCCATTTATTCAAATTTCAGTTTGTTTTTTGAGGGAGAGATTACTGAGACCTTTCAATCTGATGACGTTTTATTAGTAATCAGACATGGCAAGTGCTTCTGACTATCAATGTTCTATGAGACAGGAAATGCAGCGCTAGTTTAGTGGAGATGTCTTGGGAATTCCAAATGTTTCGAGCCTTTTGCTAGTGCTTTCGGTGAAAATCACATCTTTTTTATAACAGCTAAGCGGTTTTCGGGACAGCATTTTTCAGATCCTCTCGAACTTTCGCACAAATAATCATAACAAAGATTTGTCAATCTAATTTTTAAATTTCCCTGGTAAAAAGCGATTTATAATTTTTTTTCTCAGAGATAGATTTCAAAGTGGTAAGCAAGATAACGTTTCCGTGAATATAGGTGTAGCAAATTACTCATGGCAGCTGTCTTTCAGCTTAACGCACAATGCTCTATAAATAAGAAGGAATCACTGAACCATCACGTACTTAAACTTCGAATACATACCTCGTGTAAACCAAGTGCAAAGTATGTACAGTAAGTTACGGACAGAATTTTTCCGCCCGGTTTTATGGCCAGACTGCAAAGCATGTCAAACTGTTTTAATTGTATTTTTACTATAATATGTTTTGTTTCCAGAGAAACGGTTTATCTGGAAACAAAATTGGTCCCGAGTAAAAATTCGACAAATAAACAAAACCGTGATAAACTTTTCAATCATTTGTCGTATAAGGTACGACAAGCGTGTAATTGAACTGAAATCAGTTTACTGGAAAGGCAAAATTGTCTTTTGCTGCAAAACTTGGGGGTCCCAAAAATGTTAAAACGACTCAGGATAGGTCCTGAGAAATTGGAGGTGGAATCCGGGCCGGTCTTATGAACAGATCAGGCGCTGTCGGAATTTGACGGCTTTGAAATTTTTAATGCGGGTACAGCAGACGAAACAAAAATTTGTCCTTTGATTTTGTCGGGACAGTTCTAGTTTTGTCCGCTGGTACGGAAAGGCCCAAAGGTTCACGAAAAACTCAGTAAATTACTGCCCTTAAAATGACCCACACTTTTACTGAAAAGATGGAATCCTAGAAAGTGTTACCTCCAGTATTTAACTGAACCATGAGTTTTCTATTTGGTTAAGACCTGTATGCAGCACAGAGGATATCTCAAACCCATCCGGTTTTTCATCCCATTTAGTCACTTAACCATCACTATTTCAAAGTATTCATGACTCTCTACCTTATATGTTTCTTCGCAGCAAAAATGTGGACTGAAAGTATAGCAACCTTTATTAAGTGGACTGCTTTAGGAACAGCTACAGACTATATAAAGCCCGGAGCAGGTGTTACAATAGACATAATTGAAGTGCTGAAAGATATCAAATATGGTAACTATGGTGAAATAGCAGGAATCCTAATGTCTATGGCTCTAGATTTTACATTTGTCGGTGTATTGAGCGTTGGCAAGTATTTTGTCCTAAAAGTGGGAAAAGAGGCTGTTCTTCACGCTGCTAAACAAAGAGTGAAGGGAAGTTTGACGAAAATAGGAGCCAAGGAGATTATAGGGGCACTTATCGAGTTGTTATCGGATGAAAAACAGAAATATTGAACGAAGGGCCTGTTCTGTAGGAAAGTTGAATATTATTCCAAAATTTTAAAAAAATCAAGTTGGCAGAAAATAAATCGTAGCCTACGGACCTCTTGACTGACTACGTCCCTGATGTATATTGGCGTCTTCCCATTAAAGCGAAATCTTAAACTTACAATATAGCATGGTCGTAATTTTCTAAGTTTTTCATTACTTATTTTGGTTAGTTGAATAGTTCGTTCCATTGGAATGAACGAGTTAAAAACCAGAATAAAGAGCCGCTAAATAAATCAAAGGAAAACAAAAATGGTATAGAACAGGGAAGGAAATCTTGGATTGCAAATGGCAATTTTGAACAATTTAAGCTAACCTTCTTTGATTCGCAAACCGCGACGTAGCCCCTATAACGTCAATTTTACATCTACATTTTATACTGCTCCAAATTAGTATCAGCCGAAAGAAGAAACAAGAAGATAGATCTCTCTCTGTCGATTGCCGAAACCTTAACATCAATCTCGTTCCCAGGGCCGTCTCTCTTCCTCCTTCAAGAAAGCAAGGGAGAGAGGACCCCAGGAACACTCTGAGAGATATCACTTTTGTTTTCTACCCAAGGTTCCCAATACGATTAACAGCAACGTAAAATTCACCTATCTATCACTACTGTTGTATATTTAAAATGATTGTCTTTATACTATGTACTATTAGTTTGTTTTCGGATGATTTTTCAGAACTGAATCAAATGTACGCTTTATTACAGTTATGAAGGTTGAGTATTGGTCAACCAGATGTTTCTGTAACTGTCAAGTCTACGGTTGTTTAGTGTTTGTATTTGCTAGCAGTTGTATTTATTCCCGACAGTATACGTTGATATTAGGAGTTCTTAACAAACTGAACCAGATGTAAGCTTTGTTACAGATGGCAGACTGGGGCTAAGGGGTTAGAC
The DNA here is from genome assembly GCF_036669915.1 of Pocillopora verrucosa. Classification (NCBI taxonomy): domain Eukaryota; kingdom Metazoa; phylum Cnidaria; class Anthozoa; order Scleractinia; family Pocilloporidae; genus Pocillopora; species Pocillopora verrucosa. Next base: position 3,657,877 of record NC_089325.1, read on the forward strand.
TGAGGGGGTCATCGTTAAGTTTAAGTTTAACAATCTATGTATTATTAGTTTCTTTTTCGGAGGATTTATCCAAACTGAAGCAAAGGTGCGCTTTGTTACAATTACTAAGGTCGAGTTTTAGCCAACCAGATATTTCTGTAACTATCTAGCTTACGCCGGTTGTTTAGCGGTTGTATTTGCTAGCAGTTGTATTTATTCTAGACAGTATACGTTGATGTTAAGAAGTCTTAACAAACTGTACCAAATGTAGGCCAAATGTAGGCCAGATGTTTCTGTAACTATCAAGCCTACGCGTATTCAGTGTTCTGTAGTGTTTTATCAAAGTTGCTCATTCGCCTATTAACTGAAATTGTAGAGTATTTAGAGATTGACTGGTTAAAATAATATGTACATTTTGAGTGTTCTAAAGGAAGTCTTTTGGTCTTTCTGCTGCATTATTTTAAAGTAAGGCAACAAACTCGACGACTCCTGACAATGTAAGTTGTTTTCTGAACAGCTCCCTGGGAAAGACTTCAAATTTTGTGGTAATATTTACCGAACCGTCAAACACAGCTGTAAACTACACGCCCAAGTAACTCACAGATTCAAGAGTCGGCTATCATTTCAGCCTTAAATTCTTAGACTTTTGCGAAATCATATTCTGAAATCTTCCTCAGAAGTGAAATTATTTTACCCAAAAATGTCCAACATACCTCCGATCTACAGTTGAAGCCTACAGCGATTAAAAAAATTGCGAGCCTGATCGAAGCGTTGCAAACTCCAAGTTACCACTGCCAAACCAGAAGATTCATTAAATAATCATTGCGCTAAGAAAGCTTGATAGAATTCCTATTTCAAAGTTTCACTCAATTTCAAGGGAATTTTAAAATAATTTAAAAGGTAACCTGAAACAAATTTCCACTGCCCCCTCCAGAAGGGGAGGGGGAGGGGAAACGGGGGGGAGGTGGAAGCGGGTATGTCCGAGTATTTCAAAACAGCGCACAAGCAATATGTCATACGTCTTCGTCTTTGCCAACCAAAAAGCGAACTGTCCATTGACATAAGCTACACACGTAAAGCTCAAGGCTGACGTGCCGTCACATAAGCATCGGGTATTGACTTTCAAGTGTAAAAGTGCAAAAAGTCCCAACAAAGTTCAATGTACTAAACCTGAAACGGAGAAAGTTTCCACTTTGATCAAAAACAGATCTATTGTACTTCCTCACAGTTTTAAGGCAACGTTTAAATGTAAAAATGTCTCCTGTGGGGCTTTTGTATGTCATTAACACCATTACCCTTATTATAACTAAGATATATTGAGTAATAAGTATTCCATTGTATAATTAATCAATCCAGGCAGTAGGAAACTTAAATTTGGGTTTTCATACATAAAATAAGTTTCCCAATAAAGAATAAAATATTGGAAGCAATGGGGACAATGGCAGTATAATCCAAAAACCACACCCACAGAACCAACAGTTACTTTTGTCAAAATTTATTTAAAGAACATTTTTAAAAATTTCCAATCAGAATGTCTAACTGCTCCTGATACAAAACTTGGAACAAAACTACATTTACAAGTATCAGACCAATCCTTGATACCACCAATCCAATATACTGTGGATTCCATGGCAGTAATATGGTTATTTGATTCTCAATACCATATTTATTTGATAAAATGTCCCGGGTGCTTATTCAAGGCTCAGGACTTATTCAATTCAACTTAGTATTTTTGGCATGTAGTTTATTTTACAACAAAAAATTAATCATACCAAACATGAAGATGTACATATACAGTGAATTCAAAGAAAGGAATTAATAATCAATGATCCTCTCATGCACTTGAGTTTACTTTTTTTTTTTGTGGGGGCGGAGGAGGGTGGCTGAGTGCTTTTTAAATTTTCCTTTTAACACGGTAGGTGCTTATTCAAGGTTGGGCACTTAATCAAATAAGTATGGAAAATGTTAACTTCAATAAAAAAAAACCAGCTACAAGTTCATTGGGGTATACACTTCAGGCAAAAGCTAATCCAGTCCTATTTGCCAGCTTGCTCACTGCAGAGTCTGTGGCTCAGCAAGAGAGCATCAGAGTGCTAAATCCAAAAGTCTGAGGTTCAATTTCTCAAGGGGACTCAGAATTTTTTCTTTGTCTCACACTCCTGACAAGGTGAAAAAATGTCTTTTGCGGTCACCAGATGTAGTTTCTGAGGATAAAATTTTCAGGGTGAGGTAAGGCAGGTGGGGGAGGGGGATTTTGATCCAAAAAACTCTCTTATGGGTGGGTATGGGCATTTTCTAAGACAAGTCAGTTACACCTTTAGGTTGACCTACTTTTTAGCTGGTCACTCAAAGGATGTGGAAGTTCTTGAATTACCAGTGATAGACTGGTGAAGGAGGAGCTCCAGTGTCAGTCATAGAAGGTGAGCTTTTCCCTTCATGGTAACCATCAAAGTCTTTTGGACAGCAGTACTTCCAGCCACGATACAGAACAAGCACAAGCAGGTAAACAAGAGGTACATATGCCAGAAGCTCTACGATCAGACTAAGGCCATTAAAGACTGATGTTGGTGCGTCACTGACAATACCCGAACTGAAGCTAACAATCAAGCACAAGTTTGTAAGAAGCACTGCATCAAGTCTGTTAAGGTACTCATACTGCTCATTGTAAGGACGAAGATACAGACCTGTGACTGCAATGAGGACACAGGACACTTCCAGGATGGATCTCTTCAGGGGCCCAAATGGAACATACAAGGCAATCAGCAGGATGTAAATGCGACACAAGAAATAAAACGCTGCAAACCACCTGAATTCATTTTTAAAGCACTTCTGGAAGTTGTCATAGTACAATCTGAAATTTTTCAAATAACGAAAGTGCTTTAAGAACCATGGTGTAAAGAGAAGAATCAACGGTATGAACATAACAAAAAAAATAATCCACAGGCAGGCAATGATGGTAAATGGTAAGTGTTCCTTCCAATCTCTTTTGAAGTCGATGTTACCATTTGCATACAGCACCCATCTTTCTTGTATGGGTACATAGTGAACAATGTTGAATGAAATCATGGTCACATTTGTGTAACACACAACCAACAGAGTGCAGAAGGCATGAGAGACATTCCTGTTTATGTAGCAGGCAGGGCGGCAATTTGCAATCTTGGCCAAAATCACCAGTATGAGAAGAACATACAGTGGAAAAATGTAGTTCACACCAAGTTTCTGAAGGTTAGTCATTCCTTTGTAAAAGCAAGTTCCAGCACCATTTATTTCCCAGTTGGCAAGACCAATCACAAAAGAGATGAAGGGATCAAGTTTTTGTCCTTCTTGAAGAAGAAACAAAATAATTTGATAAGAATACAGCCAGGTGTTGAGGTATGTGGTGAAGATGTCCAAATTGATCCGAAACACCATTAGGACCAGCACAGGTGTCACAAAAAAGAATACCAGAGAAAGTAAAATGTGGACATTTGTACATGATGGTCTGCACTGTTCATTGCCTAAATTCACAGAGTAGCCATGTTTGCATGCTCCACACAGAATGCTTGTACCATCGCGTCCTTTGGTACACATTGTTTCAGGACTGTATCGGAAAGTTGGTTCACGTTCAGAGAGATTACAGTAATATGGTGGACAAGGGTATGTGCTGAATTTATTGTCTTTTACTCCACCCCAATATCCTCTCTTTAAGAACACATACTTGGCATCTGAACTACAGTTTGAAATACCTGACTCAACAGAGCTTGAGATACAAGAACAGGTCTTGCTATCTGTCTGCTCAAATCCATCATTACAATGTTGTAAAGTCAATTTCCCTTTGGAAGAACTCTGCACAACACGACCCACAACAGTGCTGAGTTGAACTTTAAATGGACGTTCTACACCTCCAACAAGATGCAAGCTGTAGATCTTGGGATGATCTCCAAGCACTAGAAACAACTTAGAAGCTGTTCCAAGTCCAACATTGCCTGCGGCATTTTGATTTTGTTCTTCAGTTATGGTTACTTTAACAACACCTAAAACAGAACTGTCCTTTTCATCAATTAACTCAACAGTTGGGTCGAAGACTTCACTTGGAGAAACCATCCACTCATTTTCATTGAACTTGATTAGGACTGGATCAGTAGATATTTGTGCTTCACTGCTCTTGTTTTCATCCCGATATAGAATTGTGTCTTCCCACTCCAGAGTTCTGTGGTTTATGCGAGGTACTCCATCTTCACGGCATCCTTGAAGAGTGGAAGCATACACTGAGTCTCCACCACCTGTTGCTACTACCAGATTACCCTCAAAAACTATTTGAGTTTGCCATTCCGTGATATTCTGTAGACTGAAGCTGTGGTTATAGGCAAGGAAACACTGTCGTGTCTTAAGCTGAGTTGTATTGAAGGCCACCACAGGAGGACCAGAGTCTTTCACATAAATAGCGCCACCTCTCTTTTGAGCAGTGTTGTTAAAGAAGTGAAGGGTGCTGTATGGCATAAGCATTAAGAATGAAAGGCCATACAATCCAAGTGCGCCCCCCTCCCCTCCTGAGTTATTTCGGAATGTCACATGACCAAAAATGTACAGCACAACATTCTCAACCACCATTGCAGTATTGTCATTATGTTCAATGTACACAACTCCTTTAAAAATGACTGGTAGGGAGTAGGAATAAATTGCTCCTTGGCCAATGACTTTTTCATCTTCTGTCAATATTATGTGGTTTTTTGTGACATTACAGTCCTCAAGAACAATAACATAAAGTTTAGGTCCTCTTGTGACAGAATTTGGGAGACCATTTACTGCTGCCTGCGTAGACATTCCAATAGCAGAACCCATTGTTGCTGTGTTGTTCCTCCAGGTACAGTTTTTGTATTCTATATAAAGCCCATCACCATTGCCTTTGAAAAAAGATTGCCATTCATAAAATGATACTCCTCCTCCTAAGATGGCAGTATTGTTTTCAAACTTGCAAAGTTCATACTTCATTTTGTTTGGAAGTAACCCTAGCTGATGGTCTCCAGCAGTGGTACCACTTCTAATGCCTCCTCCAGCATACTTAGCATTGTTGTTATGAAACACACAGTCTGTTACTTCAAATGTGTTGTTTTGCACTTTGTCATGAAATTCTATGAAAATCCCGCCACCCCAATTGGCAGTATTTTCTTCAAACTGACATCTAGTCACATGAATAACATTATTTTCTGCTTTCCCATTGACAAATATAGACAAACCTCCTCCTCTTCCAAAGGGAATGTGATCGTCCCCAATTGGAAGTTTGACTATTGTTTCATACGGTTGACTTGGTGCACAATTCTTTTTGAACGTACAGTTGTAGAAAGTGTAACTACTGTTGGTGTCAAACTGAGCCAATGTTGTTGAATTGAAATCAAAGGGAAAAGTTCCACCCCTGTAGGTTAACTCCATGTAAATGCCACCTCCTGCAATTGCTACATCTTTTTCATCATCTTTTAAGTTATCCGGCCGATTGTTCTCAAACCGAGAATGTGAAATACGAACCTCACCACCAATGTCGTACATGTTAAGTCCAATTCCGGGACTGTCGACAATATTGCAGTGGTCGATAACAATGTGTTTACAGTACACCAGAAAAACAGCTGAATAAAACTTGATGTGGGGATTTTTAAAATCTCTGCCAGTGGTACTTGCATGCAGTCCGCCACAGCCACGCAGCAAGATTCCGCTCAGAGTAATATTGTCGCTGTTTTCAAAGGATAAACTGCCTCTTTTCCCGGGGCATTCGATGGAAACTATCGAGTACGGATCGCCAACCAATTCGAACCCGTGCAAATTCATGAAGTCAAAATGCTGGCTGAGATTGTACGGCCTCTTTCCAGCTATTAGCTGCACAAGAGTTGAATTAATTACATGAGCTAAGGCATAGTCTAAGGTTTTACAAGGAATTGTTTCATTCCAGCAAGAGCTCGTGTCCACTCCACCATGTTGTGATACTGTAATTCTTCTTTTCCACGTCAATTCTGCACGCAGTGATGGGGCAACTGCTAAAAGGCAAATAAAAGGGATAAAGAAAGAAATTAAAGACACAGCCATCGCGACCTTACGCCCGTATCACTGGTTGTTTTCTTCTGATGCAGTCGGTTAATTTCCAACTTCGCATGTCAACTTCCTCGTTTTCACAGAAATCCCAAACGATGAGTGGCGTGACTTTCGAGGAACTTCGCTGATAAACCACGCCGGCTGAGTTCTTGCACGTTCTGCGGTCTGTCATCTCAATCAGATCTGTCATCAATTTTTATTGAGGGCATTGGCCATAATCATGGATCAAACGCTCACGATGTGGTTCCAGGGGCAAATTGGCTCCAATTTCTCCAAGTAAAAGGTTTTTCTCGTTAGCTGCTGTTTTTTTTGGAAGTCATTCAACGACGCATATCGCAAGGCTCAGACATGGACGCAAAAATTCAAGAGCTTGACTTTTCGCGCGTTTATGGAATCAGCATTTTTACGAAATAAGTTTTCCTTTCCCTTTTCCCTTTCTTTTGCATCAAAAATACCGAGTAACAGAAATCTGCCCTGTATTAGGACAGAGATCTTGCACTTCATTCGGTCGCGCTAGTCTTCCTAGTGGCCGTTGATAGGGATGTCACGGTCAAGTTTGAGGGTTTAAATTTTAAAGTTTAAAGTTTAAATTTTCTGGCATTTTTTAGCAATAAAAGTGGCATTGCCGAATCAAACTTGGAAAAGAATACGTACGAACTTAGCGTTTCGTATTTTTATAAAATCAGACGTCATAAGCTGGTTGGGTTGTTTTTGTTTTGCGTTTTGAGATGAACATCCCGTAATTCCCAGAAAAGGTCAAAAGTTCCATTAAGACACCTAATCCATTGTTAATACTCCTACACATGTTTGAAAATAATGGGTATTATTATAAGATAATTTTCTTGCCTTAGATATAATAAGAAGGCTACAGAACCCGTTCATCACTACCAAGGTTTCGTTAGTAATTCTCCGTTCTTTCTGCCATATGATTATTTTAATCTTACTTCGGAGAATTTTGTATCGGATCAACTGATGATCTCCTACCGCGCGCGCACAGAAAAGAAAGAAAAACAAAAAGGCTTTACATGATGAAGAAACCCTCTCAGGTTTCGTAACCATAGCATTCCACAGCTACGATGAGCACGGGTATAGTTGATTCATTTTTAATATTCCTTGCTTCAGTATCAAAATATACAAATTTCTTTCAATATTCTAAATCGCTTTCACTAGTACGGGTTCCCAATATAAAATATGGAAAATATATCTTTCTTTCTATTGATATAAAATACTCCTACAAATTGATTATTAGACTAAAGAATTCCTATTAGAAAGGTATGTACATAATATTTTCCTAAACAATTTTCAAGTTTAGCTCGTCGGGACTCGTCTGACCCCGTGACCCCCGAAGGAAAGAAAGGTCACTATTTACCGCCTGTGGAGGGGAAGGGGGAGGGGGAGGGGGAGGGGGAGGGGGAGGGGGAGGGGGAGGGGGAGGGGGGGGGGAAGGGGTCAGAGAATTTTGGTTGTGTCATAATAAAATTTCCTTAATGCCCCTGATTTTATAAAATATTCTACTGATACTCCCCCCCCCCCCCCAACACTGGCAGTCCCTTTTCCATAGTCCCCCTTCATACTCTTTTGGCGACGACTGAACCCCTCTCCACTCCCCATGAAAACCAAATGATATCCCATTCAAAAGCCTTCGACCCCCCCCCCTCCCCCCCCCCCCCATTATTCCACTGATGATAAATCATGACCGATCCGTAAAAGATCCTGGAGACTAAAAGACAATTATCGCGATTCCGCTCCGGGTTTCATGTGATAAAACTTAATAGAGACTACTTTCGTCTCCGGAGAAAATTCACCGCTGTTGTCGATAAATCAAGGGGCTAACATTAACAAAGCATAGAGAAAATCAGCTGATGTTCTTGTAACAAAGGATCTTTAATTTATTTATCGTTGCTGAGTGGTTACTTTACCCAGGGAAACCAGGATTCCTCCAGCTTTTAATCAAAATTTTGCCGTGTGAATGGAGCTTAGTGATCCGGGGTTTATTCGAGATGCGATATACGTTAAATCGACAGAGAACACTTAAAACCACACATCAATCTATATTATTCATTCACTGAAGCACATTCCTTATTTTTTTTTTAGAGCACCCTAATTTGAAGGGGAAAAAAACGGAGCTTCGATTGCTGATCAGAAACTAACGATATACTCATTTCCTTCGGGGTCTACCGAGCTCGCTTTTTTTGATGATATTGGTCTCGGCTTGATTATCGTTCCCATTCCCTTCGCCGTCGTTAGCATATAAGGCGTGGGGTTCATGCTCGTCGGTTGAGACACGAAAAAGCCCCTTGGTATTATCCTTAGACTGAGCCTCATAGGGGGACATCATCGCAAAACGATCAAGCTCCGCATCCCCTATTGGACCCCCCGTGTCGAAATTATTTCCCATACTTATCCCCCCACCAGCGTTTTCACTGGGAGATTCCACCGCATTAGACACCCCGAATTGATCGTTCAACTGTAACGGAGCTCCCATACCACCTCCAGTCATAACCATCCCGTAGTCCCCACCGTCCGACATCCCATCCCCCATTGTCATGCCTCCCACGGGAGCCCCGCTCGGTTCCATGGAGCCAACATTAGTCGGGGATCCGGGTTCCGGTTTTGAATCTTCCACAGGATTTGGTTCATCATTACTGTCTACCTGTTCGGAGTCCAGGGAGCTGTTTCCCCGGGCTGACTTCTTCAGAACGAAGTTCAGCTCTTTGGCATCTCCCTCGGTTACTGTAACATCCTTTGATAAGGGCTCGTATCCCACGGCCATGGCGGTGACTTTGTAGCCCCCAGGGAGAAGAAGTCGCCAATAATCCCCATCTTTTGCAGTTATGATGTCTTTTTTACGATTGTCAACGCGGATATGTGCACCAGGAATTGGATTTCCTTGGCCGTCCTTTACAAACCCTTTCACCCCTTTGTGTACCTACGTACAACAAAGGCAATAAATGTTATTTTCCACGAAATCTGCGAAATCGGCTGTCACTGACACTTGCAAGAATGTTTCTGGCTACATAATTTTTATTAATTACAGAAAAATATATTTTTATGAAGCTGTTCAAATAAAATAGTATCCCAACAGTAAAAAGCTTTGAAGGCACATTTTCTGGTATCTTAATGTTAAAAAAGTAACTGGAAGTGGATTTATTTTAAACTCAGTTAGAAATTATTGAGTTCAATTATTCAATTCTTTTTCACGTTTTTCTAAAACTCTTTTTCTTTAATTTTTTATTTAATTTGATCCTGAGAAAAGTAATTTGATAAAATCTGTGAGTCTTTATGAATGCCAATTGACCGACCATACCAAACAAACAAACAAAAAGGTTTAAAATGAAAGCAGTTGGTCCGAACAGTCTTCACCAAAGCAGCTGTTGCCTCGACATTCCTTATTTTTCACTCACAACCGCCACATACCTGATCAATAAAAGCTATTAGTGCTCGTTTGTTTTCCTCCCAGTCCTTAGGTAATTGGCTTGCCTCTGGGAACTTCTTACAGCCTTGTTCTATGGTTATCTCGAAGCAGTTTGAGTGCATGTAGTTATAATCCTGCATCCCCCCTGACACGCTGTACCAAGCTGCTCCATTTGTGACACCATCATTGAAGTGATCCGGGGGGACTTCAGGGCAAGGCCAGGGTGGATTCTTAAGGTGCATAGTTGGATGCACCTCAGAATAGGATTTGGCAAGCTCTTTAAAGACGTCGTCATCTGGAGACTTACTGTACTCGCTCTGCCCAGTTGGACTGTCATCAAATGGGTAATTTGCCACTAAGGAGCCGCCATGGAGGTTGGCACTCAACACAAAGGGATACTCAGAGATCCATTTCATCACAGCTATGGTCTCGATTTGAGGCGGTCCCGTCACGCTTTTAAAAAACTGGTCGGGAAAGTTACGGTTCAGATCAACATTGTTCGCATTGCTTCGTCCGATAATCCAATCCTTTCTGTTCTCACCTTCTGCTGCAAGCTCGTAGCCGTCCGGGTTCATACTTGGCATCAAGTGAATACGAGTGGTGTCAACCATTTTGGTGAGATTCGCATCACGGCCATAATTTTCACAGAATGCTTTCGCCAAATGCAAAAGAAGTTCGCGTCCCACAACTTCGTTACCGTGCATGTTAGCAACGTATTTGAACTCTGGTTCACCGGGCTCATGTTTGCCCGGATTGTCAGAGATTTCCACGACCCAAAGTTTTCGGCCTTGCACCGATTTTCCAATGCTGTAGAGACGCGTGATTTTTGGGTACTGTCGATGAAGATCTTGAAGATAAGCGGTCATTTGATCGAAATTATGGTGCGTCCAGTCGTCGTCGCCCAGCGTGCGTGTTTTTGCACTGGGACGTGAGAAAACAAGAGCCACCCGCAAATAAATGAAATATGCCACCAGAAGCAGTATTAATCGCTCCATTGTTCCAGATACACTGCACGCAAAGCTCTTTTGCGAGGAAATATAAAGATCTTCGCTCTAAACTCCTGGCAGTAACTATCCCGTCCTTAAGTTAAAGCTTCTTAACCATAAGCACCACCCTCCATCACGTCATTTTTCGAGCTTTTCCTTTTCTGATGCACACGAGCTAAAAAGCGAAACTGACCGGCTCGGACACGGTCTGTGATTGGCTGATCGGCTGAAAATGTCACGCAATCATTGAGCTCAGTTGCAGGTTGTGTTTACTTTACTCTCATGAAGTGACTGAACCTGATTGAGTGTTCAAACCAAAATAAACAGGTCTCTGGATTTAGCTGTGACTACAAACATTACTCCGTCCCCTCTTGAAACAGTTTCGTCTCATTGGTCTCTGTTCAATTGGGTGTTAAACTTTTAGTAGATTTCCGTCGCCACGGGGTTGTCTTGGAAGGGAATTTTTGTTTTCTTATATTTTATATTTCTCAGATGTCAAATAGTTTGGAGGCTGAACTTCTCGTAGAGAATTTTGAATTTAATAACTTCAAACTGCGAGATAATTTGGCAATTGGAACAATGGTAAAGCTGTGAGAGAAGAAAGACAGAAGTTGGAAAAGGAAGAAAAATTAAGGGGAAAACCGACTACTTCGTTTGAATTAGTATCAAACTTTGATCCACCTAATTTCTTCTTCATGTCGTGAACAAAAATCAGACATTAAGAGACGACTTCAGAAGCAAAACAAAGAAATAACATTCATTTTATACAAATTGAGGAACAAAATTTGTCAAAAATCTTGAAGTCAATTCGCACGATTGATAATGATTAACATCCACTCGAAAATAATCTCAATTTCTGCGATAATTTAATTTTTTTTCGCTTAATAGTAAGTGACCGCTACAAAAGGAGTTTGCACCAAATAACTTATGCATACCACATTGAACGACCATAAAACTATGTGCTTGGTATGTCAACACGACGCAGGGTTGACATTCAATTAAAAACCGTTCGCAAAAATAAAGGCTATTTACAACTAAAAAACAAAAGGCGTATTCATATACATGGTGAAACTTTCTAAGTGCATGTGTTTACTAATATCCAGGCATTGACGGAGGAGCTTCCTGAGAGCTTCTTCGCTGCATTTTCTCTCGCTTTCTTTCACCTGGCGACATTAAACTTTGAAGCAGTTCACCCCAGTGCATCTCTTCTTGATTCAGTACTGTATACAAATGCAGTCATTTCCTCCAGCGGAAGGACATGCAGCTATTCCAAGTTATCTTTGTGGCAGTTAGACCTACTCATCATGTAAATACTCGTAACGTTGCGTAAAAGTTAAGTAATACTCTTTTACTGACTTCAAACTTCACCTGAGTAGCGAATGAACCTCGCGTTGTAAGAAACTCATACAAACTTTTATGCATAAACAACATATTATACAATCTCATCACAGTTAAAAGCAACTGACGTTTAGCCAACAATTTATAGATATACCTCTTCTTTATTTAAGTTTGAAATGCTCTCGAACTTAGAGACAAGGCTCCGAAAGGTAATTGTTTCATAATAAATATTTTATAAAAAATGACATGTGATTTGTACTCTGGATGATGTATGTTAGGGTAAAATAAGGCTTTGAAATTTTTAAGTCATTTAGACAAGGAACCAGTTATGGAAGACTACGAGGGATGTGTTTCAAAGACTTTATCATCAAGCCATATAAAAAAGGGTACATGGAAATATGATTTGAATCCGCATAAATACGACTATGATTTAGGTTTTTGAATGAAACTTACAGACGCTGCGGCTGCTTTCTGCGAGAAAACTTCAGCTGGATTAAACCAAATCATCTAAAATGACAAAATGTTCAACTGAGTGTCGAAAGTAATTCGTGATTGCTCTGGTTTAACTGAGCTTTGCTCTGTGATTGGTCCAGAAAACTCGCATTCTCTCAACCAATTAAATGCAAAAAACCATCGCAACTTGGTCACCTGCGTTTTCCCGCGCTTCAAGCAGTTTGCTTTTTTTCGCTTTGAATTCTCATTGGTTAATGATGATGTAAATCTTTGTTCTGATTGGTCGCTGGGAATACTTTGGTTTCAGTTTTTCGACACTCAATTGAAAACTGCTTTAGTAGTTATAAATGTTGTGGGTTAATTTCATCGCTGCTTTCTTTCATCTTTGTTTCAAGCCCATGTCATAGGAAACTGAACCAAAAAAACAATATCTCAAGCAGTGATAACACCAAGCCACAACATCCACAGTACCGACTGCAGTATAGAAACGATTCAGAGGAAAAATAACTGCGCAGAAGTGTGCTATAAGGGTGTTTCTTCCAGTTTGTTTAGATCCGGCACCCGACCCCCGGACTTGCTAAAATTCTCCTTGGGGGGTGTCAGCGGTTTCAGTCCGTTAAAAGGAGTACCTAGCTTCAAGTCTCGATCCTCAGTCGTCGCCTCATTTTCAGAAGGAGGTCGCGACGCTTTTCTTGGTAAAGGCGCTAAATGTTCGGTCGACGGGCTGACTGGTCGGTCAGGAAAGGTAAAATTCCCTGGCTCTGATAAGGTATGTTTTTGTGAATGACCTTGTAGAGAGAAAGCCGATTGTCCCCTCCAAGGTGACAGAGATCCTAGGGGTTGAGAATCTGGGCTTTCGCGCTTGGCCGGTGGTTTGCGCGTCGGGTACGTGTTGTGTGTTAAATGAGCTAAGTTCTTGTGTTGGAGAGGCTGAAGGCGAACTTCTCCAAGAGGTTTGTGAGATGAGCTGACTGTAAGCGGTCCGAGGTGTGTTACAACCTGTTTGAAGGAATGAGAAAAGTCGAGTGTGTTATCGTCCAATTAAATGCAAGCTCATCCCATTGGGTTTCCGACTGAAGGATTGCTGACACCCTTAAAAAATACACTGGCTCTTGTTAACGAACCATTAATTGAAAGACGTTGAGCGTTAATCTTCTAAATATATTACAAAATTACTTCAGTCTTCAGAAAGAGAGAAGGCCAAATGATTAGCGAGCTGGTACACTGTGATCAACCATCTAATCGCTCACGTATTCTTACAGAAAAAAAAAAACTTTCCAAGGATATTATCGTAAAACAACAAATTCGTCTTTTTTTAAATTATGTTTTCAAGAAGTCACACTACAGAATTCTGGAGGGAACTCGTTAATAGATAAGAAAAGCTAACGAGCAAGTCAAACCCTCAAAAAAGACTTTGTTCGCTTTCAAAAAGACGTACGCAAAAAGTTCTCCACAAGGCCTCGTCTTAACTTGTTCCCCTCGCTTCCCTGGCTGAAGTTTGAACAGATTTTCAAAGGAAAATGAATTCTGCTCGAGAAAATTCACTGAAGCAACTCAAATCACCTAATAATCCTACAGTATTGTCTTATTTCAACCTTACCGTATCAAGGCAATTCTGAGAAACTTACCTTGTCAGCAGAGTTCATTTTCCCTAGGCTTTTATGAGGACGCATATCGAAGGACTGAAAAAGAAGATAATTGATCGATTTTGTTTTTAATCAATATAAACCAACATTAAAGCTGCACGAGAAAAGAAAAATCAACGTCACACCTAAAACATGCTCCAAACGATTACGTTGAATGAGTGTTAGGAGTTTACCTGTACATCAGCACTTCTACTCCAGTCCGCCATTTTACTTAATTCACTAAAGGCAAACAAACAAGAAAAAAATGAAACTCAACCAAATTGAAACTTACCTTTGTTTTGTTGATAAGCATGAAATACAAAGTAGACACGCAAAAGACATTTCCCCTTAAAATATCCTTTAATCTTACACCAGGCAAATGATGAAGACAGAGAAAAAAAACTATCATCTCTTTTTCCGTTTGGTTTTACTTCACTACACATTCTCAAATTACATTCGATGAATGCATTGTCTCGAAGAAAGAGAAGAGGACCACTCATCCAAAAATTTGAAACGGAGGCTCACACCAGATTATTCAGTCCGAAGAGTGACTCATTGAACGGTGATTTGTTTGGATTTCAAGATTTCTTCACAATTAAAAGTGAAACAATCTTGGTATTAACTACAAGCAGTCATCAGGTTTATTGTGTCCACTTACCCCTGTGATTCTAGGTGATGAAATTGCTTTGACTGCACCGGTAGGCTAACCACCTGGGAAAAAAATTAAGATAAGACACTTCCGTAAGCAGTTTAAGCGTCCGCAGAGAAAAAGATACACACAAGTCAATCGATTTTAACCCATTCATCGACACCAGGAGCATATAACCTTGGTTCAGATAATTTTGCTTCTGTTACAACCGATCGATGAGACTTTCTTTCAGTCTGTCGTGCCAGGTTTTATCTCGCATTTCGTATTTGGTTTTTTGTGACTTTTTTGTCTCCAAGTTGAGCATTCGCAGATAAATATGTGGAATCGTCATTTACAGGAGACTTAAGTGATAAGGTTTGTATGACAACGTCAGTATCAAAAATGAACGATAACCTTCAATTTGCGGCATCATAATTTGGAAATGGCTAGAAATAATTGTTGAAATTCACTCAGTGGTGGGCCTAGCCCCAAAAAGAAAATCCTGAAGTGGAGAAAAAAAATCCATCAAGGGTTGCCTGAGACTGTCCCTAGAAATTGTTTAACGAGATTTCCACATGACAGTTTCGTATTAAAGGCGAACGATTGCCACGCCATGCCATGTCCACTACTTCAAACTTCAATCTTTTCGTCAACTGCAAAGGGGGAGAGTTGGTTTTTAAGCACATTATCAACGCTTGGGAAACTGTATCCAGCTACCTTAAATCGATCACCGAAATGAATACTACACCGGGCACAGTCGTGCGCAAGTGTACACAGAAAGAAGCAGTTCTCACTGTAATAAGAATAATAACAAGGGATAAATTCCACAGACCTGTTGCACTTTTTTCTTCTTTTTCTTTTTGTCCCTTTTGTCTTGTCCTAGAGAGTTTCTTGGTTGGTTTTCTTCACCACCAAAGTCTTGCCTCCTGAGTGAATTACAATTCGAATCAACAATCATGAACACAATAAAAGAGGTTAAAAATCATTATGCAAGGGAATTTGCCGGATCTACGCCCTGAGGAGGTAACTTTAAAATCATCATCACTGTTTTATTAGAAATCAGTCACACCCTTGAAAAAATACAACTTCCCTGTACGGGCGAGGAACGCCAATTCTGTGCGTGAACCATTTCGTTCCAAGACTTGGGATAACAAGTATAAATAAATTTCTGCTGTAGCTGAAATGGTTGAGTAGGCATTACCATTGTGTATCTTGACGCTGTTTAACAAGCGACACCCCGTGCTCCAAAGTTGATGTGGGTAAGTCTGATTTTGAACCTCTTCTTTCTGTGTTCATTCCCATTTGGAAGGAATAATTCGACTGGAGAGCTTCTTCTCGACTGGACGCAGCGGCATCTGATGATAAAGGAGAAGGCACGGGAAACTCAGGCATGGTTTTTAGAAAAGCAGACACAACTAGCATGTAACGAAATAAATTTGCTAGAGTACACACAACCGTCAATTTCTACACTTACCTGTGAAAACCGTTTTCCCTCCTTGCCTATCATGAATTCCCTTCGCTTTTTGCAGGTCCATGGTCTGTGAATAAAACATAACCCACTTACACGAGTCAAAAGAGAACCTTTTTTTCTATGCCTTAAGGGATTAGTGCTCAAACTTCGGGTTACGGATGAGAGAGCTTACACCGACAGCGGTATTCTCTGAGTCGCCGGGGGTGGGGGGATCTGGAGGAATGTTTCCTGTCCCATTCACAGTCGGGGAAAAAAAGTTCCAGAATCTGGTCTCTATTACGGCGTTCAGTAGGAAAGGTTCTCCTTAGGAGTACTCTGTTTCTAAGGCTGAAGAAAAATTCGACCTCGATTCACTTCCCTCCTGTCACTTGCTTGTCAGTCACCTCAAAAGAAAGAAAACGACCAGAGGACGCCGAGAGCACCAAGAAGGTTATTGTGAGCCTAGAGCTTGCATTAACATGTCATGTGATCTCTTACGTCCGACTCTATACATTACAATAAATGCTGTACCTCACGGGCGTAACATTTCATACTGTGTTTCACAAGGTCACATTCACAGGTCACACAAAGACTATCAGCGACGTAAAACAAAAGTCTGCATTCTTAGGACCCATGAAAAGAGTTAAAGAGTCACACACCTCATTGCGTGACATGAGCGGCTGCTGAGGCCTAGACTTTACAGAAGCGGAGCCGTCCCGGTCCTTTTTCTTGCCAAGGATCACAGACTTAGTTTTTCTGATTTCTTCGGCGATTGTTGCTGAGCCATACGGCAGCTAAAAAAATGTAAAAATGATTTAAAAACCAGTTTATTTTCAAAGGCTTTCGCCTCCAAACCTGTTACCTTTTTGGACAATTCAGATTCCGCAATGCTTAATTGCTGGCTTCTTCAGACACTTTGATTAAAAAATAAAAATAAAAAAATATTAACACAAATTGAAGAAAACGGCAGAGACTCCTTACCTTGGTATTCTTTGAGTGGTCAACCTCAGAGTCCTCATTATCTGCAGGGAAGAAGCTGTAATTAGCAGCCACAAGATGGCTGGTGCTAACACCAGTGCTGGTCTTTGCCTTTGCCCTTCCTTCATCTTCTGTAACACTAGTCTTATCGCTTTGAGCGAGATTAGTTCTTTCCTCATTTTGAGAAGTAGTTGCTCTTGCTGCAGTTAAATTAGAATTACGAGGTTTAATATCTACAGAACTGTAAACAGTTTGTTTCACTGATAAAGGGGAATTCCCTGATCCCTTTGATATTTCAACGGTTGGCGCTGATGTACAACTTTCAGACTTCTCGGAGTTTTCAATATCAGAAGTTCTATTTTTGTCTGATGAATCATCCTGCTGATTACTGTCCTTTGGTCTTTCTTTAGCAACCATCTGCTGCATGACGAGCTTCTTCTCAGCACTAAAATCTTTGCCAAGCGGTGGATTACCGTGCGAATTTGGTTTTATGTCTTGTGTTTTCAACTCTTGTAAGCTCTCCACTGCCGTGATACCCTGTGATGAGTATCCTTTATGTGAAAAATATCTTGATTTGGTTGGAATTTCGGCCTTTTTCGCAGCCTGTTTGAGATCTGTACTCTTCTCTTTCCAGGTTTTCTCAAACTCGTCTCTTTCCTGTTGAAATGCTGGGTGATTGTAAGCATCATCTATTGTAAATCTGAGCTTTGGATCCAACTGTAACGTTGCCTAAAGATCAAGCATTTTGAAATAAAAATCTTGGCATTTTCTCCTTGGAAAAAGCAGCATTTTTATTCCAACACCACTTAAAACTGATCACAGATGTTGCAAAATGCCCAAGAAAGAGAGACAGACAGAGGAGGTGGGGGGGGGGGGGGTTGGGGTCATCCAATACCTAGAATAAACAAGGGTGTTGGAGGTAAAACAAAAACAATAAATTACATGAAAATTTAAAAGGAAAAAGGGAGGGATGGGGAAAGGAGAGGAAGAGAAGGGGGGAGGGATGGGGATGGAGAGGAAGAGAGGGGGGAGGGATGGGGATGGAGAGGAAGAGAGGGGGTAGGGAGGGGTATGGAGAGGAAGAGAGGGGGGGGAGGGATGGGGATGGAGAGAAAGAGAGGGGGGAGGGATGAGGATGGAGAGGAAGAGAGGGGGAGGGATGGGGATGGAGAGGAAGAGGGGGGAGGGATGGGGATGGAGAGGAAGAGAGGGGGGAGGGATGGGGGAAGGAGAGGAAGAGAGAGGGGAGGGAGGGGGCAAGGAGAGGAAGAGAGGGGGAGGGAGGGAGGGGGGGCGGAGAGGAAGAGAGGGGGGAGGGAGGGGGATGGAGAGGAAGGGGGGGAGGGATGGGGAAGGAGAGGAAGGGGGGGAGGGACATGGATGGAGAGGAAGAGAGGGGGGATGGGGAAGGAGAGGAAGAGAGGGGGGAGGGGGGAGGGATGGGGGAAGGAGAGGAAGAGAGGGGGGAGGGATGGGGAAAGGAGAGGAAGGGGGGAATGAGGGGTTATCCAATATCTAGAATAAACAGGGTTTTGCAAAGAGCAAAAACAAAATCAAGATAACAACAATAATAATAATTGTGAGCATTAATGATATCTGTGCCACCCGGTGATCTCTTTGACCCTTAAGCTCTAATAAGTTATTCTCCCTCACAGTTGCTATTTACACAACTTGTATTTCCTTGCAAATCAGTTTACTTTATCTTAATCTCAACACAAGTTCACCCAGTGGTATAACTTAGATGAACACAGTTAAAAATAAACTGATACTTTGGGAGAAGTTGCAAGTTTATAATTTCTAGGAGGAAAGGGGTCATGTCAGGTCTGCCAGCTCCATTTCCCAAGTTCCTTCTACCTCACAGCTAATCCCCTACCATAAGTCTGTTCAAGGGCTGCACTTCTAACATGATTGAAACTGATTTCTGACAAAACTCACTTGCATGAAGCTTAGCATGATTCCACTAATGACTCCAGCATATTTCCTTCCTAATGTCTGAGGGCCGCTTGTTGTTGGAAACTGTTGAAAGAAAAAATTACAACTTGTTTATACTAAAAATAAAATCAACTATGTACATTTCTCCACGATGAATAACCACAATGAATAACTACAGCCTTTTTTACCAAATTGTTTATACTCTTTCACAAGTATTACAGGTCAAAACAATAATAACATTTACATCACACATGCATGTAGGAAGAATCAAGAGAAATGGATAACATAGAGAATTATGTTGTGGTTTGGACTAAAATTTTCATATTAGATAAACTTTGATTTTTCTTTGTTTTAGATCTATTAACAATTTATCTGAGACTGAGAAAAACAAAATTAAAATGGTTATAGCTAGAACAAAGTTGGCCTTAGACAGATTTTTACATAATCAACAACATTCCTTCACACTGTAGTCTCCAAAATCAATGAATTTTAGGGCAAGCATATGTGAAAAAACACAAGTTTCATATTTTTAGTACATTGTAAAGATTAGAGCACATTGTCCAAATCAGAGGTATATGAAATAGTAAAAAACAAACAACAAAACTACAATTCTACACAACATTTTTCAGGTTTGTTAAGTTTTCAGCTGCCCAACAAAGCAGAAAAAAAAGATGATACCTTGAGTCCTTTGAATCTAGGATTGTTGTTGAACATTTCCATTTGATCTGGGGGAAGCTGACCCAAAACCTAATGCCACAAACACAGAAACACAAAAATCAAGCCATTTTTAGTCAGTTATATATGGGAAAACCACAGTTCATACAAAACTCCCACATCATTTGACAGATTTATGTACCAACCTTTTGAATTGTAAACAGCTGGTCTATTTCACTTTCTCCTGGAAAAACAGGCTGTCAAAAACCAAAAATAAGGAAAAAACAGAGAGGAAAATTGAAATCAAGAATTCTCCCTAAAAAGACTTTCCTACAACTTATAAATCAAATCAAAACAGTGGAGTCATTATCAAATTGGTTGGGATGGCATTCATCTGGTAAAATCCTATTCAACCATTAACCCACAAAAGTTTCAAATTGGTACAATGGTCACAGCACACTTACAAAAAAAAAAAAAGGTGATGCTAATTAACACGTTCAGACGTAAACCAGTTTATTTTTGTTCCCCAATTTTGTGAAAACACCCAGGAAATTTGAGGGTCCAGGCATCCCCTCAGGACTAAGGATATATGTATTCTAGAAAATTTACTCAATTTCCACCAACCTGCCCATCACTCAGTTCCCCAAGAATACAGCCAATGGCCCAGATATCAACTGGCTTACCATAAGAAGCCCTGCAAATTAGGTAGTGAATTATCAGAATCAAACATAATGTAATGTAAAGTATGTAACAATACACTAGGTCATTTTATGCAACATGCAACTACACAACCTTTATGCCTCAGATTTTCCCTCTGCAAAATAATGTAACATTACACTGATGAATGAAAAAATAATTTTCCGTTTTCTACACCTACCCTAAAAGCAGTTCTGGTGATCTGTACCATCGAGTTGCAACATAATCAGTAAACTGTCCACTGCCCTTAACAGTCATGGCTCGGGCAAAACCTGCAACAATAAGGTAGTGGAACATTGAAAAATTCCTTTCCTGAGTTACTTCAGACTTATATGCGACATTCTTTTTGCATTCTATAGCTGCATTATTAAAGTTTCCAATTGTTTGAACTTACCAAAGTCGCACAGTTTAAGAACCCCATTCTTACTTATGAGCAAGTTTTCTGGTTTGATATCTGTTGACAGAGAAAAGGAAGAAATTAGAGAATGAGAAGCAAAAAGATGGAGTAAGTAATCACTTCAAATGGAACAAATTTTGAACAAATTGTATGTTAACAATCTGAAAGCATTCAAGATTTGTATTATGATACTACTTCTGTCATTAATCAGAGTACCTCGATGAATGACATCATTCTGATGGCACCACTTTATGGCTTTAATGAGCTGAAAAACATAGTTTCTAGAAGGAGGAAAATGGAAAAGAAATGTTATCAATGAATAAGAGGGAAGTTAAAAGTTTTAAGTTTGGGTTTTATGCCATGTGTTTTCAAGTTCGCATGAAGCTCACCTGACTTGATTTGAGGGAACTCCATTAGGCATTTCTTCTAGTAACTCAAGCATGTTCTGTTCAATTAAAAGAGAAAATCAAAGTAAAGCTGATAGACCATCCTAGCTACCACTACACAGTATGATTAAAGAAATGAATTTACAAATAAAAACTTCAAACATGCAAACTTACTCTCTCAACATATTCAAAAACTAAATACAGTTTTCCTCTTCTACGAAATGCTTCCCTGCAGAAAAGAAATAAAAGAAGTAAACAAAGGTGCTAAAGTAACAACCCTTTAACAACCATGATCTGATTCATAACTCTCCCTTCCAGTTGGTTTACATTTCCTTCTAAGTCAGTGACAAGAATTTGGAGCTATAACAGCTGGGATGGCACC
Source organism: Pocillopora verrucosa (assembly GCF_036669915.1). Lineage (NCBI taxonomy): Eukaryota > Metazoa > Cnidaria > Anthozoa > Scleractinia > Pocilloporidae > Pocillopora > Pocillopora verrucosa. The sequence goes on from NC_089325.1 coordinate 3,679,236, forward strand.
CTCCATCTGATGATTTTGTGCATTTTAATTCACCTTGAGCAGAGCATTGACAGAAATTACAGGCATACAAGAGTTAGCTGTTACAGTTGTTACAGCTTTACAAGTTATCTCCAATGGTATTCGATAATCACAGATAATATTATACACCCCAATATTGGAGGCTTCAGAGAAAACAACCAGCCATTTAATTTGAGCAAGGTAAACAATTTCTGCTCCCGGAATACTTGAACTAAAGGAGAATCTTGAATTTAGAAGTTTTTTTTGTGAAGCTCACTAATTACTTTGAAAAGTTTTAATACTATTCATGACAACATCTGATCTCTCTATTTTGTCAAAACATTGCACAATTGATGAAGATATATCCCTCCTCCTGGATTAAGTATTAATGTATAAATAATCAACACTAACCTGAGTTCTACAATGTTTTCTTGCTTCAACATGCGAAGCACTTTTAATTCCCTCAGTGTTGTTCTTTTAACATCCTCATTTTCTGGTGGAATATGTCAAACACATGTACCAGAAGTTTAATTTAGAATAAATAAAACCATCCAACAAGATGGTTAGCAATAATTGACAGGTAAATGTCATTAAAAGGAATTCTTTGTTGAGATTGTGATTGTGGAAATTTCATCAGACAGCACAATCAGTGAAAGGAGTTCTGTCATGAATACAATAATAATGTCATAAGAGGTTTTGGCCTTAAACCACTGCCAGGCTCATGATTAACCCATACAACTTTACCATGGTTACTGCAACATTCATTAATTTCAAAACTGTCTAGGTGGACACTAGGTTTGCTTTAACTAAAGACCAACTTAATAAACCTTAGTGTCCTGAAATAAACGCAAATAAAATCCTCTTTTTTTTGCAAGCCAGATATGCATCAAAAATATATTATGATGTGAAATAATTGCACCAACCAGCTGTCACCAATAATTAACCACCTTCCCAATACAAATACTTTTAGTGCCCTTTCTTCATTCAACCAGGAGAAAGGTGCCAAATCAATGCAAACACTTAGTTCAGCAAATTGCTTATTAATGAATATTTAAAAAAAAAAAAAAGGTGATTGAATTTGAATATAGTTCCTATATTTATACCTTTGTGCCACCTGCATGTATTTTTACTTTGCATAAAATTTTCCACACCAACTTTATTTGTTTCTCTTTTCTACAGATTATACCAAAGAGAAAAAGAGAAATAAAATTCATGCCGGTTTGGAAAATTTTTAACATCAACAAATATATGTCTCCATGGATGCTCACCTTCGCTGTCTTTGAATTTCTTGATGGCCACAATCTCATTTGTTTCCTGCAGCAGATTAAAAAAAGAGGATGCATCAGAGGGTTATGTCCACAAAGTAAACATTTTTTTATACTTATTGAAATGATAAAAATAAAGTGGTTGTTATTGTATGGTCTTCAAAATGTTTAGCTGCCTTCAGAGTCTTTTCAGAGCATGAGAAATATAAACCAGTATGAGGAAATCATAGAATTAATACCATTCTACTTTCAAATTGGATTCAAGATTGTCATAAGTTACTTTCAAGCCCAACCTCTTTCCAGTGGTTACCCTCTAACTTTAAACCTAAATGAAATCTCTAGACAGAGGAGTTACTAGTCATAATAAACAGTGTTCTCCCTTTTTACAAGCAAGATTTAAAACCAATAAGGCAACCCTTCAACCCATTGAACTTTTAAGAATTCTAAGCAATTTTAGGCAGTAATAAAAAGTATTACAGGCAGTGAATATTACTGTTTATAGCCTGAAAAGGAGAACACTGCCCAGAACAAAAACATTGCCACTTGAATCTTCTATTTCTCAACAATATTTTATATTTTTATCATCCTTGCAAAGTAAAATGCCTACATTGATCCTGACCCATTTGATAACACTTTTAATAGAGAAATTTCTATTTCTCATTCAAGAACTTAAAGCCTTGTTTCTTTTCATTCATCTAGATAGTGGGGATCACTGTTCATGGGAAACTTATAGAGGAGACCATTGTATCATATATAGATACAAATACTATTAACATTATCATCCCAGCAACCTGCATCAGAGGGTTATGTCATCATAACCCTCTGATGTCTGGGTAGTGTTTCCATAACATTGTCCTAGTTGCCTCTAGATTGTTTATATGATGAATAGAGACAATCCTCGTGATCACATTTAGACAGTTGGAATAATCTCAGGTAAAAGGTTTGCAACTACTGTATGTACAGCAATATGTAACTTTGCCAGCTCCCTGCAAGAATTCTCCCCTTATGCTGCCATATTATCAATTGCCATGCAAATGTTGTGTTGGTTTTATGAGATTTTCCTTTGCAATGAGCCAAGCCGCTCCGCACTTCTGGAAAATCACTGGCACAAGAACACCAAACCCGAGCAACTAAACAAACAAATTATCCGAAAAGTAAACATGCAACACTGAACTGTTCGGGCTACCGAACGACTCCTTTTAGCATATTCTTGTATTGGCCCCTGGATTTTGAAGGACATCTCTCAAATATTGAGTGATTTGGTAACATGATCCCAGAAGGAAATATATCTATCAATTTACGTGCTTGATGAACCAGCAATCATCAGCCTGCTTAACCTTTATAACACGTTGATCTGTATATTTGATTTACTGTCATAGCTGAGCTGTGAGATGGAAAAAGAGCTTCCGTTACCTTGTGCCTGCATCTTAAAACCACTCCATAGGCTCCTAACAATACAGAAACAAAAACGGAGATGTTTAACTCAAATCTGAACCAGTTAAACCCATATTTAGCAATACAAAAACAATCATTTGCGGCACAAAACACTGTGGGTTTGACATTCCTTCAACCCAATTTTAATTTCATTACCATACGGATAATAACAAGCTTACATCAAAGACTACTTACCTTCGCCTACAACTCCAAGGACTTCGTACTTATTCATCTGTGTTTAACAGACATACTGTAGGAATATTTAATAATTGATCTTCGCCTGCCGTTAAAATAACGTGTATGTCGCTTCCCAAGAAAAGAAAACATATCTTGTAAAGCATCTCCCATTTCAGGAAGTGCGTGTAGTGCGTTTTACAAATATCACCATGGGACATACAGAAAAATCCATCAATATTACTCTCAACAAAAGGTTGTCGTTTTATATGCCGAAAGTGTGTGGTTTTTGATACAAATTTTATCACATATTTTTCGTCACGGTAACCAACAAAACGAGGGTTGTTATTTCGTTTCCCATGATTCCCGCTAAGGGGTAACGACTGAAATTCCTTTCCGATGACGTAGTGTTCGCGTGACGTCGGGTAGTGCCCGGGTACGGGAGAAGTAAATTGTATCTCTTGTGAGTTCAACAAAACATACATTTGGGTTGAAAAAGCAGAAGGAAAATGAGCTTTCGTGATTTTGATGACGACATAATCTCACCTATGCCTCAGATTTGATTACTGCGGTTTTCTCCCTTCGATATTCCACCAGTATAGGACAGTATATTAGAGAGATAATTCTTTATGATTTCTTCCCTGCAACTCCACACGGTAACATTAAAGTATAGTTCTCAATATCCTGAAAGAAACTAAAATCCATGAATTGCAGCACTGGGTAACTAGCAGGGCTATTAAACCTCCATCTACATTCTAAGAGTATTTTCTCCCCTTTTAATTTACAATAAGTAGTAAACTTGATGTGTGTTGTCTAAATCTATCCCTTCTTATTGCGCAAATCGGCCCCTGACTTCAATGTAGAAATCATGTCTTTTGTCATTTTATATTTGGTTTATCGTGAAGATGTTTTACTCCTTTGGTCCGTGAAATTCTTGCTCAAGTTAACCCTTTTTACTCCTAATATCTCATTAGTAATTCTCCTCACTGACTACCATACAAGTCATATGGTGTTAGTTCTGAGAAGTTGGTTTTGGATCAACTATTTATCGCCTAATTGATAACTTTCTTTATTCCCATCACTTGTCTGCTCGGTGTTGTATTGATATAAATGGGAGAATTACTCTCTTGGTCACTCATGGGAGTTAATTGGTTAGAGGGAAAGAATATCATCCAGGTATCAGTGGGTATCAGTGAATTCGATATTCCCGCTTCAGCGCCCACAGTATGCACCACACCCAAGCTACGCATGCACAAAGTACTGTTGACATCTCTAACGAAATAAGCCTCTCGTGAAAGAAAAAACTTTGTTATGTGTCCCAATATAAGGTAGTTGAAAGGTTTGCTTCTCTTCGTAATCATCTTTTAGAGGAGGAGAAACAACATGTCGAGGGAAAATCTACACGTAAGTAACATGTTACACTTTGTTCAGGTATATTTTTTGCTCTAAACCGATTATGGGTCTATTGTACGTTTGCGTTCATAGCCTGCTTTCCTAAATCTGTTCAGCGCTTTCTGTTAGATCTTTGATAAGCAGTGGATAATTCTGCCTGTTTTGTTGAGACACTTATTCTGTGAGAATTTGTGAGAAACGTTCGAAGCTTATGGGAATGTTTCGTAAAATCACTTCGAACATTTGAACACTGATTTGGCGTGGGGCGGAATTCTAATTTTGAGCATAACTTTCTTTTGCATGTTATTCCTCACTGAAATAGTGCCTTCTCTACTCTTGAGGAATTATCTGTGTCGTTGAAACTACTTATTCATTAGGGAATGGCTACCACTGTCAGAAATCCATCGAATTTAGCCATCATGAATCGCATACAGACGCTTCGATATGCACGAGTTGCATGTTTACAACCGTTGAATCGACCTCTAACAGATACATGAATGTCCGGATTTTTCAAGTGTTTATGACCGCAGGGTTTCTAGTTATTCCATCCGTGAAGCAGTAATTGATATCATTTTCGACGCTCATTGCATTTTTTTTTACCTCTGTTGTGGCTTTATGATTAAATAAAAATTTTCAACGTTTTGTGTGAACGGTGCATAATTTTGCTAATACCCACAAAGAGGTGTGACTTAGCATACCGATATGATCGATTAGCAAAATTCTCTGGCGCTCATGTTCATCACGAAATTTTTGCTTGAAAGTGATTTTCAATTACTGTATCAGATATTGGGTGGGTTGTCAGTGATCCAACATCACCCACTAAATTAATTTAACTCATTCCTACATATGAGCCAACATCCATATTTTGAAGATATCATGCTAGTATCAAGAAGGAAATTACTTGATACTGATTTGAGAAGAACCAATTTTTTTGACATTTCTTATAAACCCAAGAGTTAAAATGCAAACTGTGCTCTTAATTTAAAATTAAACTTTAAAGTATCAAGAATATTTTTAGTAAAACTTATGCCAAGACAAGATGTAAGGGAAAAAAAAATTACTTTCAAATTGATGATACAAGAACCTATATACCATGAGTTTGGTAGGGGGGGGGGGAATTGATAAATGATAATAAATTATCTTACTTTTTCAAACAGTTTTCTTAAGGAAAGGAAAGGTAATACATCATTATTCAAATTTCTTTTATCTAACATTATTCAGTTACAATCATGGTACTACACTTCAGGCATTGTTTGAGTATTTAGTAGAACAATCTGATAATTAGGTACCATAAGTCTGCGTAGGGCAATATCATAATTTTTAAAGAATTATATTTCATTTGACTTATGGATGAAAATTAAGTAAAGAAATGTTCCTGAAAAAAAAATATTCAGGCTTCTTTTCTGTTAATTCTTGAATTGCAACTCACTTGTATGGATCACTGTTAGGGAAATGTAATTATCATGTAAATATTTAAAAAGGATTGATTGATTTACTTAATTCTTCCTTCTTTCCTTGAATTCAAACCTTTCCTTGAAGTCAAGGTGTTTACTAGTTCATTTTACCAAAGATACAGTTGGTAAATGTTTTAGCCAGTATCTTGATGAACCACATATTTTAACTATTACTACTGTTTTACAGTTATGAAGTTCTGCACACCTGGAAATTTATAGTCAAGAGGCACAAGAATCTAGTTATTTAAAACCCAGCTTTTGCTTTTCACTCTGAATTGTTTCCCTTTGTTAAACACCAACTTTTCTTTCCTTCAGAGAAGAGAGAATGCCAAGGCTCGCACTTCTATGCGAGAAAAGCTGGTAGAGAAACAGAAAGCAACAGATGAACATGAGAGCAACTTTACAGCTGGTCGTGTTAATGTGCGAGAGAGATATCTGCACCGCACTGGAATAAGAGGGAGAAAGAGCTGGATATTCTATGCTGTTTTGTACATTCTAGCTCTCCTTGTAATAGTCAATATTGTGGTGAGTGTTCATAGGCTTGAAAACCAAATGATTGTCTTCTATTGATATAAAAGGGATGGATATGCCAGCAAACTTAAAGATTGGTATCACCTAAGGGTTTTCTTACTTTAGGTGAACATAGTATCACTGATGAGGAAATCTAGATGAAGGTCAGAACAGGGTTTTAACCTTTTAAACCCCCCCCCCCCCCCCGCAAGAGTGACAAGCATCCGCAAGAGTGACAAGCATCTAATTTCTCCTTACAATATCACCCTTCAATCAAACATTAAGGTCATGAGAAGTAAGGACATGATCATCAACTAGAGAAGTTCTTGATTGTTAACCAAGTTCTCTTTTTCAGCACCTAAGGACATGTCTGAAGAATAGTAATGAGAATATACATACTGATGTTAGGGTGGCAAGGGTTAATTAGATAACTAAACTCTCTCAGGATAAACAGGTTAAAGCCAAGGAGAGAGTGTCATGACATGATCAACAAGTGGCATGGAAAACATATTGACTGTAAGGGAAGAGTTTAATAAAGGGTTGGATAGCACAGTGGCCTCATGGTTAGTGCGCTCAACTCTGGATCGGGTGGTCCAGGTTCGAGCCCTGGCTGGGGTCCTTGTGTTGTGTTCTTAGGCAAGACACTTAACTCTCACAGTGCTTCTCTTCACCCAGGTGTACAAATGGGTACCAGCAAATGTGCTGGGGGTAACCCTGCGATGGACTAGCATCCCATCCAGGGGGGAGTAGCAATACTCTTAGCCGCTTTATGTTAAGAAAACTGGAGTTAAGCATCAGCCCCATGGGCCACTTGGGCCCGTATAAAGGCTTACTTTTGGATAGAAAGCATGAATATCTATATTACTGGAACACGAACAGTGGGAACTGTTATTAGAGCTGTGATTTTTCATTCTACTTATTTCACATAATTTTATTATTCATTCCTTTCACAGATGCTTGCCATTTTGTATCATGTCTTGCAAATGAACAAAGATGGGATGAAGTGCCTGTCATTTTTTGAGAATGATGACATTCGATTTCATTGTGAGAGTGACATGGACTCAGTCAGTTTGTATAAGAATCAAGCTGGAACTTTTAAAGACCACAACTTGGTTATTGACAGTGATGACAAAAAGGTAATTTATGTTATGAGTAAACCACCAACTTTGGTACAAAGTTACCAAAATCTGAAAATCATAAGATGGTCACCAATAGGAAGAGATTAGTCTCCAGAAAAAAATGCAAAACAGAAATAAACCAAGATAAAACAACAGGGGAAAAGATGACATGAGGAATCATACTGCTTTTATAAATTTTGTCTTTGGAGCATCAACACAAAGTGTGTAAAATTTGTTTTATACTCACCATGGCAACTAAAATGGTTGCAACTCAGGGGGCTGTCGTCAAATGACTGTGTTAATTTTAGTTCATATTGATACAAATTATTATGTTTTTTTTTTTTTTTGATTCAGATTATATTCCATGGAGGGCCTACAACAGCATCTGCACAAAGTAGGTGTAACTTGAATTTGATATTACTAAATCACAGATAACCTCATCCTAATTATGGAATATATACCAGTTTTGTTTTGGATCGTCAAAAATTGATCAGGAGACTGATGAGAATAGAAAAATACAGAAAAAATTTGAACGTATAACTGACAGAGTCTTATTAATGGTTTGCCTGTTGTTCAGTGCACGTAGGTGCAGATATGACTGAAATCCATGCCAAGCGTGGCTTCAGATTTGTGGACCCTTATGAAAAGAAGACCATCCTGAACTTGAATGGAAGTGTGTGGTATGTTAATCCAGCCTCCATCAATGCTTTCACGGTTGCTGGAGATGCATTGGTTACCCATCGGGTAAGAGAGCATACAACTTTACAAACTAATTTGGAGAAACTATTTTTTGAATTAATGAAACTACAGTTCAGTTACTCTTTTTGGGAAACAATGGCTTCCCTGAGAAAGAGAAATAAACAGGTTTTGCAGCAACCACTTTCTTAATTTTTGATGTCGGCAATAATCGAGTGAACAGTGTACTCTTGACAGGAGATTTTTAGGTGCTTGTCTTTGGGAATGTTGATATATGCAGGTTTTTAGTTCTGTTGTTATTTTTTCCAATTAAAAACAAATTTTTCAATTATTTATTTACCAACCTCAAAAGTTACCATCTGGCCTACTTTCCATGCTGGACACATGCTGATCCTAGTAATAGTAGGTGAATTTTTCTCATTCAAACCTAGTAGCTTGTCAACAAGTTCCCCAGATTTCAGTTGAGATAGGATTGTGCCAACAAACTGGAGCAGTAAGGGGCTCAAATACAACTAGGGATGCAGATATTTTTGCTCATTATCTTTTTATAAGTACACTATCTATGCTTTTCTGTCAGGTTATCAGTAATGAGGACCAGAGTTTGACTTTGACCTCTGAACAGAGCATTTCAGTGGAGGGACACGAAGGGCTAGTTTTGGATGGAAAAATGACTAACTTCAATGCTGATGAGGATATCGAAATTTCCTCAGTCTTGGTAATAATATTGTTTTCACCTGAGGTTCGTTGAATTGTGCTCTTAGGCAAGACAGCAAGACAGCAGTCATAAGAATATGTTGGTTATTAGGCTAGTAAAACAAACCTGAAACCAATTTCTTTTTATTTTCTCACTTCAAAGGGTTCACAAGGAAAGGCTACGATTACGTTTGATGCAAGCAGTGGGGTCTATGTGAATGGAAGTGCACTAGACATGCCGACTGCAGCCCCAGGCAGTTCTTCAGGGAAATACAAGTTATGTGCATGTATAAACACGGGCAAGCTTTATCGTGTGGAAGTTTTGAACTCGACTTTCTCGACTTGTTCTACAGTGGAGAATGTTTGTGGATAATGACAATAGTTGTTGTCTTGAAAAGAACTTCTCTTACTCTCGTTTATTGACTAAATTACGGTTAATTTTGTAGGAGGTAAAAAAACTTGGTAAGAATATGTAGTTGGTTAAAGGATGGTCTAAATAGAGAGGGTAAAATATTGATATGAACTGCACATGGCTCTCTAGTGGTGCTGCTTTTCAAACGGCTCGTTTCTGTGTTTGAGACGTTGGTTTCAGTATACTGAATAATAGATATTGAAACACGTTGAAAGAAAACGCGAACGGCAAACGATCATCTACGATCTGTATGCTTGTTTTTTTCCTCCAACCTTAAAAATTCTAACAAAGAAGTAGACATTTTCTAAATGTCCTCATATTTTTGCACCGACGCCCAAAAGGCAGGGAGAAAAAGCTTGTAATTTCTAGCAGTTTGCCGTTTGCGTGAGGTTATCTTAGATAATCTCTCTAATGTTTTGTTTGTGGTAAATATTTTATACCTGGCTCGTAAAATGCTGTTTTTCTATAAGGTTTGTATTTTTCTATGACGGAATGAAATTGGAGAAATCTGCCAATTCATAGTCAGTTAAAGCATGTAAAATAGCTTAGCACCTATTTATTACCTGTACCTCCTAGGACGACGCTCTTGACGGCTACATAGTTAGTTTTGTGTGTGCTTTAAGTCAACCAGGAGCACATTTGATACGACTGGACCAGTCCTTATTCATCGAAGGATCCTGCCTCCCACTCATTTGCAGTCAATTGGCAGTTAATTTTGTATATTCGCCCCCAAATCCTCCTCCGCTCCTGAGCAGAAAAAAATGAGTGGTATTTAAGGTAACATAGATAGATTTCTTAAATGGGAATTGGAGAATGAAAATAGTGGGAGGGGACTGTCGTTTTCCACCATTTCTATCTCTTCTTATTTTTAGTAGTTTGAGGCTCACAATTATGAAAATTTAGCCAAAACGTAGCTTTGTTCCTGTTCTGGAGTAGAGGGTTGTCCTGGGGTATGGTCTCTCTTGACGATGACTGTTTTGCTGCTGTGCTAAAGCATACTATTACAATGTCAATTAGAGTGCTTCAACTTTGGGATAACTGACTACTATACAGACAGTTTTTTACTCAAGCAAGGCATTTTTACATCTTGTAAACAGAAGAAGAGCTTTTTAAAGTATACTTTTCTAGTGTTGGCGACCGCGTAAGACCCTGGAGTTTTTTTACTTTGATAAAAACAATAAAGGTGTGGAAGTACGAAGCAGTGTTATGTCCTCTATAATTGTTCGTTCGGCTTCCGATGACTCTTAACTTTCAAGGGAAGTGGAAAAAGGTTCAGCTATCGGGATTTCAAGTCATCGGGAAATACATTAAATAAACAGAAATAAGAGAAAACTGTGTTCACTGAATTTCTATTCATAGAGGGGGTTAAGTGGCAAAGCTGAAATTGTAGTTGACTGGGCAACAGACTTCGAGCAGTTTAAAATGAGTTTCTTTCTATGCCCGAGGAAAAAAAATATTAGACTTAATCGTTTACACAGCAGCGTTTATTAAATGTTAAGCATTTTTGATTGGTTTTCAATTCAGAATGGTATTTCTTTTATCAAGAACATTTACGGTAAATCATAAGTAGATATGATGTGAAACAGAAACGTGTTTTAATTTCCATTTGTCTCGCGTTTTGGCCAGTTAGAGTCGTAATGGTTAAGTTTGTGATATGTACGCCAAAGATAGTGAAGATTCCTTTTTGAACAGTTAATATTTTTTTGACAATCCTCGGAGAATAACCGTTTTTTCCTGGGTGCGGAGTCAAATCGAGAGCGGCTCTCACAGAGACAATCTTGATGACTTTGTATAAGGCTTTAACAATATAACCTTAAGAGACTCAAGACACGTTAGAGAAAAGATGAAACTTTATTCTTTATAACAATGATAAATTTAATCTCAACTGTGCTCTTTATATAAAATATACAGTGTTTAAAACTGAGGTATACGAAGTACAAATGTAAAATTCATCCAATTCTGGATTACAAACATTCTTCCATGGAAGGTTACACTCTAACAATAAAAGATTAGATTTACTTCTACAAAAGGTAGTAATACTATGCCAGAACGATTTTCACTAAGATACAAACTTTTTACTGACTATGTGATTTCCCTTTACAATAACATGGCGTTGTGACGAGTACAAAAAAATATTTAACCTAGAGATATTAATAGGTTTAAAAGCAAATTCTCGAAGCCAAAATCTTACGAAGTATGTGGTAAATGCTGAAGAGAATTGAGTTGGTGATCTTGATATTAAATGGGTTTAGCCGCTGACACACTTCGAAGTTTCCCTTGGTGAAGGTAAAGGTTCCCTCTTAAGCCTAACTGAAACCTCCTCAAAGACACTTATCAAGCAAAACCTTTCGGAAAAGCAGAACTCATGGTCTCCTTGACAACTGTCATTGTCAGGTTATTTACTAGTTTAGAACCCTGACCTTTCACGGCCAAGCAGTTGCTAGGATCCTTCATTTCAGTAGCAGTTGCTCGATAGGATCTCGCTAAGAGGATTGTTATTTACTTCAACAAGTTTCGTCCTCAACAAGTTAGCCCCTTATTTTCGAGAACTGAACAAGCATGTCAGTTTTTGAACTAGAGTACTTGTTAGTGAAAAACTCGTCATAATTTTTCATTTTCATGGAAACCCCTCTAGTGTAAATCCGGCTTTGAATGTCGTTTGGGCTACTGAACAACTTACAGCGATAGGTGATCGTTGGTGGTAGAAAAAATGCGTTACGATACGAGACGTGATTAAGAAATGTACGTGTCAAACATCGTGATCACCTTCGGGAACGCACGTTTTTTTAAAGTCAAAATTCTGCTGTTTAGAGTCGTAAATAACACACGTTATTCAAATTGAGTTATAAATAGGACATGTGATTATTCAATTTTTCCTCTTTTTAAATTGTTAACTTCCCAAAAGTAATGAATTAAAAATACTAAAGCCATTTCTTCCCTCTTCACTATTAGCTAAACAGGTAAAATATGTAAAACCCGATGGCGTTGCTTTGCCGCGCAAACATCGCGCTCTCAACGGCTTCGAAGAGAGGGGCGAGGTTAAAAAAGATAAAAACCAATCGAATGCAGAATAGCCATTCACAGATGATAATCAAACTCAAAGAAAACACTTCCCACATCATCTCACTTCCTGAGAGCAAAAGCTTTTTCTGAATTATTGTTCCCGTTTAGTTTCCCTAAACTTTTGCACGGCCGCGTTACTGCTCCTGTGCAAACGATAGGTTCAGCTTTGTCACCCAAAAAATTCAATATGGCGTCTCCAACACCTGCTGGAAGCCTAGAGACCCAAATCCAGAGGAGCTTAGCATCCCAGCCAACCATGTACCTGGTCTTGGGATATCTTGACGTCAGTGAGTGAACAATGGCGTCGACTACTTTGTACAGGTGGGGTGAGGCACATGTGTCTACCATTCCTGTTAGCATGTTCTTAACGCCTGGAATTAAAATAAAACAAAAACATTAGTATAATGAAATAGGCGTTAAGGTAATAAAATTACACTTCATTTAGAACAGCAAAGTTGCACTTGTTGACAGAAAGGTGTTAGCGTAAAAAACTTGCTCGTGACACTTTTCAAAGAATATTAGCGAGAGTGTGGTTCTCATTATAATCTTGAACAGTTTCCTGGACGAGAGAACTTGCCAAGTCATGTAATAAACAACATGGTCCAAATCTCGTTGGTCTGGGATAGGGCTTATAGCGTTAGAAGACCAAACAACAACTAGAAAGATGGTTATGGCGGATTGAACGCATTGTGTTCTGAGACCAAACAAAATAGCAGCAACGATGGAGGCGAATGTTTCTTCGAAAACTCTCCCTCCTCGAGACCTGGCACAGGGAAAGCATGGGCAGGGGATACTAGTCAAAGGAAACCTTGTCATACTTTTCTAGCTGTCAAAGGAAACTGTAAAGCTATGGCTTTATTCTGCTAGTCAGTGAAACCATCAATTCCGATGCCAGAAAGTGGGGCGCATCACAAAACTTCTAAATTTTTGAGTTATGTCTTGCCCTCAAGGTAATTTGAATAATCAAATGCACTTTAAAGAATATATATATTAAGTTAGCGATAGCGAGTAACAACTCTTGCAGCAGAACTCCTAAATTTTCCACGTTAACGTCTTTCGGATGTTCACTAGCGTCATACTTGTTGATAGGATTAAGTAAATAAAATCTACTCACTAGTTTCGTAGAACTTCTCTCCGTACTCCTCTTTTAAACTATGGCTCAGGTTGGTCCAGAGGTCCTGCCACTGACCCTTGAGGTTGTCGGGATTGGTGATTTTTGTCTGAAAAAAGCCTGGTTCCACAATGCTGACCTTGACACCAGTCGGACCCAGTTCACGACGGAGAGCATCCGAAAATGCCTCTACACCAAACTTGGAAATGGAATATGCTGATGCGTGAGGTAAGCACGTTCTACCTGCAGAAAGCAGAACGAAGAGTATGTTTTTATCTTGTTCTGTGAGGTGAATATTCGACCGAGTTGCATGATACCAAAGTAGTTCCAAGTTTTAATAGCGACAAATTTGATAAGGATTTTTCAAGTTTGGAACTAGGCCGTCCCCGGTCAGTCAGTGATAAAACAGTGTGACGTTTGACCATCCTTAAGTAAGGTTACTGAGTAGCAGATTCATGCGATTTATTGCTATCATAGAGCCCTCTGCTTTTCAACATTCTTTGAAACTTGCTCGACTTTCTCACCTCCAATACTAGCGAGGTTTATGATGCGTCCTCGCTCCTTTTTGACCAGCGGTAAGAACACCTTGGTGACGTCAATCAGTCCCCAAAGGTTCACATCTGCGATTTGTTTAAACTCTTCAATAGTCTGCCACTCAATCGGTCCAACTTTAGCGATGCCAGCGTTATTTATCAGACCCCACAAACCTGCAAGATATAACACGATTATTTCTACCCTTTACACCTTAATATAGACTACGAGCAGTCCCTCCTTTTGGTGAAGTCCGTCGGGAGAGTAAAACAAATCAGTGAAAACATTTGATACTAACGCGCTGCAGGGAACTCTGGGAGTGAGGCGCACGAAAAGTTCCGCGTGGCGCGCTAACCTTTTTCTTTCTTTTCCCTTTTTTTCCTTTGACTCATGCGACCAAATTCACCGAAAGGGAGGGTTTGCCCGTAGTCTAACCCTAAATTTTTATAAACTAAATGTTTGATTCAGGAAAAATAATATCATGGTCACTTTTTAGGGATTAACGGAATTTTACAAAGATCCTTTAAGAGTGGGTATAGTATTGCAGTGAGAAGAATGGGGCGTGGGGGTGATTTTTCAAACAGGAGGTCATGGTTAAAAATTTCCGCACACCTTCCGTGAAGCAGCTTAGACCACTGTTCTACCTTGCGTATCAGCGAGCTTGTACTCACGCAGCAGATGGAGCATTTACTACAAAGAAAGATTTGTCTCACACAGATTCTTCGGACTTTCGCGTTTTCAAAACCAGATTTATGAAGCTGGTGAGTTGTTGACTTTTAAAAAAAGTTGCCACATAGAGGTAAGGGGGGGGGGGGGGAAAGGTCGAGATCCCCTTCTGTACTCTCCTGGAAGACTTCTTGTCACAGGTGTGTTGAGTTCATTTTCAAGACCGTCCTTCATCAACTAAACAACACCCCCAAAACAATTTTTTTTTCGAGTCGGTCAAAACAATATTCTGTATATCATGTGAAAGTGAGGGCATCGTCGTGCAGTTATTTGAAATATACACTAATTCCCATAAACATGAGGGTGGATAAGTCGGAGGGAGCTTATTTGAAGAGCTTTCCAAATGAAATAATTACTTTACATGTACATGTGCATGACTTTATCGGTTTGACGCATGCGATGAACGAGTTTGCGGCTCGGTTTGTTTATCGAATAAGTTTATCACCCGTGCTCATCTCAGTTCGTTATAAATTTAATATACCAAAATAATTAATCCAAACGAAAGCTGACCAACGTTCCTACCGGAAATGACAATTAAAACGAAAATGTTTAGGGGCGTGCGTCGAACAATCGTCTGCTACCCTTCTATTTATACCTCTCGCACAACTTCAAATAGATGTATACTGTGCGGTAAAAGAGAGGATAGCATAATATTTTTTTGATCAATGGTGCTATTGTATTAAAGCTGGACAGAGATATTACAATACGAAGCGTCAGTTTATGAAATTAACATTCCTTTTCGTATTATTTCGCTGAAACAGGAATAGATGTTTTCCGTGAAAAATGTTTTTCTCCCTCTTAAGGCTTACCATCTCAAAGCCATTTAAGGCATTTTATGGCCGGATATGAAGTACAATAAAAAGGTAAAAGGAATTTTTTCTGCCATTCAAGGAGAAACCGACAATTGCATTCGTGCACAAGGAGGTCTAACCGAAAACTCAAAGAATGTGCCGTTAAAGCTAAAAGAAACACGTACACTATTTTCAGTTTCCAAAGTAGAGAATAATTCAAGGAGGCACCTTTTAAAAACATTTTCAAAAAGAAAGCGGCTTTTGAATGGCTTTGATCTCAAGTTAAGTTTTTAACCAAATTTATGCGGCTATTTTGGGAAACCGTATTTAGATCTTTATTAGACCATTCTTCTTACTCATGAATGGGTTTTGAACATGCACTTTCAGTTATAGTTGATTTGATTGTTTAAAGAGGGGCACGAGTGCTTCCATTGTTTGCTAGAATACTTTACATAGTGACATATCCTTACACGAAACATTCACGGCGCGTTTGATGTCATTACAGACACCAGGCATTTCGTGTCTAAAAGCTATTTTCGTCTTTGATTGAGTGACTCATTTTTTTACAACAATGAGCCGGGAATATGATCGTACCTCGCTTATAAGTTCAATCTCGTTAAGCGCTGAAACGATACTCTGCGATAACTTGCTCCCCCCTCGATGATAACATCCTATCTCGTGCTGGGGCAAGAGTCAAAGAGATATCTTCAATTAAATGGTTTCGGAGGACTTTACTTCAATTAGTGAGCCATTTCCGTTGTCCTCTCTTCGTTGATTTTTAAACACTTATCATGCGTTGGAGTCGCGAAGTTATGTGACAAAATCGCACTTTAATGTTTCCACGCGAAGCCAAGAGTGTAACCCATGCTTGCCTTCTGAAGGGAAGCGTGTTGCTGTGTTAGTTTAATCTCCAATTTCCTCGTTTTCAAAATTTCATTAAAAAGTTGTATTTATATTTTTATCGAGGACTTAGACTTAGGGAAAATATTATTACTCAAGCTGATCTGTTTATCTACTGGCTTATTATTAGGTGAATTGTTTATCCACGTATAGTTTATGCCATTTAAACTATTTCAACCGACAACAGAAATCCTTTAGGACAACATCTGTGTCACGCTTGTAGTCACCTTGGAACATGGCAACACAATATGTCTGATAATTCATAAAAACTAGATCAACAATTCAAAGTAAACATTCAGTAGGAAAAAAAATAAATATACGGTAATTTACCTCTATTTTCAGGTAAATACTGCGCCACAAACTTGTATGTCTTCTTGATTTCTTCCGAGTCTGTAACATCCAAGTGCAAAGCGGATAGCCTTTTGCTGCACGCCGCGGTTAGGTTTTCTTTCCCTTCGCTCGTTAGACACGTCGCAAATACATTGAATCCCAGGCTGTCGAGTCGTAATGCAGTTTCCCTTCCGAATCCTGAATCGCAACCGGTGACCAAAACATACTTCTCACGAAAATCAGTCAAAAATGTATCTTTGTAGAGCTTTTTGATGATCCACAAAGCACACATTGCCGCAACGAGCAACGCTACCGCGTAGAAGCTGTCTGCTCTCTCCATAGCACCTTGCAATTCAATCTCTTGTTCTCTGTGGAGGGATTAGACAATCACGCTCGATATGTTAAGTGTATACACGGTTCTCTGCATGGTTGCTCAAATCTATGGTATGAAATGAAAGAATCTCTACCTAATTGGCTGTGTGGGCGATGCTTAAATGCACTTCGGAAGCTGTGGGTACTTGAGAGAAAGACCCGTGATATTCTCACACGTTTTCCAAAGATCTGAGTCGGCAAGTTTATCTCAAAAAAAGGGGAATCTAACACCACCTGCTAAAAACTGGACATGTTGAATATCAGCGAATGTCACTGCTGCCACTGCTGCCAGCTACGATAGCTACAGAGGCTTATCATTAACTTCGATTGCGATATTCCGGGAAAATTCGTGTTATCCAATTATAAATTACCGCGCAATTTGTAATCAATGTATTGAATTGTAAACTGAAAGCAAAGTAATTCCAGTTGTCTCGGGGGGTAGATAAACATCATAAACGTTGTAATAATCACAATGTCTCCAATCGATGACCTAATCGATCTGTCTGTTCTTCCAAAACGAGGTCATCTCGGTCAATGTTAATTTTTTCCCTGATTTCGACTTCAAAGTTCGTCCCCCTTACTAATACCAATTACTAAGAGGGGCATTGGGATTTACGGTTTAACGGTTTCAGCTATTTTTTTAGGTTTCTCGTGTAGTGCCAATAAACTTCGGATTTTCCGTTTTTTAGTATTTGGTTTTCGGTTTTCAGTCCGTAAAAATCACTAATGGGTCTTCGGATTTGATATCCGATGTGATTTTCGGTTTTTCCTATTTGGGTTCCAGTTTCTTCTCGATCTGAACGAAAATTATGTGCCTCCACTGATCTCGAATGGCCGCGAAACCTCTGTATGCTCCACAAGTCAGCAGTCTAACTGTATCGGATCGATCAGGGGTTAGATAACTGTGATGCGAAAATTTATCGGTTTTGACGGTTTTACTTGCGGTTATCAGTTTTGATCGCATTTTTTTGCGGTTTTGCGGTTATGGATAATTTTTTTCTATCGTTTTTCGGTTTCTGTTAGACCCCAATGCCCCCCTCAATTACTAGCCATCACCGGACATTTTTCAAAGGGATTTGAAAAATTCCAACATTCCTTTATTTTGCGCAAGCAGCGACACAGGAAATGGCGACATTACCATAAATGAACACACCGAAAAAAAACGAGTAAGGGAATTATTAAAAAGACTCTTGAACCTCATCAATGTCCGGCTAAATATCTTAACGCAGAATGTTATTGAGGAAGCATTATATTTATCTTCACTACAAATTCATTGGTATTCATTGCCTTCGCAAGAAAATAACAATTAAGCGATCAAAACGAGCTTATAATCAACATATTACGACATAAGAGTGCTTCACTGCTGAGAGATATGTTTTCAATACCAATTTCTGAATATCAGTTATTGGTCTATGTGTTTATTTGATCGCTTTCTGCGATCATCTTATCGATTGAAGACTGCCAATCGGTGTTATTTCAACTTCGTTTGTTTCGATTCGAAGCAATGTTTCACAATTAGATGCTACAAAATTAAGGCACCGTCCCAAACTCTTGACTGCACAAATTACACAAGCAAGGACTTCCTCAATACTAAATGATCCAAAATATGCGTGAAGAAACCCAAACCAAACGGTGGAGGAAGTTTTCCAATTTCTAAGACAAATGTGATTCTCTTACCTTTCTAAAGCCCCGAAGCATACCGATTCACCACCAGCGCTGCCCATTTTAAGTCAATTCTGGTTTGCACAGAGCTGCTACGTGAAAGTGACCCTGACTGTAAACTATCAGGAATTCGAGCGAACGGAACACTTTTTTCCACGGTCACATGTCAATCAAAAGTGCATTCACACAACTGACACCCACGCGATTATTTGGGTGACACCGTCGTGACTCATGATTGTATGAAGCCTTCAGGGAGGGGAGGGGAGGGGGCTGTACAGCGAATATGCTTCCGAATGATGCGCGACCCCACCCTCTGAAAGGGCTTTCCTGGGGCAAAAGAGGCGATCTCTTGATAAGTTTGTTATTATAGAATCAAGTTCATTTTAAATTTCAAAGTTATAAATTTGCACGCTGTGATGATTTGTCACATTTCTCAAAAATTCATTTTCAGTTTTTATCTCTCTCTCGACATTGAATGAAGATTGGGGAGGGTGGGAAGTGGGAGAGTTTTTACAAGGGTTTCCTTGTTAAGAAGTTACATCTCGATATCAGGTTACGACATTTTAAAAACTTTGAGACACACGGAAGTTTCGAAATGATAAATTGCCCAGGTGAGAGAAAGGAAGAAGATTAACGAAGATTAACTCAGGTTGCAAATGACGAATACAAAAATGTCGGGAAAATTTTTTGAAAGATGCACGAACTGTGAAGTAGCTGCTTTTTAAGTGGCTGGGTAAACAGCAGCCCTTGGATAGTTCCCTGTTGTCGGGTGATTTTGTTGCAAATTGTTGTTGGGTCATATCACAAAAGTACTTCCTTGCATGACAGCGCAACGTGGCACCGGATGACATCTCCTTGTTCAAAACGGCCGCTAATGGAGAAAGCTACCCTCCTCCCTCCCTGCTTGACAAGCCTTTTGGGTTTCTTCAAAAGAGGATCAACGTCGCAAAAGGAAATTTTATTTCCTATTCTTTTTGTCAAACAAATGTTCGTCGATTTGCTTCTCCATTCTTACAGGAAAGACGAGTTGCAGAAAAAAACATAAACACACTGCAGTTTAACCTTCTCAGTTTTCATTTAGACCAACGTGAAACAATCAAGTTCTATGGCCTGAATGCAATACACCGTTCTCCCAAGGTACTTCCGGGTACTTCTAAGGAGAGAAGAGAGTACCAAAATTTTCCGTTGTACGCTGGGGTCGGAAGTATTGATAAACCTGGCTTTTGGGGTAAGAGGAGCAATTAGTTGGTTCCTCCTTCCGGTTCAACATGTTCTCTCTTTCCGAGAAATTATTACGTTAGGTCATGTGGTAAAAGGCGCTAAAAGTTACTGTGAACTCGATCTGGTACAAATTAAATGCCTTGTAAAAAATGTCGATTCATTATGTGACCTTCAATTGTTTATTAATTTATTCAAAAGATCTCTTATTATCTGTAACTGCAAATTTGTTTTTGATCTTGGTGAAACTTTTATGGACGGAGAGATAATTTTTAGCCATTAAGGGTGTTTTTTTTACGTCGTAACACGAGCAGCTTAATAGTCCTTCTACTATTAAAAGGAGAACGCCTCAAATTGAAGAAACTTTAATTTCGCTGGTTCAACCGCAATGGTATTACGTGAACTTGCTGGTACCTGTTTTGACGTGCAAAGCAGACAGTCACCTGGCGGAAGCAGTGTGGATTACAACAAGATTAAACAAGATTTGCTCATGTAATTACATTTTTGAGCGCATTTGAATATTTTAATGGAATTATTACGATCTCGTTAAAGGAGAAATCGTTGCCGATCGCGGGTAAGATCACGTATGCCAGTGATTTGTCAGATAAACAGCACGTTTCTAATCTGTCATTGGGGCACGCGCGTAAATTCTCAACTGACCACAACAATTATTTGTTTCCGTCAGAACGTACGGCTCTACTAACCGGTCTTTTCGTGGGTTTGGCGTTCCCGTTCTTGTTTGCGTTCTCATTACTTAAAGTCACTAATGGCTAAATAAAGTGCGTTGATTTGTATATCCATGGAATTCTACAAGTACATGACCCCACTCATAAATCTCAACGGAAATAATTCGCAACGAAATCTTAATTGCCCTCAGGTGATTTCCCCAGGCACAGATATGGGTTGATTGGACATCCATCAGCAACCGGTCCATTAAAACTAACCTTTACTAGTTTTTTTTCCTGCAAATTCGGTTGACCTTTCAATTTTTCGGCTGCTCCTGATCGCCTGAACTGGCTCTTATTTCCATATTTCACTTTTACCACCGTTTAGAAATGCTTAGAGCGGGTAGCTGAGGCATTTTGAAATCGTACGTGGGTGTAAAGTGTTAAGAAAACATACAATGTCCGCGCTATGATCACGATACCTACGCAAACGCTCTCATTGACTATATATGATAAAGGAATGACGACAAAAAACGGTATTTATGTCTCCACTTAATTAACAGTTATCTTTTTTCTTTTTCCATGTTATGTTGGTTATATAATACGCAGAGTGACCACATGCATTTCAATAATCTAAAACAAACATCCGCTTGAAGCCTGATCTTCGATTTCCGCACGTTCTTCAGTACTACTCTCTCTGCCTTTGCGAAACTTTGTCACCTTTGAGTGCTCCACACTGCAGGCGCCCGATAAGCTGGCAAATTGTAAAGGCCCGCACAGAGGCGAAAACTCTCTAGAAAAAGAGTGCTGCTTTAAAACACTTACGTCCACGAGCGCGCGGTCATGCTTCGGCTGCGCAAGTCTCTCTCTTCAGTTGAGTTGCGATTATACTCACCGTCTCGACTAGATCTCACAATGCGAGAACAGTAGTCCTATCTAGGACACTCTTTGCTAATCATACATAATTTTTAAGCTTTCTCCACCTTCTCCCCCCCCCCTCTCCTCCCCGACCCATTCCCAACACTATCACTACGTGCATGGTTTCCTGATGTCTAATAATTTTTGTCTCAAATTTTAGGTGAGTCGGGTGACCAGTATTTACTTACAGGATTCGACCTAACAACTTGGCAACTGGTGTTATTCGCTGAAAAGGTCTAGGCCTGCTTGAGAGGTCTCTTGAGTTCTTTGAAAACAGGATCAATGTTGCAAAAACAAGTTTCTGCTCATTTGTGAAACAATTGTTGGTCGATTTCCTTTCCTGTAATTGCGAGACGGAAGTGTTGTGGAGGAACGTAATAAAATATTGCATTCCAAAATACCTCTTCAACAAGACCTGTACGCAACAATAAAACTTTAGGGTCTAAAATAAGACGAACCGTTTACCTAAAGTACTTTTAGGTATCTCCATACAGAAAATTAATTGTTAAATACATCGGTGAGACGTTGGCCTTATATTCATCGCGGGATGAATATTCCTCCTATTGTTAAAAGAGGATTAACTCAAATTGAGGAACTTGTAACAATGATTTGGCATAATTCTACGATATCATATGAAATTGCCGGTATCCTCTGTCTTTTGGCGTACTACACAGTCTCCTAACAGAGGTAGTATGGGGACTAAAAGCAGGAGCCATTAAGTAATGGACTCCTGCTAAAAGTTAATATTTAAAGCGCTCAAACATGATCTGTGTATCTAATTAATTATTTTTTTTGGAGTGTATTTCAACATTTTAATGGAATTAACATGATTCAAATGTTCTTAAATCGTATACGAACCGAACGCCGTCAAACAATCGGTATGGTTCATGACGTCATTTCGAGTCCGTCGTTACAGCACATGCGCATATCCACTTTAATTATGGTAACATAAGTCAACGACGACTTTGATAGGGACGAGAACAACAAGTGAAAAATAATGAATTAAATTGCAAAAAAAAAAGAAAAAAAAAGAAAAGCCCTTCACGCTCTGCGCGTGCGTTTCACATTTTGTTTCCTTTTCAGCTGTCCATGCTTAACCAGCGACTTGAAAAAAAGACAAATTCAAGGTTCTGTGGACGACGTAAGCGATAAGGGATAAGAGCAGTGACTAATTTTCAACTTTCTCGCATAAAATCTGCACCCCTCATGCCATGTTAATCGCTAAACAGTTGGTATAGGTTTTACAAGTGGAACAAAGAAATATACGTAATTGCCAGGTTATTCAGAGACATTACTTCGTCTTCCTTGCCTACGGTTTCACGCTGAATGAGGTGCCTTGACTTGTAAAACATGGAATTTTAAAGGGGGCGGCAAAGCTGTTAAATGTAACGCGTAATTAAGGCCAAAATTAAAACATCAAGCTTGAATTTTACAGAAAGGCGATGTAAGATAAGATTTGAAGTTTTCTCTTTTCAATTCGTAACGCGTGAAATACCGTTCAAAGTGAAACGCGACACGCGAATTCTTCTAAAATTTGTGTTTGAATGGGATCAGGAGTTCCGCTTTGCTACCCTCTTAAATGGTACATGACCCAAAACATTCATGCCGACGGAAACAATTTGTCATGAAAATTGAAATTGTCACTTGGGTCAGCAAAGCTATGTTTACACTGTATATCGATCAGCAGAAGACTTGTTAAAATACATCCTCGCTTTGACTTTCAACTTTCATTTCTTCCGGCTACTCTTGGTTCCCTCTACCAACACTGTTTTAGATGTATCACACTTTCCGCCGGTTAGTTGATTAAACGCAAAGGCCTCAAGCAGGCAACTGGAGCATATTTGAAAACTGAACGTATATGAGAGAGATTTGAGATGGAAACATCATGAGCATCCTGGAAACGCACAACGTCCGCGCTGTCATCGCGATACCCACGCCAAACGCCTCCACGTAACTTAATCTGATAAAAGTTGACGACATAAAACCGTATTTATGTCAACACATTGTATTTACCACTTATCTGTTTCCATAGTATGTTGGTTGATGAAAGACGCAGAAAGTGATCCGAAAGAAACATCCGCTCGAAGCCTGATCTAGGTTTTCTGCACGTACAACAATACAACCTCCTCTTCTGTTAGTTAACTTCGAGTACTCGGGCGCACGGAAACCCAGTAAATAGTAAAGGCCCGCAAAGGGGCGAAATCTCTGTAGAAAAAAGTGCACTGAATGATTCCTTGCTCGTGCGCACTGTTCCCAAGCACACACGTCCACGAGCGTGGATCAAGAGCGCCTGCCAAGTGCCTATTGCGCAAGTCTCTCTCGAATTGAGTTTCTACGACAGTCACAGTCCCGATCACTTCCGACAATCTCCCCACCCACTCCACTCATCTCCAACACCAACCCTATGGGTGGGTAAGGTGCAAAACGTCAGCTTCCCTGGAG
Organism: Pocillopora verrucosa; assembly: GCF_036669915.1. Lineage (NCBI taxonomy): Eukaryota > Metazoa > Cnidaria > Anthozoa > Scleractinia > Pocilloporidae > Pocillopora > Pocillopora verrucosa. Next base: position 3,703,110 of record NC_089325.1, read on the forward strand.
ATACAAAAGTTGTCTAAACGGCTTGTAAGTCATGTTGGGAACTGTCGTGCTTTATCAAGGGCAAACCAGATTAATCCTCACTGTAAACTCAATACATAACAGTTCACTTTACAGAAGGATTCGTATCCTGTGAGACAATTCGCTTCAATCAAAATAATGCGAGTCCTGTGCATCCTGCTAAGTCCCTTCAGCTGTAAGGTCTTTTTTGTTCGTATTTTTTATTATTTCGAGGCTATCGCACTATTGTGGCCAAATAGAAGGTGATCTTTGAGTGCTCAGCAAATGAGATTTCCAACCCTTTCACTTTTTTAAGCACCAAGGCTTTTGGAACCGTCTTCGTGAATGCTTATAAGTTCTCTTTCAAGGTTGGTTTTAATATTGAAGCAGAGCAGCAGACCAAGTGTACATATACTACGCAAGCTCGGACAACCCTTATCTGTCAATTTTTAGCTCCCGTTTCCCTTGGTGGTTTGCATTGGAAGTTGAACATGCAGTCTACATATTTCAATTAGCCGAACCCAACACATGATTATACCAGCACCTAGCCCAGCTACTTCATGGTATGTCACAAATATAATCCAGTTAGACATCTTAAATTGGATATTTATACTTGTGTCGCTCAGCGATGAAGCTTTAAAAGGATAATAGTATTTTTTTTGTAAAGACATCATTACTTTGTTCAATTTCTCTTAGTTTACATTCGTTTTAAATAGTCTTGTAAAGCGTTGAAGAGAATTGGTCTATTTCAGCGCTATGTAGTTCACAATGTCGTCCACGATCTGTTTGTTTTATCAGTGTTATCCATCACTAAGACTTTTCTTTCTTTGCTTGAAACTCGATCCAATCTGATTCAACTTCTGGAAACAGCGGAATAGCTGAAGACACGATATCATCAAACTGAAGTATCTTAAAAGTGGAAAACCCCGATCTGTTAGGAAACAATGTTTGAATTTCTTTTAGCAAGACATTGCATTATTTACATTACATCTATCTGGGATTTCAATTCCAACGTTCGAGAAAATTCTTTGTTTCATTGTTCGCAGACTTTCTGGCTGAGTAGAGTAGCTAAGTTCTTTCACGCGAGGAGAAGACTACTCATAGATTTTCTACAAATTTGACAAATTTTCCCTTAATGGACAAGTTCAGAAATTTATATGTCAGTTTTTGGACATAAGGACTTCTCAAAGTGTCACTTTGTCTTGTATCGATACTTCCTCTGAAAACTAGTTGTGTAAATCTTCTTTGAGCAGTTAAGAAAATGCCGTTTCTTTCTTCACTCTTGGCTCCACTTTCATCAGGGAAAGTGGGAGATAAAAGTTTGGAGACAGATTGAATGTTGCGATAATAGATAAAAAGAGACGAAAACAATTTTGCAGGTGAAACAAGTGTAAAAATCGCACGAGGGCTGTGCCTACATTTTACCATTACGTGTGTACGCGGACATGAGTCAGCTGTTTAGTTCGCACCTTGTTTCCTTGTAGGTTGTATGTGAAGGACCTAAAGCGACTGCCACTTGGTGCTGAATGAAAAATAAACGGCCATAAAAATAAGATTTAACAAAACAGCAATACCTTAGTTTGTGGTAATAACAACACAACGTTAGACGTAATTAAACTTCATAATTTTTTTTAATATTACCAAGTCATCGAGTTTGGTTTCTTCAAACAGCCATCCGTCCATTTCGTCTTCATCAAGGAAAAAATTTGTATCGGATGTCACATTCTAAAAAATTAAAAAAAACACATTCTTCGTTTGAGCTCTTAATATCGGTAATTTTTTTTCTCTTTGCTGTACAGGTATCAGGAATGCGACTGAACAGGAACTGTAAGTAAGAGCAGAACAAACCTGAGGAGACAGCTCTTTGGTATTTATCTGGAATTCAACAGACTGTAAATCACGTCCTATACCAGTCCCTGTAGCTTTTACGTAACTTTCTTTCAGACACTGGAAAAGAAACGAAACGTTAGACCAATCGAATTTCTAGAAAAAACTGCTAAAGTCAGCAGAATATTACACCAACGAAAGAGAAACTTGACATTAACGTCCCTTTTAAGTGTAATTTTGTTTTCCAAATACGCCTTACTTCATGTCTCACTTGAAACGCAACAACGACAATTTTGGACGTCTTCGCGGAAATTTTGAAACAATGTAGCAGTTAATTTTAATGTTTCCAGGCTTACGGAATTCAAATTGGAAATAGCTCTAACAAACACATCTTCTTCTGTCTGACATTGAAGTGCGCTATGAGGCTGTGATCTCACAATTAACATTTAAAATAGTACATCTACGGGATTTAAATCTTAAAAGAGTTTGAAAACATCTTTATTTGTTATATGCATCATTAATAATAAATAACTTTAATTTCCCACAACAGCTCTCGGCGCCTTTAAACTGAAACATTATCAGTGTTTCGGCACGAGGTATACTTCGCGCGAGGGATTCTTTGCCCGCGGGAAAGTATGTGGCCGTTGGCAACGCGAGCCCGCGAGAAGTCTGCAAAGGGGCTGGCTCTGATTGTTATTAGTGCCAGATCCCCGACTCGACACATCTTCCCGCCGGCGGGGAAACGCGCGTCCAGCAGCGCTTATAATAAGGACCTGCTCGCAAGCTGAGTGAAACATACCCAGTGTCTGTAAAACATCTGCAGTTGATTCCATTCGGAAGGCTGAGATTTGATTGTTTGCCATTCATATCCAGTAAACTGCTTACGCATGGTGTGAAAAAATCCAGGCACAGTAGAAGAAGCTTGAAGATAGATAATTTTGAAACTTAAATTAAATGTTGTTTCAGAAAAATTTTGAAGGAGGGCTAAGTTTTTGCAAAGTTGAGGCTGAAAATGTTTTTAACTTACATGGGTATGTTGTTTTCATTACATCAACACCAACTAGAGGAGAAAAACAATTTTGGTACTGTTTAGTATTTGATGGCCAAAAAACAGTACAGTCATCAAGACTTATGAAGGAGGGTGAGATTGTGGCTTCACTTAAGACTTTAATCTATACCTGAAAGCTAACTTTCATATTAATAAGGGCTGACAAATGAAAAAAAATTATGTATCAATTAATCATTAACCCTTTACACCCCAACATCAATATGCAAGTTCTCCATACTTATTTCAATACATTTAATACATTTTCTCTGGTACCGACAAGGAGAATTTGTTTGAAAATCACTTCTTAAATGGGTGATCATTTCCTTTATTCTCATACCCTACACATTTGATTAGAGGGTGATATTGTAAGGAGAAATTAGAAGCCAGTTTCTCTTAGAAGTTAAAGGTTTAAGCGATCATAGAGAAATGAAGCATACCTTGTGATTCAGGCTCTGCAGCTAACACAGTGAACTCTCCCTGTAACAAACAGAAGTGAGATCAAATACAACAAATCAAATACTGCTCAATACCATAAACCCTCTCTTAACACTCCAGGATAATAAAGTTGACCTTCATTCTTTTTTTTTAAGTGGCTCTTTCTTTGGAGATACTCCTCCAACATATGGGTTGGTCAATTTTGGCAAGAAAACCACTGAGAAACCAATGAGTCTAATGATCTCACTTATCTTCTTACTTATACCATAATGACCCAGTAGGAATGACACCACTTGTCAATAGAGATTATGAAAATAACCTATCAGTGGCACTTCTGCGGCTTCATGTCTTAGACACCTGTCATTTATTAGAGAGGGGTGGAGAGAGAACTATTGCAAATAGGGGAAGGGTGATTACTTTTTATGCAACCCAAAAGGGGAGGGTCACATAATTTTTTAAAAGCTTAACATGGGAAGGTTCATAACTTCCTTGGATCACACAAGGGGAAGAATTAGAGTTTCTTTTTTGAAAGAAATTGGGAGAGGGTGCACAAAAACTGCATCTAATAACACCCCTTCCCCCTCCCCCTCCTAAAAATGACAGGTCCCTTGGAGCAAAGCTCTGAGTGATGTTTTTATTAGGATAAATAATTGCTCTGAATACTGCCAACCAATCAGCTCCAATGTTCTAATCAATGTTAGTAATTTATAAATGACATATAACCACACAATATCATACAGGTACACAACCTGATGAGATATGTTGAAGTTAAACTTTCTCTGTGATGGTTCCATAGGATCATTGGCCTATGAGAGACAAACAAAAACATAATTTTGATTTTACAGTGAAATGGTTTGACTCTAGGGGAAGGAATTTAGGTTTTAAAATGAGCTTACTTACCAAGAAAGGCTTTCCCTTCTCTGTTCGTTTCAGTATCACCTCATCATAAGGAATCTTTGTGAAGTCACTGATCACTTTTCTCATTAGAAGTCTTCCAATCTACCACAAAAAAAAAATATAGTTAACATAACATGATTTTCCGCTATAATTTGTGCTAATAAACAGATTGACTTACAGTTCTACTAATGCAGGGCTTTGAGCTCAGACTCTAGTTATTGAGAGATGTACTATGAGTGGAAGGTACCTTGCCAAAGAAAACTGCACTATGACTTTGTCAGGGTTTGAAGTCAGGCTTTTGCATATGGAATCCAGTACAAGAAACATCAGCTCAAAACATCTCCCACAATGAAAACGATTTACCAGTAGGATGGGTTGAAATGTGGCTACTTACCAGAGCTGATTTAGCATCTTTCTTGAAGACAAAATTCATTATTCTTCCTTTCTCTTCTGTCTGCAAACAAGATGTCCCTAGTAGCCATTCCTGAAAATTTCCAAACATTTAAGGTACTTAGCATTAACCTACTTTTTGCCTGAACATCAGTCAGTATTTTCTCCCTGCTCTTCTCTATGTTTCTTTTGGTATTGGCAAGGAGAATTTGCTTAAAAACCAAGAGCTTTTTTAGTTGGTGATAATTTTCTTTATTCTCACAACCTCAATGGTTGATTCACCAGTGATTGTAGGGAGAAATTAGATGATAGTCACTCTTAAGGGCTAAAAGGTTAATTACAAGTTGCACATACATACTAGCCAGCCACCCAAAGCTGCACTTATGAGAATCACAGAGTGACTGGAGGCTCTGGTTCCTCTGGATGCTAAACTCTTAAAAGCTTTCATCAAAGCAAATTATACAAGTCAGCCATGGACTTAATTTAGATACCAATAGCAGTTATGGGGGGGGGGGCAGGGAAAGGAATCAACACTGGAGGTACTGATTTCTTTATTCTCTTGCGGTAATATTAATTAATCTAAGCATAACGTGCATTGATATCTTAATTAAATTTGTGTCAATGTTATATGATCGACCATGCTGTTCGTAGAATAAGTTTCCCTCGGGAGGGGGGGGGGAATGGTGGGGTTTTTAGAGGTAGTTGGGAATAGTGGTGGGTTTAATATTTATACCGGTATATCCTCTCTTGAATAATGGTTTTTAACACGATTTCTTCGACCGAAAAATATGTTAAGTCTAATGACAGAACATCAAATAGGAAGCCAGTGGGTAAACACTATTTTCTTTTAATAGAACGCAAACGAGTTTTCCTGGAATATAAAATCGTAACCTCACCTTTCTAGTTGGTTTCCACGCACCAGATCTGAAAGCGAGACGAACACCTTCCATAAGCGGAAAACGCATTTAATATAACACGGTCACAAGTAAATCTAGGTGAGCATTTCACCGGACGAGCACCAAATTTCTCTTTTGTCAGCAATACAAAAACTCTATCGTTCTTCCGCCATATTTTTGTATTCCCTACATAACAGATACACTAATGATAAGCGTTACCGCTGGAAATCATTGTGCTGGCGGCAAAACATGGCGGAGCCTAAGTGTGAGGATAGGCAATCTTGAATCGTTGGGAAATTGCGAGAGAATTTCTGGGTAGATTATGGATAGGTTTAGCTGGACATCTTCATCTAGTACGTGTGTCTTTCCAGGCGAGTCAGGAGTTCACCAGCAGTCTGGTATCAGAATATACGACGGAGACAAAAAGGTAGAAATGAATGAACAATAAACTACAAATCATTTCTTGCTGAAACATCAATCTTAACTACCTTTCTTTGGTTTCATTTTTGAGCAGACAACGTTTGAGAATGGTTCTCTTAAGCTAACAACACACAGAATAGTATGGGATGACCTAGATCAACAGGTAAGGCGCAAGTAATTGTAAACTTGAAAATCTTCAGAGGCCTAGGAGCACAGGGTGAACTTAAAAATCTCTAGAGGAACACGTACAAGGTGCGCACTCTCGACGCTTTTAGGTTCAGTTTCTAAAACCCTTTTCAGTTCTCCTTTACTGTTATTAAAAATTGCCCTTTATATCAACTTCTTATCATTCATAGCTACAGGAAATAGCTAAAAACAAGAAATACAATAGATAAAAGGCATGATTTTCTTTTGGTGAAAAATCTTCTTTCCCACTGCTGTGATCTTTGTTCCACTGCCAGACCTGGTATCTCATTTGGGTTGAGAGTCTAGTTGATTGTGTTCCCTGTCCTGTGAGATTTTCTCTGGGCTCTCAGGTTTTTCTGAGTGTGACAAGTAAATCCATTTGGATTTGACCTGGTTTCAAGGCTAAATGTCATCTAATTATTTAGAGTTTACTCAATTGTGACTATCCCTCATCCAGTGTTTGAATTTTAACAAATTTAATTGTATAATTACTTTAGGCTTATTCCCCATGCCTAGGAAAGTTTGTTTTATTTTGTTGTTGTTATTGTTTATTTTGCTCAGGACAGAGCCATAGCAGTGCCACTTTCTCTTGTAAGCAAAGTAGAAGAACAATCTTCTGGCTTCATGAGCAGGTTTGTGATCAATTTTTTTAGGAATGAACTTAAAATTATAAAACATTTTCTCCTTGGTCTTAGGAAAATAGTGCTAAATTAGCAGAGTTCAGTGGCAGATCCATAAAATCCTGAAAATAGGACCAAAGATATTATGGTTACAGTACATGGTCCCCCAGATTGAAATAAAATCTTCAAATTTATTTATTTTGCACATAGAGTTGAGTTAAAATTATATTATTTAAATATAACTTTTATCAATTATGTGAATATCTATTTGTTGTATTTCATTTTTTTTCTTAAACAGTGCTAAAGTGGCTGTAAGTCTTCACCCTCCTCCAGCTAACAAGGAACCTGGACCATGTGTCTCCAGTCCATATGGTTGTGTCAAGTTTTCTTTTAAGCAAGGAGGCCATTCAGAGGTAGAATACTCAAGATGGTAACTTTAAGACACAGTTGGAGGAATCACCTTTTAGAAACTTTTCTCTGTATAAATTAACCCCTATTTTAGAGTTTTCTGTAGCAATTGACATCTCATTTATGAAAAACTCTTCATAAATTATTTTATATGAAATATAAGATTTTTCCAATCATGAATCTCTTTAATCAATGTAACCTTAATGATTAGGCAGAAAGATTCCCATTGGGGAGTCCTAATGAAGATATTGTATTGTATGGTACTCACTGAAAATAATTTTTTGATTAACACAATTGATTGGATAAGTGAATAAAGAATTAGGGGACTTTTAGAGGTTTAAGGAACCAGAGCAAAATTTATTTTCCCTTGTAATGCTTTTCTAAGTGGTTGACTCTCTTTTGTGTATCTGTTTCATTCCATTTAGTTCTTTGCTCGTTTGATGGAACAAGTTAATAAGAGGTCATGGATGCAGCAAAGTGCACAGCAATCATCTAGTAGCACAGCAGGAAGAGGACTGGTAAATAGAGATACAACAGTACAGTACAGCTCAGATATACGTTAACCAAATAATTCATACAAAATGAGCCAAAAATTGAATGCAAGTGCAAAAGAAAAAGAAATGTGCATCAAAATTTCACATAAGCATGATACATCTATCTATACATGAGGTAGGCCTTTTGTTTTTCTATTGTTGATTGTGTATTGTTTTAAAGAATAGGCTATAATCTGATAGCACTAAAATACTAAACAGCTACCAATGACAAGTAAACTTGTTAGTTTCAAGCACTGTTCAAACTGACCTTCCTGATATGCTGTTACATACTCTGAATTTATAAACGAGTTATCAATTTTGACCAGAACTCTTCTATTAAAATAGCTATTTCTCACTTTGTAAAAAAACCCATCTGTTGCAACAGCTTGGGAATGTGTAGGAAGATTACTTTGTTCGGTGTTCAAGACCACTTATCTGCTTCTCTCCCTCTTCCAGAATCGTCCCAGAGGAGTTGGAGGAATTGTGGGCATTGAAAGAAAACTAGAAGAGAAATCCAAAGAGACTGATAACTATATTCAAAAGGTAAGTATAATTAATAAAGGGTTGTTCTGAAAGGGACTTCTGCACTCAAGATTCTCTCCTGACATTTTCTGTTATTCCATTGTGAAACACAAGGAGAAGGAGATGTTGCATCAAAATTCACCAAGGCTTTATTCTGTGTACTCCTTTTACTGAAGTACTAGTGCAATATGTTTTAAAACCAAGCTAGCTTGAACTTGCTAAGGGGCACAAAAAGGGGCAAAAAAAGTGCTTGTCAATGAGGGTTTGATGAAGCTTTGTGTTAACTGAGTTTGGGTGAACAAGATTCTATTTTGTTAATGTATGACTTATGTCATGTTCTTCTAAAATCATTAATTGAATCAAATTGAAGTTAGGATATTTTTGATTAATGTAATATGTTCTTTATTTCACCTCAGATGGTGATAAAATATGATCTAACATTTTTCCACTGACACATTTTGTGCTAGTTATTCAATGCATCTCTTTTTCTTTTGAATGTTACTTCAGGCTTTTAAAGACTTGGATGCATTAATGGAGAAGGTATACTTATTTAATTTTCATACAATATTCTAAACAATGCCGAACAAAGTGTGCAGTAACACTTCACTTGTAGGTTGTACTTAAAAACTTTAGATTGTCCAAATATCCTGGGTTATAAACTCTTGCTGTTGCTGGATAACCCTTTCATTCCTAAGATCTGAATATCAATTCTCTGTTCTGTATTCCTTACATTCTTCATAATTTTAGGTCTGAGGATTTAATGTTAAATCACAGCATATCCCTCACTTGATATGTTTTGTTGTTCTCAAGGCGTTTCTGCTTGAAAATATATTGATAACTAAGCATAAAATTACTTTTGGTCATCCCTGGCAGTGAAACAGATAACAAAGAGCTACCACTGTTGATGTTTAGTTTTGTTTTCTAAGAGGGGACACCTGCAATTCTATTTGCAAAAAGTTATGGTTGATGTTAGGGGGATCTGATTGGGTTGTTTTAAATAATTATCATGAAATTTATGTTTGTGCTGGATTTTTAACAGGCCAAGGAAATGGTTGCCATTGCTGATAAAGTAGCTTCCAAATTAGAAGAGAAAAAGGGTGCAATCACTGAAGATGAGGTAATTAACTACTTAAATCTCTGTCATTTGTTATTCTCCTTATTGTCTGCTAAACAATTCTTATGATTTTAGTTCTGAGAATTTAGTGTTGGACCAACTGGTAATCCCCTAATTGATATCTTTCTGTATTCTCATCACTTGTCTCCTTGATATTGTGTTGATATTATAACAAGAAATTCTTTTGTGGTCATGCATGGGAGTTAAAGGTTCAAGTGGTTTCTGTAAAGGTGAAACTCAACAAGTTAGTTTCATCTTGTCAAGACTTAGGTCTGTACTAGTCTCATCTGCACTTATCTGGAAAAAGAAAAATGACTAAAATGATTAATAATCTGTTCACTTTGAAACAAGCTTTTGCTGCATTAGCCTCCTTCACTGCCAGACTTTTGGGTAAATTCGGCTATAGAGAAGACTATTAGTGAAATGGAAGTATCCAACACTCTGGCCTCAAACTTGTTTGTATATATTACACAGTTCATTTTTCATTTCAGTGACTAGTTTTTACTGGGAGTAGAATGAATTGATTGTAAGTTCACTCTACTCCCAGATTGTAAGATTGTTACTTTTTGATGAAGTTTTTTATTTTGTTTATTTCAGACAGTTACATTCAAGTCTTACCTCCTCAGCATGGGAATAGCCAATCCAGTAACAAAGTAATTTTATGTTATTCATCAGTTAAAGTGCTTTTTGATTTAGTGCTGTAAAACCCAACCCAAAGTTATCAAATAAATACCTCTAAGAGCCAATGAGAACTCAAAGAAAAACCGACCAAACTGCTAAAAGTGTGGGAAAACGGGGGTGACCTAGGCGTGGATTGCTTTAGTTTTGCATGTGATTGGTCGAGAGAGAGAGGCATGAGTTTTCTGGACCAATCACAGCAATCAAGGATTACTTCCTACTCTCCATTGAAAATTGCCTATGAATCATTATTACATCTAATTTAATTGAATCGTCACACTAGTTAAGTAGATGAGAGGGTCTTTTTTAAAAATAATTACAGCACAGTTTCACAGACTGAGCACAGCAAAAAATACACAGGCAATTCTCTTACTTGGCGCTTAATTGAAAAATATTCATACTCTTAATGTCTTTTAAGGGAGACACATGGTTCAGGTGCAAGTTATCATAAAGAACTCGCTAAAGAACTGGGAACATTCTTACAAAAAATCATTACGGTAAGATGTGTACCGCAACCTTTCATTTCCTGGTGCTTTAGACTTGATTTCAACTATTCAAGCCTGTTCTTGGGGAAGATTAAATAATGACAGTGGTATTTGCGATCTTGGTAGTGAAAGTTTTATCAAACTTTTAACGTACTTAGTAACTTGGTGCATACATGAAGTCTTTACATGCGTTTGACCCAGGTGCAAATTCTGTCATTGATTCGGAAGATGGAACCAAAAATAGATCACACTTCATTTGAAATGTTTATTATTATTATCATTGAAGGACGAAGGAGGCATGATGACGCTGACCGATGTATACTGCAGATTCAACAGAGCAAGAGGAATGGAGGTTTGTGTTGGTTTGTGTGTGGTTCGTTTTGCGTAAACTGCATCATAACAGGAGCTGTTGACAGAAGTAATTTTTTAGGCCATGCGTAACCACTTTAAGGTTGAAGAAGACTACAAAAGGTTTGCTTTGTAAGATAGAAACATATAAACCAGAGAGGTACAAGGATGGCGAAGGATGGAGAGGGTTAAAATGAATAATAACTCTGAACGAGTATTTCTTTCATTTAAATATATTTTTCATATATACACCTATTCATGATCGAGTTCGGTCAGGGTAGGGAAAGAAATGCATGCCTTCATGGCGATCGGTAAAACCCACAAAAAACTAAACATTTTGAACAAGGAATACAATACTAGTTAAATCTGAACTTCAGGGCAGAAGGTGAAGCTTTTATTTTTCTGGTCACGATGTTTTTGAAGTGTATTTAGTCATTGTTTTAGTTGTGATATTCTTTCGTCAGCTTGTTTCCCCCGAAGACTTAATAAATGCAGCCAACATGTTTTCCGCTGTGAATATTCCACTGAGGTGAGCTGTGCTGTCATCTCATTTTAATCCGGTGATTTACTGTTGTGAAGAAAATTTATATGTTACCCGCTTGAAGGAGTTTAAGTGTTTATAGATACGTGTTTATATCGTCAGAAGAAGCGCAAGCTTTTATTCCTGCCTGTCTTGATAAGATTTGACTTTCGTCCTATTTTAAACGAATCACTCTGTATGAATTCCATATAGTCACAGTCACTGATTCAACAGTTCACGGGTTTATTACGAACCAACATATTGACCAGCTCCCTGGTAGCTTGGGAGCTCAGATGGTAGAGCACTGCACCGGTATCGCAGAGGTCATGCATGGCTTCTGCTTAAGTAATGTTCATTACTGCGAAGATCGCTTCCATATTCAATATTACGCTATTGTTCGTGCGACGAGCATTTCTCATTCATTCGACGGACTAAGCCGGAAAAGAGTGAGCGCATGATTACAGTCATGACAAGAGTTTCTCTATGTTTACTTCCTCTCAGGTGGACATCCATGAAAACAGTTTAACAAACTTTTGTTAAGTTTCTAATTTTCTACGTTATAACCTTTGTTCCCTTTTAGAGCCGTGTAAGTAGTTGTGTGGGAAACTTGGGCGATCACAGTGGTTATGGGAACAGAAAATATATTTGTACCTTTTTAAGTGCTAACGTGTGGACGTGTCTTGCAGATTAAGATCTTTTGACAGCGGTGTGTTGGTTATTCAAGTTTTGTCCCACAATGACGAGGAAGTCATACGGACAACCAGACAAATGGTAAGCACAGACATGTAGCCACTGGTGGGGTGGAGAGGAATGAGCGGGTAGGGGCGGGGCACTCCATTCTTTAGGCTGCGTCCGAAATTGCCTGTCGCCATTCAGGGTATCAATTTTTTTCCAATATTGTCTTAGTATGCAACAGGTGGCTCAGTAAGATCGATTAGCCACATTCCATGGCAGTTTTTTTGAAAGGAACGCGGTAACGAAGTGACTAGCATCTAATTTCTTCTCACAGTATCACCAGAAAATTATACTTTTAAGTCACGAGTATAAAGGAAGTGATCTCCAACGAAAGAAGCTCTTGATTAGTAAACAACTTGTTATTACTATAGGGTATGTTCAGAGAACATTATGCAGAATATACATACTGATGTTAATGTACAAATATTTTTAGCAGGGTACTTAGGTCTCGATGGCAGACCCCTACCCGAATCTTTTAGGGCCGGTTATTGAAACGAGATCTAACCCAAATCACGGTTCTACGCAAGCAATGGGCCTCGGTGATTCTTTAGAAGAGGGTTGATTTCATTTAAATAATTGTCCTTCCACTATAAAGTTTCGGCCTCTTGACACTGTCCACAAAAAATTGATCCGTCGATAAAAGGTTCGGCTAAATTGATGATGGCTTAGAACGTGGTTTTGTTAAACAACAGCTAAACTTTGTTTAAATAACCGGGCCTTACAGTTTTCTCTAGATGAACAATGAGTGATCTTTACATCAGGACAATATTTTGACTGCTCTGTTGGATCGTCTTTTTCTCTTTGCATGTAATAGCTCGATGAAAAGAGCTCCTTGACAGCCGAAGAACTCGCACACTTGGCAAAAGTATCCGTAATGTTGGCCAGAGAAAGGTAGAGTTAGTCACACTTGTGTTGTAGTTTGCCATCTCTTTGAGCGTCTGAAGTCAGTTCATAGGGAAGACGCGCGAATCTGAATATTTCAATAAAAGTTTGAATAACGCTGGATTATCTAATCCTAATTCTCTCGATTCCCTATGACTCGAATCCTCGCTAACGCGGACATCGCGTTAAATTAAACCAAAATCGATTTCCCTGGATTTCCATCGAAGGGTAACTGCAATCTTACCCCCATAACTTACTCTTTTTAGCAAAAACATTCGATGTTGCGGTTCCTCCGTTCAGTAATAGATCACACTTGACATAAAATTGTGGTAAAAACCAAAACCTGCACACGAGGCGCAGCCGAGTGTGTTACTGAGGTTCTAATCACATTTGAAGTCTTTTGTGAACTATAACAGTAACTGAACAGAACCAAAGCAACATCATGTTGCCTTGATTCCGTGAATCTAGTAGTTTTATATGATAAACAAAAATCAAGATGTTGTTTATGTTATACCATCCATGCGTTTGTCCTTCAAAAGATTCTAAACAAGAACCAGTCAAAATGTGTGTAGGATTCATCTTATCACATAAACGACACCAAAATAAATAGAATAAGAGAGTTGGTAAGTTTTGAGCTCGGTAAGAAATAGAGAAAGATGTTTTTTCGACTAGTCACGAGCGTAGGACAAAGAAAAAATTTTGGGTCCCCGTGAGGGCTCCGATGCTCTACCACTGAGCCACAGAGACTACACACAGAGATTCTCTCTTTCTATTTCAAAACAGGACACTATCGACATTGCTGATCTTAGCAGTATAAAGGACGCGTGTCTTCGTAATAGACTTCGCTCACCGTAGAGTCTCTGTGGCTCAGTGGTAGCGCAGCGGAGGGCGGAGTCCGAAGGTCTGAGATTCATTTCCTTATGGCGACTCAGAATTTTTTCTTTGTCCCACGCTCGTGACAAGACTGAAAAAACATCTTTCTCTACACCAAAATAGTAATAAAGGGCACACTGTGTAGGTGTATAGATACGCTAACTCAGTCAAACCTCCTTCAATCTCCTCAGGAGGTTCGAGTATTTGGGAAGTTGATTGTGATTAACTCATAGGTTGCTTTTATTGTTGTAGGCTCTTAGTAACAGAACAAGCTGGCAAAGCATGCCGGGATGACAGCGTAGAGGGTCTTCGGTTCTACCCTAATTTCCTTGTAGAGAGAACAGATTGAAAAATGTTGTTAAAAAGTGAAACAATCAAATTAAGCGGAATCTCGAGAGCTTCGTCTCTAATTTCTTTGTAGAGAGATCAGACTGAAAACTGTTGTTGAAAACCTGAAACAATGAAACTCATTGAAATCTCAAGAGCATTGTGTCTGGTCAACTGTTGTGACCAGTAGGAAAATAAGCGCCATACCAAATCACTTGTTCCTGTTAGTCTGCATATAATGGTTCAGAGAGGTTAAGATATAAAGTCGGACACATTCAAGTTGACGGAGGAATAATGGCAAAATAAAAAAATAGCCTCAATAAATTTATTTTGCAACTGATCTCGCCATGAACAAGGTAGCTTTCTGACAAGTTACAGACAGGTCGTCGTAAAACACGCGCAGATCATTAAAACAGCGTATTTTATTAAACAAAGGAACTGTACAGAAGTCTTGAATAAAAATGAAAAAGTACGATTTGTTGTTCTGATTCGTCCTTTACTTTGTGCCGTTCTGGTCTTTTATTTAACACAAGGTTCCTTTTTGATTTTATCAGAATCAATAATTTTTATATTTTGTCGCCTGTTCCACGCACTATGCTTGCCGGGCAAGCGAAATGGCGCGGTGAGCGAGCAAAAAAAAAAAAAAACGAGAAGGGGACTATCGAGAGCGACAACTGTTCTCAGAGCCCCGCCAATTCAATTCAACGTTCGACGTGGCCTTTAACTTTTTGAAAAAGTTCCTGTAACTTGTCCTCAGGAAAACTTTCGGAAGGAAGTTGAGACATGTCGATGTAAAGCAGCTTGGCAAAAATCAAAGCCAGTTGGCCGGGAGGCGGCCAATCAATGAACTCAAACAGCACTGGGATGATAGGCTTTCGTAGAGTATCAGCCAGAGTGACTTCTCTTTGGCACATTTCGGATATGCAGTAACGCTTTGTAACACAACATATCACGACCTGAACGGAAACAAACAAAAAGTGTAGTTACTATCAGAGATATGTATCTCAGGATTAGATCTTTGACACCCCCATGTTTTTTAACTTTACCCAGGAGAAACCTCGTCGAAGTGCTTGCTAGATTTCCCACCCTTCAGGGTCTACATATGACATTGAGTACACCGGTGCATGGCTACTGAAATTACTTTCCCGGTACATGTAAAATTCAGAGATCGAGACTGGAACTAGGACTGGGAGCTGACTCTTCCTGGATGGGACACTTAGTCTAACGTAGGTAGCGCGCCCCCTCCTTCCCGACACCAGAATTTCATCAGATTCCCCAGACAGTCTGTTGTTACCAATTTCTACTTCTGGGTGGAAAGGGTTGCGTGTCTCAAAGATCCAGCCGGGCTCGGACCCGGATCTCTTCACTTGGAGTCCTGCGCGCCAACCATCAGGCCGCCTCTCCCGTTCCTAGGGGCGGGTAGTGAAGCAAACGGTCATAAATTCTCGTAACTTGGATTTTCAAGAGTCACCTTTGACGCTCTGATTCCTGCGTCTATCTCGGCATACAAGGCGTCTCCTCCACCCATCTGACCGATATCCATCCAGCAATCGAACCCAGCCTCCTCTAGCGTGTTCCTCAATACTTTCACAGTGTCCTGGAGACCCCACTGATATGAGATAAACACTGCAAGGCGGACCGCGATCTCTGAAGGGCTATCAATGTCGTCTACAATAAGGAAAAATAAATTCACACTGCGTGAACTCCTCCGTAAAATAAGAGTGTATATTCCAGCAGTGGATTTTTTTAAGATTAAATGGTGACGGAATTTACGAAAGGAACTGCATTATTTTGTTTGCAGTTTCTTTCAGCCTACTAGTGCCTGTGAAATCATGTAGTGATGAAAATAACAGTTTCGGAATGATTACCTTCGAAAGTTTTAATTCGAAGTGCATCTGGAGGACTCACCTCGTCACTCTGAAACAAAAGGAGAAGCTTAATTAACTTATCATAGATTGAAACTATTCTAATAACAAGTTGTGAAGTGAAAATACAACAAAATGCAATTTCATTTTGACAACACGGTTTTTTTGCCACAATCATTGGTTTTCAAACTTTTCAACCAGTCAGAGAGCAAATGAATATGCGTGTAATGAGAAGACCAGCAAGCGATTCACTTACTAAAAGTAACAGTCCTGAACTGAGAAATTTAGAGCAGAAACGGGATTGTACCCTTTCAAATACTTTACAGTTTGAAACTGCTAAAACCAGAGCAAAGTGTTCCACGGCATTCTATTGGAGAGGTAAAGGTGAGGTCAGGAATCAAACCACAGCTCAGGTTGGTTTAAGCAACATGAAACGACTGGGAATGTTGCTACTCTTCCTTGGACAGAATACCAGCTCATCGCAGATTATTCTCAGCATTTGCCCAGGTTTCCGACAGTCTGCTCATATCATTTATATTTAAGGTTGATCAAAAGGCGGAACAGTTGTTCAAAAGGACGGATAACGCTATCCGATGGATAAAACGTTGTCCGTCGGATAAGAGTTAACAAAACGTACAGTGCTATGACCGGATACAAGATGATTCAGCGTATAGCGTTATCCCTCCCTCTCCCTCGAACAACTGGGGCCTGCTTGGAAAGAGGCAGAGCGAAAATGAGTCTTGCCCTTGCACACAAAAATGACGCAGCCAGACCGATCGATCCCACAAGAGACGTCAAGAAAATAAAAAAAATCTCAAAGAAGGACGGTGTAGTTTCATCGATGTAAAATTTTCAAGTTAAGACGGTTAAAAGTCTTAAATTACCTTTTTAACACAACCACACCATTTCTCTAAACCAGGAATCTCCAGTCGTGAACGGGCACCGAACGTCTTCGTGCAAATTAATTTTCCGTCGTTTGAAACGGGAATGAAATGAATGCAGGCGCTTTCGGTACATGACTTGGTCTTGTGTTTTGTGCAGGCTTTGTTGCAACACAAAGGACAAGCTACGGATAATTCATAACGCATGTTACGAAGACATGCAAAGTCACTTGATAGACTACTCAGAATCGAATCCAGGCGCTCGCGGACCAAACCGGCTTGGCCACCTCCTTCGTCATTCGAGTTCTTTGTCTGGAGAATCACTTTCACAAACGACTGTTTGCCAATAAGAAATAAATCATCCTCGCCCAGAATAAACCTAGCAAGGTTTTGAAATAGGTTTGGTTCGTCTGTGCAGCCCAACTCGGGACAAACCGAGATGAACCGAGAAACGAGCTGCGGAAACAAACCGTGTGGGAGAAAGCCATCAGGAAAGTTGATGTACAGAGGACAAATTTGGCTCTCTGTCGTGTCCAGTTCTGTCTCTGGACACGAACAGAGCTGTGCCGGGACAAAATACTTCACAGCCGGCGAATCTTCTCCAGCTTCACTTTTAGGCGTGAACCTTGCAATCAGACCATACATTTCCATCATGGAGAGAATGTCGCTCTGTGATTGGCCATCGCACAGGAATTCGGCAAACACGTGATCAACTAAGCGCATACTCAGAAGGCCAGTTTCTTCAAGTTCGTTCCAGGCTGCTGCATGACGCGGATTCTTGAATTAAAAAGACATTCGATCAATGATTTTGCAAAATAATCTTCAAGTCTGACCCCTCTTAAGATGACCGAAACTTAAATTTACTTTTGAACGACAGAGGTATAAAGGGAACTGTAAATGCAAATCAAAACACGCACAAGTTAATATAAAAGTTACATTATTTTAGTGGGAAAGAAATGTTCCTTTTCACAAGCACTTCAGCAGTATTTCAGTCCCCAGAATGGTAAATTTGAGGGAATTTTTAAAGAATGTTTGACACATTTTGCCTAAGAATTGCTGGTAAGAGGTTTTAAAAATGATGGCAATTTAACAACACCAAATTTAAAGGGCTCGAGATCGAACCATCTGTCGACGCTCGAAAGTGGTTCTGGGCTCGAAGAATTTCTTGCTTTTTGCCCTCAACTTCTTCCCAGCTCCCTTTCCCTTCCCACCCTTCGGACGCTAGCGAGTCTCTCACTCTCATTTGTTCCACGAGGTTCGATGAGAAACCCTGGGCACGAGCTTGTTACTTCTCCTGCACGAGGTGTCTAAAAGAAAAGGTTTCACCGTATCGAAGAGTAAGATGGAATCCTTACGGAAAGGTCAACAATATACCTGTTCATCAAAAGGTCGAATAGTGATGAGCTTCCTGAACAAATGAATCAGCCATTGTGTTTGAAGGACTACAGTGTCACCATGCCAGATGATAATACCCAGGTCGTGATAAAAATCTAACATGGCTACCATCTCCGCCTCGTCCTCGATGAGGCATGTCTTACTCACGATGAAGTAGAGCTGAGAAACCTTCAGGTAGAAAATTTTCTGTTGCACCAGCGCTTCAACGACCCTCTCGAAGTTAAACCAACGTACGGGGACATCTTCTCCCATGTATGGCTCTAAGCGTAAGACCTGCAAACAATTTGAATCAATCAATAACCCCATGAAAAAATAGTTCTGTGTTCTGTGGTTCGAACTATTTTCTTGGTGTGACATTTTTCAAACCAGTCTAGTCTCTAGAGCAATGTTCAATCGCGTAAAAAAAACTAACGAAATCATTCATCAATACGATTTGTCTATGAAATCATCACAAGAGCTTTTCAAGACGATTGTTGCCAGTCCCTCAGGCGATTTCGCAACACGTTCCTTGGAGCTTGTGATTATCAGAAATCAAGAAAACCAGAAAGACTGATGGCTGGCGCAGTGAACCAGTCATATGGGGGTTTTCCACAAATGTCAACCAGTAATAACAGAATATCATCCTTCACGATGAACTCAATAGGCTAGTATCGCAAGAAGGTTTTTCTATGCTTCGAAGATGTTCAAGTTGATCATTGCACTTACCTCTCTTATCTCCTGTCGAACCTTCTGGACACCTTCGTCTTCCCCAGACCGCGTATTATCCACTCGGTGAAACGGTCTGCGAACGTGCTGCTCGTAGGTCTTCCCCGAGAGGCTCTTCTTTATTTGAGTCTCCATGCGTTTAGGGTCCTCGAACGGGTTGTCAGCGTGAGTACCTACTATGATTACCGGGGGTCTCAAATACGGCTGTTCCTCTTCCTGGTCCTTCTCTTTAGCCCTAACCTCTGCACTAAGGTTGTGTATAGAAACAAGCCACGATAGAATGCTGTCCAAGTTGGTTTCCTCTCCGCTGGAATGTGGAATAAAATCGTGCACGCCCTGACGAACACAGGGCTCCATATTGGCGCTCAGTTCCTTGCTCAAGTTGTACACCAGCACGTAAACAGCCCGTGGGGAGAGAAACACAGGGTGCGAGGCGTAATACAGATGTTGCCCCGCGAAGTCCCAAATTGTGACAACTGTTTCTCTGTCGCTTTCCTGTTGATCATAGCCTGCTTGACTGTCTAAGTATTTAGCGACTAAAGATTGAACATTTTCAGGCACGGTTCGCGAACTGTCAACCTCGATGTGAAATAGCTCTGCATCTTGCAATAACTCAGCTAAGTCGGTGTCGGCTGCAGACGAATGCTCCATTGAAGTGTCTGTGGGGATGTCCTGTGCCGGAAAACTTGTTGCTGGTACTGCGACCTTTACAAAAAGTGATAATCATGACATCAGCAGACTAAAATAGGACTAGTATTTTCTTATCTCAACCCTTTATATCCTTCCACCGGAGTGTCTTGGCTTTATACTGCTCTCTGTGCATTTCCTTAGTTGCTAAGAAGGAGAATTTGTTTAACAAGCAAGAGCTTCGTTAAATGGTGATCATTTCCTTTATTCTCATGACCTCAATGTTTAAGTCGAGGTAGATATTGTCAGAAATAAATTAGATGCTAATCCCTTTTAGGAATCAAAGGGATAACAGACAACTGCTATTCAGCACATGCCAAAAAAATGTTCTCTAAACTACGCGTGTTATGTTTCGTCCTCCTGCTTGACAGCCAAATAATAACAATCACGTCTGACACTGGACATATCTTATTGAACAGCAATCGAGCCACTGAAAAACGTAAATATCCGTGTCTATAACCAAAAGGACAGGTCAAGATCATATTCTCGCACAAAACATTGTTCACAAAGCAGTCCAAATCAACCGAAACATAACCTATCGAATAGCAAACATAAAAACTGCTTTACGGTCTCTCAGAAGTTCCGGTACTTACTAGTCCCGTACAATAGCTTTTTGTTTGCTACTTTTACATTCAGGATCGAGATGCTATACATTAGTTTTGAAATTCATACTATAAAAATGAGCCGGGACCCCGCAGTGCAATTCTTTAGGTGTCGATCTTAGGCTTGTACAGTGCGTCAAAGAGCTCAGTTTTTCAATGTTTTCCTTACAGTCGACCCACCATACCTGGTTACTCTGTGGCGCTGATACCCCCTGTGTGACATCAGTTTGCACAGGGTCAACTTCCGAGGAGTTGACCTCTGGCTTCTTTTCCTCGTCCCTTGAGCGCAACTCGCCAACGACAAGTCTTGCAATATCATCCGCAAACTCACACGTAAATTTCTCGTTTTTTACGAGCTGCCAGTTCATTACGCGGTCAACGTCCAATTCGAAACGAGACGGGTCTACTTCAATTCCTTCAGTACTTTGTTCGCCGGGATCAAACTTCAAACCTAGAAGCGACTTCTTCAAACTTGTCTTTCCGGCTCTGTTCTGGCCAATCAGCATGACGCGCCCACGATACACCCGGACCTTACCCTTTTTAAGAGCTCGCTGAAAAGCATGCTCCGCCTCGATTCCGCGAGCTTGGATCTCGGGAGGAACTGGTGAATGGAATGAAAATAAATATTATGAACAGTAAACTTCGCGCGAATTTCTTTCTAAGAAATGTCGAGCGAGTTACTCCATTAAATTCTCTAAGTCAGCACCGTAGGAAATGTATAGAGAACAGTACGGAGAATACGAGCACTGTTATGTACTGTTGAGAACTCGTTGGTCGTACTGATTTGTACTCATTGCCAACCCGCCACCTCTCGTTGCCTCTGTATGAAATTCATATTAAGCAGAAGTTAGTAATGTATTCAATACTACATATTTTTCGAACTCACCAGCTGAATCTTTGTCAGGTTTTGCTTCTGATGAGGTGTGAGTTGCCTCTTGTTCAACATTTTGTTTCAGTGTTTCCCAACAGATATCTTCATGTCCTAAAAATATTATGCAATGAACACTCTTAGAGAGAAAGTATCAGCAACAAGACAAGACCTTTCAATTTTGTGGCGCGGAAAATTGACGAATTAGAAATGAAACTTTTATTTGTTGGAAACTATTGAATATTGGTTCGGGAAGAAAGTGTAAAGAAAGGGACCCACGGTAATTTAAAATGAGTGACGAAAGTTTTCTGTTTGGTTTTCGTCGCTATGTGATTGGTCTAGAAAACTCGCACCACTCCTTTAACCAGCCAAAAGCTACTTTTGTTATCATCCTTTGTTATGATTGGCTCTTGTGATTATGTTGTGATCATTTTGGACTTGGTTGTAAGACACTCAACCAAAAATCTCTCCATAAACATAGAGGGAACAGGAATGGCTGCAGACGTTGAGATAAAAACGAATTTCGAGTTGTTTTTTTTTTACTGAGCTTACGCTGAAGTGCTATGTAGAACTGTACGATGTAAACTACACACCAGGGTGACTGTCATACGACTGTTTTCTAGTTAAGCCCGCCCAACTCAATAAAAGCAATTATCTCAATTTACTATTGAAACTGTAAATCAGACAAAGCTACACAGTTATCTCTCAAAAAAAAACTTCACCGAACTTTTAACTTACCGAGGAGTTCTTCCGCGTTTGAAGGATCAAGCAGACCCATTGAGCCATTCCTTTTTTCACAAAGCCATGCCTCATTGCTCGAGGAACTGGCCACTTTCTGTTCTCTACATAAAATAAAATTAACTTTCAAACTTTTGACCCCTTAGAGTAACTAACATCTAATAGCACGTGGGTGGAGCTTCATATCATGAATTGTCACTACCGAGGTCTGAGTGATCTGCTGAAGCCTTCAGACCTTGGCAGTGATAATTCATAGTATCATGCGAAAACCCAATTCTATAATTGAATAAAGGGGTAAGTTTCTAAAGAAACTGTGGTGCTGCGTCGGTGGGAGAGTATAGCAGGTAATTTAGTGTTAACAACTGGGTTGAAAACGTAAATTAGCCACCGTAAAGGGTAAAAAAGCTGACGTTTCGAGCGTTAGCCCTTCGTCAAAGCGATTAGACGAAGGGCTAACGCTCGAAACGTCAGCTTTTTTACCCTTTACGGTGGCTAATTTAGGTTTTTAACCCAGTTGTTAACACTAAATTACCTGCAATTCTATAATTGTCTCATTATTCATTTTTTAAACAATCTGCAAAAGAGGACACCTCTCTTTAAGTCTGTAAAAGTTTGAGAACAGTACACGAACGAGGGGCTAGGAAACTAGGCAGACTTTGAATTCGAAATAATAACACATTATCTGCTGCAGACATTGGGCACACTTTGAACTTGAAATAATAACCCAATATCTGCTGCAGACATTGGGCACACTTTGAACTCGAAATAATAACCCAATATCTGCTGCAGACATTAGGTTATCATGTCAACTTCACACGCCATTGTATATTGACTGTATACTCTCGACCAATCAGAGTCTTCATAGTAAGTCAAATTTACAATAACATTTCAAACATGGCAACTGCAAGATAGAATTGCTAAATTCCGAAATTTTATGGTAAAGAAAAATATGAATTAAATGAGTTTGAAAATAATTCCAACCACATTACATAAAACTATTTTTTCATGGGGTTAATGATTGACCAGATGAAAAATATTTTCCAGTCTTAAAGGAATAAGATGTGTTTTATAGTACTCACAGAAATTGAAATGCTTTTGAAATCAACAGAATAACTTCCCCTTTTTTGCAACTGAGTTGATGTGGCACTTGACGATTACAATCTACTTTGACCAGTAGTTTGGGAAGAGAAAAAGTCTGTAAATTAAAAAAAAAAAAAAAAAAAAAGAAAATTAGTTAATGAGTTGGATACCTTAGTGTTTAATGGACTATTTTCATCAATCATATTTTTGTGCAATATCATTCTACTGTTTTAACACATCCTAACACAACTATTCACCATCTCAATGTCCCTGGCCAGTGGTGGATATTTACCTCACTGCTTTGCAGCTTGGTAAATATCTATCAGTGACTACAAGCCACCTCTGCTTTGGTGTATAGTTGTTAATTATTATTTATAAAACACTCACTGAAAGAGTTTTTGCAACATCAGACATAAGAGGTCTGCTCTTTGGGTTTTTTGCATTGCATTGATCAAATAAATCCTTCAGCACATCAGGTATGAGGACATTATTTACAAGCTGTGAAAGAAACAGAAAATTGTTATCAGGATAACTAACTGTGTTTTGAAAAACCAAACAGTCATCTGATTAGTCTTTCCAAAACTTAAATTCACCGCACTGATCACACTCTAAATTAAATGGTAACCTTATTGTGAGCAGGAAATAACTGTGGCAACAACAAAATGCTTGAATATTGAGTGATTTTCAATAGCTTAATTTGTGGCCTAAGTGGCTGTTTCAGATCCAAACTGTCCAATTTCACCCATCAGATTACATATAGGACAGTTAAGCTGCCAATAAAAATTATGGACTTTCAGACATCAGCCAATAAAACTCAACTACCTAGCTAATCAAAATAAAGAAAACTTCTAACATCAGGTTGAGAGGTCCACATTGAAAACATAGCAAAATGTACAAAATTAACCAGCAAATGATTATTATTAAGTTTCAATAAGATGGATATGTGCTCTTGCATTAAATTTTTCAATCCTGAGTTTCTTGTATTTTGTCACTGACACAAATAGTTGGTAATCTTACTTTGTGACATACAATTCAGAGACATACAATTCATTCTCCGCCAATTTGAAATCACTTCCCCACTAACTCCCCAAATTGTGCTCCACTTAGTCCTATTACTATTTAATTTTCCCTAGTACAGTATATTAGGCACAGCTCCATGCTTTTGAAAAAAAGGTTATTTTAATTAGTATTTTGTACATGGGAACCGATTACTCAATTGCAACTGATAATGTTATTGACTGCTAAACTCAACTAGAATTTTGTCATTCTTAAGATTTTAAAGAACTTGCCACTTTACTCTTCAAAGGTCTTGTGATCAGGTTACAAATTAGGTGATGAATGACACAAACTGAAAGTCCTTTGCCGGACAAAACTCAGGCAGAAAATCCTACCATGGGATTACTTCTTAAATCTCAGGGCTTACTTTAATTATAGTTGGTGATACCTTTTCCCTTGTCGAGGATAATAAATCCTGATGGTGTGCCAGATTACGAAACAAATCTTTGGCAATTAGTGCAAACCAGCTTACTGTCTCCCCTTTCTTTGTAGAAGAACTGGAAGGAAATTAAAAAAAAACAGAAGATAGAATTTATTGGTAAGAACAATGTGTACAAAAACCCTAAAAGAGAACTCTGGAATTTTTTTTTCAACAATTCACATGAAAGGTATCAATATTATTATAATACTAACTCTTTCTTGTCTCTTTGAAAACATCCCCAGAGCCCTCCCAATTTGATCTGCAAATAGAAAAAAAGTTTCATTATCTTGAGATGCCTTGAGTGAGTTGATTTGTGGCCTGCATTGAATCAATGCAAAGAGTGTTGAAACGCACAGTTCACATGAAACCATTTGCCAGTGTGCACCAGCATCAGTTTCACTCTGACAAAGGGCCAACACTTGAAACATCAGCTTTGAACTCTATACAGTGGCCAATTTATGTTATCAACTCAGCTAATAACACTAATTAAAATTACCCTGTTATACTATCCCACTGACACACCACCAGTTTCTTTAGAAACTTACCCCTGTTATGCACCAGCATCTGGTCTGCTTCATAATTACCATCATGATAACTGACTAAACCCATAAACTCCCAGAAGTGATTTACATGCAACTTCACCCTATAATATCCATAAAACAACCAGCAAACAACTTATAGGAATACTCAAACTGATCAAGTAGAAGTTTTTGTCTCATCTAACACCAAATTCTCTCAAGTAATTTAAAGCAAATGTGTAGCAGCTAAAAGGGAGAATTTATAATCAGACCTTGGGAGATAAAAGGTTGAAAACAACCCAAACCTTGAAAAAACGGGCTACAATGGACAAAAAAAAAGGCTTTCAAAAGTTAGTGACAAAAAAGAGGGAAGATTGAAAATATGAAAGAAAAAGTTAAGGGCATGTTAACATGTTCCTCTCCTTATACCAGCTAAAGAGTGAAGGTGTAAGTCCATGAATAGTTCAAACAAACATTCATTATTAATAATCAGTTCAGAAAACCAACTATAACCAACTAGGTGTGACAACATGAGAGTAATTTTGAGTACACTTTCATCAACCTGTACCTTGCCAGGTGCGACCACAAATACAGATGAAGCCACTATTCGTGTATGAACTAGACCTATGCTTTCAAGGTATTCCATGGCCGCCGCAATCTGGGAAATCATCTGCAGCAGACTGTACACTGACTGCCGTGGCATGGCTTCCACGATGTTCCCATACATGGCAAAATCCACCACCTAAAGTAAACATCATTGATCTAAGTGCAGTACTGAATTACCAGTTCAAACATGATTTCAATTCTAGCAAATTCTTGCAGCTTCCAGCTGTAATTTATGAGGAAACATGCAACAGCTAAAGGAGAGAAGTAAAAATCACATATTAGAGTTAAAAAGTGTTAAAAAAAGTCTGTTGATACATGTACCTAATACAAAATAAAAACTGCTGGTTACAGAACCTAATTTTTTTCACCTTCAATTTTGGGCCTGTAAACAGTACAGGCCTGAGAGTTCATTTTAATACTATGCAGTGTTTATTTCTTTTATCTTCACTTACCAGAGCTATGGAGTTAGTGTACAGTCCAGGCAAAATCACTCCATAAAGATGAAGGACATTCTCATGATTCAGTGATGCCGATAATTCTGCCTCATGGAGAAAATGTTTCCTTTGGGACGGAGCTCGGTCATACCTTAAACAAACTCTAATCTACAATTAAGAAATGAACACAATGAAGTCAAGTAATATTCATAACAATTCCAATTCAATAATTTTTTGAAATAATATTGTAATTGCCATGGGCAACTGGATAAATTCAAATCTGCCCAAGTCATACCAATCAGAATATTATGCTGTATTTAATTAACCTTTTCTCCATTTGGTTTTGTCCAGATGGCTTCAAAAACAGATCCAGATACTGGTCCTGATGAAATCTTCTTCACAACATGAATTTCATCAACAGATATAAATGGTACTCCATGGGACTCCAATTGAGCTTTGTAGGGAAGTTTTCCATGTGTCTAAAAGGAAGGAAGATACCAACAGTTACACTTGACTTTTGTTTTCTTATAACCACAGCTATTCATTATCTGTACAACTCTGCTCATGTTTGAGCATAAATGCTGCAACCTGATTGGCTTTGCTAGTCTGTACCAGTTCTTTATTTGAGAGAGTACAAGTAAAGTGGGTAATCATGAAGAACTGCTCCCCTTTACCAACAGTGGGTCAACAACTTAGCAATAGGCCACTCAATTTTTATATGCAATTGATGATTGACAACTGATATACTCAATAGTCCATTTTACAGTGGAGTGCTTGGTTGCCAAGCCTTTGAACAGGATTGAGTGAATTTATGTTATAATAATCCTTTTCTTCCAAGAAAGCATGCATAGCTTCCACCATTCACCACATGCCAATGGTGGTTATTGTGTGTGTGTGCCCAGAGAACCATAATCCAGCCAGTTCATTATCTGAGTCACCTTATAAGGAAATACATTGTGCCAACCGTTGCAGAGCTGAAAAAAGCTCCAAATATCCTAACATTCAAGGTTTAAATATAATTTAATAAAACCATTATTAAAACTCACATCCAACATGTACTCAAGGAATCATTGTTAAATAACCCCATTGCAAAGTCTTTAGAAACTTAACTTATGTCATCATTATAACCTGTATGTGAGGTTTAGCTATTACATCATGGGCTCATCCTCCATTATAAACAAAAGAAACCCAAACCTACCAGCGCCAAATTAACAAAATCAGCTGTCCCTACTTGCTGTGGAAGTTGTTTCAGCTGGTCTTTAGCAAATTTAGGAAGAAGTCTAAATCTCCTAAGTGCTTCATCATCTAGTCCATTCAAATCAGCTATAGAACGGATTTTCAAGTCATAACACAACACATTGAAACTATCTCTGAGGTTGTGTTCAGCCAGAAGAAGATAAAGCTTGTCAAGTTCAGTTAAATTTTCCACTCGAAGACTCCTTGGGGCCTATACAAGAAGAACATCATAATTACTTTTAACAATATATACCGCAGAACCCTTCCATGTGACCACCCTGTTTACCCTTTCACTCCCTGCAGACAACAAAAAAGGAATGAATTTATCCTAACAATGTTACATAATTTCAAACAGAGAAGTGATGAGAAAGAATGTAATTATCAACTAGAAGATACTGTTTGATGTAACAAAATAGCCTTATTTGTGGATTAGACGCAAACACCTTAATCTAGCATCCAGTTTACAAAACATCGAGGAACTATGTCTCCTACCCATTCATAGGACCATCTCATCACCATTATTACTCCCTTTTGGAGCTGAAACTTGAGATTATTTAAAGCCTCAACAATTGAACCCTTCAACTCCCAAAAGTAATTGATACTTAACTTTTCCCTAAAATATGCGCACATTATTCAGCAAATAGGTTATGAGAATACTCAAACTTATCAGGTAGAAGTTGTTATCTTGATCTAGCACCTAATTCTTGCAACTCATTTACAAGGTAACGTGTAGCAGCTAGAAGGGAGAATTAACAATCAGACCTTGGGAGTTAAAAGGTTAAATGGCTTCCTATCAAGTTTAAAACTAGAAATATTGATTACTCTGGTTGATGGCTTGCAACATGGCCTTTTGAACACAAATTTTCTCAAATAATTAAAAAAAGTCAAGTTTTAATCCTTAAACTCCCTTGAGTGACTAAGACAGAACTTCTCATTACAATATCAATACAATATCAACCAGATAAGTAATGAGAAGAAAGAAAAATATAAATTTGGGGATAGTTAGTTGATCCAATGCTTAACTCTCTGAACTAACAACATAAGACTTGTATGGTTGACAGAAAGGAGAATTACAAATTTGATCTGAGAGTTAAAGGGTTAAATAAACAACTACCATGACACTTACATTTTTATCTGCCTTTGGTTGTCTCTTAAGCTTTTTCATCATATTGAAAGTAACCAGAGACTCCTAAAAGAGATTTAGACAAAGAAGAGTGGGACGAAAGAAAAACTGTACATCACGTACCAGCAAGTGTGTCGAAACTTTGGGGGGTGTGGCATCAATAAACATAGCGCTCTAAATTGCTTTTTCCCACATGGGTAGACTAGACTTTTTCGATGATATTTGAAATATTGCATTCATATGTTGGCAATGAAACTAACAAAGAAAAAAGAAGCAGTATCAGTGATGATTTGAGTACGTTCTGAGGCTTGATTCATCGGTAATGGAGCAAATATGTATTATTTAAGGAAAAGTATGCACAATCGATCAGCGATAAAAATTCAAGTTTTCCCATTCAAACGGCATAGAAACGGAACTCTTGGTAAGATATATACTTACATGACACCAAAACTCGCATCTTACTGATTAGACAAAAACAAACCGCTTTCTATCAATTTCCTGTGTATTGAGAATGTTTCGTGCACCGAGTGCACGCTGCAATATCCACAAGGCGTTCCAAGTCGTTCGTCTCCAATCCTAGCATCTTGGTCACATGTAAAAATCTGGCCAATCAGAGGAAACATGCGTGGCTTACATGCGTTCTACAACCTTTGATCTTCCCTTACAACGAAGGTCTACGGATTTCGCCGGTCGAAGCCTAAGTTCTTGTCGAGTGTTTAATAGTTTTGGCTGATTCATTACTCTAGGATATTCAAAGTAAGTGGTAATTTCTTTATCTGACCTTTTAAATCTTTTGTGATTACTGTTTATTTATCCATGAAGCACATAATTCGTGAAAGTTGTGATTTCGAGTTGTGATATTAGAGAGCGTCACTCGCGCAAAAGATTCGATTCGATCGCAAAGTTACGAAAATATAGTGATTCTTGTGAGATGTTGAAGAAACTTCGGTTTTAAAGCTCACTTTAGCCTTCTTTCATTTAAAGTACTAAAAGGTTTTTTCCTTGAATTCCGCCTTTGCCGGTCGAAGATGTTCCAACGTGATTGGTCACGTGGCTCAGTTGAGATTAAAACTTCATTAACAAAATTTTTACGTTTGTCGATATTCTGTTGGCCACAGGAAAGCCTTAAAATATCAGTTTATTGCTGTTATACCCAATCTTGACCAATAATTTCTTTCGATACTTTCTGATTTGATATCGACATCGTTTTCGG
Organism: Pocillopora verrucosa; assembly: GCF_036669915.1. Classification (NCBI taxonomy): domain Eukaryota; kingdom Metazoa; phylum Cnidaria; class Anthozoa; order Scleractinia; family Pocilloporidae; genus Pocillopora; species Pocillopora verrucosa. The sequence goes on from NC_089325.1 coordinate 3,732,679, forward strand.
AAGTGACGTTTTCTGTGCATTCCTTCGATAGTTTCCGCTCGTACAACCCTCGTCAATTTTGAAATGTACTTAATAATCACCGTCCCTCGCGGCGAATATTGTTTCCTTAAAACCTTTCTACCGTTTCCTTTTTATACTTTGTGTTTGTTCGGGAAGTGATAGTTCAGGTTAAGTGTAATATAGTAAAGGCTTAGTGGTGAAAAAAAGAAACTGCAAATCGAACTGCAACTCTTGTCACTTGGGAACTTGTACATGTGGAAACTTGTCCTCTTTACTAACTGTACGTCTTCCAACAATTGGTGAACTCGTCTAGATAAAGAAAAGGACATTCCTTCTGGCATAGGCTTCCCTTTTTTAATCAATTCTTGAAAGTATGCATTTGTTTTAAAGTTCATATTTGTAAAGATTTAATTTGCAACCAGCAGATTATTCCTACAGTTGTGTGAGAAATGTAACCTTTTTTCCATTTCTTTCAGATGGCAAAAGTGGTTCCAAGTGAGAAAAAGCTACATTTTATTGAGAACTTTGGACTTAGTGGTGCTGCTGCTATCATTTCCAAAACTGCTGCTGCCCCAATTGAGAGAGTGAAGCTTCTTGTTCAAAATCAAGATGAGATGTTGAAGGCTGGACGCTTGGATACCCCATACAAGGGTGTTGTGGACTGTACGATGAGGACATACAGAGCTGAGGGTTTTCTTTCTTTCTGGAGAGGTGAGAAGTTTTGATTCATAAGTCAGTCTGCCTCTTTGTAGTTAAAAGCAGTTCAAGCTGTCAGAGAATGTTTACTACTCTACTACTCCATCTGGATGGTAAACCATTCTATTGCAGATCTCCCTTCCCCCTCCTCGAATTTGAGAGGGGGGGGGGGAGAGGGAGTGATAGGCATGGAGTTGTGTGGAGAGCACTTGCCTCAACCGAAACAACCCAACTTTGGTTTGCAAACCTAGTGTAACTTGTGGGTTAATTTGGCTGATGGTTATCCTCCTAATTCTAAGGGTTTTTTTCCAGTCACTCTTCTCTCTTTTACAGAAACCCTCTCAAATGGTTGCTTTGCGACCTGTGTAATTGCTGATTTAAATTGTCTTGCTGGTGTAAAGAACAATTTAAATCTTGGGTGTAGAGTGAAAACAGAATTTAACATTTGCCAAACCCTTTAACTCCCAAGATCTGATTGTTAATTCTCCCCTCTAGCTGCTACACTTTTCCTTGTAAATTAGTTGCAAGAATTTGGTTTACGATCAAGATAACTTCTCATTGATAATTTAAAGTATACTCATAACTTTTTTGCTGGACAACATGAATGTTGTAGGGAGAAGGTAAATGTTAATAATTTCTGGGAGTTAAAGATTAATAGAACCATATACTCTTTTGCTCTTCTCCAGGTAACCTTGCCAATTGCATCCGTTACTTTCCAACACAAGCTTTGAACTTCGCTTTCAAGGATCAGATTAAGGCCCTTTTCAAACCCAAGAAAACTGATTCCTATGGGACCAAGTTTAGCAAGAATATTGCCTCTGGTGGAGCTGCTGGTGCCATGTCCTTGCTGTTCGTCTACTCTCTGGATTACTGCCGAACAAGGCTGGCCAATGATGCAAAGGCAGGTTCTAAAGGGGGTGATAGGCAGTTCAACGGCATTATTGATGTGTACCGCAAGACACTGGCATCTGATGGTATCGCTGGTCTGTACAGAGGTTTTGTCATTTCCTGTGTTGGTATCATTGTGTACCGTGGCTTCTATTTTGGTCTGTATGATACCCTGAAGCCACTTCTGTTGGGTGAAGATGCTGGACTGCTCATCTCCTTTGTCTTGGGTTATGGTGTAACAGTATCTGCTGGCCTGGCCTCTTATCCAATTGACACCATCCGTCGACGCATGATGATGACATCAGGAGAAGCAGTGAAGTACAAGGGTTCCATCGACTGCACTGTGCAGATTATCAAGGGCGAGGGTTTCATGTCCTTGATGAAGGGTGCTGGAGCAAACATCCTCCGTGGTATGGCAGGTGCTGGTGTCCTGGCTGGCTTCGATGAGTTCAAGAAATTGTATCTCAGTATTCGCTTCAAGGATGCCTAAATTTTTGAACTAATCTGACTGTATCAGCTGAATTACTGAGTGGATATTTTAACAGTTTTTGTGATTTTCACTGATGGGACAAGATTTGTCTGACATGTAAATGTTGCAAACTAAACTTGTTGGTGTTTTTTGGAACAGCTAAATATGTAGTGTGAAATGGTGCACAGTTAAAAATGTCCCAATTGACGGAAATGACTTATTAAAAAATAGTAAAGATTGTAGATCCTGTGTGTTTCTTTTAAATACAGCCCAGTCAGTCCTGAGCAACCAACCTTTTTCAGAATTAACCCTCTTTGGAAGTAACAGTGTTGTCTCTCAATCATTGGTCTTCCTTGCAGCAACTTTGTAGTCTCATAGAGAAACAAAGTGGGAAGAGTGAACTCTTGTGTACTGCTTCAATCACTTCCTGATTTTCTTTGTGTTTGTTTTTTAAAACTGTGACAACCATGGGAAAGCCAAGAGCCTGTTTCCCTTGTCCTTACTGTTTTAGTGCCCTACTTTGCAGGCTGTAACCACTAAAATTTTCTGCCTGAAGTACTCCTTAATACTGCCAAAAATTGCTTGGAATTCTTGAAAATTCAACAGGTAGAAAGATTGCTCTACTGGTTTGAAAATCTATTTTACTTTTAGTGCTTATTTAAATATGCCTTGTGCAACCTACTTTAAAAGGAATGGTCCCAAGTCATTCAGAGAGAAAAACCTGAAGAACAATGGGAGTTCTGAGTGATTCTGGAAGCTGTTCTCTTAACTTTCATCAGATAATGAGAGAAGCTTTGAGTACTTCATTCCTTGATGAAATTTTTGCCAATGATCATAATCAAAGCAGGAGGGACTTCAGAGAGTTTAGGGTGCCAAAGGGAAAAACTTCATGGTGAGGGTTTAGCTTATTTCTTCAACAATGAACTGCCAACAAAGATCATAATTTTGAAAATTTATTCTCCAACAGTTTGTTATACACCTTCCAAACATTGTGTTTGCATGATTTTGTTTTCTTAGAAAAGGTTACATAATCTGCCATCCCCTATTTCCAAGGAATGTAGCCTTCAAATTATCAAATTATGTACAATGTAAGGAACTTTTCTCCCTAGGGAAAAAGATCTTGTTAATTGCCTACTTAACTAATGGTATTGAACACCAACAATAAGAAATTATCTAGAATGGTGGCAACCTTTCTTCAACTCTTGTTTCTTTGTTAATATCTTTCTTGGACATGGGAAACAAATAATATTCAGAACAAATTCTGGGGCAGATCACATACAAAATTTTTTATAATTTACAACAGTTCTCAATCAAAGGAAAATTAAGTTTTTGTTCATTACAAAGATCATATATTGGAGACATATATAATATGCCAAACTGTAAAAGCTCTCAATTCTTGTACATGCTACTTTATTATGAACCCAGGTACTACATTAAGAGGTGTATGCAAAGCTTTTGGAGATTCCAGAGTAAGTTTCTTCTTTTGTGTATTCTGTATCTTTGAAAATTCCCTTTCTTTGTAGTTTTTGTTCTCTTTGTATGTGTACTCCATGTTGTAATAAGAATAACAGCTTACAATAAGAAGAAAAGAAAAAAAAATATGAGCCCTTAACAACTTCAGGATAACTAAAGGATTGAAATTGTTCAACAAATCAATTCAATTGCATATATCATAAATATTATAATGTTGGTTTAGATAAAAGGTACTATGTGAAGGTATTTAATAATAATTATTTTAACATTTATTCCTACAAGAAATATAGGCTCAAGATGTATTACCCCCCTGATTAATCTGACATTAAGTTTTACGCTGGTAACAATACTGTTGGGCTACACTATTTTTCTTGACTAAATCATCACACAAAGCAAGTTTTAACTCATCACATGTTGCATCCAAATCCTTCTGACTGCTCTTCCACGTTAACAGCATTTTATAGCTTTGTTCATAGACATTTCCTGTATTGTCTATTTCAATTTGTGCAATAGTTGTATCCTGGATGAGCAAAAGCCTTGCAATTATCTTCCACTCATCAACAATTTCCTTCGCTAAGCGTACAATTTGTATGTCTGCTATTCGTGCCAGTTGAGGACTTTCTGGAAGGTTACTCTAGTTAAAAAAAAATGTATGCAACAGTTAATTCCTTGCAAGTAAAATATACACTAACACATCTGTTGCATTTAAAGCAACTAATCAATAACATACATAAAACCAGCTGTTAAAGATTGGCAGTTTACTTGGATAATCCCTCATCTTCCATTTCTTCATCATTGCCTCTTTATTTTCTCTCTGTTTTGATTGGTTCAAAAATAGTGTAACTGTAATGTTATAATCCTAATTCTGTTCATCTGATTATCTTTAAATAATTTTAAACTTGTCTATAATCATTATGAAATTAACGAATATTACTAATTGAATGATTTAAAAGACAAGACTGCTTGTTAAAATATCATTTAGAGGTAAAAGTGTTCATAAGAAGAGGAAACATTTTTTTCATCTAACCATCAGGGTGTAAGTTCATGATTGATACAAGCAGATGTCCAAGTTCGCAGTTGCCAGTTTATCAATCACCCACAGAATTGTTCACTTGGGCTACAATGTTGTTCATATACCACATTGCTGTTTCAAGAAAGGTTGTTGGAAAAAAGGACAAAAGTGCATGTGACAATCTTGAAAGGTAACAGGGTATCAATGAAAAATGTATAAATCAAAACAATTCATCAAATCCACTATGTCTCATCCTTACAGAGGCATTTTCTGTGACTCCCCTGAAATCCTAAGGTCAAGTAACTGTGACCTGAAAACTACCTACAATTTTTCCTTTTGGGGTTGTTGCATGCACTTATCTGGTTTTTTTCCCGACAACCTTTTACAGTTACACCACAATACAAGGTACATGTTCAGGTCAGGCACACACACAAAATATGCTGACACAGAAATGCAGGATCAATGAAGTTTAGCTTCCTAGAAATACATGAACACTAAATAAGGATTACTTGCAATCATCTTACCTCAATGCTGGGGTACCAAAAGTGGAGATTACTCACAGTGAACCTAGAATGGTCCCCTACTTGTTCTGGACATGTAAAAAGTGTTATTGAATCCACTTCAGAAGGAATGGGTAAAAAATGAAGACAGTCTTGATCTAGACATGATGCCAATTGATGCCGTTTACACTGTACATCAGAAGATTCACAAGCATAACAAGTCACACAAACTTCATAGTGTGCATTTCTCAGCCATTGCCACTGCCCAGATAAGCTTTGCAATTCATCTTCAACGAAGGTTCTCACTTGGCAAGCTATACTCTTTTTGTTTTCAAGACTGTTGCCAGACATGTTATGGTTGTACTCCCTAAATACCAACTTGATGCAACGCTTGCTACAAAGAAGAAAAAAATCATATTGATCTCTCTTCCCTAAAATAAAGCGAGCAGCATCACAGTACAATTTCGGGGGTGTGGTACAATCCAACACGGGACAAAGTGCGATGAGGCGTGAGACAAGCTGATAGAACAAGCCATGTGGAACAAACCCATCACAGAACTTGTATATGAGAGCACATGGATCACCCTCTTTTGGCACCAATCTCTGGGTAGGATGTGATACACGCAGTTGAGCTGGAACAAAGTATTTGATAATTTTTCCCTCACAGGAAATGTTCTGCTGTTGGTTTGGTTCTTCTTGATGTTGAAATTTTGCCAGAAAGCTAAACTTTTCCATCATCTCTAGGATACTTTGCTGCAAAGGCTTGTATCTACCCCCTTCCAAATCTTTAAACACTTTGTCAATGAGCTCCTTTTGCAAGACTCCAGTATCTTCAAGTACCTGCCACAACTCGCGATCGACAGGATCCTTTCAATTAGAAAAATGAAAAAGAACTTACTTGGCTAATCAAATCATATGAAAATCTAGTTTTTTTGCTTCAGAAACAAACAACTTGAGATGAAGATCATGCAATGAAAACAAGACAGATAGACTTTTGGACACTATGCTCATGGTAGGGTGAGAATTTTTGCAGACCCAGGGACACACCATTCCCTCAAGCTTGTGCCTCCCAAAGTAGTGATGACACAAATCAACCTTAATCCTATAAACCCTAACATCAGAATTAAATTTCTCCATACTGTTCTTTATACATTTCCAAAGGTGCTGACAAGGAGAATTTGTTTAAAGATAAAGAGCTTCTTTAGTTGGAGATCATTTCCTTTATTCTTGTGAACTTCATGTGTGATTCAGGGGTGATGACTGTTACAGCTTGAAGCCCTGTCAATAGACAACTACTTTGTTACACAAACCTGTTCTTGATCAGGGCAAGTGGAGATCAGTTTTTTGAAGAGATTGGCCAGCCACTGTGTATCGAGAACTACTACATCTGTGAATCGCACAATCAGACCAAGGTCATTGAAGTAGTTCAACATGGTGTCTAGCTGATCATTGTCTGTGATGAAGCATTCTTTCTGTGCAACTGTGTAGATTTCCTCTCTGGTCAAGAAGAAGGTTCCACCTGCTGTTAGATTCTTTAGAGCTTTTTCAAAATTGAACCACTTCACAGGAAGGTCTGCAGTTGAAATCAACCCAGATGACAAGATCTGTTGTACTCTTTTTTGGATCTGTTGAATCTCAGGTGATTTTGATGACTGCGTGTTATCTACTCTGTAAAAAGGAGACAGTACATGTTTTTGGTAGGCTTTACGTTTAAGGCTACTACTGATCTCATCTTCAACTTGTTGGATTTCTCTGGGTGAAACCTTATCAGCGTGTGTTCCCACCACAAGCACAGGTGGGGGAAGGCAGCGCACCTTTGACTTACACAATTCTTCAACATCATGCTCCACTGGGGGCCTGCAAATGCTGTGGACTGAGACCAACCATGACAGAAGCATGTCTAAGTTTGTCTCATTTGATGTGTTCTTCAAAGGTAATACTTGGTCTCCATGCTTAAACGATGGCTCTGCAAGGTCATTTGGTTTTTTCTCCAGGTTATGAACAAGAAGATAGATGGCTCTGTGGCAGAAGAATAAGGGATGTGTTGCATAATACAAATGCTGACCCGCGAAGTCCCAGATGTCCAGAACAGTTTCTGTAGAACTGTTCTCATTGCTTTCCTCTGAATTTTTAAGGCACTCTATTACAAGCGGGGTTAATTCATCTGGCATATCAACTTTTGGTTTCAGAGCTGGTTTTTCTTGGGATCCATCAACTAAGTCTGGTGCAAAAGCTTTTGTGGATTCTTGAGTGTGATTGGATACTGGAGGATTTGTGGTGAAATGAAACCCACTCAGCTGTGGTGGGACACAAAATGATACACAAGATAAATGCAAAATAAATTAAGGTGGCTCAAATAATTTTTTTTAACTCTGCATAAATGTACATTACAGTATCATTATGTGATGAATTGAGGCTACAAGACTTTTTCATTTGTTTCCTCAAAGATTGTATGTGGCAAAGATCCAGTGGTTGCTAGACAAGTTGTGATCACTTTTCCTGAGGTTTAAGGATGCTATTTGTTTCACAAGTTTTTTGTGTCCGAAACTCTAAAACAATCAGCTTCAATAAAGATATTTCTTATTGCAAATTTCCTAATCAAGCTGTACATTTAGTTCTGAGCCACTTTGATCTTAAATAATCCAACAGTTGCTTTTTTTTTCTTTACGCGACATGTTTGTAATCGGAAAAAACAAGAAATGATCTATCTCAAGCTATGGACAACATACTTGTTCTTGTGGCATCTCTTTTTCCTCCTGCATTTCTTTCTTCTCAGGAGGCAAAGTTTGCTGTGGTTTTGTCTCCTTCTTCTCCATCATATGACTAGCAACCAATCTAGCAATACATCTATTCTGCGGTATAGCTTGTTCCACTTCCTTGTTTTCTTCACTCACAGCTTTCCATTCAACTACCTGCTCAACATTGACTTCCAGTTTTGATGAATTCACTTCCAAACCTTCAGTGCTTGGTTCATCAGGATTAAAGGGTAAACCCATAAGTGAATTTTTCAGGCTTGTTTTTCCTGCCCTGTCCTGGCCAATGATCAGCAATCGAGCACGGCACACTTTGATCTTTCCTTCCAAGAGAGCAAGGTTGTATGCAAGTTGTGCTTCATTTCCGCGGGCTCTTATTTCATGTGGTACTAGAACAAATAAGAAAAAACTATTAATATAGGCATGCATTTTGGCCGTTGAAAATAATTTGACCCAGATACAGATATCCATATCCAAATAAAAAGGAATGAGGCAAGTGGTTTTCCTAGTATTTAATGTTTCCCTAATTTGTCTACTGCAGACTGAGATCTTTGATTTCTGAATGACTGAATCTAAGAGAAAGAGACATGAAACATGAAACAAGAAAAATACCTTGATTATCATCATCTATTGGTATTACTTTGTCACCATCAAAAAATCCTGCAGTCCCGTTCTCCTTTTGACCAAACCACATACCATGATATCTAAAATATAATAAAATACATAACATGCCATCAGCTTTTCAATGTCACTGTCAATGTACTCTACAAAACTATTTTGTTTTTCTTTCATGAAAAATATTAAGGATGAAGAAGTGAACTCTGACTTGAGCGGGCTTTTTTCTGCTGGCTTTGTTTCTTAACAACAGGAATAATCAGATACAAATATTGACCTAAAGGGGTGTTATTTCAGGTGTTATTTGCACCACATGATGTTAAGTAACCAATAGAGTTGTGCAAAAATTAACGAGTGGGTTATAACATAATATATGCACCAGGCATTACACAAAAAGCACCCTGTATCATAAAAACAAGCACACTCAGAAAACTTCCCATGGAAACCATTACAAGCTGTTAGTAAATGTATCTCCCAAAATCTAAGGCATGTTGAAACTGGAACTTGAAAAAATTATTAAAAAAAGATGGCTTTTACCTCATTGCATCCTGTGATATCACCCAAAGTTTCTCTCCTTTGTCATATGAAAGCTCACAAGGTTCTGCAGAGGAATTGCTTGTTGTAAAACAGAACTTTTCTGGTCTTTCCTGAAGAATAAAAGTCATCAGTATTAAGTGCTGTCTAGCAATTTACTGCATCCCTTTTCCATGTAACCAGCAAAGGTAGTTGTCACACGTGGCCAGCACTTCACTCTCAACTGTTTTCAGAGTCACTATTTGGTGATCTAAAATCATAAATTGTTTGCCAGAAAAATAATTATTTTGAGTAACCATGGCAATGAAAATGGTTACGGCTCAGTACACTGGTGGTGTCTACAGAAATCAGACTGGTGATCTAAATGGTCATGAGCCAGTTCTCAAACAACTTGATCAGAAAATTTATTCAAAGTAAGAATGTGTGGTCAGCCTGTTGTTTTGATAAGGTATTCTACATATTGATTAACACCTAACACCACAGTTTACAACTGTTACAGTACTCTTCTTGGCAAAAAGTCTGATACCAACAAAAAATGCCCTGTTTAACTAATTCTGACATCGAAATATCTTACAATGTTCCTTAACAAGAAGCTTTGCAGAAAGCAGAAGGAAGTTATAACTCATGCACAAGAAAAAATATTGACAGAATTACTAGTCAGAGTGTATGTCTTGAAAAATGTGACATATCATAAATTAAAGTACACAAAAAGAGAGGAAAAGAGTGGAAAAGGTTGGGAAAAGTCCCCTCCCCCCCCCTCCTACTTGCTCCTCTGTAATTAGTGCTTTCAATTCAAAATTACGTTATTTCAAACACCTTGGCAAGAGTCTGAACTATGTCATGGAATGTTGGTCTTTTACTAAAATCCTCTACTTGACATCTCTCCAGAAGAGAAGCAACACCACATGGACACACAAGAGGCTGCTTTCTATGACCCTGGAAAAATCATTGCAAGAAATTATGTCAACAAAAATTATTCAATGCTAAGAAAAATAAACTATTACAGACTAACTGTGATTGGCAAAGAAATGAAAAAAGAAAAATGCTTATTGGCATAAAACATAGATCTTATCACAGTTTGAAAATTTTAGGATAGAGAGTACAGACAAACCTGGAACATACTAAAAGGATTCTAGCCTGTAATTGCATTCTAATCAAATTTTCAACTTCTGGACATAGAACCCCAAAAAATATAAATTGAACAGATTCTATCAATAAAAGTTTAGGTTTAGAGAAGACAGGGAGGGGGGGTGAGGAGACAGGACAGGAGGACAAGGGGAGGAGGGGGTGAGGGCTGCAAACACTGAGAGCAACAACCCATCTAAGAGAAGTATACATAATCATGATTACCTCATGCTACACAAACTGGAGATGAGCAAATTTATTAAAAGCAGTTTTGGGCCATAACAAAGATCTTTGATCTTATTGATCTTAAATAAATTCAACTAATTTTTTTTTATTCATCAGTAAGTAGACTCTCACCGGAAAAAGGTTTACTAGTTGGCCTGACCGATGGGAGTCGAGGTATCTGAACATTGACAAAACTACATGAGAGAACAGGGCAACCACTCCTTTAACAGACAGGTCATCCAAATGATGACCCTGATGACCAGTTATTCTTGACAGTTTTAAATTACCACGCTGACCCCCTCTGAAAAAGAAAAGAATATAAAATGCATGATTGAAACCTCTTTTTGTGATCTATTTTCTGATGAGGAGATGAGATTCAATTTTCTGCAATTCCTGGTTCAAACTTTCATTCCCTTTTGCATTAAAAACAAATTTGAAATTAACTTAAAGGGAAAGAAAAAATGAACAAAAGTAAAAATTGAACCACAACATATACTCATGTTTGGATAAGGTGTAATGTTTCACCTCAAAAAAAAAATGAACACATAGTAACTGTTTAAGTCATTAATTTGACCAAGGCTATTTAAACCACATCAAAATTCAAATTTACCCCATCCAGCCTATTGTCGTATCGACGGCTACATGTACATGTAACCATTTAATACAAAGTACAGTGCAAGTTTTTGGAATTGTCTCATGATGTCCCTCAGCAGAATAATAATAATTTTTTACAGTGAGGCCTTAAGCTACTCTTAAAAATTAAAAGCGAAAAAATGAGGAAGATATGTTTGACTTGTAAAATACTGTATCCATCAATTTTATTGTTTTAGCCTCAAAAATAAAATATGATTGAGGATTAACACACTCTATGTAAAATTTGAGGAATCCTTACTGTTTAGCCTCATTAATTTCTTCTTCATAATAGCAGCACATAAAACCACCAAGGCTGATCTGTGGATAAAAAAATGCCATCTTCATGGTACTGTTGATTTGAGTTCCTCATTAGCATTTATTTATAACCCTCTAATTCCTATATCAAATTTGTAACTCTCCTTACTGTCAATTATACCATTCTTATAATGTTAGTTCTAAGAATTTAGTATCGGATCAGCTAATTATCCCCAAATTGATATTTTTCTTTACTCTCATCACTTATCTGGTTGATATTGTATTGATATTGTAAGGAGAAATTCTGTTGTGGTCATTAATGGGAGTTAGAGGGTTAAAAGACAAGGAGACCAAAAAGAGTAGGGAGGGTTTGGAAAGGTAAATGTAGGACAGAGAAGATGAAGAAGGAAAGATGGAGAAAAGAGAAAGGAGACAAGAGGTAAGAGAATTGAGATGGGAGAAAGAACGACATAAAAGGAGAAGAGAAGGCTCAGAATAGAGGAGAATGAAAAAGAGGCAAGACAAAGGACACAAGGAAGGATTAGAAGAGTTACAATGAATTACAAGTTTTAATCTTCAAAAGAGATACGGTGTGACAAAACAACACCTAACTTTTTAAATTTCCAAATTCAACAAAAAGAAATCTTCAGAAGCTCTGAGGAGAAAGATATAGACTCCCAACTGTAGTTTACTCCTGAGAGCATTTTAGAAGAGCAAATTTCCATTAACCATCACCAATTAGAAGGAAGAAGATCATCAATTTTTTTAAATAACAGAATGATGTAGACATTACCTTTTCAAGAGATGAGATGTAAACAAAAGGCTCTGCTACAGATGTATGAACAAGATGTTTGGACTCCAAATATTCCAGAGCTGAAGAGAGCTGTGATGCATAGAGCCAGGCATGGAAGAGAGATGGAACACGAAACTCCTCCAAATGACCTTTGTTGAAAAATTCAACCACCTTGCACAGTAATAAAAAACGGGAGAATGTTATTATTGGTACATCTTAAAGAGGTGAAGTAAATTACCATCTGTTAACCTAAATTGACTGCATTATGTGTGTAATGAATAATTCAAAATAACTTACTGTAAGCTGTCACACTGATTAAGAGACTTCAAGAATTTAGCCAGCAGAAAATGACAATTGAAAATAAAAAATATATACTGTACCAATCCCACAGAGTCTGTATATGAGCCCAAAATAACAGCACCATAAAACTTCATGATATAGTCGTGATGGAGACCTGTCATTATTTTAGCTTCTCTAATGAACAACTCTCGCTGTGTTGGGCCCAAGTCAAACCGTACAACAACATCAACCTGATGAAAAGAATACAGGAATTTGTGCTCATGTGTCTAAGTTTGTCTGCCCTCATCCCATCACATATTTGCAGGAAAATGTTTGAAAAAGTTTTCAGACAAGCCACTGATGCTAATCACTTGTCGGAAATACATGATTAACTGACTCGATGACCTTATGACTCAAAGTGTAGCAAATTTGAATGTACTAATAAGCATTTTTCCTCTCAAATTTCACTCTCGTTTAAAAATTTTCAGCCCACTTAAACTGAACTGATTACATACACTCTACTGGAGTTAGAAGCGTGTTAACTTTGCCAATAAGTTTACAGTTCCTTAGCTGCCTACTTCAGATCACAATCAATACAATAGGTGGCTAAGAGAGTGATACAAAACTTGAAAAAAGGAATTCAAAATGAATAACAGGGGTAAGTTTCTAAATAAATTGTGGTGCTGAGTCAATGGGAGAGTATAACAGTGTAATTAAGTATAATCAACTGAGTTGATGAGTAAACATAGGTTGGCCATTGTAAAGTCAGTTTCAAAGCTGATGTTTCAAGCTGACTCTGGGTAGAGGCTCACATTCAAGACCTGACTGGGTTGATGTGTTGTGTGTTCACTCTCACAGTACCTCTCTCTACCCAGGAGAATAAATAGGTAGTGGTAAATTGTCAGGAAAGCTTGATGAAATGCTGAGGGGGAGAGGGGTAACCTTGTGATGGACTAGGGGAGAGGGGTAACCTTGTGATGGACTAGCATCCTATCTAGGGGGAGTAGCAATACTCCTAGTTGCTTCACACTACTCAGAAACCAGGGCAAGCTCTAGCTGGGTGAGTCAATGGGCTTGAGTGCAGACTTCACCTGTTGCTGTTAATCAGAGTAATTCTGGACTATACCAAAATCAACATACCATGTTATGACCTTGCATCCACTGGGCATTGTAAACATCACCAGAATATGGACGACCAAGTGCTATTTTTTTTCGTAAAAATAGCTGTTTCTTTTGTATCATCTGGACTCCTGCATCTCCTAACTCCTCTTTATAGTTATTTCTTTCAATACCCTAGGAAATAGTTTCATTCAGTTGACAAATAATTCAAATTGAGTTCCTTCTTTAGTATACTTCAATCAATTATGGCTCAAGTTTCTTAGTATGTAGCAGTATTAGATCACTAGAAGGGAACTTCACCAGCAAAAATAACTCTTTCAGGTACAATATCTTGAATGAGCAAATTAAACAGGTAGCCTGCAAACACTCTCATTTTCAAAGGTTCCAAAACAAGTATATTTTCACCAACACATAGGTTTGAGATCTCAAAAACAATAGCCAGCAAGTGGTCTGTTGGTGATCTGGTGCTAATTAATGCCAGAATCCTTACCTAATCTTACTTTTTGGTAGAGAAATTACGGTGCAGCAGTGCTGATAAAAGGGTCTGCTCTTGGGCTAATCAAGCAGTTGGTTAATTATAAACTAAGATAACAATTCAACTCACCAGAAGTGATGGCAAATTTTCATATCTCACAGTCTTTGAATCTTCAATCAAGTTTTTAATAGTTTCTAAATCTTCCCTAAAAGACTGAGATTGTGACCATGCTGGCAGTTTTTGTTTTACATCATCCAGGTTTGTCCTCACTTTCTTTTCAAGGTCTTCAACACTTGTTACATCAGCAGCATAACATAACGGGTTGAAAAGCCGAATAATTCTCCATTTGCACATCAACAGGTACAGTTTATCATAGTCATTAAGGTTCAGAACCTTAAAAAGAAAAATCACAATCAATAAAAAATCAGCCAAGATGTTTAGCCCTTTACACTTGAACATCAGTAAGCATATTCTCCATACTGTTCTCTGTAGATTTCCTATGGTGTTGACAGGGAGAATTTTTCTAACAATCGAGAGCTCCTTTATTTGGTGATCATTTAAATCAGCCAAGATGCTTAGCCCTTTACACTTAAACATCAGTAAGCATATTCTCCATACTGTTCTTTGTGGATTTCCTATGGTGTTGACAGGGAGAATTTGTCTAACAATCAAGAGCTTCTTTATTTGGTAGTCATTTATATTATTTTTTTTACCTTAAAGAGTGATATGGGTGCTATTGAGAGAGGGAGTTAACTACCAGTCACCTAAAGGGTTAACAAAGTGAAAGCCCTTGTGAGAGGACACTGCTCTTGCAGCTAACAAGAATGGTTCTTGCAAGCAGCCACCAGAGGTGAAAGCAATAAATAGCCACTGAACGGAGATTTCTAGCCAGCAATTTTGGAATGTAGATTTAAATAATGTAACAAGTTATATGTAACAACAAGACAAACATTTAAATATGGCATTGTAAACAATGCACTGCAAAGTCATTGTCATGAATGGCATTCTGAATTTGTCCAGTAACAGGAGGGATTGTTGTATAAACTACAATGCATGAAAGTATCCTCAGCATTTATGGGAAAGAATACAGAGCTTGCCAGAGGTTTCAAATAGGTTTTGTCAAGGTCATCCTGGGTAGAGCTGTCAACCACAAGAGAGACTTACAAGAAACCTTTCCCTTCTTAAGGATAGAAGTTGTTTAAGTCATTTAACTAGGAATTTTCAGAAACACTCAGTTGTGAATTAATCAGAATATGATTTCTTCCTGCCCAGTCAACCCTTAAACTATCCTTTTTTCTATTTCTCTCCCCTAGCTGCTGCACATTGCTTTAGAATTCAGTAGAATGAATTTGGTTTTACTACATACTCATTGACTGAATAGGAGGTCCAGTTAAGGAAATATCTGGCTTAAGGTAAAGGTGGATCAATAAATAATTTATCATATCGCAGCCACTTATCATACTTTTTATGAAAGTAGCCCCAAAATGTAAGTTCAATTATTAAGTATGAAAATTCTAAAAAACAAAATTTCACCGTAAATTTCGCCCGTGGGGCACTCCATTATCATCAGAATCTACGTATAAAAGATAAACCCAAACTAACACTTTAATAGCCGCTTCCTTAAAGCAAAAACAACGGGAATAATTAACATTCAATATTGGATCAAACTTTAGTACGTTTGCGTAGGTTAAAATATTGTATGCCCAGATTCCTCGCTGGATGTTTACCGACAAAACAGCGATAAAACAACTCACCTGGTTTGTTGAATCCATTTGTCAAATCGCAGTGAGGATTAAGTGTGAAATATTAACTTCCGCATCCTTTGACTCGCGGTGCTAGATGGCTCGAGCGGTTTTAAAAGTTCGAACCGCGCGACCCGCGGCTTCAGCGGGCCGTATGCAAATTGTGTCAATGCTTCTAAAATCGACAGGTCCTTGCAATTTCTGAGAGTAACACTTACATATAGCCTCAAAGCGTATCCTGGCCTATAAATACACGGACAAAAAAAAATCGATGCTCAGTTATCGTCCGGAAAAACCCAACAAGATGTAAAGGAAAGAAAGGAACTGTTCACTTCTACGTATTACTTTGTGTAACAACCCTTCTCTATGCCCCGTTTTCTCTGTCATGTGATATTACCCAGAAGCCCTTGTAGACGCCCGTCTTTCATCATGGCGGAGTTGCTGCTCGATCCGGCTATCCGTTTGTGGGTTATTTTGCCCATTGTAATAATAACGTTTCTTGTTGGAATAATCAGGCATTATCTGTCTATGCTTCTACAGTCAAGGAAAGACTTAGATCTGTTACAAGTCTCCGACAGGTAAGATTTGAGGACGAAAAAACTCGAACTGAGATGCAGGTAGCTGCGCCACCGTGCTATAGTGAACTTTTCGCAAAGTTAGTTACAAAATTGCGCTTCTAGCCCTTGGTAGTTGTTGCTATTTATAATAGCAATTTATTTATTTATATTGGCTTATTGATTTATTTTCTCCAAAGTCTCTCATGCCTGCTCGCAAACGGTAACTTAAGTACATTAATTACTATTGCATATCGGTGATCATGAAGCGTTTCCCTCGATGTTTAAATTTTTCAGTCAAGCTTTGATGAGGAGCAGAAATCTTAGAGAAAATGGAAAATATCTTCCTGAAGAGGTATGTGATACAAAAGTTCATGTATGGGTGTTTTGTTCCATAAATATAATATATTCGCGAACGTATATAATTTTATATATAACATTTCAACATGATAGAGTTTTGAGGCCAGACGACATTTCTTCAATGACGAGACAGAAGGGTATTTTAAAACACAGGATAGGAAAGGACCAGTCAAGAATCCAATTTCAGGTTAGTGCAGGTTCATACAATTACAGGCTTGGTAGTTTTATGTATGTCAATTCTTTTGTCAGGGGAATGGGGAGTTTTGGGATATCATGCTAGCTCAGGCTTCCCAACCAGTTTTTCAAGGCAAACTCAAAAAACTGGCTCTTACCAACCCTGAAACCAAATCCAATTTGCCCTGGATTTGACCCTGAAGTGTCCAAACATAGCTGATTCACACATCCCAATCTTTAATTGCAATTGATATAAACATGATAACATTTATTAAAACATAATACATTTACTACACTTTCATCTTTTTATCTTTTTCACCAGATCCAACAATGATGGTGGACATGGCCAAAGGAAACATTACAAATGTTTTACCAATGATCCTCATTGGAGGCTGGATCAACTGGCATTACTCTGGTTTCATTACAAGTATGTTAACACTTCTCCTTTATTTAAACATTTGTTGCTGAAGCCAAGTGCACACTCCTGGGCAAAGAGACTTTCAGTAGACTAAATATATTGCCTAAGAACACATCAGAGCTCTATTTGTTTATTTTTCATTTTTGTTCAGAGAGAAAGGGAGAGAGAAGAACATGTCTGATTGTCTAGTCAATTTTTAAAACTAAAAATGCCATGTAATGGTGTCATACTTTTATAATTTGTGGTAACCTCCATTGTTGGGATTTGCTTCATGATTAGTTGTAGGGGTAAAAAATTAAGAACAATCTGTTTTTTCCACCTTGCAGCAAAAGTGCCATTTCCACTAACATTGCGATTCAAAGCCATGTTACAGCGTGGCATTGATCTCACAACCTTGGATGCATCTTGGTAAGTTATCCATAAATTAACAACTTACATGTATTTAGACCCAGTCAAGTATAATTCTCTAATCTGTGTATGCAATTGAACAGTATCATGCCACTTCTTGTCAATTTGTGTTAATGTTTAGTTTTACCCTGATGTCTAAGTTAACCAACTAAAGTAAGTCCCATACTTTATTAACAAATCTTGTGTCCCACAAAAGTATTGCAATATTAAAAGGTTTTTCTTATGCTAGGTGCCTTAAACCAACACTGACAAAAGAAACACATCTGGATTTTAATTGTTTTGTTTTGATTCCTCTATGCTTTCATTGAGCTCAGTTTGTGCAATTTTTGTCTGTATATTGAAATTAAGGAAACAAGGTACAATGTGCTTGCGAAAAAAAATTCACTTGTCTTACTCTTGCATTTTAGGGTTAGTTCTGTGTCCTGGTATTTCATCAACGTGTTTGGTCTCAGGAGCATGTATGCACTTGTACTGGGTCAAGATAATGGTTTGTCTTTTTTTTTTTTAATTTTTTTTTCAATTCTACCAACAAGAGGTTAATTAAACTAACTTTGACAAGAGATGACCCTTTCACCCTCAGATCTCACCAGTAATTTGAGTTTATTGATAATTGATGAATTGCCTGATACAGTAGTTGTATCTGATCTGAATGATATTTACACTGACTGGCCAATCATGGAATTACCCTTCCATTGTAAGTGATTTAGACTTGGTAATTGTATGTCACATTTACCATACTCCCAACTTATGAAAGAGACCTCAAATTCGCTTTTGTGTGTCTCTTATCTTGAAATCTACTTTTAGCTGCAGACCAGACTCGTGTCATGCAGGAACAGATGCAGATGCAAATGCAGATGCCACAAGACCCAAGCAAGGCATTTAAGGTTGGAAATAACTACTCATTTATCATAAGTACAATATTTTATCATCTTTAGTGATAGAACCACCTCCTATATGCAATTTATAATGGTAATAGGACTGAGTGGAGTCCAATTTGGTCTATAATCATACAAGTGATTGACAAAATTGGACAGCTGCAAAGCAGGAGTCTGATTTGTGAATCACAAGTATGATTACAGACCTAGTAATATACATGGAAAAATTCCTTGGTTCTGATTGGTTAAGATAAATGCAGTTTTCAGGTAATTCAGTGCAAAAGAGAGTTAATTCAGTGCAGAAGAGGGTTAATTCAGTGCAAAGAAAGAAACAAATCAGACATTCTGATTGGTCAATAATCAAAGAAACTCACAGATAGCCAATCAAATGCAAGCCTTGGATGTCGCCACAAAATTTGAAAATTTGAAAAATTGCAAGTGAAACAATGGCCGGCGTTTTAAGTAGGTTTTCTTTCGCCATTGCAGCTGAAAAACAGCTCAAACAACGAAAACACTGTAAAACCATTGATTTTTGGTTGTCGGTTTGGAAAAAGTGGTGTTTAGAGAAGGGAATTGCCAAGGAAATCGAAAAATTACGAGCCGACCCAGCTTAACACTTTGCTCGAGCAATCACACGCCAAAATTAAAAACAAACATGGTTAAACCTCGGAAACCATGATTCCACTTCATCGAAAGTGATTCGGGTACAGACTGAACAATTCCTTGAACTGTTTAGCCGGACTTTGACCTTTTTTGCACCCTAAAGATGTGAAGATATCATTACACAATTTATTATTGTTTTGATCGTACACGGTTGTTTTGACCGAACGCAAGGTTTGAATAAATTATTTTTGCACTTGACGTGCGCGCTTTGCTTGGGTTTTATTATGATAAGCCATCTCGTATTTTTCCATGTATATTATTAACATGTAATCACATGATTTCGAGTACAGTTTGGAATAAATAAGCACGAGTAAATTTTTTTAAAGACTAACAAAATTGCACGAGCCCGTAGGGCAAGTGCAATTTGTGGTCTTTGAAAAAATTAACAAGTGCTTGTTTATTCCAAATTGCACGAGAAAAATCATGTGATTACCTATATTACCTGTTTTTCAAGAGCAACAATCCGTCCCTCCGCTTTCTCTAGTTTTTCAAAAAGTTCCAGTCGTTCCATGTCTGACATCGGTCCATTCTGCAAACAGACATTTCAATTAGACTTTTGCGCAATGCAAGTCTCGTCATGTTTTAAAAACATTTGAACTCTGTCAACGGCGAAAATTAAACCTTTGGAATGAAAAAAATAAGTGGATCTCACCCTACACCTCTTTCCCTAAAAGTGTTTATACTACTGTAATCATTACTGTCCAGTGAACAAAATGGGAATTCCATGGAGTGATCGAGATTTCCACTCTCAAAACTCGTCATCCATCTGCCTTTATGGCTAAGAAGATTTCTCGATCTTCAAGGCAAAATTACTACGTATTAACCTTGGACTTACTCAAAAATCATCTTTAGCCAAGGGCCCACTATTAATTTTCAATTGAAACTTTACGCCACTCGCAGAGAACTTGTTTTTTTCCACCAATTAATGGGCAGCCGAAACATTTGGAAACCACATCCATAGCGTAGCTCTCTCAGTGAAAGCTTTGTGTTGACTGAACATTTCCCTGTTAAAGAAACTAGTTAACTAGTAATAAAATGCCTTTGATTCAAGAGTGGCGCACTTACACTTGCACCAACCACTCGCTGTTCTCCTGGTGATCTGAAACAAAATCAGACATGCAGTCAGTCACCACTACGTATCCTCCTCAACTGGTAGTTTCATGAAAGGTTCAGTTCCCATGGTAAATTCGTGTCAGTCTCCCAGGCATTTATTCCCTTTCTAATCACTTTGACTCTTATAAGGTTAAAAACTAACGATCCCAACGGATGAAAGGGCCGTTTTCGTCGGCGAATCCAGAGGATTAGAAGCAGGGTCCAAAACTTTATCTCTAGCTGAAGCCGCAGTCCGACTGGCAACCTCACACAAACAAGTTCTCCAAAGTGGATGGAGACCGATTATCACCGAACGATGTAAGATGGCTGAAAGTGCATTTGTACTGAAAAATTAAGTGTACATACCTTGGTTTCTTCAGCTTAGCTTCGGATGCTTTCAACTGGTCCTGATTACGAGAGAAAAACAAATCATTCAGTAGCTTTCTTTCCACCGAAAAAGTCAGTGGATACAAACCATTTTTATTTGATCAGTAGGACGTGTATATATATATTGACAGGAAATAGAGTGAGTTTGACGATGAGTTTGGTGGGATTTAATAAATTGATCCATTTTGATGTGCTCCTGGGAAATGCAAAATGCACAATCCTCGTTTTGAACATGAGATGGGTCAGTCTACATTCCGTTAATTTAATTGACCAAGAGCCAGAAGTGTTAACCGATTAATTTCTTTGGTGACTGTGTGCTCTGCATACCTTACTGAGAACGCTCCTAGCTATGGGGTCCACGGACCGCTCCCCTGAGGAAGGGGGGCGATTATTACGCACAGGGGGTTCGGTAGAGAGAGGATTGGAAAGGAGCACTAATATCTTAAAGTAGTTTTTAGAAGAATGAGCGTTATTCAAACTAAACAGGGCATTTTCGATATATCAAAACACATTCAGAGGTTTATTTGGCGCTATACAGGCCTTGTTTTTATCCCACTGTTTCAAATGTGTGCGTGTTTTCAAGGTAAAAGTGTCACCTCCGCGTGTTTAGCACCCCCAAAACAGGTCAAACTAAAAAAAAACTGTAATAAAATTTATGACTACCTTGTACTGCAAAACCTCTGCCTGTAGTCTGATATTCTCTTCACTGAGTTTTCTGTAAGTCTCACCAGTTTCTGTAGAGACTAGTAGGGGATAATATTTGGTAAATATATGCAGAAAGATGCTTGGTCGTCGAATAAAGACAAGGTTTAATTTGCCTTACGCCTTATGAGTAACATCTTGTTGGGTATAAGGGTGTGGTAGGGGTGGATAGAGAGAACAAGCGCGTGTGATCTTCTGCTCCAACAGCTACCAATTTAGTTTCGCTTTATGCTACCAACCGAAGACAATCATTCTGTGTGCATAGTTGAAACCGTGACTCCTTTCGTTGCAACGAAATAGTTTCTCTGAAAACTAATAACTTTGCCTCTTTAGAATCGCTCTTCTAACACAAGTATTTTTTTAAAGAATCATTCTCGTACAAGTTTCTTTATTATAAACTGATAACAAATATAATTCATCTTGATATACAGGTGCGTTTCAAAGGTAACTCACCTCCATTGTATGGTCCCTTTCCCTTTTGGGCCAAAAGCTGCTCGAGTTGTACAATAACCTACAAGGAATGTGTATTTAAACATTAACTGTCGCCTTTTGTCTGGAAGGTTCACAACTCAGTCTCAAAAACTCGCTGGATGGTTTTTCACTTTTCTTGTTTCTTGCAGGTATCTTGAATCGTCTGAGCCTTTTGTACCTTTCCCTGCCAGCGAAGACACTCGAGATCAGTTTTTTCAACCCAAACATAGAGTTTGTACATGTGTGAGCAAAAGACGGTGACACAAGTACAATCAAATACCAGAATAATGAGTGAAGCAGTGGAGTGGTTGTGGGAGTTTAAAAGAAAATTGGACTCTATAATTGCACCGAAAGAACTTTTTGACCAGGGTAATAGGAGAAATTCCACCACACTACAAAGTTTACAAGCAATATTTTAGCACTTTTTATTTAGTATGTCTTTTCCATCCTTTTTTCAGGTCTTGGAAACTATATCATCAAGAAAAGTACGGCAAGTTATCACGATGGTGATTCTAGACTATGAATGAACACCGCATTCTTTGAAGTGCACGTTATTTAGGTTTGACACCATTACGCGGAGCTATGTTACGGTAAGATGAATTAAGTTACGTTCACAGATTACCAGCACTTCTTTTTCAAATGCGACAAGAACTAACAAAATTATACATCTATTTGTTATAGCACATCTCACTCATCTGCAACTTTTGTAGAAGTGCCTGTTGCCTTTCGTGAGCTTCTTGTAGTTTCAAAAAATCCTTCTCCATCTCATTTTTCTGTAAATATATAACTTCGTCAGTACATCTGATTCAAATTCTGGGTGATATTACCCTTTCAAACGTAGCCTTTTGTGTATAGAAGCATTAGACATGTCATTGCTAATAATTTCAAAACGTTAACGAACAAGCTGGCGATAAGGAAGGAGATAGCTAGAAGGCCTGCACGAGAATCACTTATCGGATCTCACGAGTAAATCAGAGACAATATAAAGCCACCTTGATAAGATCATTCTGAAGGTGTTGAAGTCTTGATTTTCACGACTGCTCAATGCAAACAAAAAATGACAGCATTGATCTGTAATAAAAATCAGGGTTTAACATGTGAACAAGAACAAGTGCAAGGACAC
Organism: Pocillopora verrucosa; assembly: GCF_036669915.1. Taxonomy (NCBI): domain Eukaryota; kingdom Metazoa; phylum Cnidaria; class Anthozoa; order Scleractinia; family Pocilloporidae; genus Pocillopora; species Pocillopora verrucosa. Next base: position 3,755,492 of record NC_089325.1, read on the forward strand.
GGGCTACAAGGAAAGAAGAGGAATGTATTTTGCCCAACAAGTAAAATACAAAAAGTTTCAAGACTGTTATTTTGGTGTAAGCTGCTTTTAATTCAATAGGAGTTTCACCCAATTGTAAGAAAACTTTAACAGTAACTGTTTTAGGCAACGGCGACGTTGTGTTTCATAGCGGCCGAGAACAAGGGTACAGTAACTCTTACCAAACTTCTGTACCAGCTCAGAATGTGTCACATTATCTAAGTCTTTGGAGCTGACCATTAACCTGGATATCTCGTCATGTTGGCCCAACTCTCTCCTCAGCTTACTGTTGGCTTCCTGAAAGGATCAATTACAACTAAAAACAAACTTAAGGCCGCTGTACAGTGCAGCTTATTCAAGCTCGGCTTCTTGACTTACTCGTCCCATAGGTTGCGCGCACAGGCAAAACTCACCATACGCGATCAGAATTTTCAACCTCAAAAGTGATCTAAAAAAACGCTCGAGAAATATCACCTTAAGAATAAATGAAGGCCTTCATTCGGGGACTTTCTCTTATAACCTGATCGTCCCTTAATAATTTAAAAATTTATCGCAAGGCACACAAGCCTTCTAGAATAAAAAAGTGGTTGAAATGAAAACAACGTTTTCGCTTGGCTGGACTTGCGCAAACAACGAGTTGAAATTATCAACTCATCTTACTACACTTAATTTATTTACTAAAACAGGACGGTTCCTATTAATCAACAACTAATCGCGTCTAAACGTTTGCAATCCTCTCGCACATACAGGAGATCAGCTGCCATCTTTCTCATTGCTTTTCTGTAACGATCCACCTCCTGCAAATCCCACAAGAAACACACAATAAAGCTATCCGCAACATGTCTAAGTGCTAATGATATTCTCTCAACGTATTTTACAAAAACAAATCTTTATTCTTTTCTTTAATTGATTCTTTACAGAACATTCCATGCTATCCTTAAAAGTGATGGAACTTCAGCGCAGATCTTTTTATTGACACGAAGAATGACTGAAAGGAGAATTCGAACACTTCCGAAATTACCGAAATTACACCTATACCTTCATTTGGTAATCCATGACAGCATGGCTGTTGGCGTCAAGCTTGCCTCTGACCTTAAAATAAAGAAACGTTTAACACACAACCAAAAAAGAAAAAGACTTCCACGTCAAATTCTCATCACTGCGTTCTGTTCAAGGTAAATCTATCATTGCATTAAGATGTTCATCTTGCTTAAACAGAGACGAGGCCAATTCGACCGTTACAGATAATCTTCAGTCGTGAGGGGTAATTTGTTCTACTGCTACATCAAGGGAAATTTTACCATTCACGACTACCTGTTACACAAATAAAAAAAATCAGCGAAAAAAAAATTGACATTAGCGCGCCAAAGGAGCTCTAATTTTGACTTTGATGTGCCGACTACTACTTTTTGAGCACTTTACTCATGGAGCTCCAGCCGCGCAATGAAGTTAAAATTAGAACTACCGCAGTGCACAAACGTCAATCTTTTTTCACTGATTTTTGTTATTCGCATACTGTTGAGGATCGCGCTTTTTCCCGGCTGGTGAGGCGTATCCCTGTAGATGTTGTCCGAAATACCGCTAGAGTGTCAGCTATGGTGCGTTGGTCTGGAAAACGACATATGTATAACTAAGGATTGGGTGTCTAATCACAACCGTCGATTAAAGCAGAAAAAAGATATCCCAAGAAACCGTCGTAAACTCCAAGTTAAAAAAGATAAAAATAAAAAACACACAAACTACCCGAAGGAAAACTTCCTGACAGAAAACATCAGTGACTAAGTAACTATGGTTTTTGGTTTGCATCTTATTGGTTGAAATTAGTTGCCGTGAGTTGTCTAAGCCAATCACAGCGCACTTTGACCGATAACTCCCGGATAACTCTGGACACTTATCTGAAAATTGCTCCACCACTCGAACATTATACCACATCTTCGCGTCTATGAGTCACAATTCTCCACACAGATGTGACGGATCCCCACGTACAAAGAATAGTTCGTTTCCGTGAGGAAGAGCTTTTTAGCTTAAATATGATAAAGTTGCACAGCTTTATCGTCAAAAAAAGACGGGAAATATAAACAAATACAATTTCCATTTAATGTTTATGAGTAACATACTTTCTTCTGAACTGTTGGTTCGGGTCTCTGAGTGAAACCATTGACTATTAAACTTCAGTACTGCACTATGTTAGAAGAGAACTCTAACACATGTCGATTGTCCGTGTCTTTATTCACTCTTTTTCTACGCAAGATAATACAAAGGAGACTAGCTCTGATCTAACAAGGAAAGTATGGGTCACTGCTTATAAAGGTGACGCTTACTGAGCTGTCGATCTCTAACCTTCGTCATGCTTTTACACTTAACTAGCGAATCTCGCTAAGCTATGCAGAGCGGAGTTCGCATACTAAGTAGGTACCTTCGCGATGACTGTGCTTTAAAAAATGACTTTCTACCTTAAATTTCTTAATCTTACGGTCAAGGTCGGGCGAAAGAAAAAAGAGATTGGTAATATAAAAATTATAATAAACTTAATAACAGAAGTAAAATCAAAGTTGGAGACATATCCTGAGAGAACATAGCCCTTTAGGACTGTTACATAACGACAGAATAAACAGAAAATTCGGAGAAGAAAGGGCGTACCCAAGGTACCGGCCCTAAAAGAGCAACGTACTATTCGTATAAATTACTTGATTATAAATTCAGTGCGGAAGATGAAAAGTGCTACATGTTTACACCTTAAGACACCTCAAAGAAAAAGAGGTGTCGAGCGTGCTAAATTATACCTGTAAGATGAGACCGCCAAAAGAAATAGGAAATGATTGACTGGCTTATTATAATTTTTACTGAATGGCTTGTGCTAATATATTATTTCCATTCATTTTCCACGTTGAAATAAGTCAAAAAACACCTATAAGGAAAATTCTTGTTAGATGCCAATTTTGTCTTTTAACAACTACTGAGAAATTTATATGAAAACTAAAATATGTACATCTAATCTGGTGATCTTACAAAGCCTAATTTTGGTAAATGTTTTCCTGGCTAATACAATGAAATAAAAAATTTTAAAAAGACTTTAATTGTCAAGTTTCTTCAGTAGTAAAAAATCCTGAGTTGAATCACCATAGTGTTTACTTCTCACGGTGTCTTCGTAGGTTTATTGTCGATGTTCTGAAGTTCTACGAGAGTAATGAAACGCTTAAATCTGCAATATTATAGAATGTAAGTTGATTTCTAGTAGTAGATAGTAGTAGTAGATGAAGGAATAGCCGGAAGGGAAAGAGGAAAGAGATAAAAAGGTAGGAAGACATGAGTGAAGGAAAGAAGGAAGGAGAAAGAGTTAGGCATGAATAGATAAGAATACGGATTTATGAATAAGTAAGTAAATAAATGAATGAATAAATAAAGGACAAATCGATGAATCAATAAACGAATGACGAGAAAAACGAATAAACGGACAATTAAAGAGAAAAACGATTAAAAAGCTGACTCAAAAAGAGTCATTGCTTCAATTGTTTTAAAGCAAGGAAGGGAAAGAAAAAAGAGAAGCTGCCTACCAAAAACTTTTCTCCTCATCTCCTTTACAAGAATCTCGCATTGTTCTGCCCAGTTGTACTTCTGTCCATAAGATTTCCGCAGTTGTTGCATCTCGTCTAGCCGCTTTTTTCTCTCCTTTTGACGGACCTTCTTGATCGCCTTTGACCAGTCTTCGGGTCTATCGGAGTTAACTACATAGTGTTCTCCAAATTTTACCTTCTGCAACGCTTTTGAAAAGCCTGAGTTGTGGCCAGCAAGGACAGGCAAACCAGCGGATAAGCCTTCCAGAGCAGTGAGTCCAAATCCCTCTGTTCTTGAAGGCATGATAACCAGATCCATACGAAGAAGCAGCTCTTTTAATCCATCTCTATCCTTGATATATTCTTCGACAGACAGCTGGTTTTTAGAGATTTTATGTCGAAGAATCTTATCTGCAAATTCGTCTTCTTTTCCTGGGGCCGCTCCAACGAAAGTGAGATGATAGGAGTCGTTTTTCAGCTCATGACTTGTAAATGCCCGAGCGGCAATATCGTAGCCTTTTAGCTCGAAGTCTTCGTCATCACCACGCCCAAACATCAGGACCTGAAACTCGTCGTTCTCGTTTGGCGACAGCTTCACACCATTTAAATCACTCATAATTCCCGGAGTAAATTCCATAACATCCTGCTCTTTTTTGAAAGAGTGTAGTCGAGTGGAGTAGAAACCTTTCAATTTAGGCCCAACTGCCATGACAAGGTCAGCTATTTTGCAAAGGCTAACCTCACGCTGGTTCTTTACTCCACTTTGTGTGATAGCATTCGAATAGCCCTTGTACGTACCGAGTTCAGCCGGAGCAGTGTGTTCTACTTGAACCCACATGCACTTATGAGATTTTCTAATCTTCTGAGCCTGTTGACCAAGCTTCACGCCATGACCAATTACTACATCAATTTCAAGGTCGTCCGGTGGAAAGAACAATTCTACAAGGGAATCGCACGCCTTGAGTTCCTCTGCCTCAATAATACTAACAAATTTTTCTGCAGCTGCTGCTTTTTCTTTCTCTTCACATGCACCGTGAGGAACAAAGACAGTGAGATGAGTGTCGGAACGGCTTGCTAAATGAATGGCAAGTTCTCTGTTAAACGTCGATAATCCACCTTTCAGCGAATTCCACTCGTCAGCTAAGATGGTAACATTCAAAACTTTTTCTGAGGAAATACTTGAATCTGTTTCTTCAAGTGCTTTCGGTGAGGGGAAAGATGTGCTGGATTCCAGCGCAACCTGAAATAACATAACAAGGTTATGGAAACGTGCGATAAATTATATTACCTTAAAACCCACCTTAAAGTTCCCTACTGATTCTATCAAGGTGTGCATTCGTGACCAATCAGTCTACACAAACCGGACTTAAAACAATCGACTGGCAACAGCCCTTCACTGGACTGTCTGATTATGACTTGTGCTGAGTTTGTCAAAACGTCAGTCAGTACTACCAACAACAGTCCCTAGGGTCGTCAGGACTACACAAAGACTGGAAAGCGCTGATAGCAACTACTAAGCATGTGGGAGGCTTTTTTCAGCCGGTGACTTCATCAAAATCAAATGATCAATTATTATCATTTTCTTTTTTCCGAGGCCGACACATCTGATAGAATATGATATCGAACATAAGCTGAGGGAAACGTAAATAACACGGAACTTCGAATTTCACCTGATCTTCCTTTTGCTCAGGCATGGCTACCTGTGCTGTAGAAGGAAAGTACCTGGGAGAAGAGGTCTGCAACAGAGAAAGTTAATTTCTTAATATTTTATCCGACATTATGTCTATCAATTCTCCAGCCTCGTCACTAGAAAATTGACGATTTTTTGCTGCGACTTTGAGTGCGATTTCTGTTGCGATTCACTCCCGTGATTTCATAAGGACTTAAAATCACTCAAGTGGTAGTGTCTTTATTTTATTTTCACTTACAATCCGTAAAACTCAGGCTGCAGCAAACTGTCTGACTAGATATCCCACAAAAAGAGTAGTCTAGCTCTGCCAGTAGCAATTTAAGTCTAACTTAACCTCACCAGTGCCAAATAGATGCAAGATGATAAATAGAAAAGAAGTACAGTGAAGGAGTTATTTGAGAGAGCTAACTTAATCTTCTGTGAAGCTTCCTTGTCACGCACTTTGCACGGCAGCGTGAGGGGTATAAAACCTTCGCACAGATGGAGGTATCTTTTGGGCGGGTGAATCCTGAGAGTTACTCAGCCCGAAGGAAAGAGCTTCAAAATTACGTTTCTAAAACACCTCCTAATCAGAATTTACTCCCATAGTTTAATATTTTCAACTTCATATAATACATACCTGATCTGGAAAGGTCGGAACGAAATACAGCGTGCATAGAGTGTCCCTATTAAATTGCTCCTCCATGTACAACTCTACTTGCAGGTTACTAAGGTCGCTAATGGATACACGCAAACTACCTTCATAAGGATAAGTTCCGAGAAACCTGGCACAAACAAATGAGACGAAGATATAGATACTAGGTATTTCTATTTGTCCAGGCAAAAGATATGTTTCTCATTACACATCTACTCCAAGTTGCCGGACACAGAAACTCACACTAAACTCACTTCAAGAGGTTGTATGGATTTCCTTCTTGCAAAGTAAATGCGTTGGAAAGAGACACAGACATCCAATCTTGTTTACACAGTGGCTTCCGCGAGTTTCCTCCCCCTTGAGCACAAACGCGGCGAGAATCTGGAGATAGAGTTTGCACTTGTTCTCTAAGATGTAGTGGGAAGCAGAAAAGAGTCAGCACATAGATCGAGGGATTTTCTGTTGCATATAAACGAGCAAAAAATCCCACTTCTTGTAACATCAGTCTTCTACAGAAGTCATCGGCAAGATTCTTTAGGGTAACAAAGGGTAATTTCAATCGGTCAATCCAAACCCAGTGCCTAAAGGAAAACGACACAAACTTAACAACATCTATTCATATAGTCATTAAAGTTAAGAGAGTATTCCCGATCATTCATCATCAAATCAGAGCGCGCACATCTTTGAACAGAGAATATATGCAAATGATCTCTTGCGTAGAATTATGGATTATTTGCTAAAGCACCAATCAATTCGAAGTTTCAACAACCCCCCCTCCCAGACAACCCACGGACATTTAGGTTTTACAGCTTGAATGGTCAATTCAGTAAGTCGCAGCGCTGATCTTGCTATTTTCACAAAGTAGTTGTTGTCCGTAGAGTATGCATGAACAGCTATTGAATAGTACATGAACCAATGTTGTAAATGTAAAACAAATATAATTCATTCGATGGTATTGCATTCTGTGGCTAAACACAGCAGCATGATAAAATTTCACAACGTAGAATATGTTAGAATTATGCTTATAACCGAAAGGCCATAAACCATGCCTTTTTCTCGCCATTTAAACATTTTTTCTTTGGAAGAGGGGTAATTGATCATAAAATCTAGCACTTGAGTGGGGAATTTAGACGCAGTTTTGGCCCTTGGGGTGCCGGGAATTTAAACGAACCAATCTTCAAAAAGTTCAAAGGACGGGGGGGGGGGGGGGGGTGGGGTTGCCCAGAGGGTGGGATTTTGAAGCCTTGAAATGATCGACGCTTAAATTTTAACCAATACAAAAGAATAAAGCCAGTCCCCAGAATTGTTAAAAACATATTCTCAGCCTAAAGCAAAAAACCCATTTTTTTTACTGAGAAACTTTCTCAGATTAAATGCCATTTTCCAGTAAACAGCCTAAATTTTATGACATAATCCTACCCCACTGAGAAAATTTCTCATGGAACTAAATTCTTCGGTTAGTCAGTTTTCCACGCAATTCTCACGTGCACATTTGCTATCAATCAAATTCGCTGACGAAGGAACGGCAGTAACCATTGCCTTGGCCTGCGAACAGACCGTTGCTTGGTCTCGTCACGCAACGAAGGAAAGAGTGCAATAGGGGAATGACACTACAGGAAGCGTGACATCAATGCAGTTTCTTTTTGCCAACAGTTATTCAGACAAGAGTGGCAATAGACTATAAAGTACGTGTGTCTGAGTTTATTTTGGATAAATTGGAAGGTTTCTTTGCTCTCCACTGATCGATATTTTCATTGGAATCTTTTGAAAGTAAAGGCTCTTTTCTTTTACAAAAATGCAAACATCAGTTACTTAGAAGCCTATTTCAACCCACCCATGGAAAAAAAATCTTTTGCATGCGTACCATGCCTACATTTACGTCAGTTAAGGACGGACAAAACAAATCGTTCTCCCACGAGATCTCGTTGATAAGCGAGTCACACCGCGATTTGTGTAATAAACTGAGATCCCTTAAAGGTCGATTAAGGTTTATAAAGAATACCTATAGATGACGAATCGGATTTAGAGTAATAATTTAGTCGTTTGGTTTCCTTTGTTTTGTTTTTTTCCTCTTTTCTGTGGTTTTTTGCACCCTGATGTCACCTAATGATGCATTTCTTTTCTGCAAAAGATTTACCACGACCCTACCCACGTGAATGCTTTGCAGTTTGTCTCTGCTTTCAAAACAGCCAGAAGAGTATACTTACTCTGAGAAGTGATTTACTGTAAACGCCACTGTCCCATTTTCAAGAACCGCTATATTTTCTAACTGCTCTGTGACTTCGTTCCATTCTCTTTCATCCTCTTCAGAGGTTCGGCAAAATATCCTGACGTCAGTGGCCGAATAATCCAGACATTTGGGTATGTCTTCCCGGAGCGTAACAGGGATTGTGAGCCTAGCAGGTGCTAAAAGCTGAACTGGTTCAGAAGTTGAGATGTGTAGGATAGGTCCAACAACTGGTGGTTCTTTCAGTTTAGCATTACTGCACGGAACCTCTTGCACCTTCAAAGAAAGATGAAGCTGTACTATGTGTACTAATGAAAACCTAAAGGCGCACCAACTTAATAAAGAGTCGTTAAGGCAAACTGAATACACAATCATCTCTCACAAAAGTCGCTGACTGAAGGTAAGAGAGTGCTTATCGAATCATGGGCTGATAAGTCTACCTTCGTGTTCAAAAATATTGTCTTTAACAGCAAAAACGTAATGTTAATATGTAAATTATTAGGATATATTCTGGTGGAAAGGATGTATAGGTACCTGTACAGTAAGAGCAAAGCTTTGTCCTGTTGGGAGAGAACTCTCAGGGAATGTTACACTCACTCCTGGATGGTCTGACAGAATGCAGGGAAAGGAAGATGACAAAGTCGAAGGGTTTTTAAACGTGAAAGACTTGAGACGCCAGACCACCGCAAATGAAGAAAAACTCGTAATTTCTGCCTCTGCAAACGGAAATAACCAGTCTGGGAATTCATCCACGCCAGAATGCTCATCTTTGATATCTGTAATGAGGCAGAAGGTGTTGTTGACTTTCCTCGTGACAATAAAAAACCCTCTATTCTCAATCCTATATCTTTGTTGATTCAGCTTCATATTTTTACAAACAGTTCTTTAAATTTGTTTCTAACAAGTATGATTGTAATACTGGAAGAAGTAAAACAACAACAAAAAGTGGCAGTAGGACAATCACACAAGATAAAGATGAACATTAAAACGACCAACTTCAATTACAAACTAAGTGTATGAGAAAGAAATACAAAGCCTATGCATCCTCTTATACAGTCAATTTGTTTGTGGTTTCGTGCAAGGAAAGAGGTCAAGTTGTCTAAGGAAGGATGGCTGTACCCTGTAAATTACCAACATAGCCTCTACCTGATGGCGTCCAAGCCCATCTGGTTTTCAAGTCCCTCCAATCATTGGTCTTCTCATTGGTCAATTCTTTGATCACCAATTCGTATCCTTTAATGTCACTAGCACTGTGGGATAAAGCCACCTTCACTTTCACATTGAACTCGTAACGTTCCTCTGTACCAGGAAGGTTTCCACAGGCTAGTTCCATCACACTGCTCACTAAGGCCTCATTTCTTCCAAGGGGTGGTGATAGAATCTGCTGATTCCATAAAGAACATGTGACCTCGGTACATGTTGCCAGAGCTTTAGGAGGGATCAGTACACGCGATGGGACGTTTTGGACCATTAGTGCCCCTCCTTCTTCGGTAATCTCGCTTCTGTAAAATGAGAGACGTGAAATCAAATAAAAAAGAAGAGGAACAAGGAAGGGTGTTTCACTGAACATTCTTTTCATTGTAATTAATTGTTTAACGCGCGCGCTATTTACGTTTACCGTTCCGCGCGCGCTCCGTTTGAATTCATATACCGCAATAATTATCGCAATGTTTGTCGCGTAAAACGTTTAATTTAAGACGCGTAATCTAGGTTTCAGTTGTTCAGTTCAGCTTCAGCCTCCGTAACTATTTGCCACAAGTACGGAGGCAGTCAAGAAGTAAGTTTTCAGTTGATTTCCAGGTTATCACAATTAATTTTCTGTTTGTTTTGAACGCTTGTAAGGCTGAGTACCCACATGGTTTCTTTGTGTTTTAGATCGAATTGTGTTATTAAATTAAATACGGTTCTTCCTCCGCATTGGCTCTTTAGTCTTCTTTTCGACGGAACAAAGGGCATTATCATCAACAAAAACAGTAATATAAATAACAATAATATTAATGATCAAATAATCACTCCCTGTGCATGCTGTTCAATGCAAACATTTCCAGCAAATTTTCTTCCGTTACATGATGCATAATTCAATTATTTACCCTGGGACTCCAAATTTTATGTTGAACGAAAGCACCAATTAACTATTATTCTACTGGAGCGTGCCAAATACGACATGATAAATAACCAACAAGGTCAACAGTCCAAAGTTGGTAATGTAATCTCATATTCTGCAAACCTGAGTAGAATAATTGTTTTGTTAAAAATTCACACAAAAAGAAATCTGCTCTTTTCCAACATTGCTACATGGCTTACTCACAGATATTTCTTTTTCACTTTGCTAAAAAATTCATGGAACATATTTGTTGAAGCCAGGCAATGAGATTGGAGCTTGAGGTTACATGCTTATGTTCAGTCAATCAGAAGGCAAAAATTTTAATAACTGTACTCCACTTTTCAAGTATACTTACTTACTAACACTGATCTTGTTATTCCTTGTAGAAAACTCTTTTTAATTTCCAGAAGAAGAGAACATGAAAAAAATTTAAAAAAAAAAAAAAAATGAAGCAGTCAAAGTAAAGACTATCATCTCAAGTTTCGTGACTTAAGGCGAAGTCACTGTATCAGATGAAACATATGATAGTTCTCTTTAAATTTAGTTGCACAACAGAAAGCGAAACCCAGGTAAAAACAGTAACCCATTTGGAGTGAGGAAAACATCACAAGAAGCCATTGGGAGTCAATCACACATCAACAAATGAAGATAACCTATAAAAAGAATCTACTTTTCTGCTCTCTTGAAGAAAACCCTGCCAACAATACAGTCACCAACCCTGCCAACAATCCAGTCGCAGGTGCTCTTCTAGAATATTACATGCACTAAAGGGCATCTATGCAGTTGTATTTAATCCCATGACAGAAGAACAAGTTTACCAGCCAGTGTTAAAATAATAAAAAACTACAAGTTGTGGTATAGATTTATCTCAAGCAAGTTCCTTGGGCTCAAATGTTTGTAAATGTTCCAAATATTTACAACATCTACCAGGGTGTATAAATTTAGTATCTCATATCAGATTTGACTAAATCTGAGTTCCAGATTCTTTTTTCACTTTACCTTTTCTTTCCTGAAGTCTCATAGCTTTAGGTAGTTCTTTTTGTTCTCTTTCACGACCAGTGGTGAACATGTCAGATGGGGGTGAAGTACCTAAGAAGACCAAAAGTGTAGAGCAAAATTAGCATTCAGTGTCTTCTTCATGTCAAACTCAAATGTACCTATTCCATCAACCCTCACAACAACCAACTTAATATTCCTTTAAACTGAAGGAGAGATTGGAGAAAATTCTACAGTGGAAATGATGGAAAAATTGAAGGCATATAACAGCATTCTTTATCTAGTTCACCCAAAAAAATTCATTAAACGTAAATTCATTTTTATTTTGCCTTCTAATCTCTGAGATTTCCCAAAAGGTTCTTGTTCTTAAGCTGAAGGAGTGGTGCAGTATACAAGGAGACACAAGATGTCTTAGCACAAAGGCAGAAAGAGAGAAATTAGCATTTAATATGTTTTTATACTGGGTGAAAGGTTAGGAATGAGCATTCTAGCATGTATCATGGTCATGTTTAGGTATAATACTCTGTTCCCATTAACTCTCCCATGTATCACTTATGAACATTATTGAAAAGAGTTCTACATGCATATCTAAATATAAACAGCTTCTTTTACAGGGAGAGAATATTCTTCAACCAGTTTATCAAGAATGCCATATCAGTAATCTTCTAACAACTCCCTCCAGGTTTTCAAGAGAATCACACCCCACTGAAATCACCAAACAACCTTCAACTGGAACACCTGTTGCAGGCTTTTCCGAGTATTCCTGAAACTCATTGCGATCTTCTGCAGACTGTTGTAGTGTGGTTTGGAGGTAGTTGCTTTGTATTAAGGATAGGATTTTGTCTTCCATGGTTTGGAAATCTTTAGTTCCCGTATGAACTAAGCTTCCCTCAGTAGCAGATGCAACAGAAGCCTTCTGGTGTGGATCCTTTTGGAATCCTGCTGACTCTGGTGTTAACATGAAAGAAGCTGTATCAAAAGTCAACTCAGCACTCTGATGAGTTATCTCTCTATCTGCTACATCTTCCTGGCAGAGTTGCAAAGATGATGTGAGTCTTGCATATGCAGAATACCAAATTAATTAAATTATTGCCACAAGAATTTTGAAAATGTCTCACTTTTTTTGTTTCAAATGCAAGATGAGGGTGAGAGGATTGATAAATGTTCCCAGCAAACTATAAAGCAAAAATCATCAGTGACTCGTGTAATTTGGTTTTATCAACTGAGTTGATAATGTAAATTAGCCACCATAAAGAATTTCTAAGCTGACATTTTGAGCATTAGCCCTTCCTCATTTTGCTCTGATAAGACCTCAGTCAAACATATTCCAGTTGCAGGCCTATTAGTGCTCTTCCAGAATATTACATGGAGTAGGGCAGCTAGGCAGTTGTATTTAGTTTTAAGTTTATCATACATTGCAAAAATAATAAAAATTTACAAGTTGTGGCATAGATTTATCTCTTGAGCAAGTTCCTTGGGCTTAAATGTTTGTAAATGTTTCAAATATTCACAACATCTACCAATATAGAAATTTAGTATTTTAAATTAGATTTGAATAAATCTGAGTTCCAGATTCTTTTTTCACTTTACCTTTTCTTTCCTGAAGTCTCATAGCTTTACGTAGTTCTTCTCGTTCTTTTTCACGGCCAGTAGTGAACATATAAGATGGGGGTGAAGTACCTAAGGCCAAAAGTGTAGAGCAAATTTAGCATTCAGTGTCTTCTTCATGTCAAACTCAAATGCACCTATTCCATCAGCCCTCACAAAAGCCAACTTAATATTCCTTTAAATTGAAGGAGAGATTGGAGAAATTCTACATTTTAAATGATGGAAAAAAAGGAGCATGTCCATGAGAGCACCAGGCAGTCATGCTACTGCAATCTCACAGATTTCAGTGAAATTTTGCCAGTTTAAAGGGTCTACGTACTCAAAACTCAGTGGGCAAACTGTTTCAGTGGTATTTAACTGATTACTCTGAGGCTTCACATACATATTGTTACATCATTAATTAATGTACAACTCAAGTAGCAGTGAATTTGATTAATGGCTTGTCAATCAACAGCGGCAAATAAATGACCGTGTTTTAAGACTTTTCAATTCATCCAAATATTTGATGACTTTGAGGTCAAATATCTCCCCTTGCCAGAAAACTACAATACCAATTTTAATTCCCTTTTATAATCCATCATTCATCTCTGAAAACCATCAAAAAATCTTTGGGCACTGCTATATTTTTGTCTCAGATGCCTTTGAGAATCTGTGACTGTGACAATCTTCTCTCAACTACACCATGGTTGATTATGATTGTAATTATTAATATTGTTTCACCATCCCCAGCCGCTACCATCTTAACATTCCCTGTGGGAAAACTAAATTGGGTTTAGAGAGCAAGAGAGCAAGGTTGTATGCAAGTTGTGCTTCATTTCCGCGGGCTCTTATTTCATGTGGTACTAGAACAAATAAGAAAAAACTATTAATATAGGCATGCATTTTGACCGTTGAAAATAATTTGACCCAGATACAGATATCCATATCCAAATAAAAAGTAATGAGACAAGTGGTTTTCCTAGTATTTAATGTTTCCCTAATTTGTCTACTGCAGACTGAGATCTTTGATTTCTGAATGACTGAATCTAAGAGAAAGAGACATGAAACAAAAAACATACCTTGATTATCATCATCTATTGGTATTACTTTGTCACCATCAAAAAATCCTGCAGTCCCATTCTCCTTTTGACCAAACCACATACCATGATATCTAAAATATAATAAATACATAACATGCTATCAGCTTTTCAATGACACTGTCAATGTACTCTACAACTGTCGATGTACTCTACAAAACAAGTTTGTTTTTTCTTCCATGTAAAATAATAAGAATGAAGAAGTGAAACTCTGACTTGAGCTGGCTTTTTTCTGCTGGCTTTGTTTCTTAATGACAGAAATAATCAGATACAAATATTGACCTAAAGGGGTGTTATTTCAGGATAACTTTCAGGTGATTTTGCACCACATGATGTTAAGTAGCCAATAGAGTTGTGCAAAAATTAACAAGTGGGTTATAACATGATATATTTACCAGGCATTACACAAAAAGCACCCTGTATTATAAAAACAAGCACACTCAGAAAACTTCACATGGAAACCATTACAAGCTGTAAGTAAATGTATCTCCCAAAATCTAAAGCATGGTGACCAGTAAGAGTGCTCTCAATCTGGAACTTGAAAAAATTATTAAGAAGAAAAGATGGCTTTTACCTCGTTGCATCCTGTGATATCACCCAAAGTTTCTCTCCTTTGCCATATGAAAGCTCACAAGGTTCTGCAGAGGAATTGCTTGTTGTAAAACAGAACTTTTCTGGTCTTTCCTGAAGAATAAAAGTCATCAGTATTAAGTACTGTCTAACAATTTACTGCATCCCTTTTCCATGTAACCAGCAAAGGTAGTTGTCACACGTGGCCAGTACTTCACTCTCAACTATTTTCAGAGTCACCATTTGGTGATCTAAAATCATAAATTGTTTGCCAGAAAAATAATTATTTTGAGTTACCACAGCAATGAAAATGGTTACAGCTTAGTACACTGGTGGTATCTACAGAAATCAGACTGGTGATCTAAATGGTCATGAGCCAGTTCTCAAACAACTTGATCAGAAAATTTATTCAAAGTAAGAATGTGTGGTCAGCCTGTTGTTTTGATAAGGTATTCTACATATTGATTAATACCTAACACCACAGTTTACAACAGTACTCTTGCTAGCAAAAAGTCTGATACCAACTAAAAATGCCATTTAACTACTTCTGACATCGAAATATCTTACAATGTTCCTTAACAAGAAGCTTTGCAGAAAGCAGAAGGAAGTTATAACTCGTGCACAAGAAAAAATATTAGTAGAATTACAAGTCAGAGTGTATATCTTGAAAAACATGACATTTCATAAATTAAAGTACACAAAAAGAGAGGAAAAGAGTGGAAAAGGTTGGGAAAAGTCCCCCCCCCCTCGCACTTGCTCCTCTGTAATTAATGCTTTCAATTCAAAATTACGTTATTTCAAACACCTTGGCAAGAGTCTGAACTATGTCATGGAACGTTGGTCTTTTACTAAAATCCTCTACTTGACATCTCTCCAGAAGAGAAGCAACACCACATGGACACACAAGAGACTGCTTTCTATCACCCTGAAAAAATCATTGCAAAAAATTATGTGAACAAAAATCATTCAATGCTAAGAAAAATAAACTTTTACAGACTAACTGTGATTGGCCAAGAAATGAAAAAAGAAAAATGCATATATATAGATCTTGTATAGATCTATATAGATATAGATCTATATATAGATCTTGTCATGGTTTGAAAATTTAAGGATAGAGAGTGCAGACAAACCTGGAACATACTAAGATTCTAGTCTTTAATTGCATTCTAATCAAATTTTCAACTTCAGGACATAGAACACCAAAAAATATAAATTGAACAGATTCTATCAATAAAAGTTCAGGTTTAAAGAGAAGAAGACGGGGGGGGGTGAGGAGACAGGACAGAAGGACAAGGGGAGGAGGGGGTGAGGGCACAAACACTGAGAGCAACAACCCATCTAAGAGAAGTACACATAATCATGATTACCTCATGCTACACAAACTGGAGATGAGCAAATTTGTTAAAAGCAGTTTTGGGCCATAAGAATGATCTTTGAATTCAACTAATTTTTTTTTTCATTCATCAGTAAGTAGACTCTCACCTGAAAAAGGTTTACTAGTCGGCCTGATTGATGGGAGTCAAGGTATCTGAACATTGACAAAACTACATGAGAGAACAAGGCAACCACTCCTTTAACAGACAGGTCATCCAAACGATGACCCTGATGACCAGTTATTGTTGACAGTAGTAAATTACCACGCTGACCCTCTCTGACCTCTCTGAAAAAGAAAAGAATATAAAATGCATGATTTAAACCTCTTTTTGTGATCTATTTTCTGATGAGAAGATGAGACTCAATTTTCTGCAATTCCTGGTTCAAACTTTCCTTGTCTTTTTGCATTAAAAACAAATTTGAAATTAACTTAAAGGAAAAGAAAACATGAACAAAAGTAAAAATTGAACCACAGCATATACCCATGTTTGGATAAGGTGTAATGTTTCACCTCAAAAAAAAAAAAGAACACATAGTAACTGTTTAAGTCATTAATTTGACCAAGGCTATTCAAACCACATCAAAATTCAAATTTACCCCATCCAGCCTATTATCGTATCGACGGCTACATGTACATGTAACCCTTTAATACAAAGTACAGTGCAAGTTTTTGGAATTGTCTCATGATGTCCCTCAGCAGAATAATAATAATTTTTTACAGTGAGGCCTTAAGCTACTCTTAAAAATTAAAAGCGAAAAAATGAGGAAGATATGTTTGACTTGTAAAATACTGTATCCACCAATTTTATTGTTTTAGCCTCAAAAATAAAATATGATTGAGGATTAACACACTCTATGTAAAATTTGAGGAATCCTTACTGTTTAGCCTTATTAATTTCTTCTTCATAATAGCAGCACATAAAACCACCAAGGCTGATCTGTGGATAAAAAAATGCCATCTTCATGGTACTGTTGATTTGAGTTCCTCATTAGTATTTATTTATAACCCTCTAATTCCTAGATCAAATTTGTAACTCTCCTTACCGTCAATTTTACCATTCTTATAATGTTAGTTCTAAGAATTTAGTATTGGATCAGCAAATTATCCCCAAATTGATATTTTTCTTTACTCTCATCACTTATCTGGTTGATATTGTATTGATATTGTAAGGAGAAATTCTGTTGTGGTCATTAATGGGAGTTAGAGGGTTAAAAGACAAGGAGACCAAAAAGAGTAGGGAGGGTTTGGAAAGGTAAATGTAGGACAGAGAAGATGAAGAAGGAAAGATGGAGAAAAGAGAAAGGAGACAAGAGGTAAGAGAATTGAGATGGGAGAAAGAACGACATAAAAGGAGAAGAGAAGGCTCAGAATAGAGGAGAATGAAAAAGAGGCAAGACAAAGGACACAAGGAAGGATTAGAAGAGTTACAATGAATTACAAGTTTTAATCTTCAAAAGAGATACGGTGTGACAAAACAACACCTAACTTTTTAAATTTCCAAATTCAACAAAAAGAAATCTTCAGAAGCTCTGAGGAGAAAGATATAGACTCCCAACTGTAGTTTACTCCTGAGAGCATTTTAGAAGAGCAAATTTCCATTAACCATCACCAATTAGAAGGAAGAAGATCATCAATTTTTTTAAATAACAGAATGATGTAGACATTACCTTTTCAAGAGATGAGATGTAAACAAAAGGCTCCGCTACAGATGTATGAACAAGATGTTTGGACTCCAAATATTCCAGAGCTGAAGAGAGCTGTGATGCATAGAGCCAGGCATGGAAGAGAGATGGAACACGAAACTCCTCCAAATGACCTTTGTTGAAAAATTCAACCACCTTGCACAGTAATAAAAAACAGGAGAATGTTATTATTGGTACATCTTAAAGAGGTGAAGTAAATTACCATCTGTTAACCTAAATTGACTGCATTATGTGTGTAATGAATAATTCAAAATAACTTACTGTAAGCTGTCACACTGATTAAGAGACTTCAAGAATTTAGCCAGCAGAAAATGACAATTGAAAATAAAAAATATATACTGTACCAATCCCACAGAGTCTGTATATGAGCCCAAAATAACAGCACCATAAAACTTCATGATATAGTCGTGATGGAGACCTGTCATTATTTTAGCTTCTCTAATGAACAACTCTCGCTGTGTTGGGCCCAAGTCAAACCGTACAACAACATCAACCTGATGAAAAGAATACAGGAATTTGTGCTCATGTGTCTAAGTTTGTCTGCCCTCATCCCATCACATATTTGCAGGAAAATGTTTGAAAAAGTTTTCAGACAAGCCACTGATGCTAATCACTTGTCGGAAATACATGATTAACTGACTCAATGACCTTATGACTCAAAGTGTAGCAAATTTGAATGTACTAATAAGCATTTTTCCTCTCAAATTTCACTCTTGTTTAAAAATTTTCAGCCCACTTAAACTGAACTGATTACATACACTCTACTGGAGTTAGAAGCGTGTTAACTTTGCCAATAAGTTTACAGTTCCTTAGCTGCCTACTTCAGATCACAATCAATACAATAGGTGGCTAAGAGAGTGATACAAAACTTGAAAAAAGGAATTCAAAATGAATAACAGGGGTAAGTTTCTAAATAAATTGTGGTGCTGAGTCAATGGGAGAGTATAACAGTGTAATTAAGTATAATCAACTGAGTTGATGAGTAAACATAGGTTGGCCATTGTAAAGTCAGTTTCAAAGCTGATGTTTCAAGCTGACTCTGGGTAGAGGCTCGCATTCAAGACCTGACTGGGTTGATGTGTTCACTCTCACAGTACCTCTCTCCACTCAGGAGAATAAATAGGTAGCGGTAAATTGTCAGGGAAGCTTGATGAAATGCTGAGGGGGAGAGGGGTAACCTTGTGATGGACTAGGGGAGAGGGGTAACCTTGTGATGGACTAGGGGAGAGGGGTAACCTTGTGATGGACTAGGGGAGAGGGGTAACCTTGTGATGGACTAGGGGAGAGGGGTAACCTTGTGATGGACTAGCATCCTATCCAGGGGGAGTAGCAATACTCCTAGTTGCTTCGCGCTACTCAGAAACCAGGGCAAGCTCCAGCTGGGTGAGTCAATGGGCTTGAGTGCAGACTTTTCCTGTTGCTGTTAATCAGAGTAATTCTGGACTATACCAAAATCAACATACCATGTTATGACCTTGCATCCACTGGGCATTGTAAACATCACCAGAATATGGACGACCAAGAGCTATTTTTTTTCGTAAAAATAGCTGTTTCTTTTGTATCATCTGGACTCCTGCATCTCCTAACTCCTCTTTATAGTTATTTCTTTCAATACCCTAGGAAATAGTTTCATTCAGTTGACAAATAATTCAAATTGAGTTCCTTCTTTAGTATACTTCAATCAATTATGGTTCAAGTTTCTTAGTATGTAGCAGTATTAGATCACTAGAAGGGAACTTCACCAGCAAAAATAACTCTTTCAGGTACAATATCTTGAATGAGCAAATTAAACAGGTAGCCTGCAAACACTCTCATTTTCAAAGGTTCCAAAACAAGTATATTTTCACTAACACATAGGTTTGAGATCTCAAAAACAATAGCCAGCAAGTGGTCTGTTGGTGATCTGGTGCTAATTAATGCCAGAATCCTTACCTAATCTTACTTTTTGGTAGAGAAATTACGGTGCAGCAGTGCTGATAAAAGGGTCTGCTCTTGGGCTAATCAAGCAGTTGGTTAATTATAAACTAAGATAACAATTCAACTCACCAGAAGTGATGGCAAATTTTCATATCTCACAGTCTTTGAATCTTCAATCAAGTTTTTAATAGTTTCTAAATCTTCCCTAAAAGACTGAGATTGTGACCATGCTGGCAGTTTTTGTTTTATATCATCCAGGTTTGCCCTCACTTTCTTTTCAAGGTCTTCAACACTTGTTACATCAGCAGTATAACACAATGGGTTGAAAAGCCGAATAATTCTCCATTTGCACATCAACAGGTACAGTTTATCATAGTCATTAAGGTTCAGAACCTTAAAAAGAAAAATCACAATCAATAAAAAATCAGCCAAGATGTTTAGCCCTTTACACTTGAACATCAGTAAGCATATTCTCCATATTGTTCTCTGTAGATTTCCTCTGGTGTTGACAGGGAGAATTTTTCTAACAATTGAGAGCTCCTTTATTTGGTGATCATTTAAATCAGCCAAGATGCTTAGCCCTTTACACTCCAACATCAGTAAGCATATTCTCCATACTGTTCTCTGTGGATTTCCTATGGTGTTGACAGGGAGAATTTGTCTAACAATCGAGAGCTTCTTTATTTGGTAGTCATTTGTATTATTTTTTTTACCTTAAAGAGTGATATGGGTGCTATTGAGAGAGAGAGTTAACTACCAGTCACCTAAAGGGTTAACAAAGTGAAAGCCCTTGTGAGAGGACACTGCTCTTGCAGCTAACTAGAATGGTTCTTGCAAGCAGCCACCAGAGGTGTAAGCAATAGATAGCCACTGAACGGAGATTGCCTAGCCAGCAATTTTGGAATGTAGATTTAAATAATGTAACAAGTTATATGTAACAACAAGACAAACATTTAAATATGGCATTGTAAACAATGCACTGCAAAGTCATTGTCATGAATGACACTCTGAATTTGTCCAGTAACAGGAGGGGTTGTTGTATAAACTACAATGCATGAAAGCATCCTCAGCCATTTATGGGAAAGAATACAGAGCTTGCCAGAGGTTTCAAATAGGTTTTGTCAAGATCATCCTGGGTAGAGCTGTCAACCACGAGAGAGACTTATGAGAAACCTTTCTCTCCAAAAGGATAGAAGTTGTTTAAGTCATTTAACTAGGAATTTTCAGAAACACTCAGTTGTGAATTAATCAGAATATGATTTCTCCCTGCCCAGTCAACCCTTAAACTGTCCTTTTTTCTATTCAACTCATAAATAAGTTCCAAAATTTGAAATCTAATCAGCTAGTTTTTCTCTTCCCTAGCTGCTGTACATTGCTTTAGAATTCAGTAGCATGAATTTGGTTTTATTACATACTCATTGACTGAATAGAAGGTCCAGTTAAGGAAATATCTGGCTTCAGGTAAAGGTGTACAGACTGAGTGCAACAATGCGCAACATACTCTGGATCAATAAATAATTTATCATATCGCAGCCACTCATCATACTTTTTATGAAAGTAACCCCACAATGTCAGTTCAATTATTAAGTATGAAAATTCGAAAAAACAAAATTTCATCATAAATTTCGTCCGTGGGGCACTCCATTATCATCAGAATCTACGTATAAAAGATAAACCCAAACTAACACCTTAATAGCTGCTTCGGTAAAATTTCCGCACAGCCCCATACTACATTACGCATTCAGTTCTTGGATAGAGAAAACAATGACAAAAACAATACATTTCCATTGGGAAAACAGATTTGTTTTACAATAGTACGGGGCTGTCAGGAAATTTTACCGCTGCTTCCTTAAAGCAAAAGCAACGGGAATAATTTAACATTCAATATTGGATCAAACGGTAAAATTTCCGCCCAGCCCCATCCTACATTATACATTCAGTTCTTGAACAGAGAAAACAATGACAAAAACAATACATTTCCATTGGGAAAACAGATTTGTTTTACAATAGTATGGGGCTGTGCGGAAACTTTACCGATCAAACTTTCGTACGTTTGCGTGAGATAAAATATTGTATTCCCAGAGTCCTCGCGTATTTGATGTTTACCGACAAAACAGCGATAAAACAACTCACCTGGTTTGTTGAATCCATTTGTCAAATCGCAGAGAGGATTAAGTGTGAAATATCAACTTCCGCATCCTTTGACTCGCGGTGCTAGATGGCTCGAGCGGTTTTAAAAGTTCGAACCGCGCGGGCCGTATGCAAATTGTGTCAATGCTTCTAAACTCGACAAGTCCTTGCAATTTCTGAGAGCAACACTTACATATAGTCTCAAAGCGTATCCTGGCCTATAAATACACGCACAAAAAAAATCGATGCTCAGTTATCGTCCGGAAAAACCCAACAAGATGTAAAGGAAAGAAAGGAACTGTTCACTTCTACGTATTACTTTGTGTAACAACCCTTCTCTATGCCTCGTTTTCTCTGTCATGTGATATTACCCAGAAGCCCTTGTAGACGCCCGTCTTTCATCATGGCGGAGTTGCTGCTCGATCCGGCTATCCGTTTGTGGGTTATTTTGCCCATTGTAATAATAACGTTTCTTGTCGGAATAATCAGGCATTATCTGTCTATGCTTCTACAGTCAAGGAAAGATTTAGATTTGTTACAAGTCTCCGACAGGTAAGATGTGAGGACGAAAAAACTCGAACTGAGATGCAGGTAGCTGCGCCACCGTGCTATAGTGAACTTTTCGCAAAGTTAGTAACAAAATTGCGCTTCTAGCCCTTGGTAGTTGTTGCTATTTATAATAGCAATTTATTTATTTATATTGGCTTATTGATTTATTTTCTCCAAAGTCTCTCATGCCTGCTCGCAAACGGTAACTTAAGTACATTAATTACTATTGCATATCGGTGATCATGAAGCGTTTCCCTCGATGTTTAAATTTTTCAGTCAAGCTTTGATGAGGAGCAGAAATCTTAGGGAAAATGGAAAATATCTTCCTGAAGAGGTATGTGATACAAAAGTTCATGTATGGGTGTTTTGTTCCATAAATATAATATATTCGCGAACGTATATAATTTTGTCCATCCTCATAAATATAACATTTCAACATGATAGAGTTTTGAGGCCAGACGACATTTCTTCAATGACGAGACAGAAGGGTATTTTAAAACACAGGATAGGAAAGGACCAGTCAAGAATCCAATTTCAGGTTAGTGCAGGTTCATACAATTACAGGCTTGGTAGTTTTATGTATGTCAATTCTTTTGTCAGGGGAATGGGGAGTTTTGGGATATCATGCTAGCTCAGGCTTCTCAACCAGTTTTTCAAGGCAAACTCAAAAAACTGGCTCTTACCAACCCTGAAACCAAATCCAATTTGCCCTGGATTTGACCCTGAAGTGTCCAAACATAGCTGATTCACACATCCCAATCTTTAATTGCAATTGATATAAACATGATAACATTTATTAAAACATAATACATTTACTACACTTTCATCTTTTTATCTTTTTCACCAGATCCAACAATGATGGTGGACATGGCCAAAGGAAACATTACAAATGTTTTACCAATGATCCTCATTGGAGGCTGGATCAACTGGCATTACTCTGGTTTCATTACAAGTATGTTAACACTTCTCCTTTATTTGAACATTTGTTGCTGAAGCCAAGTGCACACTCCTGGGCAAAGAGACTTTCAGTAGACTAAATATATTGCCTAAGAACACATATGAGCTCTATTTGTTTATTTTTCATTTTTGTTCAGAGAGAAGGGGAGAGAGAAGAACATGTCTGATTGTCTAGTCAATTTTTAAAACTAAAAATGCCATGTAATGGTGTCATACTTTTATAATTTGTGGTAACCTCCATTGTTGGGATTTGCTTCACGATTAGTTGTAGGGGTAAAAAATTAAGAACAATCTGTTTTTTCCACCTTGCAGCAAAAGTGCCATTTCCACTAACATTGCGATTCAAAGCCATGTTACAGCGTGGCATTGATCTCACAACCTTGGATGCATCTTGGTAAGTTATCCATAAATTAACAACTTACATGTATTTAGACCCAGTCAAGTATAATTCTCTAATCTGTGTATGCAATTGAACAGTATCATGCCACTTCTTGTCAATTTGTGTTAATGTTTAGTTTTACCCTGATGTCTAAGTTAACCAACTAAAGTAAGTCCCATACTTTATTAACAAATCTTGTGTCCCACAAAAGTATTGCAATATTAAAAGGTTTTTCTTATGCTAGGTGCCTTAAACCAACACTGACAAAAGAAACACATCTGGATTTTAATTGTTTTGTTTTGATTCCTCTATGCTTTCATTGAGCTCAGTTTGTGCAATTTTTGTCTGTATATTGAAATTAAGGAAACAAGGTACAATGTGCTTGCGAAAAAAAATTCACTTGTCTTACTCTTGCATTTTAGGGTTAGTTCTGTGTCCTGGTATTTCATCAACGTGTTTGGTCTCAGGAGCATGTATGCACTTGTACTGGGTCAAGATAATGGTTTGTCTTTTTTTTTTAATTTTTTTTTCAATTTTACCAACAAGAGGTTAATTAAACTAACTTTGACAAGAGATGACCCTTTCACCCTCAGATCTCACAAGTAATTCGAGTTTATTGATACTGATGAAGTACCTGATACAGTAGTTATATCTGATCTGAATGATATTTATACTGACTGGCCAATTATGGAATTACCCTTCCATTGTAAGTGATTTAGACTTGGTAATTGTATGTCACATTTACCATACTCTCAACATATGAAAGAGACCTCAAATTCGCTTTTGTGTGTCTCTTATCTTGAAATCCACTTTTAGCTGCAGACCAGACTCGTGTCATGCAGGAACAGATGCAGATGCAAATGCAGATGCCACAAGACCCAAGCAAGGCATTTAAGGTTGGAAATAACTACTCATTTATCATAAGTACAGTATTTTATCATCTTTAGTGATAGAACCACCTCCTATATGCAATTTATAATGGTAATAGGACTGAGTGGAGTCCAATTTGGTCTATAATCATACAAGTGATTGACAAAATTGGATGGCCGTGAAGCGGGAGTCTGATTTGTGAATCACAAGTATGATTACAGACCAAATTGGACAATATGAATTCCTTTTACCAATTAATCATAACCATTACAATTTCCAAATGAAAAAATACATTAAGGACAAACATCTCCAGTAGGGACAATGTCTAAAGTAAAAAATTTGGAAATTTCCCAGTTTACTTTTCAGGGTAAGTGGTTGTTGCTATTGTTATTGTGATCAATTCTGTGATTGGTGGATTTAGCTGAGTGGACTTAGTATGATTGGCTGCTTCAACTGTCTGATTACAGGTGTCCAATTACAGCCAACTGTCCAATTACACTGTCCGATTACAACTGTACAGAGTGATTAGTGAAATATAAAGCAGCTGATGCACCAATTATACTTGGGAATTGTAATGGTTATGATTGAGGGAGATACGTTTACAAGTATGTTGGCTAAAATGGTTAACACACAAGACTAAAAGATAAATGGGTTAACTTTCTAAAGAAACTCTGGTGCTGTGTCGGGGGAGGAGGGTATTACAGGATAATTTGGTTTTATCAGCTGGGTTGATAAAGTAAATTGACCACTAGAAAAGAGTTTCTTAGAGCTAATCAGAGCTTATCCACTCCACTTGGATTTACCCTAATCAAGGGCTAACAGTCAAAACGTAACCCCAGAATCTTTCTATGGTGGCCAATCCCTATCAAAGAGTCTAGATTCGAACCTGAATGCATCATTTTGGTTTTTTTGTTTTATTATTTTCAAGTTATACTTTATTTTGTTGAGAGTGAAGTACTGTTTATTGATAAATAACTTGGTTCTGTTTGTTTCTTCACAGGCTGAGTGGGAGGCCTTGGAGATTGTCCAACATGAATGGTCACTAGACAAAGTTGAGGAAGAGATGATGGAAGACTTTTCACCAACAGACATTATGGACGACATTGCTAAAGACAAATATGTTTGATAGACATCCAAATTATGACCCCCTGATGTAAAAATCCTGATGCCTATGTTGTCGCGGAATCAAGAGGACTGTATACTTCTTTGTTTTCTAAACGCGTTTATTTTCTTCCATCACTCCTGACAATCTGAACATACTAACACTCTAACGATCTAAAACCAATCTGCCCTTACAATTCAGTGCTACTTCGTTTTACAGTTCTAGTTGCGAAATAAAGTAATTTTCCCACAATCACGAGTTCAGTAAATTCCCAATCCCAAAGTACTGTAATATACCCTATTTTAGTTGCAATTTCACAATTACACGTTTCTTTCCCTTATTTAGTTCACTGTACGCATGCAAATCAGTGTTGAACTTTGTTTACAACGTTGTGAAATATCATGTCACGAAATCTTCCTATTCGCGTTACAATCAGTCTAGTATTTCGTTACATTGTGTGACAATTTATAACATTAACCATTAATTATAAAGAAATCGTTCTCGACACTGTCCTTGAAAAAGTGATGGGGCTTTGACCTGTGCCCTGTGGGGTAAAACCTGTCTATTTGTGGTCCAAGTCAAACAAAGTTATGTTCATTGTGGTAGGAAATTCTGAAACCTTAAAAATGGTTAATCTTCTAAAAATTCCAAGGAACCCAGGCCCTGTGGACGAAAAAGCTGCCAAAGATGAGGAAACGGTCGTAGTGTGGTGGAAAGGCTAGCATATGAAGGTGGTTGAGTTGATGGGAAGTTTTCTTACATTTCTCAGTTAGTAAGTGCACTGTCATAGGGCAATTTAGTGGGTTTTATTTACTGTATGACCGGCAAAATTCAAAAGTTTGTCTGATTTGAAATCTTCCCCCTCTACTTTAACCCAGACTTAGAATACATATTTTACTATCCTCGTTTTCTCGGTCCACGCTGTAAATTACGAAACGTTGCGCTTGGGCCTTAAATCGTAGCGGAAAATACTCGATCCATAACTTACAGTACGGGCCTCGAACTCGATCCGTAAGAGGTCTGCATTCCTCCCTTAACGTTAAACAACTAAGCCCTTGGAATAAAGCAACTGTTAATAAATAAACTTATTTAATGATTAATTTAATGTAACTCAGTCTTTTTCGTTTTTCTTTTTGAACTCTAATTATTCTTTCCTAGTACTCTGTTTAAGTACAGCGTGAGACAGGTGAAAAGAAATTGAGGAGACTTTTCTTATTCTTTCCATCCTTCCTTCATCCCCTTTATTGCATGCTTCTATGGCTCTTCCCTTTGTACCTCCTACCCCTTGAGAAAAGTATAGGTACGACCTGGAAATCAGTCGGAAAAGCTCCCAAGGACGAGGAGGCAACATTATCTGGAGTTATTGCCTCTTTTCCAAGAGTTACATACGTTAAGTATTAAACAATAGTTTTCCTATTCGCCCTGAAAAAAGGTTACCGCCTGAAATACCATTTTTTTAGCTGACTGCATTTCTCAGTCGATAAACCAAATTATCTCGTTACTAGATTTAATACTCTTTGGAAAGAATTAAAATACTGGCGGTGATAACCTTATCTATGGGACATAGATTTTGTGAACTAACACCCGATTGACACCAAAGCTAAGACAAGTGTTATGGCTGATTTCTTTTCTTCAAACACGGTTTGAATTGATTTTTTCCGAATGAAACTGGTGATTTTTACTTCAAATTTAGCGCAATGAAAAGGAAAGTTATTGATAGTTTGAACCCTATGAAAATTCAATTTTTCAGTTTCTATTGCAGATTGTTATTTAATTAAACCTCGTTTGCCTAAACCTAATTTGCTTGTGTGAGTGGGGCATAACGTTATTTTCGATGTAAGAGGAAAAAATCAAGTAGGTAAGGCGAAGGTGGTAGAGACAGAGTTCTTTCATGAAAAAATTTTAGCGGGCGCCAACATCAACTTCCTCTTGCAGCCACCTCGTTACCGGTGTCCGTCTTCTTCCTCCATTCTCACTCGCTCCAGGCTCCAGTTTGGGCCACTCCCTAGGTTAAGGCAAACATTCTCCAGCGCTTTTATCGTCTCTTTTCATGTTCCTCAAGGAACTTCAGTAACCAAGACAAAACGAAAGAAACAGTTTCACCAAAAAAGTACAGTTCCATCCTTAAAAACTTTCACACGACTTACTCAGTATAAGTACCTTTCGGCTGGACTCTCCCGCCATTGAGTGGAATAAATGCCTATTCCAGAGAGAGAATCGTCGTGAATTAGCGTACTTCATAGAACGTTACTATAGAGAATGTAACATGGAAATCTGCTGTGACGACAGAAGTGAGAGTCTGGTGCACGTGCGGAGTTGTTGTTTCACCTCTCAGAACCAACAACCTTTCTTCCTTTCGTACTACTGTCGTTTTGTGGTAGTTAAGAGGCGCACAGGGAGGCGGGAAGCTGATTACAATTTAAACATTTCAAAATTAAGAAACTTATGGTGACAAAAATAATTTCTTCCCGGTAAAATTGATCAAAAAACCTCCCGAGAATCCATAAAGAAGGTTGGACAGAAGATAATAACAGCATCGACAAAAGACTAATGTGAATGAGTGAGACATATCGTTCTGATTTCACACAGCAGAATATCCTATTCCGGAAGCTTTCGTTCGATATAATTCGAACGGTTTTGCATGTGTACGCCTCTTTCCGATTGCGGACCTTTCCGTCGGTTTTCGAAAGCTTTCGTCCGATTTCGGACGCCCTCGTCTGTTTTCGGACACTTTCGTCCGATTTTGGACACTTCCGACGGATTTTTGTCGACTCTAGCTGGTTAGGAACTTTTTCTCATTTCGGACATTTTCATCAGAAGAGAGTTTTTTGACTAAATGGTATCTGATAACAAGATCGCAAAATGTGCTTCCTTCGTCTGCTCCGAGGTTGTTGAATCCCTTCGTAAAACTCGCAGCATTATTGTGAGAAGACAAAGACTGGATCTTTACGACTCCATATCTTGTAAATAAGCAGATAAGAGTAATAATGAGCATCACTGAGAATGAATCTTCCGTCATCGCCGTCGAATGGATTGAGAACCGGTCCCCTTCGATTTTTAACGCCGTTAAAATCGAAGGATAAGATACTCGTAGAACCCTTTACCGTCCATCTTCATCAATTGGTAAGGAAATTCGCCTTCTTTCTCATTGATCCATGGCGCAGGCGTAGTTTCGGAATAACATTGTGTCCATTTAGGAAGGGGTGGGGGGGGGGAGCTTCATTTTTGCACTTACAAGTTGTGATTGGGAGAGGGCAAACTTTCATAATTTCTTTCATTAAAAAATTATGACCAAAAAATTCTCCTTGACATTTTTCTTAGGATGACGGTCGCTGTGGAGGCGAATTTTATTATATTTACTAATAAGCATTTTCGTCTTCCGTCAACAAGAAACAGCTCACATTTCTTTATTAACTTGTATTGCGACCAACTAACAGATAGAGGAGGCTCGAACATAAGTTTGGAGTTACGCCTTCACAGATTATTCAAGTTTTACGAGTTGTAGTGTCACGCCGCGTCCATCTTGGTCTGCTAGTAGTGTCCACAACAGTACCACTGAGTGAGACGCATTATGAGGCCATGGACTTTGCTTTATGGCGCAGCATTGGTAAGGAAACCCTGATCAAGAGCAACATCATCAACTGGATGGCATGCAAAGAAGGCACTAGCTGGTAGTATAGTAAATCAGAAGAAGGGGTCACTCTCTTGAAAACTGGTGAAACAGGTTTAGTGCAGGTTTAGTGGTATAGGGTCGAACTCAGTAGCGTCAGATAGTAGTGGAATGTATGTGTATCATCAATTCCAGCTGTCTTTATATTTACTTTGATGGCGACATAGGTGGAAGTTGGCCAACACATGACCCTTGTGGTAAAAGTCAAGCAAATCATTTCAAAAGGTGTGGCGAACCCACACGGAAATATTTTCATTCGGTAAACTGAACTGCAGAGGATCTATACGCAGAATAAAAAGTGTTTTGTTTAAGGCATGTAATCTCCTTGCTATAAGAGCAATAGTTTTGATCAAGTCATAGGAAGGTATCGCCCCATTGTAAGTAGTTCGCTCTTTAATGAAAGCGAGTTCGCCTTCAGGTCATACAACATGATTCCTTTTCTGTCGAAAAAATATAAGAGGTGTTATGATCTCTTGGTTTGAAAGTGGCCATTTTTTACCACCTGGGGATGGGGGTGAGGGTAGGAACATTTTTGTTGTGTAACAATACAATTCACCTAACCCCTCTAAGGCTCCGCAACATCCTTATGCCCCCCCTCCCCCCCTCATTGGCAATCAATTTTCTTTAGTTCCCCCTATATACTCTGTTGGAGACGACTGATCCCCGCTCCCTTCCCCTGAAAACCCTGTGATCCCTCCAAAACCCTTCGAAACTCCCCACTTCCCCCCCCCCCCCCCAACGCGATAAATGTAATTAGCTCATTCCTTAGTATTGTGAAGAGAAACTCTTTTTTAATCGATCTTCTCTGACATAAGTGACCTGAAAGGCTCAAAACTCACTTAGCGCCTACACGTACTTAAAATATGACATGAAAATGATGTTTTCTACTTTAAATGGAGTTGGTTCAAAAACTGTCGGAGCCCAGTCTCTCTCTCTCTCTCTCTCTCTCTCTCTCTCTCTCTCTCTCTCTCTCTCTCTCTCTTGGGCAAAAGCTCTCTGAGTGCAGGTGCTGCAAGTGTCCCAAGGTACGCAAGTGTCTCAGGTACGGTGGTCCACAACTGTCACGGAAATAACAAATACCTCACGGCAAAACCAAAAAGCTCATGGCAAAACCAAAAGACTCACTGATCTGCAGGCGTGTGACACAGGCATAATGCATATGAGTTGGCAGTTATCCTGATGCTTCTTACCAAGTGTATGTTAGCTCCATCGAACCCAATCCACTGTCGCCCCCATACGTTATGTAATCCACAATAGACTCACAATTTAAATTCCACTCACTTTTAATCGCAAAGAATCCATGTAGTAACTCTGGCCGCGGCATACGATAAGTCCTTAGTTTCATAGTAGTAAAACAGCATCTACGGCCTAAGATTACAGTATCAATTTTCTCCCGAAATTCTAAAAAGGACCCATCAAACATCGGTTAATTAATGGATGATAACACCTCATTTTTCCCGACACCACCATGGCACGGTAGATTTAATGGTTGCAGAGAGTTATATATTTACATGTATTAACAATCAGCCACACTCCCTTCCCCCTCAGAGTTCTAACCCTCCCTCTCCCTCATCAATCTTTATATTTGTGTTGTAAAATAATTACAATGATATTGAACCCAAATTTTCGTAATCTCTCTGAATATGAAATACAAAGTAATTATTCTGTGAGTCTTTTGGTTTTGCCGTGAGCTGTTTGGTTTTGCCGTGAGCTTTTTGGTTTTGCTGTGAGCTTTTTGGTTTTGCCGTGAGCTTTTTGGTTTTGCTGTGAGCTGTTTGGTTTTGCCGTGAGCATTTTGGTTTTACCGTGAGCATTTTGGTTTTGCCGTGAGCATTTTGGTTTTGCAGTGAGCATTTTGGTTTTGCCGTGAGAATTTTGGTTTTGCAGTGAGCATTTTGTTTCTGCTGTAAGCATTTTGGCTTTGCCGTGAGCATTTTGGTTTTATTGCCGTGAGTCTATTGGTTGGTGAGGCTCAATCTAGCAAATTTATGCTAATTTAACTCCTGACAGTTTGTTTTTTTTATGGTGTATAAATAAAATATTTATCTTGTTGGTGCTTAGTGGGGCCGGAGCATAAAATACTTAACGGAGAACTGAGGCCTAACTCGTAAGGTAATAAATATCTTTTGTTGCTCTTATAATTTTCTGATTTAAACTGATGTCAGTGGAGTTATTTTACTACCTTGCTAAAGAAAGAGACCCCTTTTTAAGACTCCATATGTTCAAAATTTTAATTTGCGGCTAAACCGAAGGTAAGAGAAGACAGCCGGTTTGACATTCTCCGTGCAAGCCGTTACCCTAACAATAACGCCTATTTTGGCTGAGAACGGATCCAACACATTGACAAAACGTTTGGGAAGTAGTCCTGTGCAAAAACTGAAAAAAACTTGGCGATATTTGGTTGTATGACGAGCTACTGTTATTTCAACTTTTGTTAATTTATTTTTTTGCCTCAAGAAACTAATAATTTAAGAGCTTGCTAAGGTTTAATTTGAAATCCTGACACGAATTCTGCGGGGAGTTGAAATTAAAGAAGAGGGCGGTCTTGGCTTTGTTTAAATTTAGTTTGAATATTATTTTCGATGTCTGGTTAGCGCCGAAGACAGAGTTATTAATCTTCTCATTCTCACATGACTCAACCTGTTCTATAAAACTCAGTTGGCGCTCATTCTTTATAATAGCGTACATTTTGCTCAGGGCATGCATCACAGTTCCTTTGAATAATCATTTAAATGATGAAAGCGATTTTCTTTTAGACACTCCTGCTCTTCTCGTAAGCGACGCCGGCTCTAGATATGAATAATACGACTTATTTTATATTTAACGTGCTTAGACATTAAACCATATATAATAGGGAAACTGCGTCTTTCAGCAGAAACACTACCCACAGAAAATTTGTGGTAGACGATAGGAAAAAAATTATTTCAACTTCCGGCTACAGTGCGCGCCGTGAAAAAAATGTTTGTCCAACATGGCATTTTAGTTTTAGAAATTTTCTGGGTGGAACTTGAAAATAAAATTTTCATAATCAGTTATGTAATTGAAATTTTCAACTTCAAAAATTTATTTGGGGTCGTGAGGAAATAGTGACACTCTTTTTGCTAGCTCAACCTGGTTCATCATGGACCCGCGATTTTTCTCTTGGAGTGTTTCTTACGCCCCACTGAAAAAATAATGATAATAATAAAATAAAATTTAAAAATAGAGCAATAATATAAAACATGGAATAAAAAAATGCAATTTTTTGTATTTGACATGATTGCCACACCCACGCAGTATGTTTTTCGAGACAGGCTAACAGTTTATGAAAATAACTTTTCCACGCAGGTGCTTTTAACAAATTAAAATTTCACAACTTTCGAGCTCTCAAATTTCGAGTGTCGCGGTACTGATCCAGCCGGTAGCTGCTTGAAGGAAGCCTTTTTTTCTTTATGAAGAGTCGATCGATTTCCGTACGGGAATGGAAACGAAAATAAATTAAATCGTAACACGCGTTAAATAAATAATAAATATTTCTTAGCTCGTTTTCACTGCGCGTTCGCTCGATTCCTTCTGATGCATGTTATAATGGTAACTGAACTGAGTGGAGCGCAATTTGGGCTGAAATCATATGTGTGATTTCAAAATTGAACGAGCGCGCAGCGCGAGTTCGATTTGAAATCACAAGTCTGATTTCAGACCAAAATTGCACGACACGAGGTTCAATTACCACTTTATTACATCCATTTTGAAATCGCTCAAATACAGGACTTGGTCAGTTAAAATATTTTATTGATGCAGTACTAAGCTGGTTTTAAATTATATCCATCCATTTTTTGGGTGAAAAAAATAATAGTTTTGGAAACAAACTGGTTGGTTACTTTAAATAAGCCTTGGAAACTGGTTACTTTAAATAAGCCTTGAAATCTGATTGGTTGTTTTGTTTTTAGTGTAGCCTCCTCATTGGCTGGGAAAAAGATGCGATTTAAAGCAAAAAATGGTGCGATTCGTGAATAAATCGCACTGATTAGAGCCAATCAGATCACAGGGACCACCAGCGATTTCAAAATGGGTGTAATTAAGTGGTCAATTTTTTTTTGGCCAGAACATCGCTATGGTTACAGCACTGCACATTTAATCACACAAGTCACTTAGCGGGAGCTTTTAATCACCTCAATAAACTCGCTTAGTGTCGTGTTTCTTACTTGTTGTTTTACGTCTATCTGCAATTAATTTGCTTTTAACTGGAATGATTGTTAGTTCAGTTTGACGCTTCCTTCGTCCCTGTTCCCAAGGTACCAAATTTTAATCGCACTCTGCACAAAAGAGTTGCTAGGAAATGAAGTCAGTTTTGTAAGATGAAAACACAAAAAGCCACAAGGCATCTGACCGTATATACTCAACAGCTAGTGCCACGGTCGGTGCCACGCAGTCAGTATTGCATATGCGTATTTACCCAGCTGGCTCCCTCTTTGTCCTTGAATTGAATTAGCATTTAACAGTTTTTCTTAGCTCCCCACAATTCATCAGATAAGAGGGATAGCGTTATATTAAATGGAAATTGAAGAACTGTCAGTATAAAACTGTCAGTATAAAACTGAAAACAAAAATGAATTAAAAATAATAAGAAAATCAAAATCGAAATAAAATCCGCCGGTTTAAAAATTCTCCACTGTCATAAATTTCTTGTTTTGACGTCTTTGATATCGTTTCTAAGAAAAGAAGCTATATAATTTTAGGTTTCGCTGATATTTGGATAACAGACATCAATTATTCATCCGAGACATCGCGCAGTCTATCAACGTCTGTCATCTTCCGTTATTTCGCCTGTCACGAACTTGAAAGCTGTCGACAAAAGATAACCTAGTTCTTCTTTTTAACATACACAAACAGCTGCTGGCTAGAACGTATTTCAGTTCTCAACGGCAACTATCTGCTTTGTTAAGCTCGTGAATTGCCCAGAGATCTCGTTATGGAAGCAGGTAGTAACGGATTTCAATAATTTGCCGGCGGGAATTGCTTATTTTCTTCACCTAAAAAACAAATGTTACAGAGATTAACTTGGTGGGGTACTTTTCGCTATGTTGTTTACTGTCAAAATCAGAGTCGAATAAGTTGAAATTTGAGAATTTCTTGCTACTCTTAAAAATTGGTACGATTGTTTGAGTGAATTCATCTTTTCACAAGTTTAAGGAAATGTATTTTTAGAAGAGGACAAAAGTTTTTTTTGTCAGTAAAGTTATCAAGTCTAGGGTGTAATTTTGGTACGATTGGTACGATATCTGGCTTTAGCCGATTGATATTTTAAATTCTGTGGATTTATTACCTCCTTTACCGGCTGTTAGGTGAAAATCGATGGTGGATAAATTAGTCTTAATCAGTCTGAAGTGGTGCGTTGATGGAAAAAGCTTTCAGACGCGAAGTTGAGCCTTCGATGCTGACACCTTGTGGTCATTCACTGAGCTAAGATGGCGGAAAAGTTCCTCGTTTTGTTTTGTTCAGTTTACGGCCTAATGCTACTCTTTAGCGTTACGGTTAGCGGATTAAAGCCGACGAAGGATATGTAAGTGATTCAAATTTGTTTTGTGGACCATATTCTCGTTTTTCTTCCCGTCTGTTGTTTAGTATACCTCAAAGATCTCAACTTGCGGTAAATTGTTTTCAAAAATTTTGACACACCAGGGTACGTGAATGGGCTAATCGCCTTGGAACTAACGGGTCTAGCTTTATGGACGGGAACGCCGGAGTAAAAAGTTTAACTCAGGTATTAGAGAGACTCAAATTTCATCGTTTTGTGTCAGTGTTTGTGGTGATCAGGGACTATTAGTATTATATTCAAGTTTGTTGAATCTTTAGGCTTACGAAAACTTTACGTACGCGACGACAGAAAAGATAAAAGGGGATGATGTCCTTAAGAAAATGAAGAAAGAAATGGAGGTTTTCTTCAGAAATAAATCGTCTTCATTGAAGGTATGAACTGAAATCTTGGTGTGGTCGGTGCAGATTTAAAAAGAGAAAAAAAGCATATTTGGAAATTATATCCGTCGCGCAATGTTTACAGCAGTTTCACCAGAACCAGAGATCAGGAAATGGATTTGACAAGTCTAAATAATGACAAGTGCGTTCGTAATTTTAAAGCGTGATATATCTTTTTTCTTGGCAAAATTCATGCCGGGTTTAATAACCTATAAACCTGTGTTAGTGATTTGGTTTTGATCTAATATTTATGAAGCATCCAGTGAACCTTTATTTTCTTCAGAAACCGCGCGGCCTGATAATTATTCACGGCAGCTGGAAAGTTTTTCCATATGTTTACCACCGTGCTTTTCTTTTGTATCTACATGAGCAATTTGCGAAAAAAACAATCGATGAATTTGTATCCAACAATTTTGTTTGTAAAATCCTGCCAACAGCTATAATTTTTAACAGGATATTTAAATGTACATATTATTTTTTCTTTTTAATTTTCCTTTTGCAAGCTTGACATAGATTATTTGCAGCTCGACGGTGTTATAAAAATTTTGTTGATTTTTCATACAGCGAGCTTAGTAGAAACTTTTTTTGACTTCAATATCTTCTATTCTTTCTTGATCGGTGCATCTGAATTTCTCTCTTAGTTTTCGTTACTGAAATTATACTCAGTCTAGTCTATGCTTACCCTAAGGGCAAACATTTAAAACTCTGTCTGCTACGGAGGTGCACCGGGATAAATTATTGAATGTTCTCTGCTATTACGCAAATATTTGTCGTGATATCGAATTCAACTTTCAAAGATATAGATCACATAAATTTTGATCGACCCAATAAAATTTGTGACTAAACACAAATAAGTATAACTACTGATGAAAAAGAAAAGAAAATCAATTTAATGATGTGATTTCTGGTCCATTAGCAACCGGCGCAGCATGGAACGATTTCTTAAATTTACTCGAAAAATTATGTTTGTTCAAGCATCTCATTTTTCTGGATACGATTTCAGGTGATAAGGATGTTATTAAACAAAAAATTATAAATTCATGAAATTATACATGGTGCCTGAAAATGTAAATTTTAATTATTTTTTAAAATTTTGAGTATTAATAATTTATGATCATTGTGCTGAAAGGAATTACTTTGCAAACATGGTTAATCCTTAGATAGTGAAAAAGCTTAGGGTGCTTTCATTGAAAAAAAGAAAAAGTATAATTTACCAGTGGAAGGTAGAAAGATGATTCTAGTTGGTTGATAGCAAACCCACAGCTGATCACAAATAAAAAGTTATGATTTGCTCAAATAAATATATGAATGAATGAGGGAATGAAACAATAAATAGATGAACGAAAGAATGATTGAATGATAATTGACCAACTAATTATTTTTCTGAGGGATTTTTTAGATGGATGACTATCATAGATGACTGAATTTCAATGTATGGAACAAGTTATTATAAATTACAAATTCTTGACTGTCATAGATGACTGAATTTCAATGTATGGAACAAGTTATTATAAATTACAAATTCTTACAAAATTATAATGATCATAAATTAGAATTTATGTATTTTCATGTACTAACTGAACTCAATTGGGAAACTTGTAGAATTTGAAACCAATTACAAAATAACCTGAATTTCCATCTTAGTTGGTGGGGAGAGGGGATTGAGTTTTTCCAAGCTTTGATAACTCTTTCTTTTATAGTTATGCTAAATTTTGATTGTTGGAATTACTGAATGATGTGATTAAAGTTTATTTATTTTGGTCTATTTGGTAGAAATTGGTGAAAAAGGCAGAAGAAGCTTATTGCAAATACAAGTATGATAAAAATTTGAAGGTATGATTTAATGCACCAGCCAGTATGGCTGTTCCTGAGTAGCTCCAACTTCATGATCTGACTGATGATTCTCCCTTCTTCCCTCCACACAGTTTCTGTATGTTAGATAGGAGAATTAGGAGCTCCACCAATAAAACATCATATATATAGTGGATAGTTTTCTAACTTCTCATCACCTTTCCATTAGAAAATGTACGCAATGACTTTGTAAGGAGGGGTCAAATGTTAAACACCCCTGGTGACTGTATTCAAAGACTGTCTGTATTTATTCCTGAGTTGATCACTTGGAAGTCTAAAATTAAATTAATTTTTAAGACCCCCCCCCCCAAAAAAAAAAAAAAACAAAACAAAACAAAACAAATAAAAACAAAAAGAGCAATCACAAAAAACAACAGCAACAATAATTTTTAGACTTAACTTTCTACATCCTAAGATCAGTAAGTATATTCTCCTCAATGTTCTCCAAACATTTCTCTTGGTAGTGATGAGGAGAATTTTTTTAACAATCCTAAGCATTTTCTGTTGGGGATCCCCTTTCCTTTATGCTCGTGACTTTGATGTTTGATTTAGAAGTGATACTGTTATTAAATGCTAATCACTCTTAGGGATTGAAGGGTTAATAATTTTATTTTGTGTTCATTTTAAGATTAGTGAAATAGACTATCCAAATTCCAAGGATTTGGATAAATATTTAAACAAGAGTGGCATTAAACTGGAGTACAACTCTACCTTTAGAAGTGAGATCAGCTTCAACAGGAGTGTAATACATGTCCCAACAGATGTTTTTGATGGAGGTATGTTTCACTTTGTGAGTCCTGTTGGGTTCCAGTTTCATTTCAGTTGCATGTAAACTCTGAGGTTCCCAACCAAACTCTCAAACAAAATTTTTTAATGCTGCTGTTAATCATTATTGTAACAGCCACCTCAAAGCAGATATATCTAAAGCAAACTAATTTAACCCTTAAACCTTCTGAAACACTGACATGTTTCTTGAAAGGTCTAGGACATGAGTGATGGAAGGTTTACACTCTAACATCAGTATGCATATTCTCAGTACTGTTTTCTATTCATCTCTTGAGATACTGACAAGGAGAATTTGTTTAATGATCAAGAGCCTCTTAAATTAGTGATCACTGCCTTTACTAATTCTCATGACCTCTGCTTTTAATTCAAGGGTGGAATTAGTGGCTTAGAATTAGCCAATCACTCTCAAGATTTAAGGGTTATTAAACCTTTAACTCCCAAGATCTCATTTATAATTCTCCTTACTGTCTGCCACATAGTTCTTGTGATGTTAGTTTTGAGAATTTGATATTGGATCAACCAATAATCCCCTAATTAATATTTTTTCTCCATTCTCATCACTTGTCTGCTTGATATTGTATTGATATTGTAAGGAGAAATTCTACCTTGGTCACACATGGGAGTTAAAGGGTTAAGTCACCCCTTGCAAGTTTGAACATCTATTTGATCTGTGGAATTTACTTTTATGTCCACATTTTGCAGCTTCAAAGATTGTTAATGGAATAGAGTGGACTTCTGCTCTAGAAAGTGTTTTTGAAGGAAACCGACACGAAGATCCCAGCTTATCTTGGCAGTACTTTGGATCAGATGAAGGATTTATGCGAACTTACCCAGGTATGAATTTTCATTGGAACACTAAGTTGTCATCATGATAAAATTTTAATGAGGCAAGGGTCGTGATCTTGGAATGTGAATGCTAAGTGGTTATATGTAGAAATAAAATATGGCTGGTGTTTGTTTGACAATATATTTTTTTTATTATTATTATTCACTCAAAGCTCGTCACTGGGACATCACCAATGAAAATAATGTGGATTTATTTGATGCCAGAAAAAGGCCATGGTAAGACTGACTTGCCTAAACACTTTGCATGACAGCTACTTCAAAATACAACTCACAAAAAATCATAACCTGTTGTTGTCTAGGACAGAAATAAATAATTACAGTAAAGCTAGCTATAGATGACAAGTTTAGAGCATTGGGTTGCAATAAACAACAATGTGACAGAAAAATGGAAATAGGACAATAAGAATGTACATGTACCTGGCATTATGGATACATGGACTGAAAAAAGCTAGAAGCCCAGTTGATGTGAAGATAATCTGCCATCATTAGAGGGCTACCACTAAGGAACTCAGTGAATGAAGTGCTGAAACATTGTTCCAACAAGTCGTGCACATGCAATGTTTTGATGGCAGCAAGAGAAATGAATGATAATGAAATCAATTCAAATCAAGAGGGGACAAATATTAATAGTTTTTTATTTTTATTTGAAAGTTTATGTGGTTCAGAAATTTTAGTGTGTGACTTGGTTATTCTTTTTCTGATTTTTTGATTGATGCCCAGTCATTTTTAATTATTGCATGACAAGTAAGTTATTGAACACAAAGATCTGCTTTTTTTTAAATTTATTTAATAGGTACATTCAGGGAGCAACATCTCCCAAAAACATCATCATTCTTATTGATGCAAGTGGAAGCATGCATGGAGTCCCGATGAGAATAGCAAAGTTATCTGCACAGAACCTTATTGACACCTTTGGGGATAATGATTTTTTCAATGTTGTTTATGTGAGTGTGTTATTATGGGCATAATTGATTGCCCTGCTTTTGGAAGTTCACATTGGCATTGCCAGTCAAGAAACTTGTTGTTGATACCATAACAAAATTGTGTCACTAATCTCAGTTGTGATTGGCTATTATGTGTATGCATCTAATCCTTTTTTGTAGTTTTTTTTTTGTGTTGTACCTTAAGACAATAGTCCATTTTACAGTTGTATGCTTGGCTGCCAAGCCTTTGAACAGTAGTGAGGCTAAGGGTGACCTTGTTATGATACAAACATTATTATGCTAACTAGATACTGGTCTCTATGACAACAAGGTCAACTTTAGCCTCACTGCAAATAAAATGCTTGGCAACTAAGTACACATCTGTAAAATTACCTATTGTTAAATAGTTTTTAGTGGCACTTGCAGAGCGTAGCCCCATAATTATACAAAATAGTAGTAACCCATCAAGCAGAAAAAATTTGGATGTATGACCATACGACTGTACGACTGTATGACCGCACAACCATACAAGGTGCTACTTTTAACATGTGTGGTCAACTGTACCACGGGCAAGCCAATGCCACAGCTTTGTTCAGTAGTCCAGTGGTCAGTGTACTGGGCTCTGAGTCAGATGACCTGGGTTCTAGTCCTGGTCGGGGCAAGGCGTTGTGCCCTTGAGACGTGCAGGAAAAGAAAAGTGTGAGCTCCGCTTTTAGGCTCGGCTAAATCTATATATTATTCACATTAAAATTAATGAAACATAATTATATTTATAAAAAAGGTGTCCAGCAAGCATTGACATAAATTTTTGGTTTCTTTTCCCTATCCTTTGCTCTGGTAGGGAAAGCAGTCCTCAGCCTAAATTCAAATTTTCCTCATCAGTTCAACTGTTCAAAAATTAATTGTTAACTTTAGGTAACTTTGAAACATATGATTTTTGCATTTAAATTTCAACTGTAATGTTCATCACTTGTTTAATTTGTTCCTTTGCTAGTTCAATGTTGAGGCGACAGTACTTTGTTGTGAAAAAGAGGGCCCCATACTGCTTCAAGCTACAAAGAAAAATAAAATCGTAGGTTTAATTTCTTAAAAAGAAGTTTGCTATCTTAAGTTGTATGCAAAAAAAAATTATGAACTTTCCAATTGTTCTTAACAATTTTTATTTAGCCAGGGAAGATTTATGTCATGTTATAAGAAAAATGAATGTAAAACATACCATTTTTCACCAGGAGGCAAATCTATTTTGAGACTTGTATTGAAACAAGATCAGACTTCAATCACATGCAGTTCTACCACATAGAGTTCAACAATGCTTTAGTCTTTTTTCATAGTATCATAGCAACAAATTTTGAAAATGACTCTGCAATCTGTTTGTTCTGCATGGCTCTCTTGTGGTTGTGATTTTATCATAGAAATGCAGAGCAGAGCATTGAACACGAGACTCACATAAATTAATTTAATCTTATGCTCTAAGCGATTATTCTTATGCATTTAAGGTTTCTGATGAAACTTTTGATTTTGAGAAAGCAAACTGCAGCTGGACTAATGAGATTAGTTATCATACAAAATTATTTCCTAATCACCTGGATTTAATTGACTCCTTGTTCCCTTTGTGCTCACTTTAAACACTTGTCCACAGTGGAAATTTTCCTGCCACATATATCTAGCTATCTCCACATGTTGACTACAGACTGGTAATGTGGACTATCTCCACACAAGCTCAGAATATATATATATTTTTTTTCAGTTTGTCAAAGAAGAATTGAAGAAAATAGCAGATAAGGATGTTGCTGTGTGGGAGAAAGGCATGAAAAAAGCTTTTGATCTTTTGGAAAAGGTGAATGATACAGAAGACTTACACCTGTACATGATAGGTAATATCATACATTGGTAAAGCAGAGGAGGGGATTATGTTGGACTAAGAGAAATAAGACATGGTTGAAGTCTCTTTGGGGGAGTGGTCTCGGAATCTGCTGATTAAACTTTTTCTAGGTTTCTGTGGTTTCTGGAGCAACCAGAGCACAGTTGTTTGAACAACAATCAGTGGCAACCCAGGGTTAAATTTTAAACCACATTTCTGTTTTCCTTTGTTCAAAAGCTTTTTTGAATAATTCTCTTTAATTTTTGTAGAGCATCCAATAATCCAATTAGAGATAAATATCTGCTGTCAGTGCAACCCATGTCAATAGTTTGCTTTACCCTTTAACTGACCAGAAGTGATTAACATTAAACTTCTCCCTATAATATCCATAAATAATTCAGCAAACAGGTAATGAGAATATTCAAACTTATCAGGTAGAAGCTGCTATTTTGATCTAGCACCAAGTTCTCTTAACTAATTTACAAGGAATGTGTAGCAGCCAGAGGGGAGAATTAACAATCAGATCTTGGGAGTTAAAGGGTTAATTGTCAGTTTTTCATTATATTCTTGATCTGGAATTGTTTTTGGAAAATATAGCCAGCATTGTAATCAAGGATAGCATTACTCATTTTTTCTGAAGCTGGAATCTTTAATCATAAATTCTGATATGCCAATTGCACACTTGTAACCAGTCCAGCTTGTTACAATATGAACCATTATCTGGAAATTTTCCACCTCATTCATGGAAAAACAGAACAAAAAGAAAACCAATAGGAAAAAAGTTATTTACTAGTCTAGGTCAGTCCATATGGGGAAAAACTGTGCCCTTGATCTTGAGTTTGGCCCTCAGCGGTTGACCTCAGGCACACTTTTTTTCACACTGACCTCTGGCTTGGAAATAAAATGTATGTGAGTTATATTTCAGGCAAACAACTTTGCAAAGTGCCAGGAGGCCATTATGGTTCTAAGTGATGGGACAACATCCAGTCTTCCTGAGCTTTTTGCAGAGCTCAATCCAGACAAAAAGGTAGAGTTGTCAAGATTTGTGAACGGAAAGATTGATTTTAGTTATAGATTTTGTACTTGCAGTGTTCTTCCTTATTTTAAGCATGGTAGGTGAACGAGATCTTTTAAACTGGTGGAGCAGTCCTTTTATTGGTTGAATTTTCAAGAATTCCAACCAATTTTAGGCGGCAATGTGAGTTACTGCAGGCAGTAAATTGTACTGGTTTCTCATCGAAAAGGAGAATGCAGTTATCCATACCTCACAAGTTTTTCCAGAATTAAGCAAGAAACTTACAGCAAAAAAAAATTTTAGAGATTGTTAGTCATCTCTCTAGAACGAAAGTATTGCTGATTAGCAACAAAAATAACAAATACTACAACAATTTTTGGCCTGTACCCTGCATTATCAAATTTTGTCTAACTAATAATAACATCTAATAATAACGATTCTATAATTCTCCACTAAATTTGCAACATTGAATAAATAATGTCATTAAAATTGTTGGACACGTCATAGCTGTTTATGATGTCGTGCAGGTTCGGGTGTTTACCTTTGCTGTTGGACCTTCTGCTGAAAGCACGGAAGCTTTGCGGAACATGGCTTGTAACAACAGAGGTAAATTGATCAGAATTCAATGACTGGTGGGCCCTTGAAAAATTTGTGAAGTGGTAGTGAATGTCAAAATGGAGGGAAGTTTTTATCAAATTCCTTTACAGAAAAGAACAACCCTCAAAAATTTCCCTCGCTCTCCACGCTTGGCTTCCTAGCTCAGTTGGTAATAAGGCCCAACTAGCATCAGGTTCAAATCCTGTTGAGCCTGAATTTTATTCAGGATTTTTTTCTGTGAATGCTGAAATTGCCGTCCACCCGCGGGTCATTTCTCAACTCGACTTTTGCTCCGCAGGTCAATTGATATCTATTTAATAATTGCAAGATGTTAATGTTAAAGTGTTTTGATCTAAAATATCAAGATTCCTCAACCCCCTTACATTCAAACTGGTGGGACGCGGAAAGCAAAGAATCAAAACCAGTTATATATATATATATATAACTTACAAAGAATCTGTCATCAAGATTGTTTTTGACATAGTTTGATGCTACTCTGGTTTGCAGATTTAATGAATGTAACCGAAGAAGTTATAGGATAGACATTTGCCCTTTCTTGATTTAAATGTGTCCAGAGGGGTTTAGGGTAATTTAGAGACAAGTGTCTAGCGTAAACCTACCCACACCGACAAATACCTCGCTTTCGATTCTCACCACTCTATTTACCATAAAAAGTCTGTAGCCAAAACTTTTTTTGGAGGCTTGGCATATTAACTCCGCCCACGCTCCTTTAAATCGTGACGATGGCGGTTTGCTTCCTGACGCCTATTTACACCTCGTCAGAAAAAAGGCCGCTAATTAGTGATCATATAAAAGGACCTCTTGTTGCAGCGTTTAGATCACCCCTGATGAAGGCACTAGACAGGAGTGTCGAAACGTTGGGTCTATGAATTGTAACTTCTTCGGTTACATTCATTAAATCTGCAAACCAGAGGAACATCAAACTATGTCTGATTGTCCATCCGGTTGCCGTGTGAACTTTAATATATTTTAAGATTGTTTTTGTTTGTGAACGTCCGCTATTCTAAAAATGTGAGTGGTGTACCAACTTCAATTGCCTCTTTTGGTGTCTTTAGTTTGAAGACACCAACCATTTTCCCTTGAAACATTTTGTGAGTTCTTCCAGATACATGAAGTTAGCTGGTGCCCATTTGTTCACCAGAGTGGAGAGACCTCGCCTTGTGAATGTCTCTCCAGGAGACTGGATAGGCTCGTACCCAGGTCTTTCACTTAACAGTTCAATGTAATCATTATGCTTCTGATAACCTTAGCATTGCCAGGAAGTTAACGGTTTTGAACTATACCTTTTTTATTATTAGGTTACTTTACAAGGATTCAGAGTGTCGGAGCCGTACGTGAAGTTAGTGAGGTAAAGTGCACTTAACCAGGTGGGCTTGTTGATAACACGGAGTACAACCTAAGATGTAGTTTTAGACAATAAAGAATCCTAACAATTAAATTATACTGACTTGTCCTAGAGTTACATCCGCGTTTTGACCCGGCCGATGGCGATGGCTCCTGAAGCGAATACAACTGACCATACAGTATGGACAAGTGTTTATTTAGATGCCTT
Source organism: Pocillopora verrucosa (assembly GCF_036669915.1). NCBI lineage: Eukaryota > Metazoa > Cnidaria > Anthozoa > Scleractinia > Pocilloporidae > Pocillopora > Pocillopora verrucosa. Next base: position 3,800,028 of record NC_089325.1, read on the forward strand.
GGTTAGTACTTAAAGTAACTTTGGTGATGCGAGAATCAGCGATTCATTCACTTACATGTTTTCGCTATTTCAACGGTTTTATGTGAAGCAAATAAAACATTGTTTTGGCGCTAATTAAGTATTCCACCACCAGGAGACTGTCAAATTTGGATATATAAGCAAGAGAATTTGTAAAAACTGTCTACAAAATGTGAATGAACAAATTGAATAAATTAGAACGGCGATAAGCGAATCGAATCTGCGGTGCAAGTGGAGTTACGTTAAGACGTGACGTTAAGGAAGCAGAGGTGCCCTTTGTTCCTTTGTGTTACATAAACTGGGATAGGCTCTCAAAAATTATTTGGATAAGTTTTAAATGCCATCTTTGTTTCCTTTTTTTCTTTTTTAATAGGGACTTGGCATGATGGTTACAGGGACTCTACCGGTTTTCCACCGTAAAGAGAGCGCCATTAATTGCTCTGTAAGTTTCCGGTTTGGTTTTGTTCGCGGAAAATCTGCACTGTCGTGTAATTCTAATTGTCCCCCAAACTGGACTGACTATTCCTGTTTCGCTGAAGAGACTCGGTTACTAGGGGGTGAAAATAATATCACTGATAACAATTTGACAATGATTTTTCAATCCTTTGGCTTCCAAAGAGCACTAGTAGTACTTCACAGAAACACCATGGGTAGTATCTCCCTGCTGTTTGTACAATTAATAGTGGTTGGAGATGATGAGCCTACAATCTGCGTCAAAATTAGTTGACACACCATCTTTGAAGAGTCACATTTATGTGTAGAATAACACTCCTGTTTTACCACACCCTAAGTCGTTACCACGACCCCTCCCTCCCCCCTTCAATAGTTTGAATCACGATACAACATTGTTTTGTTTTGGGTTTTTTTTTAGGGGGGGGGGTAATAGGTTAACTTAACAAGAGAAAAAAGATAAGACTGAAGTAAAAGTGGGTTGAAGAGATCAATGTGTCAATAATTTTGTCGCCGATTTTATTTGATTAAAACATAGTAGAAATAGGTCCCAGAGTCGTTTCTTTATTCCAACCGTATTATTATTCTTAAAATTTCAGCCTTTTAGCTGCAGTCGATAACTGTTACAGTGGTTCTAAAACCAAACTCAAAATTTTCGTCTTAAAACTTAAGACCAAATTGGAAATCCTATCTAACATAGTGTCATTAAACATATTTTTGATGTGGATCAGGAGAAAGGTGGAATGGAAGCTGAAGAGAAGCGCGAAGATCATTTTCTTGGAGTTATGGGTGCAGATGTTCCACTAAAATACCTCAAAGACTTTATGTTACGACCATTGGTTAGTAATATTTTCATTTTTGATATCGATTCATGTGCTTTTAATTTATAGCAGTTTTCAATTGAGTGTCCAAAAACCAAAGTAGTCCCAGCGACCAATCAAAACAAAGTTTACATCATCATTAGCCAATGGGAACTCAAATTGAAAACAAGCAAACTGCTTAAAGCGCGGGAAAACGCATCATACTCGACTAGTTTTGTATCTGATTGATTGAGAGGATGGCTCGAGATTTCTGGACCAATCACAGAGCAAAGTTAAATTAAACCAAAGCAATCCCCGGATTACCTCAACACTCAGTTGGCAATTGTTCTGAGGTAACAGATTGATTGATCGATGGATTGATCGATCGATCCGATGATTTTAGAGGTCTTTTCACAAAGCAAACATTTCATGCTGGCTATTAGAGGACTCAAGAAATGTAAATACTGGGCGTGAAGTAAACAAAGATTAAAGAACATGGTGGTTGTTAAGAATAAACAAAAAATTCAGTGCCAGTACTTTGCAAAACCAGGTGCAGTTTGAAGGATCTTGAGGATGCTTTCAAGGTAAAAAGAGCTGTCCTAAAAATAGTGTATATGCGTAATGTCTCATTTAGTGTTAAAACTTACATGTTCAATAACCAAGTTAATCATTTTCTTTTTAGGTGGGGCTCAGTGGATATATGTTCGCGGTCAACAACAATGGAATGATTATTTTTCATCCAAGATTGAAAACAGTGGTAAGCACGACTCATATAGAATTACATTGTGTTTGCTTTACCTAGCGCTGTAATTGGTTCAGGAAACTTGCGCCACAAAACCAATTGTATTTACTTTGAAATCTCATTGGCTCCATGTGATTTTGATCTTCGTTCTGATTGGCTAGTTTGAATATGTTTGTTTTGTTTACAAGTCAGCCAATCGAGATGCTTTCTAACTTTGCATTGTATTGCATCCTCGTTGCTTTGTTTTGCAGTATGGTTACTTACAAGACCCCCCAGGGGTCGATCTTGTAGACGTGGAAACATCTCTGACGGGGGCGGAAGTCCAAGAGGTAAAGCATAAGAAAAAAGCTATTTTAAGCGATAAAATTTCCTTCCTCATATTTCAATGTCGAAAACATACACGTGTTTCTTGCGGAAGATTATCATGGTTTGCTGTGTCGAGTGTAGGACATAAGGAAGAGGGAGTGTCTCGGAGAAAAATCCAATCCTCCACGCAAGTTCGGGTTTTTTTGAACGTGAGATAAGAGATGACGTTAAGGACGTGAGGACTGGCTCGGGTAAATCACGTCGAAGCTAATTTCTAAATTTAGCGACAGAAATAAGTAATGAAACAACTGTGGACGGATTTTCATTTGTGGTTTTATTCTTTCGTTAGCTTTTACTTGCTTTCGATAATGTTCCTATCGAAAATGTCCTATTAGCGCTGTATGACTTTGTAAAAACAGCTTCTGGGATTAAAAAAGGCAAGATTTGTCCTTTTACGATTTTTTTACCTCGAAAGGTAACCAGTGTGCCTCGATTTCGTGTACTCGACGTAGTTTTCTTGGCTCACATCCAAAAACGTTAAACTTGGTTAGTGACATCTGTATTACCGGTCAGATTTTCTGCTTTTTGGTAACACCGAGGGAACATATTGTGAGACTTGCCACGTATTAGATGCATATTGAAATTTCGCATCGAAACCAAACATTATTTGAACGTTTTCTTTCGTAGCTCAGAAAAGCCATGATCGACAAGGTTCCCATTACTGCCGATGGTCCGAATCGCACTGGATCTAGTCATAAGGAATTTGAAGTCTACGACTTGTCTTTCGATGAGGTTTGTAGAATCCAAAATCAAAAATAATTTTTGTATCAATCCATTTGTCCGTTTAATTTTTGGATGAGTGTACGCTCCAATTATTCGAAGATTTCGTCAAATCTTGTAGTAGTGAACACGGGTGAGGTGATTGTAACAGCAAAACTCTACTTTGCCAATGGCTACCATGGTATTTTTAATGTTCCTTTGAAGGATGGGCATGGGCAATAACTTATCGATGCATTTTTATTCTAAGAAAATTCTCCTCTTCAGGTTCAGCGAATAATGTCGACTCAAGTTAATATCTGGAATTATTTTACGATATTTGCGTCTCCTTTAGAGTAGAATTGTTGCTTTTATTTAACTTGTGCACGCTCCTTTCAACCGTTAAAACACAAATATTCCTAACTATTCTAATGGTAGTACTGCTTGACTAATCTGATATTTTTTGTAAATCTCTGACGTTCTAGTTGCGAATGACGAAGCGAACAATGGAATATTACTTCGGCGGCCTGGAAGGAACGTCGTTCAGGTATGTTTAGTGTCTGCAATTTTCCCAATGCATCAACTGACTGAGGAATTTTGCCCTGCACTATCTTGACAGTTATCCCATGAGCGCGCGTTAGTTCTAACTATATCGTTATCCCGGCAACTTAACAAGCGCGAGGGGATCCTTATTGTATTACAAAAATACGAAAAGAAATGTTTCAAATCCACTTCAAACATTTCCAAAATATGAGCTCATATACCATGGCCTGTAAACCAATCAGAACTCACAAACTGCATTATACCTCGACTAGTTTTTAATAATGTTGAGTCTGCACCGTCACCATTCTATATCCTTGACAACTTTATGGAGAAATGATTAGAGTGAAGCGTGCAACCATCGAGTTATGAATGCACTCAGGAGGTTGCAAAGCATTCAAGAAGCTAAAGTCGCACTCGGCTAAACACAGAGTAAGAAAGTGTAAACTGGCACAAAGAGGATCAAGTTTAGAGCAACAATGTATGTAAGTCTCTACCCCAGAAACTGCGAACTTTCCGTAGAAATTGCGAAAAACTACGTCCCACTTAGATTCTCAATGATTAGAATGGCAAGTTATCCATCGAAGTGCGCATGTGCAATCATGCGACCTCCGAGTTACTCGGCTATCGCCCTCATGGGCTTACTGAGTGCTTAGCAAACCTCCTGCGTACATCAATAACTGCGAAATTGCACGCTGCACATTTCTTTCATAACAATGAGACTCTCAAACATCTTTCGTTCCGTGTGGGGAAAAAAAAAAAAGCAAAACAAACTGATGTCAGCATGCAACCCAAGGGCATGTGGATCTAGCGTTTTAGCCAATCAGAGCGTGCGCTTTTGTAAAGCTATGTTATAATTTATTATGTTTCTTTTGCAAAGTCTTGGAATAGCAACTCCTCTGCTGGGATACAAGTACAATTTACCAGAATACACAGAGACTGAAGTAATTGGTGAGAAATATTGCCTCTTTCATTATTAGAAACTTTCCTAAATTTTATTAAGTGTTTTATTAAGAGCGCCAACATTTTCCCGATGACTTGGGATGAGCAGGTCAGGACTGGTTTTAGTTTTGCAGCATACTGGTTGAGAGAGTGGCGCGAGTTTTCTGAACCAATCACTGAGCGAAGGAAAGCAAAACCAATTCAGTCAAGGATTACTCTCGACAATGAATTGGAAATTGCTATTTTAGTCTGAACATCATATTGTTTTCTTTAACCCTTCAACTCCCAGATCAAATTTGTAACTCTCCTTACTGTCAACCATACAATTCTGATAATGTTAGTTTAGAGAATTTAGTATTGGATCAACTTATTATCCCTAAAGTGATATTTTTCTTTATTCTCATCACTTATCTGGTTGATATTGTATTGATATTGTAAGGAGAAATTCTGTCTTAGTCACTCATGGGAGTTAAAGGGTTAATGTGAGTTTCCGTACCCTTGAGGGCTATTCTCATTCAGATTTTATCATGCCAAGCAGGTCGGAAAGTCGAAGCCGAATACTAAGAACTGGGCAGCCCTCTAGGCTGGGGTTGCCCTGACAATGTGCTTAACTAACGAAGTGAGAGCAGTATAACCATTTACAGGTAATTTTCTTTACTTCTTTATAGATAAACTCCACAGCGAGTTGTTGAAGGAAACGAAGTTGTTGAAGGACATTCAAATTGAAAGGTGGTAAGTGGTGGAGTTTACAGGAAAGCAATCTCGTGTAACTTCCAAATCTTGTAAAAAATTTTATCCAACCATGCACGTCTCTCTTGTGTTTGTTTTTGCTTCCTTCGAGTTGTTTGGAAGGTTTACGTTGTTTGCCATGATAATTTAATAGCTCCTTTTGAAAGTTCAGTCGAGGAGTGTTACAAATTAACTCTTTTGATACAGAGTAAAATCGAATTTTCGCTGTTTTTCATGAAATTTATAGTGAAATTGTTTTCTGTTTCTGAGCGTCATTGTTTTTAACAGAGACTAGATGTTTACTCGAAGGCTTCTCGGCCTTTGTTCGATGATCCGGAAAGAATTTCCATTACTCCTGAATCGGAGAGTTTTTGCAATTTTTCCAATGGATTTCTCCGAAGATTTGTTTTTCGACGAAAAGTAGGCGAAACCAAAGGATGCCTTGACGTTAATGTTGCCGCTTGCGTTTGTAGAAAACGGGCTATTAATTTATGCAAGGTGCGTGGCTCTGAATCGATATAATAAGTTTACTTGTCTGTTTTGCAGGCCATATTGCAGGAATGTTGTACTTGCTGAAAAAACGCCACTTGAACAATTGATCAATGAAACCGGAAGTAGAGACACTAAACTATGTACGTAAACGTTGGTTGGACATATTTCAACTTTCCTTCAGTCGATAAGTTTACTTTGAATGGTTGCAAACGAAGGTTTAACCGAGAGAACGCTGGGTTTGAGCATTGGCGGGGATCATAGTGATGGTGTTATTGAGCAGGAACCTTTGCTCCCTCAGTGCCTCCCCCCTCCAGGACGTGACCTGCCATAGATTAGCATTCCATGGGGGGGGGGGGGGGGGGGGGGGGGAAAGGAGGAAGGAAGATAATGTAAAATATCCCCATTTGCTTCACGTGAAATGCTAAACCGAATTAAGAATTGACACAGAGAGGAGACAGACTTACCTCTGTCAATGCTGTCAATGCTGCGTTGATACATTTTCTGTTACAATTTATGACTTTAGGTAACAATTCAGAATTACTAACGGGTCTGCTGGTGGACTTGAACGTCACAGCTCGTTTACCATCTGTTTGGAAAAGCAAAGCACGGTAAGCTAAGGAAGGAGAAAGTAGTGACTCTGAAGTTTTATCACTGTGATAGCCTTCAACGAATTGTCAGTACCCTCCATCGTTTCGTAGTTGTTTTCTTGACAACAACAACGTCCGTTTGTCGTACGTCTGCCCGGGCCTGAAGTAACACAGTGGTCAAACGTGGGGCATGCACGAGGGGATCAATTTTTAGCGCAGGGGCGCCAATTTCTGCGTATAATTTCAAAGGAAATTTCATAAGAAACAGCTGCTCTCTCGCTAAAGCTTATCCTGTTGATTTACTTCACTGTTTTGAGCTAAAAAATATATACTTTTACACGGAAAGCACTGTGACTTTCTGGCTTGTGTGGTTGTTTGTAACTCGTTTGAGACAACTTGGGTCTGACACCCTCAAAGCACGCCATCCAGTCATTGCAACCTGTGCACATGCGTAAGACGTTTGACTGCTGTGGTTCCTGAAATAGGTTGTTGGGGACTGAGGCTGACTTTCACTGATAACTTTTTATGTCGATTACAACTTGCTGAGTGATAATTGGGAATTTGTTCCATACTGTATCAAATGAAACAAACGAAATGCTGTGACAGAGTCGATTCCTCAAAGAATCTTCAGTGTTACAATGTAATGAAACCTTTCTGAGCTACCTAAAAAGGGGCAAAAAGACAAATAAGATTTGTTTTCTAAATTTACGCTGTTTGTGTCTGTTATAGGCCAGGTGTTAATGACGTGTTTGTACGGACCTACTGGGGTTTACATCGAAGTCACAGGTTGGTGAAACTGAGTTTGTTGCGCCTTTAACTTGTTTAAGTTTCAGAGAACGTTCTAAGGAAAACTTGCTAATTTAACCCTTTACTTTATTTATTTATTTATTTATTTATTTAAGGATTTGTACAAAGCAGTACCGGAGCAAAAACAATAGGACATAAGTCCCCTACTAGGTCTAAGCTTCAACCCAACCCCCTCCTAAAATAACTTAATAATATGAATAGACTAAATAGGCTGCTTAACAAGTGCACGCAACAAGGCTATTTACCCGGCGACATTTAGGACAAATTATTTTAAAGGTACGAAAGTTGTCGCCATCAAAAACGTTGAAAAGTCTCTTGAAATAAAACGACTTAAGTTTACGCTTAAAAGAGTCAATAGACTCGGCCTGTCTAACATCATTAGGTATATTGTTCCACAAATTTGTTATCCTATTAAAATAGAAGTCCCGAAATGTCGATGTACGATTATTATTATTCCTTAAGTTCAGCCCTGAGCACGTTTGACGCGTCTGACTCGTAACGAAGGAAAAATAGTAATTAAATGAACGAGTTCGATCAATATGACCATGAAGGCATTTATAAAAGAAAACTAAGTCGAGATATTCAAGCCAGTACTTAATATTAGTGCTTATATTCTCCACACTGTTCTCTTTACATTTCCCATGGTACTGACAAGGAGAAACTGACTGACGATCAGGTGCTTTTGAAATTGGTGATCATTTCCTTTATTCTCATGACCTTCAGTAATACCTGATACCTTCAGTTTAGTAATATTTGATTCAAGGTGACACCATAAGGAGAGATTAGAAGCCAATCACTCGGAGGGGTTACAGAGTCAAAGAAGTATTGATGGAACTAATGCATGGGTGTGCAAGGAACAACGAATTTGTTTTGAAAATTTTTTCTACTAGGTTGACATTATTTATCTGTTTAATTCAATTTTTTTAGTGGATCGAAGGACAAGCGTAACTCTAGTTCAGAAGACGACATCTTTAGAAGAGTTTTTGGATCCCAAATTCCACGTGCCTCCATCATTTATACCACAAAATACCTTGCAGGTATTTGACGCATATCATGCTAACATTTCCTGTTTCATGTTATGTGTTTAGTTGAAGGAGCTGCGAGAACACTCCGGTCGTTGTAAAACCACTAAAAAGTTGGGTTTTTGAGTCCTATTAGTTCAAACCGAAAAAGCTATTTCGTGGGTAGAACAAAGTTGGCCATCGTTTAAACACTTTGTACTCATTGACTGAGTAATGTGGTTCTGCACTGTAATGTGTATCTCTCGGTCATGAAGTACCATTTATCGTGACCGGGAGCTGGATATTTTCTCGTGCGTCCCGACCTTACTCAGTCTATAAACATTTTACCATATGACTGTTTCCCTCTGTCTGCCTGTACCACGTATGATTTGTAACTGAAACAACGCCTGACCGCTGCTAAATGTTGAGGCTCACGTGAACGTAAAGGAGCAACGTGGCGGCTTAAATTTTCATGGTTGTCACTTAGAATCGGTATTAATCGTCGCCATCGTAAACCGTTCTCGCTCACATTTTGGTTCAGTAGTTTGTCCTTGCTGTTTTTCTACCATGGCAAACCATTTTACAAAATTCCTTGAATTTTCACCGATACAAACGAAAAAACCCAGGAGACTGTAACGTAGCTCTTTTAGAAAGATTATCTTTACGTACATAGCCACTCTTGGGCTCTCCTCTGTGTACCTCACGGAACTCGTTAATTTACAAACTTTATCTAGATATAATCTCAGATCATCCAACAAACTCTCACTGCAGCCACATAGGGTAAAGACTAAGCGCACGCTCGACGACCGCATTATCGCGGCGGCGCCAGCGCTTTGGGACATACTACCGTCTGAAATTTCGTAGCGCAAATAACGTGCACATTTTTAAGAGAGCGTTAAAAACGCATCTATTTCGTTTTGCTTTTGACATTATTATATACATTAGTATAGTTAGTGAATAGTAGATTTAGATTTTGTCCATTAAAAAAAGTAAGAAACTGCCAAATTCATGTATACCGGATTGTAAATAATAGGAATATTTATAGATATGCCATTTTGTAACTTGAGTTTATTAGATTTTATTTGGAAAATATTATAAAGCGCTAGAGAGCATCTACCTACGGAATTCTAGCACTATATAAGCATTCAATTATTATTATTATTATTATTATTATTATTATTACTATTTTTATTGGCATGAAAACAACCAAATTTCAATCGTCACATCACACAGTGATTAAATTATAATTCCTTATCATCTCAGGAGAAATATTTCAAGGCACATTAATCAGTGTGTTTTTTTCTTTTTTTTTTGCTATCTTGCAGCAAAGTCTGATGAGAACATTACTTCTGTGTTTGCTTATAAAAGAATATATCGCAACCAATTCCCTGTTGCTAGTAAGTGATCTTCATTAACATTCTCAGGACGGGCACTTCAATTCTAACTTGTTTAATTTTTTTGCTTTTGATTCCCCTGAGGGGCGGGAGTATCGTGCCAGCCCGAAAAACACCACCCGACTGAAAACAAATATTTTCAACACAGAGAGAACTGTTTTGCGTGTCCGTGTCCAGTTCTTCCTTTAAAATATGATCTGACCACCCTTTCAACGTTGTGAGTATCTCCTTGCTGCAAAATTGTACGCATTTTCAAGGCACTTATATGCCTGACTTTGGAATTTTTTAAATTACTTGGAGTGAACATCCCTTCTGACGCAGATAAGCCGCAGAAGTGCGCTTTTATTTCATTCGATCATGATTCTGTATTCACTATTTGTTCCATATGGTACAGTTCCTCCTCATTTCAATTCGAATAATTTATGATTTCCTTTTTATTTCCGCAGTTCTTGGTTATGAGATGGATATGAAGGCCTTTGTCGATACACATATTGTGAAAAACACAGAGGTAACAGTAACAAACCTGATAGTTTCTTCTAGTCCTTTAAAGTCTCATTTACAAAATCATCCACCATTTTTTAAAACTATTATTGAACGGTTAACCGTTTCATAAAGTGAGTGGCGCATGTAAGCCTTTTGTAGGGTATAGCATAAGATGATGCACTCAGATGTCACTCATCTTAATAACTGTATAACCATCTATCTTGCGTGGGGGTCAGAAATTACTCTAAAGAGAGGTGAGGTTTCTTCTCAGCAAGAGGCAACAAACGATTACTCGCTGAAAAGAGACCTATTTTTAGCGATGTGACCAGCAAGGGCGGATCCTGGAATTTTGATCGGAGGGATTCAAACTTGGATTCAGAAACCACCGAATGTTTTCGACAATTTAGTCCAAATAGTTCATGAGTATTTTGAGACAAATAAATTTTGAATACGTCATGTGAAGTAGAAAATTGCAATGCTCACGTTGCAAGAACTTTGGTGTTAGACGTAGTTAAGAAAAGAAAAAAAAAACCAGGTCTGATGTGGGAGGGGAGGGAGGAGGAGACGCTCCCCTGAATCCCCGACTGAACAAGAGGACCCCTCTAAATGAAATGAATACTATGTTTATTCTCGTTAACTGTTTGCTCGATATTGCCTCTGTAGAATAATGAGAAGTTTCAGGCTAATCACTTTAGAGAATTCAACGGTTACTTCAGAAATCAATCCGTACATGTTGTTTGTATTTATCAGTGTCAATCAGAAGGATCAGCGTGTGATATCAGCTGTGACAGGACTGGAAAGAATGATGTAGGCTAAAGCATAGTTAACCGTTCACACCGTGACATTAGGATGCATATTCTCCATATTGTTCTCTGTACATGTTATTATCTATTGCCCCTTTGTAACTTTTGCTCTATTTTTTATAACGAAGCTCGCAGAGCGTAGCCCCATAATTATACAAAATAGTAGTAACCTATCAAGCCGAAAAAATTTGGATGTACGACCGTACAACCGTACAAGGTGCTACTTTTAACATGCGTGGTTAACTGTACCGCGGGCACGCCAACGCCACGGCTTTGTCCAGTAGTCCAGTGGTCAGTGCACTGGGCTCTGAGTCGGACGACCCGGGTTCTAGTCATGGCCGGAGCAAGGCGTTTTGCCGTTGAGACGTGCGGGAAAAAAATGCGAGCTCCGCTTTTAGGCTTGGCTAAATCTATATATTATACTACGCTATCTCTGACACCCCTGATATGGGCTTTTTCAGTTTCCCTTTCTTCAAAAATGCGATGTGTTTTTTTTTTATTAAGCTTAATATTAATTCATAACTTGCCTCCATTTTTGTTTTTCCTCCTCTCCTCTTTCCTTGGTTTTTTTTTCTTAGCCCGTAAGTAATGCTAAATATTTTTTTATTCATATTGTAAAACAAAAAAGCAATATTAATAATAATATTGATAATAGTGAGACAGTGAAACAGGTTAGCCACGCAATAGCGTAACATTGGGAATGATGTCATAGCTGTTAGTAACGTCTGCTTCCCAAGGAAAATAGTATTGAAACAAAATATAAAAAAAGTATTGTTGTGGGTAGTCGTAGCATTGAAAATATTGTTTTAAGTTTTTTTTTTTTAATTTAGCAATTTTAATGTTGTAAGTAATGCTGTAAGTAATTTTGTTTCTTTTTTGTATGATTGAAAAAATAAAAAATATATTAAGGACAATTAAATATTTATTATGGTGGGTTGTTTCCCATCCAGCCATAAAGTAACTATTTTATTTATTTTTAACTAGTACGAAGGCCTCTACTGTTACCTTGTGGATGAAAATGGCTTTGTTGTGGCAGGAAATGATGAGAGTGTAAGTCATGCCCACCAGCAAGGTAGTAAGTTGATTCAATGATTTAATTACACGATTTGATTGCCCGTCCTGAGAAGCGCTGCAGTTAGGTAACGTTGCTATTATGCAAGGATCAACGCCATCAGAGTTTCTTTGAAATCTTTCGTTTTTTGTCACACGATTTTGCACTGTCAAAGCTTGTTCGATCTCTTTCCACTGTTATTTCAATAAATGGTCTTTATATTAACATCCTTTCCATGGTTTTGTTTTCTATAGTCAGCTGGGAAGTTCTTTGGTCGAGTCGATGCGCCCGTGATGAGGCAGTTAATTCGTTCTGATGAAGAGAACGGTTCTGGAATTTATAACAAGTGAGTTATCTTTTATTTCTTAAAAATATAGTAGTTTTCATTGAGTGTCAAAAAACTAAAGTAATCCCAGTGACCAATCAGAACAAAGAATTGCATCATCATTAGCCAATGAGAACTCAAAGTGAAAACAAGTAAATTGCTTGAAGGGCGGGAAAACGTCGCGATTGTTTTTACTTTTGCATTTGATTGGTTGAGAGGCTGATGCGAGGTTTCTGGACCAATCACAGAGCTAGGTTGAGTAAAACCAAAGCAAGCTCGAATTATTTTTGACGCTCTCTTGAAAATTACTCTATTCGCTTTGGAGAGTTACTTTGTTACTTTTTGTTATTGCCTAATAATTTTGCGTTGTCGGTGTCCATTATGCTTCACGTGCGTTGCGGCGGCTGTGCTTGGCGTAGTTGTGTACTTTCCCGCGCTTGAGGTCTGTGATTGGCATTAGTTACGAGTTTTTCACCTTTGGCACGAGGTTATGTATATGCACTTGGCCTGGGCTTCAAATTTTCCCGCGCCTGGAGTCGATGAGAGATTTTCCCGCGCTCGTTTGATAAGAATATTTTCGCTGGCTTGTCACTGATCTCATTAGGGCTCGGTTATCACGTGAAGGAACTCTTACGTCTCGTAGGTTTATGACCAAAGCTAAACTTTACCGTCATTGCTTCATATAGTAGCGATAGTTTTAGTCATTGAGTCACGCAGCCGAACTCTACCATGTTTTATATTGCTGTTATTTTGTTGTTACAACGATGAGAGTCACAATGTGTCACAAATTTCCCACTGATGAATCTCTGTTCAAATAGGGTTGTACTGACGGACTTCCAAGCAGTTTGTCAAGTAAAAGGCGGAGTGAACAGCGGAGGAGTCTCATTTCTCCTCAAGGTGGGCTCAGTAATATTATTTTGATCAAGTTCCCTAGGAAATCATTTTATGTGTATTTGATTCAGGGCTGCAACAAAAATAGACAAAATGTATGATTGAAAACAAGCTATGTGCGTAACTCGTAACGTTACAAGTGTAACGATCGTAGGTAATGGTTCTATTTCAATTTACTTTAGTACGTGGAAACCTTATAACTTGAGCATACTTGTGAAGTATTATTATTGTCACATTATAGCCGTTTTTTTCACTCTCTGCTTACGCTGAATGGTGGACGACCAAAGCTGTGTGGTATGTCTCTTTTAACTTCAAGTCCTAGTTGATGACGTGCCAAAGCTATTACATATTTTCACGCTGTGAACTCAGCAGACTTCTGACAAAAAAATGTTTCTCCTACGTTATATGATAAATTTTTCCCAGTGTTAACACACCTTTTTTTCTTGTTGCATTTCTCTACCGCCTACAATTTGTCTTGTAAAGCTTATAAAGCACAATAAAAGGATAACAAAAGCAACATGATGCAAACCTATCCAGTTGTGCTGCAATTTCGCAACTTTAATGTGTTGAAACCTATCCAAAAACAAACAAGCTCTACCAATTTTTGATTGAGTATTGTCAGTAATCCAAGATTGCCTTTGTTCCCCTTACTCCGCACTGTGATTGGCCTAGAAAAATCACGCCACCCTTTCAACCAATCAGATGCAAAACGAAAGCCAATCGCTAATTAGTCACACATTTTCCTGCCATTCGGGGCGATTGCATATGTTTTTACTTTCTTCTTATAATACCTTTTTCTGATGGATTTTTGTGATTACTTTGGTTATGGTTTTACGACAATCAAGCCAAATGGGCTCTACATTGGAGTTCAACATCGTTTCCAACTCTTTTTTACATAGCTCTCTCATTTTCCTTATATTCTTTTCTAGGTCGTTGCTTTATTTCAATTTGTACAGGTTAGTTCGACTTGTTTCTTCTTTCGAAACAGAACTTAGTGATATATTGTATACTGTCGGTTCTCTTTTGTTCTGTTCATATTTATGCTCTACACGGCATTACAGGGGGTTTAGATAACTTTTTTTATAGGCGGCCGCCAATAGTGTAATAGGGGCTTGTGCCTGGAAAAAGGGATATAAGGCGAACCTCAAAGACTGGAGGCTGCACGCAGGTTTAACAGACAGCGGTGGAAGGTGGTAGGGGTGGGGAAAGACCGCTGGCCACTTGCTTTTATTGAAACCCTTAGTCCCGGTTGTTCGAAGGTCGGATAACGTTATCCACAGGATAAATCTCTATCCGGTGGATAACGGTATACTTTTTGCCATCACTTATCCGCTAGATAACCATTTATCCGTTGGGTAGCGTTATCCGCCCTTTGAAAAACCGGGCCCAGCATTATAAAACACCGCTAATGTATGCATATAAAACAGAATTTCACGCTGCAAATGCAAACGTGTACCAGTATATACATTTTCACAGACGTTTTGGTTTTTCCTCAAGGTATGTTGTATTAGACTTATAAAAAATAATGTCTAAAAGTTATAAGTTTAAAATGGCTGAATCCACTAATATTTATTGAGAACAAAGCGAGTCCAAGAAAAATAGAGAACGGCTTTTAAAAGCCGGAGAATGAGGTTTTTTGTGACTTTTATTTTCATAGTTGGATTTTTGCTGAGAGTGGTGCAACAACTGGTGAGAACGTTATTCGTTTTGTTAGTGAAAATTATCTTCGTGTTAATCCAGACATGTAAAGGATTAACTTGAGTGACGAAGAAATCCCTCATAGTTTCCGGCTCTTGGGGTTGCATGCATGTTTTCTTTCTTCTGTTACCGATTGCATGTTTCCCCCTTTTGGTGTCGAATAAATTTTTTCCTGCACTTTGTGTAGACTGCATGTTTTCCCATCCTTGTTACCGATTGCATTTTTTTCCACTTTTGGAGCCGCGTACATGTTTTCTGGCTCCATATTGGTGGTGTTTGCATGTTTTCTACTCTTGGGTTATACACCAACTCCATTCTTTAACTGCTCTCCTTTCGTAATTTACAGAGGCTACCGACGACATTCCAAAGAATATAAGCTGTATCCGAAATATAACAACCTACTATGCCGATCAGGGAAATGTAACACTAAACGGTTAGTAAGTTTTGGTGTCGATTTAATGGGTTGGGTTGAAGGTAGATTAATGACCAGTTTCGGATCTTCCCCAAATTTCGTATCTGCAACGTGTGTTCTGTTTTCTGGAGCTAAAATGTGAGCCTACACCCGACTCCCAACCGGGAGAATGGGGAGAAGCCTGCAGAACAAGCCTAAATTGTTTGTTGTTGTTGCTCTCCCAAAGTCATTTCTGTGCATTTTCATGCTTTGGTCTAACTTTATTCTGCAGGTGTGACAAGCTGCGGAGACTGCTCGAGGTAGGGTTTGAAAACAACTAGGCTGAATGTAGCTGACATCTTTCACGTCTGTCTGGTGTTATATGATCTATCTTATCTAAACTTCAGGCGTCTTATTAGGGGGAATTAAGGTTACAAGCTCACGATCGTTTATTCGACTGGCCATGTTTGACTTAGAGTTAGAGTGGACGGAAGGAGTAGGGGGCGGGGAAAGGCCCCATCCCCCCTCTCTGCCCTTCTTTTTGACCGTCACTCACCCCCTTGGAACAAATTTCTTTCTCTTCCCAGCCTGAGTTGGCAAGTAATTGTTTTCCAAGTCTAGTAGAAGAATACTTTAAAATCGAAGCGAGAACCAAATTTGCATAAGCAAGACAAGGAAGGGCTTTTGTTTGACTACTCCCAGTCATTTCATAATTTGAGGAGCCTCTCGGTTTACTCTGAAATCCTCTGGGCCTCACGCTTCATCGTAGAGACTAGCGTTTGTGTTGTAGTGACAAAAATTTCACAGAGTTCTTGGACTACTCTAGTTAGTACTTTTTCAAGATTTCTCTCACCAAAAATTCCAAGATGACGCAGTCTCCGCAATTAAGCTTGATGGCCAAATGACTTATCCCAAGAAGTGTAATGTAAAGCTTGTGGTTGCTTTCTTTTGTTGCAGGGAACATTTTGTGGCCAGCGTGCGTCATAGTAACTTATACCTCGTGGTGATAAATGCTACGTGTGGAAAGTGCGATGAAATTGATAGGGAAATGGGTGTTCCCGGAGAACCTCGAGAAAATATCCTTTGATAGATAATTTAGAATTAACGGAGATGTTAAATACTAACTTCTTACTAGGCCTCCCAATCAGTCAATAAGCATTTTATCATATGACCACAAAGTGCTGAAAACTTCGCAAATTGTGTTTCAACCGAAATAGGACGTGATAGGAGGGCGCACGCTGGACAATCGGAAAGAGGACTCTACCAATAAAACTCTTCCTTTGCTTTTCCGGGTCAGAACAAGAAACTCAAAATTTATCGAAAAACGCGACTTGTTTTCCTTTCCTTGTTTTCCCTAAGTTTTTTGAAAAAAAAAGCTCTGGACGCCTTTTTCCTGATCGGTGCACGTCAGCTTTCACTATAGTTTTCTATGGGATTGCGAGAGCGGGGCCTCGTGGATCATATGATAAATATTTATTTAACGAGGATGAACCCCAGCAGGAGCTATGACGTACCAAGAGGGACTCAAACCCCTTTCGGACGACGGAACCCCAACCTGGGTTTTCTATCGACCCATGAACATTTACATGTGAGACACGAGTGTGACTCTTTGCGAGAGTACAGTTGGGGTTGTTTCATATCTTTTTGTGTCTCCTTAACGACATTACTTCCTCGTGACACCGTGGAAAATTCCTGTAAGGAGCCGGGCTACAGGAAAAGACCTAAGAGATGTTTTGTATCCACAAATCCTGTATGTATGCCCTTGTTCATGACGCTGCGATGTCAATTACTATTGCATTTTTGTTGTTGTTGTTGTTGTTTTTTTGGCAAATCTCTATTGGTGCTCGAAAACGCACATTTTCGGTACCTTATTTTAGCCTGTTTACATGTGTTGCAATTCCATTCTGGAAGCCTCTTGAATTCTATTCCTTGTACACTGTCAATGATCTCAATCCTAACAAAGACCAAACATTCTTCGAGGCCTTAATTTGCTTTAATTTCCCAACTTAGTTTGAAAATACAAGTTTTATTTTTCTCCTCATGCAAGTAACCGCAAAATATACTTACCAATCCTCTTTAATAATTGATTCTAACAGTTTTGAGCTAGAAATTATTTACAGCTTACAGTAACACGGGAGACAGGGCCTCCAGTAAATTGCTGTAGAACAGTTTCCGAGATTAATTTGATTTTGCTATAATTCGCTGTGTGATTTGTCCATAAAACTCACGCCACTTTCTCGACCCGTTGCACGCAAGACTTAGACCAATCGCGACATCGTCACCCCTTTTTTCCTGCCCTTCAAGCAGTATTCTTATATTTTTTTCGTCGAGTCCACATTCGCTTCCCTTAATATCTTTCTTTCTGCTGATTGTCTTTTTTGATTACTCGAAAAATACACCATTTCTCATGGTTATCAATCAGCTTAAAGAGGTTTTCAATTAAGTCGAAAAACAAAACCAAAGTTATCACATCTACCAATCAGAATAAAGCTTGGCATCACCATTAACCAATGAGAACTCAAAGTAAAAAAAGGCAACCTGCTCGAGGCGCGGGAAAACGCGAGTGGCAAGTTTGGGGTTGGTTCTAGTTTGGCATTTAATTTGTTGACATGGTGGCGCGAGTTTTCTCGACCAATCACAGAGCAAAGTAAAGCAAACCAAAGTAATCCAGGGCTATCTAAGATAATCGATTGACAACTACTCGAACTGCTTGGTAAGAATTCTAATAATTATGTCTCTGTTTACAGGAGTCCGGCTATGCGTGTGGTTCCGGTTCGTTCATAAAGCCTTCTCCTTATATCGTCACTTTGCAACTGTTTTGGCTTTTTGCAGCTCTGCGGAGAATAGTGGGGTTCGTGTGATAAATACTTATCTCTGAGGAGAGAGTTAAAAGTACATGAGGACAAGCTCGTGCCTCCGAGGTGTCAAGATGAGATTTTAAAATAGTCGACGTTTACTGTGCGTCTTGGTCTTATGCCGGGTTCATAAGAATCATTCATTTTATAAGTTGTTTTTAAGCCTGCTTCACAGCAAGTTTGAATCGAACATCAATAGTATGCAGGAACATGCTTTGGTTTTAGTACTCTCTTCAGACACCCACCGATTAGGAACCACATCAAAGCGCAGTTGGAACTTCCTACGTTTGTTCAGCTGTTTCACCTTCTTAATTGCGTACCTTGGTGCTGTGATTTTTCTATCAATAATGCTGACGACGCCCCTTCACAATTTCCCTTTGTTGAAGGAGTCGCAATATTAAGAGAGGTTGTATCTAAACTTCCCTCTCGTATTTATAACGCGCAAGAAAAATTTAACTGTTTTAACACATGTATTATATTAATACTACACTTGATAATTTATTTCAAAGCCGTACAGCCAAGTAAAGTTTTATTTCAGCAACCATTTTCATCAATCGCACGATTTATGTAAACCTGCATGTGGATTGATCAAATTGTTGACTTTTTAAGAAGTTTTAAAATTTCCTTGACACATGTAAGTCTATTAATATTTATTTTTGTCACTGACAGAAAATAACTGAATGAAACTTTTACTCGTGTCTTATGAGTCACGAAGAGCTTATTTTTTTGTTAAAAATTGTTTAGAAATGTAACGGCTGAAATATTTATTGTAAGAAAGGAGTTACATTTTCAAAATATAACTCAAGGTGATAACTAAAGTGCGTTTGTGTCTCCAAGTAGATCTTATTTGTTGTGAAGATTTCTCCGTTTCTCTAGAGAAAAAAGTTAAAATCAGAGACTAGCACCCGCCAAAACTAACCCTTCGCCTCCATGTTGTTCTCGCTGATACTAAAGAGAAAGTTTTGATTGTCACCGCTTCACCCTTCCCACCCCCCCCCCCCAAAAAAAAAAAAACAAAACAAAATATTTCAGTAAATTAGCAACAGTTTCTCTCCTGTTACTTTTCCTTCTCTAGCAGGGGTCCTCTGCGATACTAAATTTCAAAACACGAACGAGATCGTTTCAAAGTTCATTTATTTACAACACAAAGGCACTCAAAAAAACTAATGGAGGAGAATGTATTTACAATCTTATAAGAAAATCAGTTCAAAACGCTGCATTGATAATGACCAACTACATTTGCGTAAAATTCCCAGATATAAAAACGTCAATTAGTGAAGAGTTACTTTGGCTTTTCTTTACTCTTTTTCTTTTTCTTCTTTTTCTGTTTGTCTTTATCTTTATCCTTCTTGGCCAGACATGAAGAACAAAACCAATCTACACCAGGGTCCTCTGTTATCCCAACGCATCGGCTGCATTAAGAAATACAATAATATCAGTATTTCAATGTCCCCTCACTGGAAAGTGTAATGTGTTCGAGCCGGTACCGAGACGAGAGAAGTCCCGAAATGGACCCCTGAGTTGGTGTTCTGTAAGCGCTTTGAAGCGTTAACGGGTAAGGAGTGAAAACGAGCGACGAAATGAGAGGGAAGTAAAAATGAAAATATTTTTTTCCTACTTGCGGCTTGGCGGCTCGTCGCTTTAAAGCGCACACAAAACCGCCAGCTACGTAGGCAAGACTGCAGACGATGACTAGCTTTTCAATAACTTGGGTGGAAATCATCATCAGAGTCGAGTTCGTGAGCGCCGCTTGGGCATCTTTATCATGATTTTACAACCTGTTGGGCTCCAGCGGCGGTTTTGATGAGCTGTTAGGATTAGGATCACCTTTTTCAAGGTCACTTAAATCAAGTTTGTTTGAATCACATATTTTGCCCTTGAATGTCCCTTCTCGAGTTTTCGAGAAATCGGAGACTACATGGAAGAATACCATTCTACTCCCCGTCATCTGACAAACCACCAACAAACTCTTCCCTTCGTTAATTTGTAACTCACCCATGAAACCATTCGTCACATCCATCACAGCCAATCATGAAAGTTCCATCGTCAGGCTCAGCACACACGGGACAATAGTACTCTTTAGCGTATCCCTAGAACACGAACACCAAGAATACCACTGTGTTATCGTTATTACTCAGAGCCGGGTTGTTCGAAAGGGATTTAACGTTAATCTTGGTTTAAAAATTCACCTTGGCTTAAATTGCTCATGTAGAAGAACGTGTGCGAGAGCTACGGTTTTGTTGGGTTTCATCTCAATATAACTCGAAACTAACGGGCAGAAAATGCAAACGAAAATCCCTTTGCAAAGCTATAAAACTAAATTAAAAATTCACATTGACCCTGGGTTAGTTAAACCGTGTTTTGAAAAACCCGGCCCAGGTAACTATCGGGCCCAGAGCATTTTCTTCCAATTATTTTCTTTTCAAATCTACCTTCGAAAAACCAAGATGTCGCTACGGGGCACTTGAACTACGTTACTGCTTCATTATCATCCTCACATTGTACAGTAGATTAAAACAAAGTTTGATGTAAACCCTAACGAATCCCAGTCTGTGCACAACGAGCAGAAGAGTCATATTTGATTGCATTTCACGTTGCATTCACCGAACAAGTGCAGTGTGGCTCAACCTTATTGAATGATGGTCAATATATGGGAATGCCTTATAAGAGCACCCTTGGAAAGCCAAGCAAGAATTTTTAAAATTTTTTTTCTACCAAGGTGCTAACACGCGGAACGTCAGCTTTAAAACCTCTTTACAGTTGCCCATTTACATTTTCAACTCGGTTGATAAAACCGAATTATCTTTTTAAACCCCAAACGACACAGCACGGCAGTTCTTTCAACAAACTTACCCCCTTATTCATTAGAAAGTTTTTCTGCCGATCACTACTAGCAGTGAGCCTACGTAATCACTCTGTGCGGTTTTTGTCTTGCAGTTGGGGTTTTAATAGACTTGGAATATTACCACATACAGTGGAAATACAGTCAAAGATAACAACTCTGCTCCCTGTGTATGCAAACCTTCATAATTTCCGTTGTGAATATTTATAAATCAGTGAGACATCCGCAGTTTACTTACATGAACAAACGTGGTTGATAGTGTCTGTGAGACGACTGTTCGTTCCAGTGGTTCACTTTTGATCGTTAACTTAGGTGCAGGTGAGGCGGTGACAACTGAGGCAGTGGTTGTAACAGTTTCCTGTTTGCTTGAGACCTTTGAAGACCCCGCACTGTCAACGGCTTGACTGCTTACAGTAGAAGAGAAGAGTTTTTCTGAACTACCTTTTCCATAATCCCTGTTAAAAAAAAAAACCAAAGCAAAACAAAACAAAAAAACAACATTTAATATAAAGATGGTCACCAATCCCTGTTTAAAAAAAAACAAAACCAAAACAAAACAAACAAAAAAAGAAAACAACATTTAATATAAAGATGGCCACCAATGTCGCAAGCAACTGCCCCGCTACAATCAGAAAATGCAGGGGTATTACGCAGGAGTAATAGAATGTCAAGTAGTTTGATTGTCTGGGTAAGAGTAGTCCTGTAAAAGAAGCTATTGGTGTGTAGCGACTGACATTTCATTTCACTCTGAGATAGCTTCCACTAAGGTTGTTGAAATAATAGTCACTACTAGGTACCAACAACATTCCTCTTCAAGACCACTCTAATCCGCAAGGTCAGTTTACACAATCACATTCCCAATTTCAACCCGATTATGTGGTCCCCTACGGCAAAAAAAACTGAACAATTTGCTACAACACCTTTTAGTGATGATTTAAAATAGGGCTTAAACAGTGGTGTTCTTGAAGGAAAACAGGCTGTGTGGCTTTTCTTAATATAAAGTTAAGGATTGCCTACTAACTTACCGCAAGTTCTGAGTTAACAATTAGAGCACTGTCCCCCTCAACCAAGAACAGGCGCTTCACAATGAAATTTTGTATGCAATTTAATTTTACTTAACCTCATCCTTTAAGAATACTCTATTATACTGAAGCACAAGGCTACATACCATGGTAAAGGTTCTGTCTTACTAGCCCCTGTAGTTGTTAATGACGCGGAATTGGACGGAGTGTCTAATTTCACAGTGATACGAGGGATGGGTGTGGGGAATGGCGATTCTGGAAAAGGTTCTGCATGATCTGTCTTCAGCTGAAACATAAAAATATGTGTGGGTGGAGATGAAAATGTATTTCGTTATGCCCTTGCTGTGTTTCAGTGCCTTGTGTAAGTGACATTATCCTCCTCCCTCTGATTCATCAACAGGTCATATCAAGCGAATCTACTGCTACTGCTCGTTATTCGATAAATTTGCAAAGCGTGTGTGTAACATGATAGTTTTTTCAAAATGTAAAATTTCCGTTGTCGACTTATCGCTTTTTCAAACCCAAAAGTTCTTTGTGTTACATAACCATGAAACAAAAAGGAAACTTATGGCACTGAATAACAGACTTAAAAGTCGCGCATGTCTTTCGTCCGTGCGCGCGTAAAAAATCATATGTGCGCGCATAAAAATCATAAATGCGCGTCTGACTACCGTATTTACCCGATACCCTGCGTCTGAGCATATGAAATCCGTCTGCACAGTTAGCATATATCTGAGGGTACTGCAATATATTGTTGGTACTTGACCCTTAACTCCCAAGATTCAAGTAGCAATTCTCCCCTCTGACCACTAGTCATTTCCTTGTAAATTATGGGTGAAAGTTTGGTACATGTATAATATCACAATCACATCATCTGGCTGATAAGCCTGTCCGTTCTCATAACCTTTTTGCAAGATAAAATATTGGAATCACAAGGAGAAGTTTCATACTGATCACATCTAGGAGTTACAGGGTTTAAAGGAACTAAAATTCAAAAGTAACTTCTTTCTAGAGAACAGTAGATTTAATTGATTTAAGAACGCACTAACCTTTTTACTCTTGTCTTTTTTCTTTTCTTTTTCCCTATCCTTTTCTTTCCTCTTTTTCTTTTTCTTCTTGTGTTCCAGCGCTGGGTCTATTAAAACATTTCCTGGCAAATTTCTTTCTGCAGGTGCAACCGTAAAGTCTGCCATGGAAAATTTGAGTCCCTCATGGGTAGAAGGAGTACTCCAATCTTTGGGTTCCTTTTTAACTGAGGGCTCTATAACTTTCTCTTTTCCTTTTTTTGCTTTTGTCTTTTTAGCAGGACCTGCCTTTGGTTTTGAATTCTTATTTTCCGATTTCTCTTTTACCACTGTGTCATTGGAAGGCAGGAATTCAGACACAGCAAACTGATGCTCTGCATCAGTCTCCTTCTTGATGGGTTTTATAATTAATTTTGGCATGCTTTCTTTCACTTCTATGTTTTCTTTAGCTGTTTCAGAGGCTGGCTGTGTCAAGGATTTCTTGGTAACAGGGTTCTTGGTCTTGGTTGCTGGTTTTTTCTCTTTCTTTGCGTTTGTTTTAGTTTTCTTTGAAGAGCTCCCTGTTATTGACTCAGTTTCCACTGGAGTCACACTTGTTGGTTTTGGCATGGGTGATTTCATTGGAGATGGGGACTTTTTCTTTGCTGGTTTCAGTTTTGGAGGTGTTTTTGGTGTAGCAGGTTTCTTTGCAGGGCTAACTGTGTTTTTAGCAGGCTTAGGCTTCTTTTTTGGGCTTGATTTCACCTTTGTACCTGGCTCCTTTCCTGCTTCTTTGCTCCCAACAGCTGTCTTTTTCTCCCCTTGTTTGGGTTTTGCAGTTGCCTTGGAAGTGGTGACTTTTTCTACAGACTGAGTAGCAGCTATAGGAGGAATACTTGATGTTGGTGGGATCTCAAATGTTTTTGCTGAACTCCAAATGTCAGGTGATGGAGTTGGTGATGGGGAGGATAGGTTTCCTTGCAGTGCTTCAAGAATTTCCATTTCATTTCCCCTGTTTCCTTTCTGAATGAAAGGTAGATCCACACGTCTCTTTTTTGTGTCATTTTCAAGCGCTGGGGGCATATCAAGAGATCTCTTGACAGCTACATGTTCAACAGAAGTTTCTTCAGCTACTGTCTTGATTTCCTTCCTCACGTATCCTTCTCCACTTGTTGGTTCCTCTCCAGCATCAACTGTGTCTGCATCTTCTGCTGTTGTTGCTTTATCTTCATCTGAAGGAAAAAAAGAAAACGGATATTGCAACCATTTGCTGACACAGGGACATACAGTGAAAATAAAACAAAATAATGGTAAGAAATGTCAATCTAAGAATACCTCAGCACACTAAATGTTAATTTTCCTATATAATGCAGCACAGAATCTTCTCTAAGATTGAAACTCGACACAGAGAATAAGTTGGAAAGAAAAAAGAAAAAAGAGATTGCACTAGTACAGTGCAATTAGCCAAAAATACTCTCAATGCACTGCCATGTAAATTGTATGTGAGTTAGATCCTAAAGGCCTTAATTCTGGTTTTAAAAATGCATTTTTAATTGATGATTGTAATCTATTAAGGGGCAATCTAATATATTCCTCTATCAAAAGTCATATATCTTGACTGATGGAGTAACAAAAACGCAAATGGAGATGTAGCCCAGTCTTGGTATATCAAAACTCAGCTTTAAAGAGAGGGACATTGGGGTCTGTTAGAAACTGCAAAACAACAGAAAAAATCATCCAAAACCACAAAACTGGCAGAAGAATTAGATCAAAACTAAAAACCCCATGCAAAACTGATAAATTTTCACATCTCTGTTTTAAAATCCTAATCTATCCAATACAGTCACTGACACGTGGAGTATATAGAGGTTTCACGGCTATTCAAGATCAGTGGAGGTGTATAATTGCTACTCAGATTGACAAGAAACCGGAACCCAAAAAGGAAAAACTGAAAACCACATCAGATACCAAATCCAAAAACCCATTAGTGATATTTACAAAAACCAACAACCAAAGGCTAAAAAAAACAGAAAATCCATAAACCACAATGAATACCGAAACCAAAACACTCAAGTTTTTTGGCACAAAAACCAAACCCAATCTAAAAAATATCCAAAACCTCAAAACAAAAAATCCCAATGCCCCTCTTTAAATGATAGACATCATCTCAGAGCACAGGGGACCAATTGATTCCTACAAAGTCTGAAGTTTTCCACTCAGCACCTTGCTCTTACAGTAAGGTCTATTGTTCAGGCTGAATTTCAAATCAGTGAGACTGGTGGGCTTTATCAAAGTTAAAGAAATGAATGTGTTAAACAAAAAAGCCTTTGGCACTACAAGGGAAAGAAGACTGCAGCAACAGTCATACAAAACCTTCATTTTGAAGAAGCTTAGAGACCAAGGGAGGCAAGTAGTCATAGTACTGCTCCAGTCTCTCTGCAATCTCTCCATTACGTGGATGATGGAGCACATTAGGTTTTGGCTTGGGATACTGTGGCAACTGATGAATAAATGGAACTTGGTCTACCTGGGTTACAAAGTCTTCTAGTTCGCCGAGGTAAACGCCAATATCTCGAAAGGCAAGGTCTAGGTCATCTAAGTTTGGCTCAGTTCTTGAGTCTGTGAAATTTCAAACAAAAAATTATTCATCTCTCTTCCAATTACTTTAAATAACACCAATTCATTTTTGTTTTAGGATTGTAAATTAACGAAACCACTCAGCTTGTCTAGATATATTTCTTTTAGGTAGCTTATTTTTCTGTAATTAAGTAACAGCACAAAATAAACTAACGTGAAAAAATAATAACAATTCTGTACTAGCTGCTCGTTTGTAAACGTTAATTTCTACGTGTACACATTGCATCAATCAGCATCCTATGAATTGTATGCACTTTGTTATGAAATAAAACTGAACACTTCGTCCAAACTCACATATCTGGGAGTATCCATGCGCTGACTTCGCGATCTCCTCAAGATATTTCTGTAACACGTCGGTCAACAAGTCGTGGCTCGACTTTTGTAAGGCATCCCAACCCATGGACTGGCAGATCTGAGCCACCGCTATCTGAAGAGCACCGTGGTTAAATCCGTCACACATGGCGAATAAGGCCAAAAAAATTATCAATTCAATTTCTAACAAGTAAGCATTTGCTATTTGTTTCACTTTAAAGAGATTACCGAGGAAAAATAGACTATTTTAAGCTAAATTTCTGTAGAGCTTTAGTTAGTTCTCGTCAAGTGAAGGTCTTAAAAGGGACGATAGAGTACGCATGCTCCTCATCATGCCTACCGCTATACTCGAATACTCTTAGCTCATAAACAATTTTCTCGGCGGAAACTTTGGAATTTTCTGATTTTGACAGCAGCAAGGGACGGAGGAACTTCGATGTGCTCCTGCGATGGATGAATTAGAAGTGCCATATTACGTCGATGGCGACCTAGATGAGTACTATGATGATCCTGATGAAGCCTTGTTGTACGAACATTTGGAAAAAATGTCCAAGTATGGGCGATTTTTCTACATGTTCCAGTCTTGTGTGGGACCGACGACTGTTCAGACATTTGACTTGGTCGGTCCTCTCTTGGTAATGTGCTTTATTCTACGGGTTGTCTCGGCACTTAAACTTCCAAGACTTGTAGTTCATTTCGTTTCATTTATCTGTGGACTAGGAGCTTTATTTTTGTTCCTGAAAAAAAACTTGGTATATCCACTGGCCATGAGCGCGCTTGGGTATCTAATTCTGTTCGTGAAGCACGGAAATAGAGGGATGGTAATGGCTTCGACTTCAGTCATGGTTTTAATCATATGGTGCGTCTTGTTGTTTATAATCTCTTTCATTTAGTTCTTTGACCCTGCTGAAAAGGAATTTGTTGTAGATGACAGAGGCACATCCAGAAATTTTGGAAGGGGGGAGCCAAACTTTTATTTAGAAAATATAATTTTGTATTGGTATTATTATCTTTTTTCCACTTGAGCCTAAATGAGGGTGGAGTATTTAAAGGAAATTTTTAACATGCCTAGTTTAGTAATGATATGCCATCTTCTGCTATAAGAATTTTGGTCCCTGTCAAATAATTAAAGAATCACTTATGTCTGATGAGTGGGGTGGGGTGGGAGGTTGGGGCTGAATCCCCTACACCCTTCCACCTGGTTCCCCAACTGGATAAGAGCCAAAAGCATCTGACTAGTGCATAGGAGATCATAGCCTGTTTAGGCTCTTTGTTAATGAGTTTAATAAAAGGCAGATAAGCTAAGAGAAAATCGCTGGGAACCTGAGAGAGAGTGCTCCTTGTCTTTTTATTGTATTTTTCAATACATATACTTACAGTACAATATGGACATTACTTACAAGAAAAAAAAGGGGTAAAAAGTATACAACGACATGGCTTTTAGTTTTAACTTACTGTAGGCTGTTTTCTCCTTGTTGCCTCAATGCATCTATTTTGCTTGCATACCCCTGCTGACATAGAAGCTTGGCCATGTTAGTTGAAAAACATTTTTCCATTTTTCTTAGGTACACACAATCAACTGTTTTCCCTGCATTCTCTGTTGCCTCTTTAGTACATGAAGTAATAAAGAGTCTGGCTAATTATGTACAGCTTAGTTCTTTTTTTTAATTATTCACAGTGAACTGTTTATTGTTACACCTGAAAACTGGCACCAGGTTCGAGGTATTTCCTAAAAAATCATTTCATTCATATCAGAAATACTTAGTCCTTGTTATTCTATGATATGACCTCTCAATCAAAACATTGATCATACTAGTTGGTAGAAAGAAATTCTTACAGCAGAACCTGACGAAGAATGTTTTTATAAGTATAATAAAACTTTTTATTTTTATATTGCCCCAAATTCATTGTTAAAGTATTTCTTTGTTTTAAATAGCACATGCTGAGACAATTAAGTCTGTTATTTTTGTTACTGTTTCATAAATTGTGTATATCACATGAGATGATTGGGAAGAAATAACTTACTTAATGATAACTAGAATCTTATTTTTCAGGCTCTCAGATGGTACTAGTAATGAAGCTTATTTCATTGGGTTTTGATATGGATAAAGGTACAACTCCTCGGCCTAACATCGTGGAGTATCTTGGGTACTCTGTGTCAGTCAGTTCTGTCATCTTTGGACCTTTTCTGACATATTCAGATTATTGCCAGCTTTTGGATGGAAAAAAGTTGGTAAGATAAAGGATAAATTTTTTGCCTTACTTTGCATATATAATCTTTGTGCCTACAAGTGGTGAATAGCATTGCCAGGAATGGCTATCAGTTTTAATTGGTATCAGCATTCTCATTATCATATCCTAATCGTCACTGTGGTTAGGGTCATTAGTATTATATCTGTTGCTTGTCACTGTCATCCACATCATCATTATTAGTTTTTATGCAATCATCATCATTGCTGGCATCATTCTTACTCCAGTTTTGTTTATATACTTTCTTTGTGCTGAGTTAAAATCAATGTCTGTGAATATATGAAAATCATGTATACATGAACTGGAGTTTAAGAAAGGAATTTGAAAGCGATCTTCACAGTAATGAACACTACTTAAGCAGTAGTTTAAATATTAGGCCTGAAAAAAATTCAGGCCTGGTCTGGATATGAACCCATGACTTCTGGGATACCAGTGCAGTGCTCTACTAAACAAGCCAACTGGGAGCTGGTCATTATGTTAGTTTGTAGTAAACTGGTGAAGTGATGAATCAATGTCTATGAATATTTGAAAATCTTATGCGTGAACTGCAGTTTAAGAAATGAATATGAAAGCAATCTTAGCAGTAATGAATGCTTCTTAAGCAGGGGTGAAAATAAGACCTAAAAAAAGATCCTGGCCTGTCTATGATTTGAACTGATGACCTGCAATACCAGCACAGATATGTTCACTTGATAAAATCTAATTAACCCTCTAACTCCCAAGATTTTATTAATAATTCTCCTTACTGTCTGCCATACAATTCAATTGATGTTAGTTTAGAGAATTTGGAATTGGATCAACCAATAATCCCCTAATTGATATTTTTCTTTATTCTCATTACTTGTCTGTTTGATATTGTACTGATAGTGTAAGGAGAAATTCTGTCAAGGTCAGTGGTGGGACTTAAAGGGTTAAACTAAGTAAAATGTACCACTATTTCTCTCTCCTCTTTTTCAGAGCTTTGCTTGGTTTCTAGGAGTAGTAAGGAGTTGTTTTCTGTCCTATTGTTGTTTAATAGTTTCAGCTTGTGTTGCACCATGGATGTTTCCAGAGGACTCTTTTAAGTAAGTGAGATTTCAAATAATAATTGATAGAGATAATTCGCTAGTAAATTAATGGCTTGTGTATTTGACATTTGGGTGGATAATCTTATGGTGTTGAGAGATCAAAAGAAATTTAATGATTTTTTTCCACTTATTTTTATCAACATCATTCAGTAAATAGAACAAGAGAGATGGTAAGTGTTAGAGCCCAGTAAAGAAACAGAGAAAGATGTTTTTTTGTCTTGTCACGAGCATAGGACTAAGAAAAAAATACTGAGTTCCCATGAGGAATCAAACCTCAGACCTTCAGATTCTGTGCTCCCATGTTAAGTATCACTGAACCACAGAGACTCTACAGTGAGTGAGGTCTATTAGAAAGTTCATATGACATGCATACTGCTAGGATCAGCAATGTCCATAGCATCATGTTTGTAAATAGTGATTAAAAATTACATTAACCCTTTAACTCCCAGGAGTGACCAAGACAGAATTTCTCCTTACAATACTAATACAATATCAACCAGAGAAGTGATGAGAGTTAAGAAAACTATCAATTTGGGGATAATTAGTTGATCCAATACTAAATTCTCTGAACTAAAATTATAAGAATTGTATGGTTGACAGTAAGGAGAATTTCAAAACTAATTTGGACTGGGAGTTAAAGGGTTAACAGTAATTTTAACATATTATTTCTATTCTCACCTACAGATGGTTTATGGCATACCAATCAGCAATGTCATTTAGATTCAGCCATTATTTTGTGAGCTTCCTATCAGAATGTACAAGTGTATTAAGTGGAATTGGCACAGAAGTTAACCAAGAAGGAAAGCCAAAAACAATCTGGTAAAATAATCATTAATTCCTGTGATCACCGCATAACATGTTCCAGTGAAAAATTTAATAGGAGGCCAGCTGTTTGTTTCTTGAATACTTAACAGGACTTGCCTTGTGATTAAAAAAAAAATTGCATTATGTTTATTTTTTTGCAGTTATTGTTGAATGTAATCATGTTAATGGGTTGATCTGGTTCATTGTTTTGATTTTTCATAGGAGGTATGATGTAGCACGACCCCAGCACGTTGAACTTCCTCGTTCCTTGGTGGAGGTAGTAGTTCACTGGAATATACCAATGCATTTGTTTCTCAAAAATTGTGAGTATGTAGACTGCTGAAGGAGTGAAAAAGTAAGCAATGGTCCACAATTGTGTTTGGAAGTGACTCCGGATCACTTGATCAAGTATGTTAAGTCAAGCTTAGTGGTATATTTGAGGGGATAAGACAAATCTTTTTTGAAAGGACATATGGTGGCTTAACCCTTTACACCCTGACATCAGTATGCATATTCTGCATACTGTTCTCTATGTATTTCCTAAGGTGCTGACAAGGGGAATTTGTTTAATAATCAAGAGCTTCAGTCTTTAGTTGGTGATCATTTTCTTTAGTCTTGTAAACATAATGTGTGATTCAGGGGTGATATTGTAAGGAGAAATTAGATGCTGGTCACTGTAGGGATTGAAGGGTTAACTGTTAGCATGCTGAACTCCAGGCTATGTGTAATTTAGTATTATCAACTGAGTTGGTATTGTAAATAAGCCACCATAAAGAGTTTCAAAGCTGACCTTTTGGGCGTAAGCCCTTCATCATTCGCTCTGATGAAGGGCTATATGACAAAGGGCCAACACTCAAAATATCAGCTTTGAAACTCTTTATGGTGGCCAATTTACGATAACAACTCAGTTGATAAATAAATACTAAATTACCTTGTTATAATCTCCCACTGATGCAGCATTACAGTTTCTTTAGAAATTAAACTTAGCCCCTTCATTCAGGCCAAGCAGCCTATATAGTTTCCTGGCTTGTGCATGTATGTGTCAAGCACAGGTCAACTGTAATTGAAAATGACGTGTGCATGTTTTCTTTTTCCAATCACCAGATGTGTTTAAGAAAGCTATACCTCTTGGAAGATTTTTTGCTGTTTTTTCAACATTTGCATTGAGTTCATTACTTCATGTAAGTATATCTTGGAATGCTTGAGTTTATAATGGTGTTGAAAATCTGACAGATGATGAAGCTTGGTGCAATATCAGATGACTTCTAAAGGTATTAAAAATCTCTCTGGATAATGAGCTGATTCAGTTTCAAATAATGAATCATAAGTTTGCTTGACTCCTCTGTAAACTTTAAAACAACTCTTTTTCATGCATTACACTCATTATTTATGTTATCTTGAAGGGTATCAATTTTCAACTTGCGGCAGTGTTGATTTCTGTAGGAACATATGCTTACATTGAACATGGTAGGTGAACACCCAACATCATTGTGTGGGATCTTAGGAAAAAGCATGAATCTGTAACCATTTCATGTTGTATTTAGCATAAGAACACATTTTTGTGGGGCATTGTACAAAAATGGATTTATCTTCTAGAATTCTACACCTTACTAACACTTAATCTTGTCAGTGGTATTTACTGAGCAAGATTTTATTAATGATAGATTTAGTTGTCTAGCGTGACTGCATGTGCAGGAGCACCTCTTGAACTCTTTGTTTTTTGGAAACCAAAATACTATTTGAAGGAAATTTTTTCACTCACAGCAATTTATGTATCCAAGTTGATCTTAATTTCTTGTCTTAACAGTTTTTCGTCACAAGTTGGGGAAAATTTTCAATGCTTGTATTCTAGCAAGAAAATGCAGATCAGAGTGTGGACATGTTTACAAAGATGTGAGTAGTCTACTTAAGTATCTTTTAATCCTTCATTAGGATTCTGGAGCCTGTTTTTTTTGACAGTCAGTGATAATTCAGGATAAAAAGTTTACCTTGTTCTTGATTTCTATTGATTGCAATATAGGGTATATTTTGGCTTACGTTTTTAGGAGACATTTTACAATTTCATCTTACAGAACTGGAGGTAAAAATTTGTGAAATAATTCAACTGTCTGTGAAGCTATGCAACTAAAAAACAAAATGGCAGAATAACCCACTGTTACCTTATTCCTTTAAATCTCAGAGGTGATTAACTAGTAAATTCTCTCTGCAATATCCATACATTATCCAACAAAACAGCAATGAGAATACTCAAACTAATCAGATAAAAGTATTTATCTTTGATCTTATAACGCCAAATTCATGTCACTAATTTACAAAGAAATGTGTAGCAGCCAGAGGGGAGAATTAACACTCAGATCTTGGGAGTTAAAGGGTTAATCTTCCTTTGATTAACTTGGCCCTGGGCTATTTGTTACACTGCATTCTTTTGGATCTTTTAGGTACATCTTGTGTAGAATAAAACAGCTGTTTGATCAGCATTGTTTGTGAGTTTTAAAAAGTTTTTTATGTTCCATCTTCTTTTCTATATTCTATCTTCTTTCAGGGTAACTTTTGGGTGATTGCTGCTAATCTTGGCCTAAGCTTCCTTGCGGTCTTTCACCTGGCTTATTTAGGCATCATGTTTGGGGGAGACTCAGAAATCCAAGAAAAGGTCATTATGAACAAAAATGATTTTATCACAGTAAAAATCTTCCTTGCTAGGTTCATTATCTGTTTTCCTGTGAAACTGTGAGCACTGGTGCTCTCTGTTTTGTGAGTTTCACAGTGAAAATTGACTTAAATTGTGTAGAATTTTGATGAATGCATTCCTAATTTCGTGGTTTTAATTTGTTTCAGGGTTATGGCATGAATCACACTCTAGGCAAATGGTCCGATTTGGATTTTGCCAGTCATTGGGTGGCCCTGGCAACTTTTCTTTTGAGTAGAATTATTGGCTGAGCAAGTTTAAGCAAATGCAAAATACAGAAGTCAACTATGGTGAATATTTTATAGGGGTCCAGTGTTTCCATTGCCTCCATAGACTGAGCAAAGTAACGTAGCCTTAATTTGCATGTCTTAATTTGCAAATGGTGCTTGCAAAGATCACCTGAGAAGACTGGACTGGGAATCTACCAACTTTCTCCAATACTTTATTCCAACCAAATATTGGTGTAAAATAACACTGTAGTAGTCAACTGTCAAAAAGGGACTTGACAAAATTATACAAATGCTAATATTAATAAAAATGAAACCTTAAGACATTCAGTTCTCAGCCGAAAAAAGAAAGAAAGCTTTCAATTCTGTAAGGCGTTATTCCTGAGTCATAAGATTTTCCCTTGTATTTTAGTTAAGAAAACGTTTCTGACAATAAACAGTGGCAGCTGAGTAAGAGTGTTTTTCCTTCTTCTCATACCCAGTCTCTTGGTATCTGCTAGCTATGATTGACTTACTGAATAAAGGGGGATGAGGATTCCCATGCTAATTTGAAGTAACTTCATATCTGAGGAATTTGGAACAAGACTGACCTATAAAATCACAAGTGACAACAAATGCAATGCATGGGCAGCTCAAGTAAAGCACAGCATATGAACTTTTTCAAATGGGTTACTCAAAACCAAAATTTTGCTCAACACATGATCTATAGATTTTGTTTTGTGAATAACCTTAACCTTGACAAAGCCTTGTGCAACAAAAGACGGCAATTTTTACAGCTTTATTTGTTGCAGCATTGGGCCTTGTAGTTGACTTTCACAACTAATTATTGTCTCAATTTTTACAAATTAAAGTCAAAGCCACTTACAGACTGTATTGTGACTAAGAGGTTATCAATTAAAGATACAGAACCATAATTATACAGTTTTTGCACTTTTTTGGTTATTATGCAGTACAGGGCTTAAGTACATAATTTACAGTGTGTGCCTAAAGTGTTAATCTAACAATAATTGTATCAAAATGAAGGCCATATTGTTTCAAAACCTTCACAACAGAAATGAAAAAGGTGACATGAAACTTCCTTTCCCCTAAAAACCTGGACCCAGCTGTGTGAACACTTACTTAAAAACGCAGGGTTTTTATCCTAGAAAATGAGAAGTGTTCCTTTTTCTTTTTTTACCTTGTTTTTTTCCTAATTTTAGCGTCAAAAGCATGCATTTTAACAAGTACCATCATTTAGTTGTCTTGCACAAAATTTTACCAGCTCTATTTGCTTGCAAGAAATACATGCATATATACAACTATGTAGAAAGGCTTCTAAAGTTAGGTCAACATTCTACAAGCCATTGATATATCTTTAGTTGTCTACATGGCCAAAAAATTTAATTTTTATACTTACAACCTATACCTATCTAGTAAACTATGGTTTGTAGGGTTAGAAAGATATCTGTTGCTAGGCAGATTATATTTCCACTATAATTTTTAAGGAGCTTGGGTTTTTTAATGCAAGATAGTCAACTAATTGTTATGTGCATTAAGCTGTGAGTAAAATATGACTATTTTATAAGGTGTCCATTTGCCACCAGTAAATATATCAGATATTTACATGGCATCATGTATCAGTAATGTACATTGGATATTTTGTTACATTTTACCACAAAAAGTGTTGAATTTTCATGAAAATACAACCATGATCATGAGTAGGACTGCAATGTCTTCAGAAGTTTGTTAGTTGAGGTCGACATGCACAAACAGCAGATGTATGGCTGTTGTAAGGAAAGGCATCAACAGTGTCAACAGAACAGCCTTGACACCTGTCAAATCAATGCCTAGGATCCGAATACCTCTTCCATTTTCCAAGTATCCTTTCACCTTACTCAGGATTTCATCATCATCAAACAGGTAATCCCCCTCTCGCTGCTCACTGTACTTGAGATCTTGGACAACCTCAGGTAGACTGGTCATTATCTTGTGCAGCTTGGCCAGGAAAACTATTGGGAGGCTGTATAATACCAGCATTTCCAGGAAATCTGCCAGTGCACCACAGATGATTTTGGTGATCATCCATCCGTCTGTCTTTGAAACAGTGTGCTTCTTAAAGGCCTGGGATTGTGTGGTATTTTTATTAACTTTGGAATCTGCTAGCCTCAGGTATATAGCCAGTTGCTGTGGCTGGGAGTAGTTTTGCTTGCCAATATCAACAATACTGTTTGGATCTCGTGGAGTTTCCCTTGCTCTTGTTAGTTCTGCTTGGTCAGTGTAGGTCTGTTTGTAGTAGCTTTCCGTTTGAATACGTTCCGCAAATGAAAAAATTGATGGAATGAGGAGAATCAGCAACAACAGTAGATGTATCAATAAGAATGGTTGGAAAGCCCTCTCTGCTCTGCGGATCGTAATTTTGATGTCGATAAACCGATTTCTTATTTTTTCTTTACCTTCGCGCCACTTTTGTACCTGCTCCTTGAAGAAACGAACTCGACTAAAGATAATGTATACCTCGAAAATGAACACTATGAATATCGGCAGAGCCACAAGTCGCGCCAGAACCGAAAATAGAAGAGAGAGAACGATTTCTTTCAGACCGAACGATTCCACTTTCTCAGTGGTTATGTTCATCTGAGTGACTCTGGAAAAAACTGGCACAACGAAAACACCAATCAACACAGCTGCGCCTGTCTTGAAGATCGTACGTCGAACTTTCTTCCAGTATCGCCTGGTTAGAATCACCTCAGACAGCATTCTTTCAAGGTGGCGCTTTCTAAAGTAATACAACCCAAGAATGTACATCTCGAGGTACCTGAGAGACCAGACGATGTTTTTAGCGGCTGTCACTGTTTCTTTTAATTCTTCCTCAATCAACGATCTGTTGTGAAATGCGCCCATATCGTAGGCATAACAGATACAAAAGAAAATTACTATAAAACACTGCATCATAGCCCAAAACGCCTTGCGTTTGGTTGACGCGTTTTGAGGGTACCACTGGAATGTGATGAACTCAAGGTAGAACCGCAGCCACTTCAGACGGGAAGAACTCAAGCTTAGATTTATGACAGCGTCGTCTCTGGTCACAGGCTTGCTATCATCGATCCAGGCTGTTTCTATATCACTGTCACTGTCTCCATAAGCTGTTTCTTCTTCACATTGTTGCGACACGATAGAGGTCATAGACGAAGTGCGATCTCTGACACCTTGGAAGTCACTGTCGATGTTCCCTGTCGCGTGTGCTGTTTCTTCGTAGTTGTCCTCTGTTTGTAAAGTAATAGATCCTCTGTCGCCGCCAAAATGATAAACGGGTCTATGTCCAGAGGCCATGATTCAACGAACAAGGACTGAACAATCTGCTATAGTCAAGCTATAGTTTACGTCAATATAGGTTACTCTTAGGCGTGATTTAGGGGATTCCCCTCTATCGCTTTCCATTTGATTCTGGCGCTTTGCCACTTCAAGAAAACAAGAAAAGCGCTCTTTTCAATTGCATAACAAAGCACACTAAGTAAGAAATGCTTAAATCATGAATGTATCATAGATTTCTCTGGTATATCGTGCGATAATAAAGCTTTTGTAAGTTGTAGGCCGTCAAATACAATGCGTGTTTGGAATACAGTCCTGCTGCTATTTTCTTCTAGATGTGTCACGACTTATCTCTGGACTTTGAAGTGTACATTTTTAAAATAGTCAGTTTTAGTTTCCGTTGAAACCCGAAAGAAAATATATCACCTGCTTCAAAGAGTAGCAGTCATTAATGCACAAAAGTCTGTTGTATCGTAAATAAAGTTTTCCACGAAAAACGCTCACGCATCATTTACTTTTCTGAGAGGTACGCAATACTATCTACGCATACTCCCATTTCCGGGAAAGCAAAAGCAAAGCGGTTCGGAAATAGTGGTTCGCAGCATTCACTCGCTTTGAATTTAGCGAGTTATCCTCGTTTGAAAATTGTACAGACAAATCGAAAGCTGCCTTTGTCTTTCTTCAAAATGCCATGGTCAGCAACTCAACAAAAAAGGCTTGGATTCGAGAAAAATATTCTCGAGAAGTACTTCGGTAACAGAGTTTCATGGATCAATCCAACTAGCGATACGAAGGTTGAAGTAAGGGTAACAACCACCAATGATAAACAGTATACTCTCAGAGTGTACATTCCAAGAGATTTTCCGAATTCATGCCCGGATATGATTGTCAGTAACCCTTCGTCCTGTCTGAGAATGAGAGACGGTTCTGTGATGAGCGCTTTGAGTGGGCTAAACCATACAATGGGCGGCAGAGATGGCTGTACTCAGATCTGCCATTTTAAGCCGAACTTGTGGAAAGATGACAACACTCTGTACCAAGTGGTTATGAAAGGGCTGATATGGCTGGAGGGATACGAAGCACATCTTCGCACTGGGCAACCTTTGAGTAATTACTTGCAAGAGATGTAAACAAATCGGCTGAGGACAGGAAAATAATTGTGGATCGAGACAAACACTTCTGTGACAATAACATAAGTTCGTACATTTCTACTTGAGCCTGAACCTTGATCCTTCCGTTTGGGTAAATTTTTTTGATTATTGTTTAGATTTAGCGCTGGATAAAGTTTATTTTTTCAAATCCCGGCTCTTATAGGATATCTGACCAAATAATTCACATGGCTAAACCTTCACTTCCGCGCTTTGAAGTCCATATTGTAATTATTATTGCCATTTTTATTTGTGTCGCTTTCCTGTATTATTCGATTTCTGCAAACTCTCTTGGAGTCAGGCGAAGGATCTTATTCTCCAAAGTGCTAGCAATATCGTGGGGGACTCGATCACATCCAATGACCTCCAAAATACATTTGTGAGATCCCGAAGGCGTCTGAAGGGTTGCTTGAAAGACGTTTATTTCGATCGCTTTCGCCGGTTTCTACAATCGAATGATTTGCGATTAGAATAGGATCTTACGTATGAACCTCTTATCTCTTGATCTCGTATTGATTCTTTTTCATTTCAGTTGGTACATTTTTTCGATAAGTCGGCTTCTTGCCAGGCATTCCAATACTTAGTCAAAATACAAGTGACCATTACCCTCTCTTTCTCCACGTCTCTATAACAAATGTTCAGTTTTGAGTGTCACGCGAGGCACAGAGGAGGAAATGAAAAACCATTCCGTTTTAGTGAACAATCACTTCTCGTCAAGTCAAGAAAGGCCTTCTCCACGTTCAGAGCAAATGAAAGTTAACATCGAACCTCTTTTTCTACATGAGGCTCAAAACTGCCTTTATTTAAAAGACAACTTCAAATGAGAGAGAAAGATCGAGCAGGGGTGAGAAGAACGACTAACCTGGCCGGGAAAGTGGGGGGGGTAGGGGGAGGATAACTAACTAAGAAGGTCAGGCCGTTTTAAAACACAACATATTCTGCTTCTTTTTTTTCATCTGAATTGATTAATGTTAATTGGCCTCGTAAAGGATTTCTAATGCTGAGGTTTTGAGGTTAGCCCTTCGTCATCTCAGTTTCGGTGACTAGTGATGGATTTTAACTAGCCACCCCACTTCAGTGAATATTTGTTGGTTATACTACCTCCCGACATGCAGAAGAAGTACCCAGTTACTTCGCCGACACATTTGGTCAACTCGCCGACAGTCGTAGTCAACCCTCTTTTCGAGTTTTAAGCTTAAAGATCTCAATCCCAGATTGATAATCAGAGTTCAGTTAATGACTTCTTTAAACAAACAGCACATGCAAACCTAACTCAACCACTTCAGTAAGTGTATTGTTAAAAAAAAAATGACGCCCGTTATCTTGAATAAACATAATGAAGGTTTTTCTTCAACTTAATTGCCATTTGGCGCAAAGTGAGATATTTTGGCGTTTGATTTATTCAAAACATGAAAAAGTACTCGTGTTAATGTCAGTGAGAGAGGTGAAGGGTAAAAAAAGTCTACTATTTTCGGTACTGGTTTCGCTATACCCTCGAAACCGCTGACCTTCAATGATGATGCGGATACGACTAAGTGATACAACTAAATTGTTTTCAAGATCTCTTACAAGAAACTTCTAACGATACATCTACTACCATGCACTAAAAGATCGATTTAAATTTTATTTTCAGAGGGGACATAATCAGTCCTTTCAGCGTGACAAAACGTGTAACAAAAACAATTGTCGGCGAGTTGACCAAATGTGTCGGCGAAGTGACCGGTATCAACCCGCAAAGGAAAGGTCCGCAGAGTGTAACGCATAGGCGAGGTTTCTAAATTCCGAGAAGGGATTGAGGAAGTTTGCTATGCATAGTGTTTTAATTTTCGCCCTTAAGGTTTTCCAAGTGATATTTCTTCATCGATTTTTCTCAATTGATGCTGGTAATCATAGATAAATTTTGATGGGTCCAGTCTAAAGCCAATATACCTGCAACGGTTAGATCTGCTATTTAGTGAATGAACGCCCGTCCACAAGAACACGCTTTTCAAGTCCATCTGTGTCTTCTGTTTGGACTTGACCAACCTTTAATTTGAATCACAGGCCATTAAGTGAGACGGCGTGTTTGGGAAGAAGACGACGTGAGGATTACAGAACTATTGAAGTCGGGTATCAAACCTTCTCCTATTTAGATAAAAGTAATCTTTCCTGGAAAAATAATCATACCAACTCCCTACTTTAAGTTGACAGGAATCGCGGTGAGGGTTTCAAAGAGATTAAAAAAAACTACCAGAGAAGACTGTCACCAAAACTTTGAATATTAAGTACATTATCACGTTACAATACATAGTTGTGCTCGCGTGCTACAACAGCAAAAACAATAATCTCAATTCAAAAATATACGAATTATTCGCACGCTACACTACAAAGATGGTCTTGAAAAAAACGAACGCTCCAATTTAAATTGAATTAATCACCATTTATCAGAGGATTTAAATATTGCTAGCAAGCACTGCTGTCAATTCACTATAAAATTGTGCTTATGGTAAAAGAACCTTCCCTTAAAGAATACCGATTTTTTTTTTTGTGTATTTGACCATCCGTGGCTGTCTCAGAGACGCACTGCGCTAGTAATGGAGAAATATTTCCTTTCAATACAACTTCTACGATAGAGAAACTCGTACACCTAAATAAAGATTTGCCCGCAGAACCGCAGATTGTACGGTTCTTCTTATTCAGGTGAGCAGAAATAAACGCAAAGCGAGCGCTGGCCAAGCGTAACAGAAGGAGCTCGAGAAAAATGACTCCTTCCGATCACGCATGCCTCGCCCTTCAAGTTTGCCTCCGCGCGCCTGGACAAGGAACGACAATTCCGCCCGTTCTGCAGGTTATATCAAGAGGTGCAACGACTAGTATCACGTTTCTTTTCATTTGTATCCGTTCCCAATCAAGATGGGAACGGTCAATTTAAGCGACCGGTTTTACCAGAGTAAATTGACGAGGGTGGCAGGAAACTAAAGTTCAGTATGCTTCGATATCTGAATCATTAATATCTTCTTCATCTTCAGCTTCGTCAGGATCAAACGTTACCAGAGAGGAAGGAGAAGATCCAGAGGGGTTCAGTCGTTCGGTGGCTTCCAGAGCCACAGGGAAACGCTGATGGTAGCGCTTCAAAGTGAGATACTTGACGGCAACAAGACGACCTGCAAATCAAAGATTAAACCCACCGTTAGCGGGAAAATAATTAACTCTCAGTAAATGTCGCGTTTTCTTTTTTCGGAATTCCAGTGACAAATGAGAAAGTTCATCCAACCGATCCGTTTACAACCTCTCGATAAGGACTTATTCGATCAAAAGTAAATCCTTCTGATTCCTATGGTATAGGCACCAAAAGGAGACTGAACTAAATTCTAAAATTAAACTCTGCAAAACCTTACCATCAAACCAACATCCGTGGAGACTTCGAAAGGCCAGGCCTGCTGAACTGTGTGTGTCACACTTAACATACACACATCCCTGAAAGAAATATACCGGTACAAACCATAACTATGTATTTCACGAGTCAAGATGGGTGTTGCGGCTGGTCGACGCCCAGCCGTCGCTTGGTAACCCAAACGGGACATTTAAGTTTTTGTGCATGCGCGGTACCGAGTTTAAACCTCTTTATCACGTTTATTTTTTCGATTTTCTTGGTCTCAATGTTAGGTTAAACAATGTAAAATTTTTTGAGAGTTTCCTCAAAGCCTTCGTGGCGGATTTTGGATTAAAGGTTCATATTTCAAATGTTAGTCACAGTTCGCGGCAATAATAGGAAACAGGAAGAAGAACAACACAAAAATTACGAAGGTAAAAAAATGTATCGTACCTCGCTGGAACTCTTATCCACTGCTATGTGAACAACACCTGCTCCATTCTCAATGCACTTCTCTAATATGGCATCTTCAATCATCACATGCCAGCCATCTTCAGTTTCGCTACAACAGTCAACATGCGATCAGAACAGGTAAAAGATGAGATCATGGAGAAATTTGGGGAGGGTAGTGTGGAGCGTCTAGCCCCTCGTTTTATTCAAATTAACTCTCAACACCCTAACATCAGTATCCATATTCTCCATACTATTCCTTACACATTTCCTTTGGTATTGAAGAGGAGAATTCGTTTGACAATCAAAGGTTGTTGGGTTGGTGATCATTTCCTTTATTCTCATGATCCTACCGAATGATTCAGCAGTATTATGGTTGGGAGAAATTAGATGCTGGTCACTCTTACAAGGGTTAATGGGGTAAGGGACCAGTCCCCTTGTAATATATCTACTGAAATTTCTAGGCACAAATGAGAAGTGAGAAATTGGAATTTTGAAATCTAACTCCACCAATTCTTCTTCGTTGGTGAAAACTCTTGTTCATTATGCATCACTTTTTACATGCAGCATGGGAAATGATTTATTGAAGATGCTTGTATTGAACATAAGATCTTAATAGAGAAATTTCATTACTGAACAACTTCAAATAGAAAACATGAAATTTGGTTGCCATTAAAATGAAAGTAAAACATGATCTTGTGACGAAATGACAACCTAATGCAGTAATAACATAAAAAAAGAAAGATCCTACTCTACACAACCACAAGGTATAATTATAACACAACTGTAATTGTTAATGTTGTACTTACACATCTGGATCAAACATGTTCCTTATTTTCAAACAGGGTGTTGGACTGATCACAGGAGGATTAACAGCAGACTGGAAGTTTTCAAATGCTGCAAAATGATGTTAAATAACTAAAAAAGGATACCATCACATTGGCATTTGAGCAAATCATTTCTTAACCCTTTAACTCCCAAGATGTAATTCTAAATTCTCCCTACACTTGCTACACATTTCTTTGTGAATTAGTGTCAAGTGTTTGGTTTTAGATCTAGATAAAAACTTGTACCTGATAAGTTTAGGTATTCTCATTACTTGCTTGTTATATATT
The DNA here is from genome assembly GCF_036669915.1 of Pocillopora verrucosa. Classification (NCBI taxonomy): domain Eukaryota; kingdom Metazoa; phylum Cnidaria; class Anthozoa; order Scleractinia; family Pocilloporidae; genus Pocillopora; species Pocillopora verrucosa. Next base: position 3,842,293 of record NC_089325.1, read on the forward strand.
GTACAAATATCATAGAGAGAAGTTAATACACTTTAATCATGTCTGGGAGTTATAGGGTTAAACAAAAAAGAGAAATCAGAGATTTCACTGTCACAGTCACAGCCATCTTTTCATTTAATCTCATGACTTTAATAAGTGATTCAGCCGTGAGAATATAAGGAGAAACTGCATCCTTATCACTCTCAAGGGTTTAAGGGTCAATAAGTCTGTAATATCAAATTAAAAGAAACAAGTAGCGACTAGAAACAAAACTGAAATATCTAAATCACCTTGTCCTTGCCAATATTTGCCGCGTTTTGTGCCCTGTAGGATAGTAATTGTAAACTATCAGTTCAGCACTCTAGATAGAGTTTTTCCTTACAGCTGAACCAGGCCAAGCTCAAGAACCTCCTCTATTAGGTTTGAAAATTCAGTTGTAAATATCAAATTAGTGTCCTTTTCCGCCATATACATGTAGTCACAGCAAAACAAAATATCACAAGGAAATGATGAAAGTTACTAGTTAAAGTGAAAACTACCAGACTGCCCAAGAAACAAAGAGGGTGAAAGTTGAGGTTGTTTACAATCTTACATCAGATTAGTTGAGAGGGTGTCAAAAGTTTCTTAAAGTAGTCACATTGATATAATTTAATCACTGCCTCTATCAAATTTAAAAAATTGCATTTCTGCAGAGGAAATACACTTACCGAAAGTGACAGTTTGGGGCTGTGAGGTTTAGGTGTAGCAATGTGGATCCACCGCCAAACTTCAAAATCCTCTCCAGCTATCCGTTGACTTTCCACACGGATGCGTGATTCATTTGCACTCAGAAACCTCACTGCTCTAGTCCATGCTTTAAACTTCTTCTGTCTGTTCAAAATGAAAAAAGAAAAAAAAAAATGGATTCTATATCAGAACAACAGCCAAGTAAAAGTTAGGTTGTCTGTGCTCATGCTAAATGGCCCATACAGCCTAAGCTTATACCGATTTACATAACAAAAAGCAACAAGGAATATTATTGCCCCCAAGCATTTCATCAGGCAATTTGCCAGTACCCATTTACACTCCTGGGCAGATGTAGGCACTGTGGAAAAAAAAAGAAGTGTTTGGCCCAAGAACACAACACAATGACTTGCGCAAGTCTTGAACCCAGACCTCTCAAAGGGTGTCACAGTCAGCCATTAGGTGACTGTGGAAGAACAATGAAGGTACTTTAAAATTCCCAAAGTGCAAAAGAAGCCACTGGGCCGACACTCAAAACTACAAAAGTGTCTGAGTCCTTCAGTACACCATTCAACAAAGCAACTATGTGACTGCAAGTAAATTAAATTGTTTGTTGGCTAACCTTTCAGTAGGAGGAATTAACATGTCCCTAACATGAGGAATTGGAAGATATGGCAGCAAATTCTTCTCAGTTTTGCTTGCCTCGTGGTGCTCCCGTAAAATGTCTTAAAATGGAAAAATTGAGCTCATTTGTGAACAGTTAAAGGAAAGATTCAACTTTGCTGAACAAGAGACAATTATATGTGAATGCAGCAAATCTGGGGGAAAAACCTGTGAGAAGTGGTTTCATTTAATCTTGTAAATAAGCATTATTGACCAAGCATGATGTAGAGATGACTGAATATTGGCCAAGTTCTTTTCTGCATTTGTAGCTTCCAAATTTGCGAGAGTCCTCTATGCTTCATTTGTTTTGCCCATCTTCAGTCCCTTTTGCTCCATCTCAGACATTGTCCAAAAGTTATGAACTTTGTAGGTCTGCTCCACAAAACTTTTTTTTCTTTGCGTGGAATCAATGCAGACAATTGCAAGTGAGCCAGATGGGCCCGTCTAGCTTGCTCAGGTAGCCAATCAGAACCCAGTATTCATTTCATATTGCCCATGAGCACTGCCAGCTATATAAATAAATACATTTATTCTCCTATGCCTTTAAGTTGAGCTCCATTTTCATGAACATGACAAAGGTATTCATGGAATTTTTGAGACACTACCCAAAACTCGAAACACAAACACTTTTACCAGCATTGTGGAGATACATTAAAATTTTTTAAACATCAAACTGGCATGCTAGTAAGCATGTGCCATATTTCAAAGAAAAATAACAACTCAAGAAACTAAATCCCTTAAACTACAAAAATACTGTCTTTCAGGGAAATGAAAGTGTATAAAAAAGCCTCAAAGTCTAAATTATCAGAAAATAAAAACTCAACACTAAAAACCTTGCACCCACCAATGATTTTTTCCACAAACTGGTACATCAGTCTGGTCTCTTCTTCTTCTCTTCTCCATCTTTGTCGCACAATAAAATATGCAATCATCAACCCTCCAATGGCTAGAGACAAAAACAAAGCACAGGGCGACTTTTAACAAGAAAAACTCAGCATGAAAGTTAGTTCAATGTGGCCATTTCTGTGAGAATGTCCATGAAATGTCTGAAGTCATTATGCTTGCTTTTGAAAAGGCACAAACATATTTCATTGAGCCAATAACCCTGTAAGATTGTTTACCATAAAAAGAAAGAAACTCAACATCTGCTTGGGAGTCTTGCCATCACTTGTAGCGTAAACTAGACATCCATGCTATAGGGGCCAAAGGAGAACTGTCAAAGCTCTTTTATTTAATGCTAGACTCCATTGCACCTTCTTGGCTTACCATTAGCTTTTCTTGAAATCACTGAGCAGAGTATTAATCAAATTTGAAAGCAACTCCCATCTTAACAAATATCAACATAAAATATAGTAATAACACTTTAAGACCTGCCCCAAGAAATTGGTCTCAGAAGAAAATACTCTCTGTGGCATTTAAAATGTCTGGATCTAGCAACTTTTACAGTTAGTTTAAACTTACTTACCAACACTGATCAAGAGAGAGAGATATGCCAAGTGCGATACTGCTTCTTTGATGCGACAAAATATAGGTTTTGCAGAGACTGACGTATCGATCCAGGCCACACTTTTGACATTAGGTGCTCTCTCACTTATATTGTTAAACAACCTAATGAAATCATACAATACATTATACATAATGACCATGAATACATGAATGATATATATTTGACCTGCAGATTAATAAAAGAAGATAAGAGAGATCATTGCCATTAAGAACACTAATTATTTTAGGCAGTAGTGAAAATACAGCCTGAAAAGAAAAAACTACCCGTAAATGCATGAATTTTTTTTTCAGCTTTTTTTGCTACCACTTAAGTAGTGTTCATAAGTTGATTACAGCAATAAACAAGCACTTTTGGGAGCACAATTGAACATTTAAAAATATTAGAATATATGTTTCTCAGGAACTATGAAACCCAGCCTTGTAAAAATGACATGTTACAGCACTGACTTCAAAAATTAGATGTCAGTGTTCAGTAACAGTTACAAGAATTTACAGCAAACTTTATTTGATATCTCTTTCAAAAGCATTTTGATGTAAATACTGTACTTTAAATTGAATTTCTGATTCAAATGATTTATGCCTACATTGAATTTTGTTTCTGGTAATCAGCATACTCTATAAACCAAGGAAATAACAAATGAAACTCAGTAGTTTGAAGTAGTTTTGACCTTAACCCTTTAACTCCCATAGGTGACTAACATGTAAATTCTCCTTATAACATCCACACATTTTCCAGCCAACATGTAATGAGAATACTCAAATTTATCAGGTAGAAGTTAATAGTCTTGATCTCACACCAAATTCTTGTGACTTATTTACGAGGAAATGTGTAGCAGCTAGAGAGGAGAATTTAAAATAAGATCTTAAGATTTAAAGGGTTATAGATTTGATCCTCCTTGTCTACCCTTTAGGATAAGAAACCAATGAAGAAATGTTAAAGACATTGTCAGCTACAAGGAAAAGTGAAAATGCTTGTCGAGACCACAGAAAGGTTTCTCAATTTTGTCATCTACATTCCCCTTGGGCTTTCAAACTTGTTTTGGGGCTTTCCCAGTTCAGAACTTCAACAAAAACCACCACATGCCATTATGTCACACTACCTTAATTTCCAATCAGGGTTATCAAGAATCAGCTGTAGTGCTGTGTGAAGGATTTGAATCTGATCATCTGGATTTCGTAAAGGCTGCAAAGCAAGAATTGGCAAAGCACTGAGTTCAATGAGCAGTGACTTTCTTTAAGCAGTGAGCCTCTGACATAAGTGCTTACTTCTGAAGTTTGCTTGCAAATTCTGATGGTAAAAAACCTCGCAGAACTAATGACTCTCCCAATACTGCATCCTCAAAATGCAAAAGTAACATGGGTTTTTTACTTGAGAATTCTATACCACAACACGGAAACGAAGAAACTAGTGTTGGTTTTCATAATTTAAACATGTTCTTGGTTTCAATTTATTCAGGCCCTTCCTCTACAATATAAAAACTGTTCTTTCAACTGTGGTAGAGGAAATTCCTTGAACAATGTGAAAAATTTTCATCATCAACACATCCATTTATTGCCTCACATAAAAAAAAATATTAACTACCAGTCTAATGACTTGGCAAAAATATCTTGTAAAAATTGATATTTACTTACATTATCCTGTTTTATTTGTTTTTGTAACTCTCCAAATGAGATATTTCTGCTCTCCACACTTGGATCTCCACATTCAAATAAACCTAAAAGGAAAAATAAAATACTATTTAAAACTCTCCTACAATTGACTTTCCTGAAATAAAGTCAACAGTTTTTCTAGTTACATGGAAGGCTTTACTGGAATGTACTCCCTGGAGCACCAGAATACTGGAATATACTCCCTGGAGCACTGGAATACTGTACTATACTCTCCTTGCCATGGTTATTCCAAGGGTGGATAATGCTATTTACTGCCTGAAACTCTATCTAGTGGATACCCCTGAACCTTTTTTTAACATGTCTCCGCTGGATAGGGATTTATGTGTTAGATAGCATTATCCACCCTTTGCAAAACTGAGCCAAAAACGTTAATCCTCTCTGATGTAGGCGATCCACTGAAAGTCCTGTAGTTTCCCTTCAAAGATTTTGGAACCCATCCATACTCGTGGTTGAAAATAGAACAAAGAGCCTTAAGTAATAACCTGAAAACAAAACACACTCACTTGGGACAACTTAAGTGCTAAAACTTTTAACACAGAGCCCAGCTTGCTAGCAGCAACTACAGCATACCCTATCACTCATCTCTAAAATATCTTAAGTCCTCTCACCTGCTCTGACAATAAGTCTTTTGTACAGAAAGTCTACATATCCCTTGCTGATATTGGTTAATGTTATACAATCAGGATGCTATAAAGCAATTACATGAAATAGGAGTGAATAATGAAAATTAAAAACATAAACTAAAAACATAGAGTATAACCAGATTTACCTTCAACTCTCAAAAGTGATTAACATGGAACTTCTCTCCACAACATTCATTACACTATCCAGTAAACAGGTTACGAGAACATTCATATTTATCAAGTGATAGTTGTTTTCTTCACCTTACACCAAATTTTCATCACTAATTTACAAGGAAATATGTAGCGGCTAGCTGAGAGAAACATTAATCAGATCTTCAGAGTTAAAAGGTTAAAAAGGAAGGTAAATTTGAGCTTTTTCATCAACCAAAAAGAGATGTTGTCATTTATCACAAACACTGTGAGCAGAGTCTGTTCGAAATGGTGATTTTTTTTTCTTTTACCTCAAAAGCCAGACAAGATATTTAACACATCACACCAGTCATTAAAACTTCACAAACAAAATAATCATTTAATTATGTGCACCCTTGGGGACCTACCTAAAATAATGGAGACTATTAATAACTAAATGTGAAGTTGAACACTTCAATTAAGTTTGAATTCCACTGAGAAATTATGTTGTCAACGTTCAAATGTAGGTAACATTTGGGTAAAAATAGCTGCAGTGACAAATATACTATGCTATATTAATTAACAAGTCGATAAGAGATCAAACTCACGAGCAATTATCATTTTGTATATCATATAATCATTGTTACCTTGGGTTTATTCCCACATACATCCAGTGGATTTTTCCCTTGGCAAACTGTGAGTTTCACTAAGGAAGAGAAATGAAGTCAGCAAGTCTTATCACATAAGTCAGAGACTAAACTAATTAATAAATAAAAACCACAATTACAGCAAAAGGTCTAAAATTAGAGCATCGTTTTTTCAACGATTAAGAAGTGTATACACTTCGAAATGAAATACATTTATCTCTAATGAGTGGTAGATAACTTGCTAAAATACTTGAATGCACAAGATACGATTGGTTGATTAGATGATAAAACAAAACCGAAAAGGCGATATTACGACGATATTCTCACCTAAGTCTGCAAGGATCATTTGTTCGCTTGAGTGGCCCTTGAAGGTCGCATACAACAAAAGAGGAATGCAAATAGCACTTATTAGTAGTAAGATCTTAGCAATTGATGACCAAGAGGAGCTATTCTTCGCACGTTTGGCTCCAGTATGTCTCTCTTGAAGTGAAGAGCTTAGTTTAGATTCGGTAGAAGAGAAATGTTTGTTGCTGCCATTGGTGGATGAAAGCGTAGTTTCTAATCCTTCACTTTCGTCTTGAGATCTTCCGCGTTTTGTCGAGACGGGTGGACGAGAATAGTCAGTTGAACCAACAACTCGACCTCCTGGTCTTTGATAGCTTTGCGCATCGGAATCTGAAAATTCTCCATCAATACCATCCGTGGAATCTAACGTGTTCACAGCAATGCTACCCTGATCGATGACGGTCGTTACGCGCGACCTCAAATTGTTCCTCCTTGATGGAGTAATCGACCTCGACCGGCTGCGTCTCTGGGAAACGTTACTAAACGACGTTTCTTCTCCACGCCTAGCCCTGCTATCATCAACTAAACTACTTGAATGAATTGGTCCTGCGTCTTCCTCGTCACTAGAAAAGCCGATCAACTTACGCGACGGACTTTGATTTCTCGTTGCGGGTATCGACCTGCGGGCGATAGTCGATCGTTTGGGAGAGGACTTTTTCGGAGGCGTCGCGTTGCTTCCTCGTTCATTCTGTAACCTTTTTAATTTACGAAGTAGCAAGCCCTTGGTAGAGGGTGTAACAGGCCCTGGCTCTTCACCTAAAGCCTTAAGTTGGCGGCGCAATTCGGCGTCAGAAATATTACCGTCTGAGGCCGCCATTATCAAAAGACTTGTTCAGAAGGCCAGGTTACACTGGAAATAGCTATTTTTGGGCAGGACCGCTGAGCATTTGTCATTCTTGCCACGCCATTGCCACGCCTACAATTTTTACCCCTGATGTACCGCAAGGCTGAATAGTCCCCAAGTAGTCCCCGAAATAGGCAACTTCTATAGATTGATGATACAGCGTTCTTGTTGAAAAGTTTATTTTTAGATCGCTTATTTATTTTTCTTATCCTCCGGGAAAACAGTGACTTCCTTAGCGGATTGTATTGGTAAAATGATATCATAACAGAATGCTATTTTTGAACTATCTTTAAAGCTGTCATTTGGAGACAGTCGACAGTGCCACGAGTGAAGTTTCCAGCGCCAACTTTCCTGATTAACCGAGAAGAAATCGGGTAAACGCTTAACTACATCCACCATATTGACGCCCGACATTTCAATGACATTATTCAAAACAACTATCATCACGCCATAAACAAGAGGTCTCAGATCATGCCTGCCTAGGCACGGCAAGGACAAGAAAGAATTCTATAAAAAATCCTTTTCCGATAAAGAGGTTAAAATCCAAGGTCCGTAACTTAAAATTTAATGAACGTATCAAATGAAATAAAATATTTTGCTGTACATAAATATTTTGAAAAGCCTAAGGAAAACAGGCAACATTGATTTGTCATATTGAATTGGGAAAAAAACTTGAGTGTCCGCCAAAGTGTTCATGTCAAACCCAATGTCAAAGTCAAGGTCTCTAAACGCGATTGGCTATTGATTAGATCACACATGTTGCATCGCGTGTGTGTACAGACAGGGAGATTAAACCGGCCATGTTTGATTTGGAGTTAGAATTGACGGTAGGGGAGGGGTTGGGGAAAGCGAAATAATCTCAACCTTCTGAGAGACGTTTCATAAAACGCCTTTGGTTTCTTTTCGTTGCTATCACTGACTCTTCGTGGTAAGAGATAAAAATCAGGAACATAGAAGGTTCGTAAGTCATGAAAACAAACACTTGTTAATCTCTCGCACTCGTGATAATGTCCTGATGAAAGCTGATATGCAGTGAGTGCATTAAGTTCAGTTTTAACCCTTTAACTCTTAAGATCTGATTTTTAATCCTCCCCTCGAGGTGCTACACATTTCCTTGTGAAGAGAACTTGGTATTAGATCAATAAAGCAACTTCTACTTCATAAGTTTGCGTATTATTATTACCTATTTGATGGATAGTTCGTGGATATTATAGGGAAAATTAACATGTTAATCACCTCCGAGAGTTTAAGGGTTGAGTGGGAAAATGATGGAGAGATATTAATATTTCACTTTATGTCGAAGAAGGTCAAATGTGGAAAGCATTGTTTTGTGTTCTCTTTTTCTGTTTTATTATTTTCCGTAGTAATCTTCAGACGAGTTTTCCGCAGAATAACACAACGAGGACAGGCGGCGATCAATTAACTCAATTTTGAAATATTTATGAGATACAGAATTAATCGAGTCAAGAACAAACGAATTTATGACGTCGGAGAGCAATAGCGTTGGTGGGGAAAAAAACCAGTTTTAATACCGCACAGCAATAGCTCTGTAACTGCGTTCTTCTCTTGTGTTTTTTGTTGGACACAATATTTTCACGTGAGCTGCGGGGAGCGATTTTCTTCACATTGAACATTAAAACCTACGGTCCAATAAGTAGAAAGTCAACTTGTTTTAATGTATCTGACCACAGGCAAGTAACCCATATCGAGGCTGCTTGACGTCAGTTTCTTGAAACGCAGATAGAGGTGATTAATTTGCTACGGTCGATCTCGGCTTGATTCAAGCGAACGACGAAAAAATAAAGCTCATAATGATGACCTTTAATCTCAAAATCCTTTACTGGATGTCAGACATATAAAGTTTCTTTAGCTTCCGTTTTCATTGTGTGATTTGATGGGTTTCGAGGACAGTTCATTTGATTTTCCCTTCTTTACTGACTCCCCTTCAAGTATAAATAGGCGTCAGAGAAAAAATTGGGAAATTAATCCCGTTTAAAACTGAGGCTTTTACAGACAACAAGCTCACGTATCATTAGTATAACAATTCATCTCAGATTATTTTACATCATTAAGTAGCTGTTGAAAGGCCTCTATACAGCTTCAAAATGTTCACATCTGTATGTACAAACTGCTAGAACTAATAATTATCTCACTTTGGAAAATTTACTTTGAAATGTAAATTAACTGGTTTTTTTTTTGCTTGCCAAGAACTTAATATGTTAACCCCTTTAAATCTTCTGACATGATTTTCAATTCTCTCTTATAGCATCCAAAAAGTTCCTCGCACAGTGATTTGGAGGATTCGTTGTGTCAAGACAAACTCTTTAAGTGATAATTTGGTCAATTCTCAAATTCTTGTTTTCTGAATAATGGATGAATATTGTAGGGAGAAAGGAGAAGTTGCATATTAATCATTTCTGTGGGATAAGTAAAGCCGGAGTAAATGCAGTTGCTGCTCCACTTTGGCAGAACGTTCAGTTTATCACGTGTTCACACATTGGACTCGTTCGCCTTAGTCAAATTTGCATCATCATCTTCTTCCGTTTGGCAATAATACTTCCTGGTTTCCGGCATAAACTTTGGATCTCCTCCAAGCTTGTTTCCTTGCACATTTACGTCGACAACTCTCCTGATTTTGCGAAATTTGAGGATTCTTTTAAATTCCGTGGCAAAGTCTCCATCTATGGCCGCAATAATTAGCGGTTTCACGCAATGAGAGACGTTGAAAAGAAACGTGCTTAACAAATAGATTGAGCGCGGGAGACACTTTTCGTTTGTGAATGCGTCGGCAACGTCGCAAGCGTAACCAGGAACCCAGAAAAAAAGAGTTCCTAGTATAAAAGCAGCTAGAAGTTTTGTTTTGTTTTCTTCGTCTTTCCAAGCATTTAAATTTTCCATTCGCCCTTCTTGAGCCCAAAGTTTCGGATCTTTGAATCTCCGCTGAATATTTAATTTCGCTCGGTAGAAACATATAGCGATGACAACAGAAGGTACAATAAAGATGACTATTTTCAAAATCGACGCCCGAAGATAAGTTTCGTTTTTGGCTTCGGTTCTACAAACGCCATAACCGGGGTGAAAAACAAAGTCGTTGCGATCCAAGGTAGAGGATAATGGAATTGCGGAGGAAAAAAGCCAGAAAACGGCAAGGACAAAACAGATGTGCCTTTGTTTGAAGAATGTCCAATATTGACTTAGGCGTGAACTGGCCATATATCTGTCAAAAGCGGTCAGAGTCATGGTAAGGACAGTGAAAATGCCTAGTACCGAGATAGCATAGCCTTGAAACTGGCAAGCGGACTCGGAAGAGACCCATTCGCCTTTGATAAGAGCGCCGAGTGTGAATGGCATAACGAGAAGCGATGTCACCAAATCGATAATTGCATACGATAAAATATATATGTGAATGGTGTACCGCAATCTTACATTTCTGTAGATCGCTGAGCACACAATTAAACCGGATAGAAATCCCGCTATAATCAAGCAGCCGGTGATTGAACTCTCCGTTACTACAGTCTCTGTGCATCTGTTGCGTAGTGCCGTGTTAAGATCGCTGGAAGCTTCTTGATGTGCACACATGTTAAAGATGTCCGACTCTTTTTCAATCTGAGTAAAAAGCTGAAATAGCAACAAAGAAGGCGATTCCCACGTCGAAAAGCGAAGACACGCGTTTTCTTTTAAATCCTTATGACTTTTGGCGCTGTTTAATTCGGTGTTTGACGACTTGAAAGTTTTCAGTCGATCGAAAGTTTCCAACTTTGAGTGCGTATGACTCAACAGCTGTGTCGTAAAATACGACACCGCATAACTATATCCACTACCAATGCGTTTTATCCAAAAACAAGATTTTCACTCTTAGCTCAGGATTCTACAGGCTTTCAGGCTTGATTCTTTCTGCATAGTTTCGATAGATATCAATAAGTTGATCGTGTTTATCATGAATATGAGTAAACGAATAATTTATTAGTTTGACGCACAAAGATGACTTTCACCTGCTCAAAAGTAATCTACACTAAGTTGTTTTAAAAAGTTGACCAATAGTCAACAATTATGTTCAAGTTGCAGTTTGAATCTCTGCCGTTATGATAATTAAGCATGTTAGACTATTCCTGAAATAAACTCAGTGCTTAGCAACCTTTGTTCTGTCTAAAAGAAGAGGAAACAAAATATTGTCGTTATCGCTGGAACCCTGCCAAGTTGCCTTGTGAATTTTATTTCACAATATCCTTTTCGAGAATGAAAATCCTTTGTAGCATCATGCAAAAAAATCCAACTCAGTGGAAGGACAACTGTCTGTAGGATCCAAATGTCTCACGTGATCGCACAATTAAAATGACGACACTTAATACAACGAGAAATCAGCACTTATAATTTCAATATGGTGTTGGAGGTTCGAGGCGTCGTGTAAGTATACTGCGCAAGCGCAAGACACATGATATTCTTACAGATGTACCGTCTGTCTCGGCAAAAATCGTAGAATCGCTTTATATGTGATCATTGAATTATTGTCACAACGATCAAATATCGTTTCAGTTCTAATTGAAAAGGGTAATAAGACAAGAGACAATTTTCCTCCTGATATGTCTTAGAGAACCGAGAGGCAAAAAAACTGTAACCTCCTAAACAATGAAACGCACCTCAGGGCGAAGAAATATTTATTCATTACTCTTCGCGTTATTTCGGGCACAGTTCGAGATTCTAAAAGAAAAATTTTTCAGCCATGGGCTTTATGCAGAAGGGTTGTATAGAGCCAAGAAAAAAAGATAAGCTATTAATAAAATGTGAATGTTTCAAAATATGAGAAAAATGTTGTAAACATTTCAAAACATAAAAATGATTCAAATTCTTGTTTCATTAGACATATGAGACAAATTGAAGCAATTCAACTAGTGCTGTGGGGAAAAAAAGTTCGAAAATCGTAGGAGCCTGATTTTGTTCAGGGTTTGTTATCTGTTTCTTTATTTGAACTTAAACTGTTTGCATAATTTCCTTATTTGTAACATCCACTGGTCAAAATAACATTTATTTTTATCTAATTATGAAAAAAAATGAAGCTGCTAAGTCTCTCTCAAGTTAGTATCTGAAATCCGTCTTCCGAACTAAAGTGCATCTCATTATGGATATCACGAATAGAGATTCGGCTTATTAATATACAAAGAGATCTAGCCGTAAGTTATAAAAGATGATCCTTAGGAGAGGTGAGCTTTTCATCGGAATTACTCCTAATTTCCTGTTCTTTTTTCACCCGCAGAAAACTGGCAGCTTCTACTCGGGTCACCTGTTTACATGTGGAGAAGCTAGTGCTCTGCGAAAACCCTTTTGCTATTATCATTTCATGCTTAGATTCGGCTTATTCATATACAAAGAGATCCAGCCGTGAGTTGTAAAAGATGATCCTTTGGAGAGTTGAACTTTTCATGCTAATCACTCCTTATTTCGTGTTCTTTTTTCACCCGCAGAAAACTGGTAGCTTCTTGTAGGGTCACCTGTTTACATGTGGAGCAGCTGGTGCTCTGCAAAAAAACTTTTGTTATTATTCTTTCTTGCAAATAAATGATTCAGGATAATTTTTAAAATTTTAAGAGGAATATTGTTTTGTAGGGTTTTAAAAAAGTGGTGGCGTCACCGTGAGTTTTGTGAGTGTAAGGATATCGTGCACCAGGGGATAATCAATTTAGCTGATAAACTCTTGAAACTTATTCAAGGAGAATTCTTCTAAGACAAGTTGTGATATACAGGATGTTATTGTAAAATAACATAGAACTAAATAAGTAAAGATATGAGAGTTAGCGAGTACGAAAAATCTTTCATAAAGTGAATTGAAAATTGTACTGGAATTCTGATCTCAATTCTCTTTATTTGCTATCATCTCGTCTAGTATCATTACAAAATGCAGAGGGCTGTCGCCATGATTGCTTATTGAAAGATTAAAAACACTAAAAAGGAAGATCTTCTCTGATACATAACAGCACTGCATGGCACTGTTTATGAATGTGTTTTGATGTCTATACCTCTTAAGATCTGATTGTTAGATCTCCTCTCCAACTTCCCTACATTTCTTTTTTGTAAGCTAGGAGAATTTGTTTTATAATCGAAATTACTATATCAAGCTTATAATTCGCCTAACCTGTTCTCCAGGTAAGGTCTTGAAACTGTGAGGAGAAGTTGCATTGTAATCACTTTAGAGAAAAAAGGCTCAACAGCTTTATAGCAGCTTTAAAATAAGAACTGACACTGCAAGAATTGACCAATGAGATTGCGCTCCTAATTACCTGCGCACGTGGTCTGCCGACTATCCTACCGTGCAGTGCAGCTTTTTGTTTTCTTTGTTATAATATCATATTGTTTTTTCTTTACGCTTAAAAGAGGCTTTTCACAATCAGTTAAAACAGCAGCATTAAAATGTCATCGACAGATGAACTCCGCGAGGTTCAAGTTGAAATTCGCGGGACCGAACACGCAGCACAGCATGGACATCAGATGAACATTGAAGACAGAGATCCGGCAGCCATGAACGACCACGTGAAGGTAAGACGCGACTTGCCAGTGGCGATCCAACCAATTATTCGTTCTCTCCAAAGAAGGGCTAACGCTCGAAACTTCAGCTTTGAAACTCTTTATGGTGGCTGATTTACGTTATCAACTTAGTTGATAATACTAAATTACCCGACCAATTATTAACCGAACCTTCTGATATCTGCATTCTCGGCTCTCTCGTTCATTTAGGTATTCTTCCAAGATGTTTTCGCGGAACCCGGAGGCACTCACAGTATCGATGGAGTTTGGCGCACGAGCTTCAAAGCGTTTGTCAACACCAAATACTGGTGCTATCGAATTATTACAGCCGTCCTTGGTGTTCCAACTGCGGTACTTTGTGGTATATACTTCGCCTGCCTCAGTTTTGACTACATATGGTGCATAATGCCTTGTCTGAGAGCGTACATTATTGAGCTACAATGTCTGGGCAAGATCTTCGGGCTTTGTGTCAGGACATTTTTCGATCCGTTCTTCGAATCGGTTGGGAAAGTATTCGGGGGAATCAAGGTTTCAACTCAAAAAGGATAAAACTGACTAATTAAGGTCCATAGTGATTATATCCACGGCAGGAAATTTTTTGCCATCTAAAGAAAGAGTTGGTATGATGCTTATTGGAGTGAATTACGGCTATATATTTTAGGAAACTGTTGTCAATTAACGCATAAACTGAGGGGTGCATCATGTACTCGCTCAAAATAACCTTTTCTGGATTAAACTCAGTTTCACTTTCACTTTTTGAAGACTTCAACCCTCAGGGCTTACTAAGCACAGCGAACCCAATTTCTACCTTGAGGCCATTCTAAGTCGGAATGTACCATGTTTGATATCCCTCTCATGTACCTTAAAGTAAAAACACCTCACGAGTAATCTCGTACCCAGACTCTACCGTGTAGCAGTAACTGAAATGAAGGATCCTTACAACTGCTTTGCCGTGGAAGGTCTGGGCACGTGACTACCTAGTGATAGGTTGGGCTTTTCGAAGGGAGCAAGACAGCATAAAACTCAAAAAAGGACGTAAGTGTGGCTATTTTCCCGAACACACAGGTAATAAAGAGAAATTTCAAACATTATCACGCAGGTAGTTTTATATATAATCTTTCATCGCCTGTACGAGATTCTAGTCCAGAGGAGTGCGTTTCCGTGATGTTTCACGGTTACCAATTTATACTCCTGTGTGGAGAGTAGCTCAGTGAAATAAACTTTCTTCTTAAAAGGCAGCACATTTACCTGGGCAGGGTATGAATATGGGCCTCTTAATGAAAACCCAGCACGTCAATAAGTTCAGGGCCATTGTGTCTCCCGAGTTTTGATTGGTAAAACTTGTAAGATCTTGCATGATCATCAAAACGGGCAAAAAAGGGCAATTAAGGCTTACAAAATTTTTCCAGTAGTAACAAAAATGCTATAAATATCGATACCAAAATATTGTGAGGAATTTTGCGATAGTCACCGGAATCCTGAATCCACCCCACTTAAAAGAAAATTTAAGAGGATTGAGCCAGCCATTTTAAAAATCGTACCACTACCAAGAACTTATTTTAAACTTGAAAATTTGACAGCAATTCCGAAGAAACTGGACGTGCTCATTCTATATGATCTTTGAAATCGTAAGATTGTGGACATAAAGGATTTGTTGATGAGTGTTATCAAATTTGGGAGTTTTCTTTGGCAATATAACGAGAGTAATGGAAGACAAGATTTCAGCTACTGATACCGCTTGTAATCAATTTAGAAAAGCGTTAACTTAAGGTCGTCTGGGCCATGGCTTCAACAAGCCGACACAGTTTTAGAAAATATAATTACTTTTATTGAAACAAGGTGAAATGAACGAAAATGTAAAAAAATTGATCCATATAGTAAATCGAAAGACGTATAATGTTATGTGTCTAATGAGGAAACGTTTTGCGTTCTGGCATTCGAGATCATATAACTGACTTAAAACAATTGAAGTGTATATAGAAGTCGGCATAAAAGAAGTTGGCCAAAAAAGCGGGGAATGAAAATTTGTTAAAATGACTCAAAAATGACAGAGTGATTGAGATTTCAAAACCGAGAATAAGTAACGAATAAGAATATCAAAGGTGTACCTATAGACAAAAAGGGAGCGTTCTTGTCATAGAAGATTTGTCGATGAGTGATATACACTAGAAAAAAGATAACCCTTTCGATGAACCGCAATTAACGAAATTGCAGAAAAAAACCCTGAAAAAAATTCAAGCCTCAAAGACACATGTACTTTTAGATCATCCGTAGGTCAGAAAATACCTGTTTCGTTGTAGCGATTTGCACCTATGAAGTAGGGACGTTGCCTGATTCTTGTTTGAACGTGAATCAAACCCCTGACCAATGCAGCACTCAAGACGCCTAAAACTTCTATTGATATTTTTAACCCGCTTTTTGAATATATCGATTTTATACATTCCTTTCAAAATGGAAAATATTGTTTTAAGAGTTGAAAGTTACAAAACTATGAAGAGCTAAGTTTTGATATTTTATCAAGAATGATTGGAAGCAAACTTACTGCCACAAGAGTCTTGTGGATGAGACGGTATATAAACTTTAAATGTTTTAACTGACATGCTCACAGAATCAGTCCGATGGTAAACAAGTTTAGATATTTCAGATAGTTAGCTTTAGTCTGGAAAAACAAATATATCCAGGGTGTTCTAGATGATATTATCTCGCGGCTAAATGACCACAAAGCAGTTTTGGTTAGAAGAGTGAATTAAGCGGGTGTATATTATCCGTAAGATACTGATTGCTTTCGCAGGATACTGGGTTAAAAGGAAGAAAGTGTCGAATGGTTTAGAGGGACTTGTAGTGTTCAAAATCATTTCAAGGAAAACATTCTATAGTTAGACAGTAGAGTTTATGAGTGATTTAGAAAGCATATGGCAATCATATAAACTGCGCGTGTTCCTGTGTCCTTTGACAATCGGCAAAGGAAAGTCGGCGAACGCAGATCCTAATTAATCTAAACATTCAGGATGTTCCTAATAACTGAAGTTCAAAGTTTAAATATACTGACACATTTCTAGTAAAACTGAAAAACATAAGCGCATAGGAGGATGTTTTTCTACGCAATCTGGTTTTCTGAAGTACCAGAAACTGCAAAAGCATTTTTATATTAAAAACCGAGAACTATATATTAGTAATGGATGATTTGGAGCAGGAATCGATATAAGTATCGATAATTTTGTCGGTCTTGTCATGTCAAAATGATTTGGAAGAAACATTTCTGGACGTGAGAAGGTTTTTTGATCAGTGATATAAACAGCCTGCGTTTTTCATCTTGCAATCACAACGAAAAAATATTAAATTAATGCAAATATATTTTAAAATAAAATCGGCACAATCAAAGATATAAAAACATCATGGGTGTTCCAAATAATCTGATATCAAATTCAATTAAGGTTTAAATAAGACGAGGCATTTCTGTGTTGAGTCACTTGTGAGAGGTTGTTCACAATGTTGAGCGTTGGAGGATCTTCCCGTCTTCTCGTGGTTTGCTGTTGTGTGTCGTTTATCAGTATTTTGCTGTACTGTGTTGGTTTTGTGATACTTGAGTTACAACTAGAAGCTTATAGAGAAAGACTCGAGACCTTTGAGATCAAAGAAAAAGGTCTTGAGGAAACACGAGCTCAGGAGAATGCAACAAAGGGTGAGTACACTGCATAGTGAGGAAGACTTCTTGCCAAAGTCTCGTGAATGAGGACAGTTCGACTTGTTTTTAAACTTTCAGTCCAGACTGAGGCTAGAACAAAATTGGACTGAGAACTAATAAATAAACAAAAAGGGACAATCATTGAGCAGCGTTGATATTCCACAGGTAGTGTCTCATAAACTCGCGTAAGCCCTATTTAAGAAGGGAGAAATGATTTAATGACAGTGAGAGGGTTAACAGTCCCATTTTAGAACTTTTACCACATTTTTAAATTTGCAGTTACCCTCCGACAGCTTTGCGTCCGTCCGTAAGTCCGAAAAGTTGTGGGTGTGTGACATATTGTTTTCCATTTTTTTTTTAATGTTTGAGAAGCTCTTAGTGAGTTTTTCAGTGCAATAATCGACAAAAAAGGCAATGTTGTGTAATGTCGTAAATTGCTGTTAAAATTTGGTTTCATTTCATAGCTTTAAACTGAAACCCCACTTAGACAGAAAACCTCCAAAGAGGCACCTTCATCGTGCGGCAAATATACTAACTTTGAGCTCTCCCTGCCTTTCTCTTTCAAATACCCAACCATTCAAAAACTTTACTCATGGATTAATTTCACAGAACTTCGCCCCCCAAATGTTCAGTCTCTCCGCTCTTCGGGAAAAGAGAGGAGCCCGAGAGCTGCTGAGACTCCTCCAAAAGGAGACAATGACGTTTTAACTCCAGAAATACAGCAACAAATCAACAGATCAGTTTACTCCGTAACGAAAAAGATCTGTACCGGCAGAAGTCAAATCTGTGTACAAGGACCCCCTGGAAAGGTTGGACCCCGAGGGCCTCATGGTCCCCCTGGGTATCCGGGGCTTCCCGGACCCCCTGGGATAAAGGGACAGAAGGGTGATCCCGGAGAGCCCACCTCGCTGACTCCGACCTCCCTCCAGCCACTCAGGGGACAGGCAGCGGATGTTATTTCTGCCCCTGGGATTGTGGTGACACCAGCTGTCAGCACTGTTGCCTTGGGTCAGTCGGCTTCATTCCAGTGTTTGGCGAAGAAAAACATGGATGTGACAGTTTCCTGGTTCAAGGAAGTTGGCTCCCTTCCAAGTGAAAGATACTCTATCATCAAAGGATCTCTTCACATCAAGAATGCTACAGTGGGTGACAATGGGATGTATGTTTGCACAATTCGTACTGACCAGGGGACCGCTCAGGCTTCTGTTACACTCAACGTGAAAGGTAACCGATAAACGTTGCTGTTACCAGGCCAGTTACGTATATGTTTACTTTTGTATAGCCGAAAATGGCAAGTAGCAATCTCAATGATTTAATAATTACCGTAGCTATTTCTGTTTTTGGCAGTTGCTTTCTTCACTTAGGGGAAAAAAACAGCCTCTTAATTTCATCATTGATCAATACCTCGGTCAATTTTGAGACATCACCATCTGAAACAATTTTTAAGAGAAATTTGTCAGGTTTTGGCATTAATGATTTCACATGTTAAACACGGAGACGACATGTTTAACAACTTTCATCAATAAGGGGCCTTTATTACGTTGATAGCAATGTTATGACAAAAGTCAATTTAAAGCAAAGCTGTAGTAACGTACAATCCTATGGGACAAACAGAGTCCGGTATGATTGGGGTACATTATACATACTCTCTTGAAGTTATAGCTGCACAGGTCAAGATCATTTTCTTCATTATTTTTCCAACTTTATCATCATAGCTCGCCCACTCATTTCCCTTTCTGCTGGACCGATCTACTCCGAGAGTGGAAAGGAGGTCAAACTCCCTCTATGCCAAGTCATAGGATATCCCCCTCCTGTGGTTTCATGGACAAAACTGTTTGGTGATCTACCTGCTGGAAGGGCCACTGTACATGGCCACACCCTGACCATCGCAAAGGCAGACAAGAAAGATTCAGGAACCTATATCTGCACAGCTTCGAACGCCATGGGTACAACACATTCCATGACATCTCTGATAGTCAATGTGGTGCCTCAGTTTACTGTCAAGCCACCAGAGAAGATTGAGCTTTACCATGGACAGTCAGTGACGCTTAACTGCTCTGCAGAGGGACATCCAGTACCCAGCATCACCTGGACACGGTGTAAAGGAGACATAGCAGCAGACCGGTCTGAAATGGAAGAAGAACAGTTGAAGATAAATAGTTTGACGGCAAAGGACAGTGGGACATACATCTGCTCTGCACAGAGCGAGTTTGTTCACGTGGAGACTGAGGTGCAACTGATTGTGAAAACAGGTGAGCAATATTTGCTGTAATAATCTTGCAGAATAGTGGAATGGTTTAATAGGTAGATGAACATGCAGATCTTCTGGTCCTTTCCTCGCCTACTCGTTGTTCTTTTCTTGGTCGAATTATTTGATGTTGTTGTTGTTGTTTTTTTTTTGCACGTGTGTATATTTTGAACAATTCTAAGAGGATGCCAATTTACGATAATCATATCATAACTTTGAACCGCTTCTCAAGAGTATGAATATAGACTGAACGAAAAGACGACCAGTTTCGCAAAATTAATTTCCATTTCCCGAAAAAATTGAAAGAATATAAAAATTACTTGTCAGAGATAAAGCTGAACAGAAAAATAGTCTGCCATTTTGTAACCAATTGAATGAGGCTAGAATCCCTTGCCCCTAAAAAAATAATATTTAAGGAAATCGTATTTGTTGTCAATAACGTAAAAATACTAAAGTTACTGGCAATAAAATAAATTTTATTTGTCGAATAGCTCAGGGAATTTATTATTGCTGAAACTTTCGTATTTTGATTCTTCAGCCCGAGATTGCGCAGAGCTCTTCGCTGCCGGCTTCAAGGATAGTGGAGTGTACACAGTCAACCCAGCAAACAAAACCAGTTTTGAAGTGTACTGTGACATGAAGACGGATGGTGGTGGATGGACTGTCTTTCACAAACGCTTTGATGGGTTTGTTGGATTCTACAGGGACTGGGACGAGTACAAGAATGGATTTGGTGACGTCAGAGGGGAGTTTTGGCTTGGAAACGAAAAGATTCATCAACTGACTGAGATCCCGAGTCAGCTGAGGGTGGAAGTCCACAGCACTTCTCAAGGAAATAAATTTGCTAAATATAATAATTTTACGGTCACAAACGAAGCTTCTAACTATACACTGTTCGTTGGTTTCTATTCTGGTGATTCATACGACCAGCTTACATACCACAATAGTATGGCTTTTTCCACGAAGGACAGGGATAATGACAAAGGCGACTGGGACTGTGCTAAGTATTACAAGGGAGGTTGGTGGTATAACAATTGTCAACACTCTAATCTCAACAGTAACTATGGAGATGGCTATTACCAATGGACCTGGGACCTCAACGGAAGCCAGATGAAACTGAAACCCAGATCTCCCTTATAAATAAACTAAGGTTGGAAACTTGCGCAAAACGATACCATACAAAAAATCGAATTTGGGAGTTGCTTTTGTAATGGTATAAAATATGAATTAAGGGAAATTTGTAACATCAAAACTTTGGTAAAACTCGGTGTATGTAAATCTGAAGTTAAAACTTGTCTAGTTAATTCAAAGCAGTTTGATAACTTAGGCCTCACTTGGAGCATTTCTTTTTTCTCAGGCTTGTTAATCAGTTAAGGGATATCTATCGGCTGCAAAATCTTAAGGTCGTAATTTAGCACAGATGTTGACGGGTTGAAAGTAGCCAGTATATTGTTTAGATGTCTTGATGTAACACACGATAACAAACAACGTCAAAAGCATGTCTTTTAAGAAATGTTGAATGTGGCCAAAACCTTCGTTGTATGATTTTTAGCCATCAACAGCATTTTTTGCCATATAATTACTGAATAATCTTTTATATGTTACGAAAATATATTCAATGTGTCTAATTCGTTGGAAACAGTCTTTAGTCTCAGAATACCATTCATCTTTTGATCGTAATATTACTTCTCTAATAATATACAAGAAAAACTTTATTCGCTTCGAATTGCCTAAAAACGAATGCATTTTTCATGTAACACGGGTGCAAATTACATACAGCACGCGCGCGCTGTCAAAATTTCGTCTGTTTTGACTGTCCATGACGTTCTTTTCATATTAACTATTAACAAGTAACATCATGATTTCTCGCACAGTTTGGTGTAATTAAGCACTTAGAATTTTTTCAAAGGTTACATGTTGCACTCGGCTTACGTGCTCGTGCAATTTTGTTGTCTTTTAAAAATTTACTCGCGCGTATTAACACCAAATTGTACTTAAAATGACCTTATTTCATATGCAAATTTTCAAGGGAAGCCTGTGTTGGGTTGTGAAGTACGTTTGGGAATTTTGTTACTGCTCTTTACCCCACTCAGTTGGGAAGTATTGCTCCCCGACGTTATAGTAACTTTTGTTCTTGACTTGATTAAGGCTGTAATGTAACTTAGAACTATTTCAAAGTTGCGCCCTTTGATCACCGGCTGTACTCATTGTGTTTTCCTGTGTCTCACATTAATTTGATTTTTGATGGTTACGACGGACAACGATGAAACAGATGCATACAAAGAATGCAAAACGATACTTTCCACAGTTGACCTTCTTTGACATAAAGTGAGATAGCAAAATTTATCCATACTTTTCTCTCTTAACCCTTCGACTCCATGAGGTGATGAGTTTCTCTGGGAATCAATTTAGAAAAGCATTAACTTAAGGTCATCTAGGCCATGGCCTCAACAAGCCGACACAGTTTTAGAAAATATAATTACTTTCATTGAATACATGGTGAAAGGAGTGAAAACGTAAAAAAATTGATCCATATAATAGATGGAAAGACTTGTAATGTTTCACGTTATGGCTATCGGAATCAGACAACTGATTAGAAAACAAAGAGTATATTAAAGTCGGCATAAGAGAAGTTGGTCAAAAAAAGCGGGGAATGAAAACAAGTTAAAATGATTCACAAATGAAATAGTGATTGAGATTTCAAAACCGAGAATCTGCCAAAGAATAAGTAACGACTTGCAATATTAAAGGTGTTCCTATGGACAAAAAGAAAGCGTTCGTCATAAAAGTTTCGTCGATGATTGATATACACTAGAAAAAAAAGATAATCCTTTCAGATGAACCGCAATAAACGAAATTGCAGGAAAAACCCTGAAAAAACTAAAGCCTCAAAGACACATGCGGGGATCGCCTCTGTACTTGTAGATCATCCGTACGCCAGAAATCACCTCTTTCGGTGTAACGATTAGCACTCATGAAGTAGGGACATTGCCAAAAAATTCTGGCTCGAACGCAAGTCAAAACCCTGACAGATGCAGCATTCAAGACTGTTAAGAAGAAAGTACCGGACTGGCGCGTCGTGCAATTAGCGCGTGCGCTGAGACATTTTACGCTAATCAGTTCGTAAGCAAGTTACGCGTACGATTTCTCGCGTGTGTGTTTTCGCAGTTTTAGTCGCATTTAGTCGCATTTGGGAGATTTTCGTTACCGCTTGTGTTTTTTTAGTTTTAGTCGCATTTAGGAGATTTTCGTTATCGCTTCCGAACAAAGACGCTTAGGGCCTCTATTGAAATTTTCATCCCTCTTTTTAAATATACAGATTTTATACATTCCTTTTAAGAGAAAACTATTGTTTTAAGAGTTGAAAGTTACAAAACTATGAAGAGCTAAGTTTTGATATTTTATTAAGAATGATTAGGAAGCAAACTCACTGCCACAAGAGCCTTGTGGATGAAACGGTATATAAACTGCGAATGTTTTTACTGACAGGCGCACTGAATCAGTCCGATGGTAAAACACTTTAGTTATTTCAGATTGTTAGCTTTAGTCTGGGAAAACAAAATATATCCAGGGTGTTCTAGATGATACTATCTCGCAGCTAAATGACCACAAAGCAGTTTTGGTTCGAAGAGTGAATTAAGCGGGTGTATATCATCCGTAAGATACTGATTGCTTTCGCAGGATACTGGGTTAAAAGGAAGAAAGTGTAAAATGGTTTAGTGGGACTTGTAGTGTTCAAAATTATTTCAAGGAAAACATTCTATAGTTAGACAGTAGAGTTTATGAGTGATTTTAGAAAACATATGGCAATCATACAAACTGCGCGTGTTCCTGTGTCCTTTGACAATCAGCAAAGGAAAGTCGGCGAACACAGATTTTAATTAATCTAAACATTCGGGGTGTTCCTAATTACTGAAGTTCAAAGTTTAAATATACTGACACATTTCTAGTGAAACTGAAAAACATACGCGCATAGGAGGATGTTTTTCTACGCTATCTGGCTTCTAGAGTACCAGAAACTGCAAAAGTATTTTTATATTAAAAGCGAGAACCATATATTAGTGATTGATGATTTGGAGCCGGAATCGACATAAGTATCAATAATTTTGTTGGTCTTGTTATATCAAAATGATTGGGAAGAAACCTTTCGAGACGTGAGAAGGTTTTTTGATGAGTGATATAAACAGCCTGTGTTTTTCATCTTGCACACAACGAAAAATGTTAAATTAATGCAAATATATTTTAAAATAAAATCGGCACAATCAAAGATATAAAAACATCATGGGTGTTCCAAATAATCTGATATCAAATGCAATTAAGGTTTAAATAAGACGAGGCATATCAGTGTTGAGTCACTTGAGAGGTTGTTCACAATGTCGAGCGTTGGGGGATCTTCCCGTCTTCTCGTGGTTTGCTGTTGTGTGTCGTTTATCAGTATTTTGCTGTACTGTGTTGGTTTTGTGATACTTGAGTTACAACTAGAAGCTTATAGAGAAAGACTCGAGACCTTTGAGATCAAAGAAAAAGATCTTGAGGAAACACGAGCTCAGGAGAATGCAACAAAGGGTGAGTACACTTCATAGTGAGGAAAACTTCTTGCCAAAGTCTCGTGAACGAGGACAGTTCGACTTGTTTTTAAACTTTCAGTCCAGACTGAGGCTAGAACAAAATTGGACTGAGAACTAATAAATGAACAAAAAGGGACAACTAAATTTAAACATGTTAAGCGCACAAAAGAACCACTAAAATTATCATTGAGCAGTGTTGGTATTCCACAGGCAGTGTCTCATAAACTCACGTAAGCCCTATTTAAGAAGGGAGAAATGATTTAATGACAGTGAGAGGGTAAACAGTCCCATTTTAGAACTTTTACCACATTTTTAAATTTGCAGTTACCCTCCGACAGCTCTGCGTCCGTCCGTAAGTCCGAAAAGTTGTGGGTGTGTGACATATTGTTTTCCATTTTTTGTTTGAGAAGCTCTTGGCGAGTTTTTCAATGCAATGATCGACAAAAAATGCAATGTTGTGTAATGTCGTAAATTGCTGTTAATCTTTGGTTTCATCTCATAGCTTTAAACCCCACGTAGACAGAAAACCTCCAAAGAGGCACCTTCATCGTGCGGAAAATGTACTAACTTTGAGCCCTCAGTACCTTTCTCTTTCAAATACCCAACCATTCAAAAACTTTACACATGGATTAATTTCACAGAACTTCAGTCTCTCCGCTCTTCAGGAAAAGAGAGGAGCCCGAGAGCTGCTGAGACTCCTCCAAAAGGAGACAATGACGTTTTAACTCCAGAAATACAGCAACAAATCAACAGATCAATTTACTCCGTAACGAAAAAGATCTGCACCAGCAGAAGTCAAATCTGTGTACAAGGACCCCCCGGAAAGGTTGGACCCCGAGGGCCTCATGGTCCCCCTGGATATCCGGGGCTTCCCGGACCCCCTGGGATAAAGGGACAGAAGGGCGAGCCCGGAAAGCCCACCTCACTGACTCCGACCTCCCTCCAGCCATTCAGGGGACAGGCAGCGGATGTTATTTCTGCCCCTGGGATTGTGGTGACACCAGCTGTCAGCACTATTGCCTTGGGTCAGTCGGCTTCATTCCAGTGTTTGGCGAAGAAAAACATGGATGTGACAGTTTCCTGGTTCAAGGAAGCTGGCTCCCTTCCAAGCGGAAGATACTCCATCATCAAAGGATCTCTTCACATCAAGAATGCTACAGTGGGTGACAATGGGATGTATGTTTGCACAATTCGTACTGACCAGGGGACCGCTCAGGCTTCTGTTACACTCAACGTGAAAGGTAACCTTGCTGTTACTAGGCCAGTTACGTTTATTTTTGCTTTTATTTAACCGATAATGGGGAGTAGCAATCCCAATGGTTTAATAATTACCGTAACTAATTCTGTTTATGGCAAATGCTTTCTTTACTTTAGGGAAAAATGCCTCTTAATTTCATCATACCCTGTAGATCAATACCTCGGTCAATTTTGAGACATCACTATCTTGAACAGTTTTTCAGAGAAATTTGTCAGGTTTTTGGCATTAATGATTTCCCATGTTAAACACGGAGATGACATGTTCAACAACTTTCATCAATAAGGGGCCTTGATTACTGTGATATCAATGTTATGAAAAAAGTCAATTTAAAGAAAATCTGTAGTAACAGACTATCTTTTGGGACAAACAGAATCCCGTGTGACTGGAGTACATTATTATACATACTCTCTTGAAGTTATAATTGCACAGGTCAAGATCATTTTCTTCATTATTTTTTCCAACTTTATCACCTTAGCTCGTCCACTCATCTCTCTTCCTACTGGACCGATCTACACCGAGAGTGGAAAGGAAGTAAAACTCCCTCTATGCCAGGTCATAGGATATCCCCCTCCCGTGGTTTCATGGACAAAACTGTTTGGTGATCTACCGGGTGGAAGGGCCACTGTACATGGCCACACCCTGACCATCGCAAAGGCAGACAAGAAAGATTCAGGAACCTACATCTGCACAGCTTCGAACGCCATGGGTACAACACATTCCACGACATCTCTGGTAGTCAACGTGGTGCCTCAGTTTACTGTCAAGCCACCAGAGAAGATTGAGCTTTACCATGGACAGTCAGTGACACTCAACTGCTCTGCAGAGGGGCATCCAGAACCCAGCATCACCTGGACACGATGTAAGGGAGACATAGTAGCAGACCGGTCTGAAATGGAAGGAGGACAACTGAAGATAAACAGTTTAACGGCAAAGGACAGTGGGACGTACATCTGCTCAGCACAAAGCGAGTTTGTTCACGTGGAGACTGAGGTGCAACTGATTGTAAAAACAGGTGAGCAATATTTGCTGTAATAATCTTGCAGAACAGTGGAATGCTTTAGTAGGTAGATGAACATGCAGATCTTCTGTTCCTTTCCTCGCCTACTTGTTGTTCCTTTCTTTGTTTGAATTATTTGAGGTATTTGTTGTTGTTTGTTGTTTCTTTTTCACATGTGTATATCTAGAACAAATCTAAGAAAATGACAATCCACGATAGTAATATCCAAACTTTGAATCGCTTCTCACGAGTATAAATATAGACTGAACGAAAAGAGGACCATTTTCGAAAAATTAATTCCCATTTCCCGAAAAAAATTGGAGAAATAAGAAAATTACTCGTCAGAGATTACGCTAAACAGAAAAAGTCTGCCATTTTGGGAAAGTAAGCTGGTTTCAACTGAATTAGGCTAGAATCTCTTAACCCTAAAAAAAAATATTCAAGGAAATTATATTTGTTGTAAATAAGGTAAAAATACTCAAGTAACTGTACTAAAAAATATTTTTTTAATTTTTGAAACGGCAAAAAATCGGTGGTCAATCACTTCATCCATTTTTCGAACTCTTTACAAATTCTAATTTCGAGTGGCTCAGGGAATTTGTTTCTTACTGAAACTTTCTTGTGTTTTTTCTTTAGCCCGAGATTGCACAGAGCTCCTTGCTGCCGGCTTCAAGGATAGTGGAGTGTACACAGTCAACCCAGCAAACAAAACCAGTTTTGAAGTGTACTGTGACATGACGACGGATGGTGGTGGATGGACCGTCTTTCACAAACGCTTTGATGGGTTCGTTGGATTCTACAGGGACTGGGACGAGTACAAGAACGGGTTTGGTGACGTCAGAGGGGAGTTTTGGCTTGGAAACGAGAAGATTCATCAACTGACTGAGATCCCGAGTCAGTTGCGAGTGGAAATCAACACCACATCGGCTGGAAATAGATATGCAAAATATAGTAATTTTACGGTGACAAATGAGGCAACCAACTATACCTTGTTTGTCGGATTCTATTCTGGTAACGCTAAAGATCGACTTTCTTCTCATAACGGTATGGCTTTCTCCACTCAGGATAGAGACAATGACAAGAACGGTGGGAACTGCGCTAAGGGTTACAAAGGAGCATGGTGGTTTAAGTCCTGTTCTCATTCCAGCCTGAACAGTAACTTCGGAGATAGCAACTATAATTGGTTTTGGGGTTCACTCATAGGTAGCCAGATGAAACTCAAACCAAAATCTCCTTGATTGACTTTATAATCTACATTTGGACTGGAGAGCGAAGTGATTAGAATGATGGAAGAGACAATAAGAAAAACTTCAGATTATAGTAACCATAAGCTGTGAGTCATTATAGCGAGGTATTGGAAACACCTATATAAGCATGAGATTCACAACGTAGCCGCTGCGGCAGCCTTAATTGAGTCCAATCTAAAGCGTTTGCGAAATTTGTAGTTGCCGCCATTCAGCAAGCTTTGATTGTTTCGAAATTGTAACATTTTCGTAGTTACTTACTTTTTCCCTCTTGAATAAATTGCGTGATTTCCATGTAAAATCTCGCGAATTTTGGTAATCTCCCCATCTTGTAACTTTGCTAAATTTCGTCGGTTTTGATGGGCCTTTGCTTAAACCTCCCAAATTACTTAAACAATTTTCGTCCGTAAGCGCGTTCATAAGAATTTTTGAAAATTTGGTGATATTTGCTATTGGGCGACTTTTTGTGTCTGCGTTCACTCCTGGTATTTCATGGACGTGACTGAAGGTCTCAATGGGATGCTGCCTTGCCACTAACGGTTAAAATGTGGGCAATTTTACGGCTAATAGTTCATTTTTTTGTCGGACAATCGAAAAACTTTTACAGTTCACTTTTTCTAAGGCTAAATTTTTTGCTAAATTTTTTAAAGCCGCTTTACTGCTAACGGTTAACCCCATTGAAACCCTCATAGTTGACTCTGAAACCAAACGCAAGAGTGTTAAACGAATGCGTTTCATTAACTGAGGGGTTTTTATATAACAACAATAATAATATTTGTGTGCATTTTACGTAGCAGAAAGCTATATATAAACATTGTAAACACGGTTGTAAAGTGAAATCTTAAATTGAGGAAGTGATGAAAAAAAGAAATTATAGCTAAAACTGAATTATTTTGATTAACTAACATGAAATAATGGTCGAAATAGTCTTTATATGTTGTTTCGAAATTTTTTTGTATTAACTGAAAATCCTGTGAAAGTTTCCCTTAAAAGTTGTACGTTTCAACCAAGAAATACATACTGTAAGCACTTTTGACATACTACGTGACCGTACCTGTACGTGACAAAGGGCCCTTCAACTTGTCCCAAGATTCAGCAAAGATAATTTGAAGATTAAACACGCTAGATCATTGCTTTCAGGTTAGGTTTCGTGGTTAGGTTTTGAGGAGCTGAGCCTTTTTTCGATTTAAATACCGTCATAACGGGCCTCAGCCGGAAAATTTCAGTACTCAAACATATACGCAATTACCTGCATCTCAGAAAGACATTTGTAATCGAATAGAATGAAGTAAGGCGCTAAGACAGGGCAAGTATTCCTCGATACTTTTAAGTCTTTATCTTGAAATGAACAAACATTATTATTAGTTCCTCTCTAACTAGGGTTTACCGCAAGAAAACTTTCACTGGGTTACTAACTAATTATTTCAGCTTCACCTCGTACTCTCACAAAGTGGGTCTCATTAAGACACTCGTTGATAGGGCTTACAAGATTAATAACATCTGGTTAGGGTTTCACGAGGACATTTTAAAAAAGAATCTTTTCCCTGCTCATTTAATCGAGAAGATTATAAACCGTTACATCACTGGGACCCAAAACAATCATCGTCCCCGGGATTCCCTTCCTACCACTTCACCTACGTTCTACTTTAAGCTACCCTACATAGGCCACTTCTCTGCTATCCCTCAAAAAAAGGTCCGCCATTTTATCAAGCGTTATTGCAAGGACGTGGATGTCAAACTGGTTTTCTCTTCCTTTAAAATCGGTAACTTGCTTGGTGTGAAAGACCCTGTCCTTGACGGGCTCCGTTCACGTGTGGTTTTTAAGTTTGTATGTGCTGGCTGTAATGCCTGTTACGTCGATGAAACCTGCCGGCATTTTTCCACAGGTGTCAGAGAGCACTTAGTCAGTGACAGAGCCTCTCACATTTTCAGGCATCTGAAAGATTCTCCACATTGTCGCGCTTTGTTTTCTACAGATAATTTCCATGTTTTAGATCACGCCTCCACCGGCTTTCAGCTTAAGATAAAAGAGGCTATTCATATTCAAAGAGAACAACCATCTTTGAATCAGCAATTACACCATGTAAATCTAAAACTATCTTTTTAATTCTCACACTTGCATGCTTTACCTCTCTTCTTGTTGTCACTATTCATCTTAATTAGCATTGTTCTACTTACTATATAATTCAACTTTCAACGCTTAGTACAGTAATTAACTGAAGATGACAGACGTTTCTGTCGAAACATGTCTTACAAACTCAAAAGTGTTGTCGCTTTCTTTAAATTCTGAAACAAAAAAAACATTCACAGCCCACTTGGCAACTAACACATTACAGCGAATTGACGGAAATGAAATATGCAGAAGAAAATTAATTGGTACAATCACTTTGTCCTAAGATGAAAGATTTAAAGGTGTCTCTTTCCTTCTGTGGTTCTAAACGGCACATTCGGTTCTAATAAGACTGATAAGGAATGATATGTCCATGGTTGCCAAGTTAGTAAGTGATATCTGTCACGTAATAACTTGTGGCATATACCTGGTTTCCGGAGCAGTTCTCCGTTTAATTGAGTATCTAGAGTTAAAGAATGCGAAATCGGGACTAGATGTGTTAAAATCTTAATAAGAATCTTCATTGAGACATACCGGCTTTGTCCCAGACTCATGACATAAGCTTACTGTCGTTCATCGAAATGTCCAGTCGTTGAAACACTTCTACCCCTACGTGCTAAACACTGAAGGAAGTAACATTCGATTCACTTTGTCCTAAGCTGAAAGGATTGTGAAACTGTCTACAATCCCTTAAAACAATAACCTGGTATCATAGGTTTGATTACAAGGAAATGAAAGTCATGCTTCCCATTGAGCTAATCGCAAAAGGTATAAATCGTTTGAATCATATGAAGACATCAACAATTGTTGTAAACTACTGAAAGCATACTTTCTATGCATAATGACGGATTCGGATAAAAGCAAACCTTCTCGCTTTCTCGTTATTTGTTGCCTTTGTATAACTCTTTTGAGCGTGGTATTCTATTGTGTCAGTTTTACGAGAATGGTAGGGGAGCTGAGGGAACAAAACAAAAGAATTCTGGCTCTAGAGGAAAACCAGAGGAAGATGACAACAGACATCCCGCTTCCCAAGCCTTCGACTCCTGGTAAGAATGATTTAGTGAGGCTTCAATTGCCCATGTCTTGCTCGCAAAACGTAAGTGAGAACAGTACAATGTTTGTATAGACAAGAAAGTCAGAAACAATGAACCAAATTGATGTCACTTTGCATTTAATATTTCAGTATAATAGGAGGAAAACATCGGCCGAAGGTACGCAGCTTTTGCAAATAATGAAAAGATGAAATATGTCGAGTCCTTGTTGTCGTACCGAGAAAAGCTTAACTGCCAGATTTTCCTCAAAACATTTTCGGAAAGATTAATCCCGAGAACATTTCATTAAGTTCCGTGAGTCAGTTAAAAAAAACTGTTTCAGTGGCTCGTGCATGAACCAAGTCGATCATTTTGACACAGTTTGATTTCAATTACTTCAGTGGCAAAAATGCTTGGCTCCATGGCTCTAGCCATTTTGTACAGTGATAAATTCTCTTCAAAATGCCAATACATCATCTAACAAACAAGTGAAGAGATTAGAAAAACTTATTAACTGTATAAATTTGCCTGAATTTATTAAATACTTTACGAAGGTTCGAATTCTTCCGCTTATAGATTTAAATTCTGCTTGTCAAAGGAATTTAGTGAAAGGTAACGAGTGGTCGTTCGGTGATTTCGAAATCTATCAGCGTTTCCTCATATATGGTGCAATCTGTTTGGCCTCACTCCTCTCCGTGATAGACAGCGAGTTGAGCGAGTAGTCTACCTATCCGATTGTTGAGAGTGGAAAGGACGTCAAGCTCCCTCTATGCCAGGTCATCGGATACCCCCCTGCAGTGGTGTCTTGGTCAAAACTTTTTGACCAAATCCCTGGTGGTAGAGCCACTGTGAAAGGCCACACTCTGACCATATCAAAAACAGACAAGAAAGATTCAGGAGCCTACATCTGCACAGCTTCGAACGCCATTGGTACAACACACTCCATGACATCTCTGATAGTCAATGTAGTGCCCCAGTTTACCGTCAAGCCACCAGGGAGGATTGAGCTTTACCATGGACAGTCAGTGACCCTCAACTGCTCTGCAGACGGACACCCAATACCCAGCATCACCTGGACACGGTGTAAAGAAGACATACCAGCAGACCGGTCTGAAATGGAGGGAGGACAACTGAAGATAAACAGTTTGACAGCAAAGGACAGTGGGACGTACATCTGCTCAGCACAGAGCGAGTTTGTTCACGTGGAGACTGAGGTGCAACTGATTGTGAAAACAGGTGAACAATATTTGCTGTAATAATCTTGCAGAATAGTGAAATGTTTTAGTAGGTAGATGAACATGCAGAACTTCTATTCCTTTCCTCGCCTACTTGTTGTTTCTTTCCTGGTCGAATTATTTGATGTTTCTGTTTCAAGGTCTAATTTAGAATGGCTCAGAAATTATTTCTTATTAAAACATTTCTGTTTTTTTTCTTTAGCCCGAGATTGCACAGAGCTCTTTGCTGCTGGCTTCAAAGAAAGTGGAGTGTACACAGTCAACCCAGCAAACAAAACCAGTTTTGAAGTGTACTGTGACATGAAGACGGATGGTGGTGAATGGACCGTCTTTCACAAACGCTATGATGGGTTCGTTGGATTCTACAGGGACTGGGACGAGTACAAGAATGGATTTGGTGACGTCAGAGGAGAGTTTTGGCTTGGAAACGAAAAGATTCATCAACTGACTGAGATCCCGAGTCAGCTGAGGGTGGAAATCAACACCACTTCTTCTGGAAATAAATATGCTAAATATGATAATTTTACGGTCACAAACGAAGCTTCTAACTACACACTGTTCGTTGGTTTCTATTCTGGTGTTGCAAATGACCACCTCACCTACCATAATAGTATGGCTTTTACCACGAAGGACAGGGATAATGACAAGAGCGGTGGGAACTGTGCTAAGTCTCATAAAGGAGCTTGGTGGTATAACAGCTGTTATAACTCCAACCTTAACAGTAACTATGGAGATGGCGACTATTATTGGAACTGGGACCTAAAGGGAAGCCAGATGAAACTGAAACCCAAATTCCCCTGATAAATAAACTTAGGTTGGCAAATTGCGCAAAACAATACTACAACAAAATCGAATTTGAGGGTTGCTTTCGTAACACTATAGACAGAGGGAAATTTGCAACATCAATGCATCAGTAAAGCTCGGTGCATGTAAATCTGAAGTTAAAACTTGCCTAGTTTACTCAAAGCAGGTCGTTAAGTCTCTTAGGGAACATTTGTATCTTAAGCTCGGTATTCTTTAATCTGTTAAGGAATATCTATCGGCTGCAAACTTTTAGGATCGTATTTTAGTACAGATCTTGACGAGTTGAAAAGAAACAGGTATATTGTTTAAATTTCTTGATGTAACACAAAATAACAAACAACGTAAAAAGCATGTCTTTTAAGAAATGTTAAATATGGCCAAAACCTTCGCTGTGTAATTTTTAGCCATCTACAGCATGATTAGCCGTAGAAATATTAAATAATCTTTTATATGCTACGAAAAATACATTCAATGCTTCTAATTCGTTGAAAACAGTCTTCTATCCCAGAATGCCATTCATCTTTTGATCGTAATATTACTTCTCTAATAATATACAAGAAAAACTTGACTCGCTTCAGATTAGCTAAGAACGAATGAATTTTTCATGTAACGCGAGTACAGTGTTGAAAAACGAGTGCAAATAACATACGACAGCGCGCGCTGTCAAAATTTCGTCTCACTTGACTTTCTGTGACGCTCTTTACATATTAACTATTAACAAGTAACATCACGATTTAAAATTTTTTTAAAAGATTACAAGTTGCACTCCCCCAACGGGCTCGTTAAATTTTGTTGCCTTTATAAGATTTACCCGTGCTTATTAACTCAAAGTTACACTCGAAATCACGTTATTACCTAGGCAAATTTTCAAGGAAGTTTTTGTTGGGTTCTGAAGTGTGTTTGGTGATTTTGTTCCGATGCGATTGGGTTTAGTGCATTTTTGTGAACTCAAAGATGAGCTGGAACACCATCTACTCTTTACCCCAGTTTTTGGGTTGTATGTTCATTAGGAAAGTGTTCAATGTTGGATAGCATCGATGATGTATCTTTCGAGAGCCTGGTACGCTTTGTGCAGATGGTACTTAGGTGTTACGTAGATAGCAAAAAGGCTCTACTTTGGGGTTTGTCCACTATTAGAGGGCTTCTTATTGGATCGGATCGATAATGTTTGTGATTCAATCTCTTCCAATAATGTTAAAACATTGACATCTCTCAGTGATATTGATTAAAAAAAAAAAGATTCAAACGAGACACACTGTAGTTTTCATATTAATTACTTTTGCTGCCAAAGTCCGAACTTCCTGGACTGACCAAAGTTCATTCACTCCGTGTATCTGGGTGAGTCCCTGAGAGACGCGACTTCCATCCATATTGGTCTCTCGCAAAGTATAATTCGGTAAACATGCAGGAAAATAGGTGTACCACCTTCCACTTGCTAGTTTTCATTTCTGTTTAGTGTTAGCCATCTGTGTTTCCTTTTCGAGTTTTCAGCAAGTTTGTCAGGAAGAATTCACCTGTTTGAAATAAAACAAGGCAATTTCTGATTTTATCATTCATCGGACCAAAAATGTTTGGTCCCGAGGAATGATCTCGTTATCGCTAATAAAATATTCAGAATGTCTCCCGTTTTCTTTACATTAATAACTAACTGCATTTTTAGTTAGTTTATGGTGTTAAAAGTTTCCTCCATGTTGCTTCCTCTAAAGTTCGTCCATTGAGTCAAACTTACGTCAGAAATTTAGCCTCTATGTCTATTTATTTGTGCTTTACCTGCTCTGTATGAGGATCGTACAAGCGGTCCACTGGCAGTGTACGCAAACCCCAGCTCATTACCAACCAACTCCCAATGCTTGAACTTCTCAGGAGTGATGTACTCCGTGACCTACGAAGAGAATACTGTCAGCTCTAGCTCTAGTCAAAGAAACACCAGAGCACAAAAGCACCCCATCGGTATATGCGAGCCCTTGGTAACGCATGCGTGCAATTATAGATTTCTTACAATACCACAAGGTAGGGAGTAACTCTTACATTCAAATTTACGACAAACGCAAGTTGTTAATATCAATTTACAACGCGAATTTTGATTTGCGATACACGGACATTAAACGACTTGTATAGATTTCACAAGGTTTGTAAACTTCTCAAAATCAACTTCTCGTATTCCAACTTCTTCAAAATACCCCGTATTTGCGTCAACCTTACTCGTCACCACCCTTCTCTTTTTCACTGAGGGAGGGGTGGGAGGTTTAGGGATTATAACATCGGCAATTTTTCTTCGAACAAGCAGTTTAAGAGCTTCGTACCGGATATTTCTCGCAACCCATCTTTCATCTTACTGGTGACATTTCTGCATCCCCTCCCTCTTCGAAGCTCGCATACCTTGTTACACAGCTTAACAATATTACGAACGTTCAAACTTCTCTCCATGGCGTTACCTTTAGATGAAGCCTCGTTGGTTGCATGTACTGTCCTAGTGTCACGCAATCTACTTTTGCTTCACGGAGATCTGATGAATTCAAGGTAAACTAAGTTATTTAATCGACTACCATGGTTCTTAGACGTTAGTTGGGTTAGAACTGTAAGGCGAACAAAAGCTGCAGACATGACTGTTTTAGCAAATCCCGAAAAAGTAATCCGTTTTCCTGGTTGAAAGATGATCGCCTTGTGCACAGAGAGATAAAGTTACAATATAACTGGTATTAGCCTCATTGTACATTGTGGCTGACCCTCCTTAGTTTTTACCTTTCAAGGCTTGTAGAACTTCTTCATCAGTTTCACCAAGCCCCAGCATCAAAGAGCTTTTAGTCACCATGCATGGCTCAATTCTCTTAGCATGTCTTAGTACCTCAAGGGACTGATTGTAGTTTGCTCTTGGGTCACGCACAAGCCTATAACCAAACAGCAAAATTTTTACTTACCAGTAACAAGAACTCTGAGTTCCATGGAGTACAATGGAGCAGACTAATGTGCTATTACTACCACTACTACTAATAATAATAATAATGGTAATGATAACTATTATTACGATTATCAGTGATTAGTAATAAACTTTATGCAGAGTAGATTATCCTTAAGTTATCATGTAAAGCATATCATGTTGAACAAAACCTAAAAGTAATTAACAGACAAGCTTAAGAACGGCAAAATAAGTGAGTCTCAAAGTTATCCCTTGTAAAGGCAAGTCCTCTGCAAGTCGCAAATGATCAGCAGGTTAAACAGAAATGCTGGGTGCACAGATGGAAATGGATCTGTTGCCAAACTCTGAATTGGAAAACTAATCATTATCTTTAACAACAGTTTGAAAACACTCCTCTTTAAAATGGCTTTAAAAAAACTCTCAGCTGAAAATTAAAAAACAAGATCAAATGAATGTCTTATTTAATGAAATTAACTCACAACTGTAGCCTATCCACTGTCTCCACATTGTGAGCATAAACATCCAGTCCTGATTTTACCACAGCTTCTACACCTTTTAGATCACCTCGGAAATCACCAGTCAAGCATTCTACAAGTATGCCTGGATTTCTACAAAGAAAGTCAGTACACAACAAAAGGAAGGTAAGACAAATTTTCCTTGACAGTCCTTGCAGTCAAAGGAATAGGGGTTACTGAAATAAAGCTCTCTCTGCCATTTGCACTAAATTTAACAATGTTTAAAATTTGTTTCTTACCTTTTCTTGATTTCTGTTACTGTCTCTGAAAAATGGGCAGCTCCACCATCTGGCAAATCTAAATCAACACAGAAGCAATAAAATTCATTTACCAAACAAATCATATACTTTAAAAGGCAGAGAAAGGAAGTGGGGAAAGGGAGGCATTACAGCCTTGATAAAGAACAGAAAACAATAAACCAGATAAAGTTTTTATCTGCTGGTTAATTCTCCCCTCTAGCTTCTACACATTCCCTTGTAAATTACTTGCAAGAATTTGGTTTTAGATCAAGATAACAACTTCAACCTGATACATTTGAGTATTCTCAATACCAGTTTGCTGGATAGTGAATGGGTATTATAGGGAGAAGTTACATGTGAATCACCTCTGGAAGTTAAAGGGTTATTAATCTGGAGTTCTGTGCTCTAACCATAAGGCTACTGTGGGGGTTGTGCCTAAACTTATATAACCACAGTGGTTCTGTTACACTTCAACATACCATCTCTGTCTACAGAGGTGATGACTATGTAGTCTAAACCCCAGCGACTGATTGCCTCTGCTGTATTAGCAGGCTCCATAGGATCTGGCAGAGGAGGTTTCTTGTTGGTTTTCACAGAACAGAATCTACAACCTCTTGTGCACTGGTCACCAAGTATCTGAAAGGTTATGAATTCATTTTGAATTTCTAGACAACCAACTATCAAGTTTGTGTATAATACAGTGGCATACAATGTAAAAGGAGTTTGTGTTACCCAAATTGTAACTTAAATTTTTTTTCTGAAGTGTCATTGTACAACTCAACTCTTCTAGTGGCAATTCATAAATGTTTGCTCTATCCAACTAAACTAAAGTATATATTTTGGTATATTTTAGTATATATTTTATATATTTTGCTATGTCAAGTTTTGTGGCTTAAATCCAAATGAATCAAAGTATGTGCACCATAAAAGTGTATGCTATAGACATCAATAGACCATTAATGTTTGTTACATGCTATCTTAGAATATTCTAAATAGCCAAAAAACACTAACGGCAAGTTACGAGCCTCTTTCATGTCACTAAAATTTTTATAATTTTAATCTATTGTTTGTTCCCAGTTTGAGTAACATATACCATAATAGTTGCAGTAGCTGTTTCACTCTCTCCTCCACCCCAGCATTCACCAATATTTGGGCATTTAGCCTCTTCACACACCTACAAATGAATGCAAAACAACAAACCACTTTAAACAGATCAACTTAACATATCATATGATGTTAAATATTTTGACCAAAGAGTCCAGCCTTTGAGCATACAAAAGATTTTGAACGGTTATATGACAAATTTACAGTACAAAGCATTTTGGTCAACAAAAATAAATTTTGTGGCTGTGAAGGACAAAATGATCTAAAGTTAGTGTCTTTTATGTCAACAGAGTTAAAATTCAAAATGTAACAACTTTTTTTTTCTCTTGAAAAATTTACTCTTTTTTTTTTTTTGCAAGGCTTAAAGAGCCCAATCATCTATGATAATTTTGCAAACTGAGTGACACTTTGCAAAGAAACTTTGTTTTCGAAAATCATGTCCAAACTCAATTCTAGGATGATTGATAAAATTAAATAAAGAATTGACAATTGTGTCAACTACAAGTACTTAAATGAATAGACTCACAGTAGATAAGTTCAGCTCTCTAAGTGTTTCTTTGAGTTTATGGTAATTTTTACCAGTGGGTATTTCCCTTTTGAGCCATGGTGGTAGACGTAGTCTGGAAAGAAAACAGAGTCCTCGTGACAACTGATAAGCTAGTGATCTGGGCAAGAATTACTTTATCTCTATACTTTGCAACCATCACTTCCACATATATTCTGAGATCTACGAAACAAGCTTATTTATTTATTTATGTGCGAATGTTTACAGAGCCTGAAAACACAGAGTAGTTTCACTAGCTTTGCACACAATACATAAACATCACAATGACGGCCGAGTCGCAATAAAGCTTTAGCTGAATAATTTGGCGAATATCTTTGAAAGAAACGATGTGATAGCGCTCGACGTCCGTCTGTCGCTGAAGAGTCCAATTTAAGTTTAACTAAGGACATATGATTACTGTAGCGATATAATACTGCTTCCAAAGTAACCCTGCAGCTGTACTCTAAATGCTAAAGTTGCTCCGTAACTTCTCTTGCCATAAACTATTATACCGTTGTCCTTTCTTTCTCTTGTAGGGATTTTCCTGTGGAATAACCTCTCCTGATATAAATTCTCCCAGACTTGGTCCCTCGGCTATGAGGGATTTCTTATCTGTTGACAGAGAACTAGAGGATCTTCTTAACAGGAAACAACTGCATGACGAAGCATAGACTCCTGGCTGCAAAGTGCGTGAAAATCAAGGAGAAAATTCAATAAAGAACATAAAGGGAGTAAAAAATATCCATATATATCAATTCACTTGGCTTGAAAATAAGTAAAACGCACCGTTATCTTGAGGAAAGTTCTTGAATTCGAAGGCATCAAAGCTAAGACTCTGTTGATGGTCGCCATTTTGAATTGCGTAATTACCAGTCTCTCTCTCGCGCCCGTCTCATGATTTGATTTCGTTCCCAGGAGCTCTCCCTTTGCAACTGAAGCTCCGCAGAATCTATCGAATAACTACCGTTGAAGGGGGTTTTGACAAAATGCAACCCCCTCCCTACTCTGACAAGGCAATATCAATGGCAAAAACAAATTTCAAGGCCTACAATCCTAACTTAAGCTCTATTCTTGCGAATTGGTCTGCAGGAAAATCTACAAGGAAATCCAAGACTTATTATAACTGGATATTTTAGCAATGTTCACATTCTTTTGATAAAAGGTTTCAGCAACAAAGGTTTGAGACAAATAGAGTATCAAGAAACATTAAACAATGCTCTCTTATCTGTAGCATTCCAAAGAAAACTACTGCATTTGAAAGAGATTAATCAGCTAGAGAGGAGGATTACCACACGTAACTACTTCCACGTACTTCAAGCTGTTCCAATTCCACCACAATCCAAATAATCATGAAGGAGGGTCTTGGATTCGGAATTATGGTGGAATGTGAATGATTGGAGGCACAAATACTTGTTCTCTAGAGAACAAAAATAAAACTTATCCAAGTCTCCAACATGGCCCCACCTGGGTGCAGGATAATTTCACATAAGCCGTCAGGTTGATTAAATGAACTGGTAAAGAGTTTAATTTCTATATCCACCATACAGTGAAACACAAAACCAGTGAAAAATGATTCAATTATTGCATAAAATATCCCCAGTAAATAACATAGCACTCTCTCCCAGTGAACCTCAGACACAAAAAAGAAAACTCACACAACTATTTGTTCTTTTTTAATGCACACCAGATGAACAAGTCAGAATGCGAAAAGCATACAGTGTATGGTGAAGTAAAAAACTAAATATGCTATTCAATCTGAATGACTGCAGGGTACGTCTCCTTGACCCTTTTACCCCTCAGAGTGACTAACATCTAATTTCTCCTTACAATATCTTCCCCAAATCAAACATTAAGATCATGAAAAAAAAAGGGAATGACCAAACCAATTTTACCTGCATTTCCCTTTGACTTTCACTTCCTAATAAATACTAGCTATCAATGGGGAAAATCACACACACATACACACAAAAAAAACACTGTTGTCTGGTTTATTCTGCCAAACATTGTTAAAATATGTTTTCGATGATTGTGACTAGGCCAAGCAATCTTAAAATTTCAAAATAAAATAAAATATCTAATTCTGTGAAAGACTATCCCAAACAAATCAATGTAAAGTTAGGAATGCCACATATTAAGTAACTGCGGTCTGAAAAACTTATGCTAAGATCTGGCTTCCCTGGTCTGAAAAAAAAAAAAACAAAAAAAAAAAAAACAACAACAAAAACACATTTCTGATGTAAAAAATAAATCAA
The DNA here is from genome assembly GCF_036669915.1 of Pocillopora verrucosa. Lineage (NCBI taxonomy): Eukaryota > Metazoa > Cnidaria > Anthozoa > Scleractinia > Pocilloporidae > Pocillopora > Pocillopora verrucosa. The sequence continues at coordinate 3,882,690 of NC_089325.1, forward strand.
GAATGGTGACTAAACACTGGGCAAATCAAGAGTGTACACAACATGAACATTCATGATGTTAAAGCACAGCTGTTGAATGACCTTACCAGACCTGCATTGTAGCATTAGAGTCAACAATTTACATATTGGCTATATAATCAATTTACTGATAAGCTGATACTGACATGTTTGTTTTTAAAAAAATGTAGTCAACAACCTTTAATTGATTATTCAGCTTGCTGCCAACAAAAAATCAATGCAGTTTCCTACTTTTTCTAACTTATCACAATCTTATCAACACCACAGCAACATTATACATCACCTCCTATCTAAGTGTAAAGAGGCATAAAAAAAAATTTAGCATTGTTGTTTGTTTCATTTCTCTTTGTTTCAACTCTTTTTCCAAATTTTATCATTATTTACTATAAAATTTTGCCCCATGTCCTTTTTTGGTAAATAGAATGTTCCAAAACATTTTCAGAAACATTCCGTTTTCAATAAAATACCAAACAAAAAAATCACAATGAGTTAGATGTGAAAATAAAGGTGTTAACAAGTGTAATATAACATAATGTGGAATTTCCTCTACAAAGTTTGTTTCAAAGGTAGTATCAAAATAAATAAAAATATTTTATATGGTTTTGACATCAACCAGAAAATTTGCCTGTTGGCAGAATACCACATACAAAATGAACAAAAAACTAACAAAAAAAATGTTATTAAGAATCACTTCAGATAGAGTGAATTGCATCTAATGGAATGCTTAAATAAAATTTCACTAATTTTAGCCAAAATATTGGCCTTTTCATGCAAGGTACAAATGTATCCCCTTCTCAAAGCCAACAACTTGATGATAAATACCTTAGTGTTTAAACATCTACTTTTAATCTATGATTAATTGCATCCTGTGAATTACGTAACACTTCAACATCGCAAAAACTTCCAACAACCCCAGAACCTGCACGAAACACATGCATTGGTGCACCTTCCTCCCAGAGATCAGCCAAAGGGTTGTATGACTCAACTGAGTTCAAATATTGTTCACCATTATGGCCTCCCACTGCCCACAGGCGTCCTCCCATTGCACCAGCGCCCACCCCTCCCCTACATGTTGTCATGCTGGCCACATAGGTCCACTGGTTGGTACGTGGGTCATACTTCTCAACTGAATCCAAAGGAGAAGAGTCATCAAATCCACCAATTGCATACAAGAACTCACCCACAACAGCAACACCGACACCTGTGGAGTGACAATTTTGAGCTTCAGTGCCATTTTCAACAAACAAAACAAAATAAACAAACAATTCCATCATCTAAAATTTTGACCAAAATTCATAAAGGCAGTTAGAATTGCTTGTCATAGCTACAAAAACAAAGTAAAAATTTTTGTCATTTATGGTTGTTATAACTGACAGAAATTAATATATTTCCAATGATAGCTATAAATCTTCTTGACACTGTTCAAAAAACCCCAATCTCTTAAAAATCCATTTACCCTAACCCTAATCTTAATTTACCAAACTTGACAAGCCACAAGGAAGTTGTATGCGTAATGATCCAGAGAAGGTCAGTCAGTTAAGATGTGAATGAGTATGTCCCTCATCATAAACCCACAATGGTCCATACAATGTACTCCCTAGCATACACGATTAGGTTGACTTTGAATTTCTGAAGGAATGGTTAACCAGATGATGAGTTCTTATTTGAGAAGGTGCAAGAAGGGTTAGTGATTAAAGGACTTTGAGAAAATGAAACAAAGCAGAGTAAGTCCTTAAGCATAGACAGATATAAAAATGTCATCTCTACTTTTTTCAACCATATTCTGAACTGGTAGAAGCTCAATGCTCATATGAGCCAAAGTACTTAAGAGTTAGTCCCACCTGCTCTTCTGCGGTTCATGGATGCAACTCGGCTCCATTTGTTGGTGTGAGGGTTGTACCTTTCCACACTCTGAAGAGACGCAGCACCATCATTACCACCAACAGCATAGAGGTAACCACCCAGCCCTGCTACACCCACTCCCCCTCGAGGCATAAGCATAGGTGCCACCATGCTCCAAGTATCATTTTCAGGATCATATCTTTAAGAAGATAAGAAGACATGCAATGTTGTTGGTTGTATTAAACACAACGATAAGTCTAAAACAACTCAGCTACCCACTCAGTCAGTCAGCCAAGTCAATCAAAACTAACCCTCACTTGCTTGTTTTCGTTGAGAAATTTTCTTCTGTTCAGATCATTCATGAATACTACCTTGGTTTTGCAAAATGCAGTTGACATGTGCCTCACTATAGATCTCTGCTTGCATTTAAAGGGCCAATAGTTATAGAGACAGAATTTTGGGGTACAACAGACTTTTTGCTGCAACTATATGTTGAGCAGTCTATGTTCTCAATAATTTGGTATCCACAATGCAATATGAGAACTGCATTTAAATTCTGGAGAAGTAATCTGGTTCTCACTGTATTTAAAATGATTTTTTAGAGCCCAGATATGCACATCTTAAAAACATTTTGTGGATAATTTCTATTTACCTTTCTACAGCATCAAAGCAGGTTGTTTCGTCCAGACCTCCAGCGACATAAATCACTCCTTCCAGGACACCAGCAGACATTCCTCGTCGTGAAATTTCCATGGACGCAACTATCTTCCATTGGTTAATTTCAGGGTTAAAACACTCCACAGTATTAAGGTGTTGACTGCCATCATGTCCTCCAATTGCATAGACCTTGCCTGCAACAGAAGCTACTGCCACGTGCCTTCGAGGTGTAGAGACTTCTGCTACCTGGAACCAACAGTTGTGGAACCAATCATAGCACTCAATACACTGAAGAGGATCGCCTGACTTTCCACGACCACCAATTGAAAATAAGGCTCCAGAAGTGGACTTGCGTGGTTGAGCTCTGATATTTACTTTCACCAAAGAAGGATAAAGTTTCACATTCTTTGCCTCGTCTATTAAATCTCGACAAGCGACATTGTTTCTGATGATCATGTCTCTTTCCACACGCTGTATAAGGTAATCGGTGGCAATCAAAGGAAGCCGCACATGACTTAACAAGTCTGACAGAAACTGTTCTCGTGAAACCAAGTCAAAGCGTACCCAGGCACTAATAGCCTCAAAAACCTGCTCTTCGCGTTTTACGTAAAGGTCTTCCCCAGAGATAATGGCGAGAAAATGTCTAAAAGAGGTTTTAAGAAGGGCCTCTGTGTTCATAAGACTCAAGAAACAACTTCTTGAGTAAGCATCTGCCGCTTCAATAAAGTCTCTACATCCATGAAGCTCTGCATACGCTCTCATTTCCAAACAATTTGACGGGTGAAGATGCCGCTTCATAAACTCGCAACAAGCATGAACAACGAGATCCAGTTGAAACACGGCAGCTGCAGTCAATAAAGCTTCAATATTGTCAATACTGATCGTAATTTTTCGTGTGTAAATGAAGTTAATCAATTGAATGACCGCTTCTTCGGATAGTCCCTGAATAACAACAGTGTCTTTGGAGGATTCTATCATGTCATTCGTAAACATTCCGCGGAAATATGGACTGCACGAAGACAAAACTACACGATGGCACTTGACTTTTCGCTCTCCAGCTTGAATGATTACATCACATAGCTTCTTCTCCCTAAAAAACTGAACTAACACTTCAAAAGCCTCGTTCGACAGACTGTGTGCTTCGTAGTGGAAAGTGTCAACTATTATGTCTCCCATAATTTGCAATATGCTGGCAAGGCAAATTTTAAGTCTGAAGTTCCGAAGCTCCGAAGTTTCGACGATCACAATACCTTCATCGATTTAGCAGCCTTAATTCGATCATAGCAGCTGGTAGAAACGACATTCAGGTACAGGAAACGGTGGAGAAGTTTCAAATTAGCCTCAAGGATGCCGCGTATACCACAATGAAATGGCGGCCATATGACTGTAGTGCGGTTTTCCGGCTATTGTTGCTCTCCCATCTCCCCAGTTTCCCTCAGATCATGTGATTACGCGGCCTCGAGGTGTACGCGCGGTAAAAGCCAATGGCCATCGTTATGGAACTCACCTAAGAAACTTTGCAGTAATGCTACAAATAAATTCTCAAACTTATAATCATTGCATGGTTGAATTCTCTGAGAATGCAAGCCAGACGGAAGGCACAAATTCCCCAGCCGGCTGTAGATCTTAAAACATAATAAATATAATAGTCTTAATCTAATGAGTTGGTTTTTATTAGTGACAGGAATAAACTGTTATGTGAACTAATATGTCATATCTTAAGTTATGCAGTAGGTAAGCTGAACGAGCTAGCGAGTCAGAAAGGAGCGAACGCGCGCGGTATGAAATCGCTGCGTGACATCTCGCTGATGCGTGGGAATTCTTCACGTTCAATTTGCGCAAATAATCGAACAACTGACTGACTTCTATTTCAATTGTCCACTAAGAGGATAAAACTAAGAAACGAAAAGGAAAGTCGGATGTCGTGTTTCTTAAAAAAGTATTTCGAGAAATGGAATGTTCATTTCGTTTTTACAGTGCAGTAGAAAACTGAAATACGAAAATAAAATCTGAATGTCCTCTCCCAACACAAATGAAGTACGGTTGACGATAATATCTGATAACATAAAAGGATTTTAAGGACTTTTTCACCACCACCTCAAGATATATGAACTCACCACTCTGAAAAATATAGTAAAAAAAAAAAGAATACTGAACCATGCTGTTTTATTTATTCACCTTAAAAATAATTGGATTACTAAGCTCTAAGTCATACGATGAAAATTAAACACTTTAAGCGCTCTCGTAAGTCCAGACTGACATATCCAGCATATAAATAATTTATTTAAATATCCTATGTTAAAAACAATTAAGGAAAGCTGTCTATTTATGAAATATAATGAGACTAAAAAGATTGTCAAATTATATCAAATACAAATTTCTCTCGTCTGATAAAAAAAGCTGAAATCACAAAGCTGCTCCTTCATGATTTAAAATATTAATGTTTAGATTTCGTCTGATTTTTTCCTTACAACCACATTCCCTTGCTGTAAATTCTAACAAGACTTAACACCATATTTCTCGCCGCAATTATTCTGTAAAAAAAAAAAAAAAACACTACAAAAATTTAATCATTTCAGTACATCGATGCCTGAAATATTAAATTCGCTTGCGGAAAATCGAAGTTAGTTCAGCAGCCTCAGCACTTGCTTCCGTCTTGAATTCGAAAAGAAAAACAAAGAAGAAAGAAAGAAAGAAATTTACTACAAAAATAGGCCTCAGAACAGGCTTAACTTAAATCAGTGTTACGTTCTCGTCGGATGAGCGGGGGGAAGCGTGATAATAATGCAAAGGAGTTATTGACGTGCGAGATTCGCCCTCTGTTTTCGCCTCGCAATTTTCTCCGCTCGCCTGAATACACAACAAAAAAAAGAAGGAAAAAACGGCGGGTCGGTCGGCAAGTTAAGGCGATTGATCGTAGAGAGCATAGTCTATGAGCTTGCTTTTTGCATTCACCGTATTTTTGTTTGCTTTTTTGTTTTCATATTAACCTCAAACGGAAAGTTATTTGGAGATTAAAAGTTCAGTGAGAGTCAGAAAATGAACTCTGTCCGATCATCTGGCAGGTCTGAAAATCTTGAAACTGCACTCAGATAAAATCTAGGATAATTGCCTTTTTGTCCGACACAAATACCAAGGCAGACTTAACACGTCGTCACACCTCTTGATTGATTATTTACCTTCACACAGTTTTCTCTTAAGATGAGGGTCTCAATGGTGTTAACCTTTAGCCGTAAATCGGCCGAAAAATTTAGCCGTATGGGGCAAAAATTGAAAAATTTTAACTGCTTTGTAAAAAAGGTGAACCGTAAAAATTTTCTTTCAATCACAAAGGAAGTTAACCGTTAGCTATAACATGGCCAAAATTTTAACTGTTAACCTTAAAAGCCATCACCCCATTGAGACCTCCTAGGATGTAGTTGTTTGCAGATATTTATTCTTCTAATTTCAGTTCGTTTAATCAACTTTTGAGTTCTATGCTTTCCTTTTCCCAAACGGCTGCCCAGTTTCCGTGATCATGATATTCTTTGAGTAGTACAGCAGACGGAATTCCATCTTGAACTAACTTCACCAATTCGCCAGCGCAGAACACATGATAGTACCTCTGGTGTAACTTGCTTTTCACTTTCTTTGGCGGCTTGGTCGATGATGATGGGGATGATGATGACAATGATGAGGAAGCTGACAATGAAGATGATGACGATGACGAAAGGGAATCTTCAGGAGCTAATCTTGATTTAGCGGATTCTTTTTCCGGTTTGTCTTGGCAGTTCACCGTGGTATGATGAAAAACCTTGTTGCTACGGGTTACATTACGTGATCTAACACGGTCACAGTCCTCTGCAGCGCTTGAGTCTGATGTAATGTAATCACTGGAGCTAGAACTGTCACTCTCCGCGTCGCTTGAAGATGCTAACGTCTCCACGAGCCTCGCAACTACCCCCAAGCTAACTCCATTCCAATCATCTGCTCCATCTTCATCAAGACGGCCATCAGTTTTTTTCTCCCTCAAGCCGATGATGACATCATTGGGAGGAGACAACCCTCTGGAATGGTCTCCGTTCCTACCCCAGGACTTCTCGTCACAATCTTCCCTACAAGCGACTGATCTCTCCTCAAAGCCGTCTATATCGAATTCTTCCTTACTAGGGAACAACTTCTTTGCCAGTAAGGAGAAAAATTCACTATTTAAGTATCTTGGTCGGTTCTGCAAAGAAAAATGCGACATCAAAGCTGACAATTTGGCGCTCAAGTCCAAGTTTGTGTCCATGGGAACGAGATTACCATGTGCTTTTTCTTGAGGGTGGTCGGGCGTTGTCTCGGAATTTTTGTCATCAAATAACTTCTCTAAGACATTATTAAGGAACTTTTTAAGCTTTGTGACCGGAGTAACCTCGGATGAATAACTACAATCAATATCGTGTGCTGGATCAAAGGTTGAAATCTTGCCGCCGTTCCTAACATGCTCCAGGCGAGAAAACTTCGAAGATCTCGCGTTTTGCACAACTTCTTCGATAACATCCTGTTTACACAAGTCTTCCGCCATTGTCGACTGCGTGCTGTATCGAATCTTTTCATTCGTTGGCTCGTCTAGGGAAAATGCTCGCCTTGATTTCCACGATGAAGCAGACTTGTTTGATGTACATCTTACTTTCATCAGTGGATGGATTCTGGACATTAAAGGAGTGGATTTCCTTCTGCGAGCTACAAAGAAAAAAATATTCTGGTCTGGAAAAAGGTTGAGCATGTCTTAAATGCATTTCATGAAGATGAAAAATTTATGGATTGTCGAGAAAAGGTTGCGTAATATGTTCTTGTCCTTATTTTCCTTTTGGAGGGAGGAGTATGGGGATTCTGGGGGAGGGGTGGGTAAATTGTCACACTGTACCCCCTTGGACATAGGAAAAAGATAATTCCAAACACTTCAATTAGCAATTAATGCAAGAAGTAAATTATTTGGATTTTTATAAAAATACCTGTATTTCTCTGGTATTGTGTAAATGGAACTAAGACATCTTGACCATTAAACTGTAAAAGTAATAAATGCAAATGTTTATAAGCATACAGTGCACCCTGCATCACTGAGTTATTTCATGGTAATCAGTTATAACTTGGGAAACCATTAAGCTGAGGTAAGATACATTAGAGCACAATAATTAAGTAAAAGCTGCACAACATAAGAGTGACAGTAAATTTGCCTGGTGATATTGCAAAACAAAGCCCATCTCACCATCACATTTAGAAGCATTTAACCTTAAAATCACATGGGTAAATCCTTTGAGAAATGTCTAAGATCTCTTACTTAACTCGCAGTGAATGTATAATAATAAAAAAAAATAACCAGCAGCTGTTTAGCCTAACAGATACAAGCAAAAATTTAAGTGCTTGGTAGGTTCCTTCATACTTACATTATCTAAGTAAACACTTAAGAAGAACATATTTTTTCAATCCAAAGTATAGTAACTGGAGTGCTTTTTTCTGTCTGGAAATAACCTAAAAAATATATTTCTAGGAGAGTTGTGACACTGACTAATTCTTAATTCTTGCTGACAAACCCAGAAAGATACTGTCAAATGTATGTTGAGAAATACACTCTGAATTTTTCCTAAATTGTTTTAGTATTGAAAAAAAAATTACATGGAAAGAAATCAACTGAACAAGATTTAGCCAGGCATATGTTATATTGGAAAGCAATCAAGAGCAAATACTTTACTTTTGCAGTAAATGATTGTACAATATTTTCCAGTCCAATTTTATTTTCCTTGTGATGCATTTAATGTTTTTCAAACCTTTCTTTCATCTTGTTCAAATGCCCAAACATACACCAACATTTTCCCCCCAGGTTTAAGAATTCTGTAAAGCTCTTCCAGTGCTTTCATGCGCCTCTTGGCTGATGCAAAATGATGAATGACACCAATGGAAATCACAGCATCAAAGCAGTTCTCCCTGAGGGGAAGATTCTGATTGTCACAAGTCAGGACATTGTGGCCTCTTTTAGCAGCAATTTCACCAAACTTCATACAGCTGTCTGATCCAAGAGTGAAGGACTGATCTCCCACCAAGTCTAAGTACCTGCCTGTTCCACAACCTGTGAGAAAACAATTATTCAGAAAGTATATTAAAAATTATTGTTATCTCTGTATGATATTTCTACTTGGACCAAATTTCCTTCAGAATTATCTCTTAACCCTAAAACTCCCAGATCAAATTTGTAATTTTCCTTACTGTCAACCATACAATTTTTATAATGTTGGTTCAGAGAATTTAGTATTGGATCAACAAATTATCCTTAAATTAAAACTTTTCTATATTCTCATCACTTATCTAGTTGATATTGTATTAATATTGTAAGGAGAAATTCTGTCTTGGTCACTCAAGGGAGTTAAAGGATCAACTTACTCCTGCCCCACCCTGTTCATATCACACCCTTCAACAACATTGGAAAAGCTAATGGAATAGATAAGCTTCATTAAAATTGTTTTCATTCTGGAATCTTTGTTTGTGCAATTTTCTATGAGAGAGGACTCGCAAAATAACTCAATCAGAGTGCAATAACACTGTTATAGTTTCTAAAATAAAGTGGGCAATTATGTTTCAATTCACTTATTTATGGACATGCATTTTAGCTTAATTATTTTCGATTTTTCCGTTTCGATTAATATTTTGGTTGGTTTACGTTTTTTTATGAGCCCTCGAGTGTATTTTTTCCTTAATGATATTGTTATACTTTGCTGTAAAAAAAAAAGTCATCCGAAAACGTCAGACAGTATTTTGCTGTTTACATCGATCCTACTTATCGTGCATATCATTCGCAAATGATGTTATTAAAATAAAAGCTTAATCATAAAGCGTCTCATTACTGGAGTTAAAAGACAATCAAGCAAATGATTTTCTTTTCTATCACAATAAACGGATCAAACAGCAACAATACTAAGATAAAAGCTCACCGGAACATGACGACCCTCGATATTTTCTTCTTTTCTTTAACTCGACTGGCAAAATTCGTAAAATTAGGAAATCATTTGGCAAATCTTACCTACATCAGCGATCAGGCTTCCTGCTGGCAGAGAAAGAAGGAATTCTTCAACTTTTGGCCAAGCTTTATGCCGTGAACCAACGAAATGAGGCGCTATTTGATTATAAACTTCGCGAACGTGATATTTTTCCAGTTCATCCGGTGAAGTATATTTTGACATTCAGACACAGATGTTTGACTATCTTTCGGATCTTTGCTCGGTTTAACCTCTCCTAGGCCGTTTGAAGAAAGAATCAAGTCCTTATGCAGAGAAGGATTTACAATTCGAGCAGGAGTTTCTCAGCAACTTCACAGGAAAAAATATCAGACAGCGACAGGCAATATGTAACGCAAAAATCGATGATCCGTAACAAATAAACAGACGGCTGATCACGGACGGAGAAAAGAAGGAACGATTACGCACATGTGCAACTCCTAAATATGTTTTATCGCGGTCTATAGCCAAGTTCTTATGAAATGTCAGATCTCTTGCCGTAAACACACAAAAACCGCGATTTCAATCGAATTGAGGGTAAATTGCCTGTCACGAAAGGTGCAACTAGACGAATAAAGGAAAATTTGTGAAAATAATTGTTCTTGTGCCAAATCCGTCCAAATCAGCAACAAAATTTGATGTTGATTCCTCAAAATGCGGATCGCAAATTCAGACTTCCTTCCTTTCGACCAGCGCTGAAAAGACAATGGCGAGAAAAAAATCTTCAGTTACTCTTTGTGTTTTGTTATCAATGAGCAAATTATTCAGAGAAACTAATTTGCAAATGAAAGAGTAAACGTGTTCGATAAACAATACAATGTTTTGAAAGCTGTAAGCAACAAAAACTTTCCCTAAATTTGTGGAAAATTATATCTCACAAAGAGTTTGCTTCCCTGGGAACGCTTTTATCAAGCAAACAATTTTGAATTTGTCCACGTCTTCACGTGTAATGCATTTCAACTAGAAAATAGAAACAGGTGCTGAGGGAAAAACCATTGATTCTGGACAACGACAAATATTTAAATGGAAATGAACAACTTGATAAATAAAAATTGATAACTCCTTCTTGTTTTCAAAAATGAACAAACCATTAAAATCGTGCATTAAAATGAAAAAAATTATCACGTGTAATTTTCCACCCGTAATGTGCGCCTGATAGAACAGATTGATACGAAAAGACGCTTCCTAAAGAAAATCGACCACGTTTTCATATTTTGAGAACTAACCTTAATGTCGAAGCCACAATCCACTTGATTTCTATCAAGTAAATCATAAAAGGAAAGAACCACACATTTACTTACCATGTATCAAACCGCCCACACGTTTGAAGTTCATTCCAAATACAGTCTGCACCGAGGTTGACTGTCACGCAACCAAATAATTTGGCAAAACCAACCTCGTCCCCAGAGTTTCTCGGTCATTTTTTTTTCCCAAGGCGTCGTCTAGCCAAGAGTAGAAGCCTGACGCGATCGTTTATTCGACCGGCCATGTTTGATCTACAGTTAGTTAGGGTGGACGGTAAGGGAAGGAGATGGGGAAGGCATCATCCCTCAGTCCTTCCTTTTAACAAGCGCTTACCCCCTTGGTACCAATTTCTTTCTCTCCACAACCTTCTGCATTAGTAAAAATCAAAGAAGAGAGCTGTAATTTTCACCAATAATAGCCCGAACATTCGCTCGTCAAAATCAAGCTTTCTCTGCAGGTAAGTCTAGAGAAACCACCGCCACTTTGAAACTGACCAAGGATTCTCGAGGAACGAGGCTGGTTGTTGATCAAACCGCTAACCTCATTCCCTGGGGTCTCTTTCTCATCCCTGAGGCAGAGAAAAGCGAGAGGACCCTGGAAACTGTCCAGCCTCCAGTGTGATCCGCGGAAATTGTCTTTCCAAGGGCGAGACCCCAGGGAAACTTGGAGCCGCGGGTATCAAATCATACGAAAAAATTCGGTCTATGCTTTAGGTGTTTTAATTTACGCCGTGCGCAGCAAAATTTCTAAAAACATACCCGAAAGTATTATTTACTGCGTGGGTCTTGACTTTTTAGCCTTCTGCCCTTCGACTTTACGAATAAACAATTTTTTTTTATTCTTCCGCAACTTTAGTATTTTTTGGATACTACCAAGTTTATAATCTCTAATTTAACTTGAATGAAAATCTTACCAAGACTATTATTATCGTATTTTAATATATACTGGAATATTTGCGATGTAGTTTTTCAGTTTTAGTGTCAATTTTTTTAATTTTTACCGTCTGAACAAGCAGTATTCACTTGGATTTCAAGAATGACCAAGAAACTAGAATGACTAACTAGTTACGCATGCTCCGATCTTGTTCACTTTTTAGATTAATTGCATTTTGCTGCGTGCCGTTTTCCAAAGCGTGATGCAGTATTCATGTATAGAACACAGTGGTCAGTGTCAGGAATGCGCGAGGAGACCCATTCTGGCAGGGCAAGACTTCTGGCAGGC